>NC_037599.1:13702059-14902059 GCF_003073045.1 Pomacea canaliculata
CACTCATCTCACTCACTCTCACTCACTACTCATCCCTCACCACTCTTACTCATCACTTCATCAACTCACTTCAACTCACTCAACTAACTCACTCTTCACACTCATCATCATTTTCATATCTTCATCACTCTCCACACTCAACACACTCTCCTCATCACTCCCCTACTCCACTCTCACTATTATTCACATCAACACATCTCCAACTACTCTACTTCATCTAAATGAGTCCATCTAAACTCACTCTCACTCCTCCCTCTACCTCATAATCACTACTCATCTCACGCCACTCCCTCACACATCATCTCATCTCACTCACCTCTCTCACATCACTCAATTCTCCACTCACGCACACTCACTCAATCTCCTACCAATCACTCTCATCCTCTCACACCCTCAACTTCTCTCTCACTCACTCTTCACACAGTCACTCTCCGGCTCACTCCACTCTCACTCACCTCTCCACACATCACTCACTCACACACTCTCATACCTCACTTCACCAACCTCACCTCTCACACTCATCTCACTCACTCTCACTCACTACTCATCCCTCACCACTCTTACTCATCACTTCATCAACTCACTTCAACTCACTCAACTAACTCACTCTTCACACTCATCATCATTTTCATATCTTCATCACTCTCCACACTCAACACACTCTCCTCATCACTCCCCTACTCCACTCTCACTATTATTCACATCAACACATCTCCAACTACTCTACTTCATCTAAATGAGTCCATCTAAACTCACTCTCACTCCTCCCTCTACCTCATAATCACTACTCATCTCACGCCACTCCCTCACACATCATCTCATCTCACTCACCTCTCTCACATCACTCAATTCTCCACTCACGCACACTCACTCAATCTCCTACCAATCACTCTCACTCACACTCCATCACTACTTCTCCACTACTCTCTCAATCATCACTTCTCATAACTCAGTCCATCCATCTCTCACTCACTCAACTCATTCTCACCTCACTCTCACCTCTCTCACTCCCATCACACTCTCACACCACTCACTCTTCTCAACTCAATCTCTTTTCACTGCCTCTGCACACTCCACTCGGCTACTCACTCTCATACACTTCACAACTCACTACACATCTCATACTCACTGTCACATCACTCTTCACTCCTCTCGATCACTATTCAACTCATCATTCATACTGCATTCTCAACACCACTCATCTCACAGCTCCCCAATCTTATCAATAAACTACGTCTCTACACTCACTCACACTACTCTTCACAACCACTCTCCTCAGCACTCATCACTCACACCTCACGACACTCACTATACACTCCACTATCTCACACTCACTCTCACTCATGCCTCACACCACTTCTTCATTCTCAACTCATTCTTCACATCCTCACCTCTCTCATTCTCTGCCTAACTCACACTCACCACACTCACTCACTCTTCACACCTCTACACTCACTCATCTCATCACTCACTCTCACTTCACTCAGCTCATCTCACCTCTCACTTCCATCACTTCCAGTCACTCTATACACTCATCTCAATCATCATCTAACATCATTAACGTTTCATCATCCACACTCATTCAACTTCTCACGACTCCTACTCTCACTCACACTCACTCACTCTCACCTCCTACTTCCACCTCGTACTCTCCCTCACTCACTACACTACTCTCCTCTCATCTACGTCACATCACTCACATCACTCTCTCACACTCAGTCTCTCCCCATTCCATACACTCAATCTCAGTCTCTACATCATCTCTTCACATACCTTACTTCTATCTCTCACTCAACTCACGTCACTCTCAACTCTCAACAGATCTACTCTCAGTACATCATCCACTCTCACACTCACTTCACTCACCTCAATCTGATCTCAACCGGGGTCTCACTCACTCACCTACTCACTTCTATCATCTCACTCACTTCACACTTCATCTCAATCTCACTATCCACTTTCACACTCCTCATTCACATCTCTATCACTCTCATCTCATCTCACTCTCACTACTCACATCACTCACTCAACTGCCTCTATTCAATCTCACTCACTCACACTCCATTCTCAACCATCTTCAAATCACTCATCTCAACTCCTCAGTATTTCACTGATCTACTCCACTCTCATTCATCAACTCTCTCACTCTCACACTTCACACGTCTCACATCTCCCACATGCTACTCTCTTCACTCAGCTAAATCACGTTCTCTCACTCACACCATTCACTCTCTCACCCATCATCACTCAATCACTCACTGCAGCTCACCTCACTCACACACTCCAAGGCTACACTCACTACTCTCTCAGACTCACTCACTCTCACACTCTCAGCTCTCTACACTACACTTCTCAACTACAAAACTCAACACTCTCACGTCTTCACTCATCAATCTAGCACTGTCTTCAAGACTCACTCACTCTCACAACTCAACAGTCGTTTTCACTCACTCTAACTCTCCACTCTCACTTCACACACAATCGTCCCCCACCACTCTCACACATCATCTCATACTCTACTCACTCACACTCACTCTCACAAGCATTGCATCTGTGGGTGGTGAAAGTTAACTGCAATCTTAACATGCTCACCTAACACTCCAACTCACCACCTCACTCACTTGCCATTCCATCATACTCTCACACTCACATCACATCCACTACCTACCTCTCAACTCACTACACGCTGCTCCTACACTCAGTCCTCTCAACTGCTCATTCACTGCTCACTCACACATCACTCTCACTCCCATACTCAACTCTCAGCGACGTCATCTCACGACTCAGCTCCTCTCACAGTGCTCAGCTCCTTTCATACGTCACTCTCACACGTCTCTTGCACTCATCACAGCACTCATCATCTCACATCCCGACTCCTCACCATCTAATAAATCACTCACTCCATCAACTTTCTTCACTCTCTCGCTCGTCTCGACTCTCATCATCACTCTCACCACACATCAACTGCCACAATCACTCATCTTCACTCTCACTCTCTCACACTCCTCAACTCAATCTCTAACTCATCTTCCACGGCGCACTTCTCATACTCTCTCACAATCGACAATCTCTCACTCTCTCACACACTCACTCTGATCACGTCACTGCGTATCACTCAACTCATCATCAAACTCTCATATACATAAACTCATCGTCAACCCACTTATCACGAACACTCTCTCTCACTCACTCACTCAACTCACTCACTCACACGCCGCAAGTCTTCACACACCTACTCTGCAAACTCATACTCCAAGCTAACACTCACCTCTGAACAGCATGCGTATTCCTCACGACTTCGACACTAAAAGGTGCGACTCTCCTCACAACACTCGAGACTCACACTAACTTCTCACAGCTCACTCTAACCACACTCTCGACAACGAGACTTCTCCAACTCACTACACTACTCACTCCCTCACACTCTCAACACACTGCACACTCTCTGCACACTCACGTGCACCTCGCACTACAGCAGCTCGAACCTCGATCACTTCAGTCAGAGTAGGCACACTCAACCTCATCTCTGAGCCACGAACTCACTCACCCTGCAACACTCACTCACTCACACACGCTCTATACCTTCACACTGGGCACACACTCACTTCACAGGTGAGGTGAGAGCTCCTCAACTCACTCTCACACTCACAATCACTCTCTCGACTCTCACCTAACCCGACGCCCACTCACTCACTGCGTCCACAGGCTCACCACACTCCTCTAACACTTCCTCACACACTTCACACACAACACTCACTCACTCTCACCTCTCATACACACTCACACTCTCAGACACTACACTCACTACACAATCACGTCACAACACTCACCCACAGCTCACGATCTCAGCTCACACACTCACATTACTCACTCACACACTCACCCTCACCAGCTCTCACCTCACTCACACTGCTCACTCACAGTGCTCACTCACACTGACTCACCTCCTCACTCACCTCACTCACCTCTCCTCACTCACTCCACTGCACCTCACCTCCCACTCACACTCACTCACTCACTCACTCACTCACATCTCAACCACTCACTCCTCACACTATCACTCACTCACAGCGCATTCACACTCACATTTTCACTCCTCTCACTCCACTCTCACTCACACCTCACTCACTCACTCACACTCACACACACTCATCTCACTCACTCACTCTCACACTCAATTCACTCACTCTCACTCACTCTCGAACACTCAACACTCACTCTCACTCACTCACACCTCACTCATCACTCACTCTCACTCACTCACTCCACCTCACTCACTCACTCACTCACTCTACACCTCACTCACTCCGCACCTCACACCAACTCACTCACTCAGCTCACGTCACTCTCTCACTCACTCACTCTCCTCTCACACTCACTCACTCACTCACTCCTCAACACTCACTCACACTCTCTCTCGTGACGTGTGGGTTCACTCAACACTCTCGTGAGGTTAGAGACTCACACTCACCACTCACACTCACACTCACTCACTCTCACACTCACTCTCTCACACTCACTCACTCACTCTCACTCACTCTCTCACACTCACTCACATCTCACTCCACTCTATTCTCTCACTCCACTCACTCTCTCTGCACTCACACATCTCACTTCACTGCTCACACTCTCACACTCACTACACACCACTCACTCTCACTCACACTCACTCATCACTCACTCTCACTCTCACTCACTCTCACACTCACTCACTCTCACTCACACTCACTCACTCACTCACTCTCACTCACTCCACTCTCACTCCTCACACTCTCTCACTCACTCTCTCACACTCACGTCACTCTCACTCACTCACTCTCACTCTCACTCACTCACTCACTCACTCTCACACTCACTCTCACTCACACTCACTCAATCTCTCACACTCACTCTCTACTCACTCTCTACACACACTCACTCTCTCACTCACTAACACTCACTCTCACACTCACTACTCTCACTCACACTCACCACTCTCACTCATACTCTCACACTCTCTCACTCACTCTCACACTCAAACTCACTGCTCTCACACTCACTCACTCTCACTCACTCTCGGGTGCACTCACTCTACTCTCACTACTCACTCACTTCAATCACTCTCACTCACTCACTCTCTCACTCACTCTCACTCAACTGTATTCACTCACTCACACTCACTCACTCACTCTGCACTCAACACTCACTCTCACTCCTCTCACTCTCACTCACTCACTCACACTCAGCACTCACTCACTCTCACACTCACTCACTCACTCACTCACGCACACTCACCTCACTCACTCACTTCACTCTCACTCTCAACTCACTCACACTCACTCACTCTCTTCTCACTCACTCTCTCACTTCGTCACTCACTCACACTCACTCTCTCCACACTCACTCTCACTCTCACTCACTCACACTCTCTCACTCTCACTCTCACACTCACTACACTCTCACTCACTCTCACATCTACACCTCTCACTCACTCACACTCACTCTCTCACTCACTCACTCACTCACTCTCACTCACTCACTCACTCACTCACTCTCACTCTCTCACTCACTCACTCACCCACTCACTCTCACACTCACTCTCACACACTCACTCACTCTAACACTCACTCTCACTCACTCTCAACACTCACTCACTCTCACTCACTCACTCTCACTCACTCACACTCACACTCTCACCACTCACTCATCACTCACTCTCACTCACTCACTCACACTCACTCACTCTCTCACACCACTCACTCTCACTCTCCTCTCACTCACTCACTCACTCACTCACTCTCACTCGCTCACTCAACTCACTCACACTCACACTCACTGCTCTCTCACTCACTCCACCACTCACTCAGTCTCTCACACTCACTCACTCACTCTCACTCTCACTCACTCACTCTCACTCACTCTCTCACTCACTCACTCACTCACTCACTCTCACACTCACACTCACTCTCACACTCACTCACTCACTTCTCACACTCACTCCTCACACTCACCTCTCTACTCTCACACTCTCACACCTCACTCTCACTCACTCACACTCTCACACTCTACACTCACTCACTCTCACGACTCACCTCACTCACTCACACTCACTCACTCACTCACAACACTCACTCCGCTCTCACTCTCACTCACTCACTCACTCACTCACTCTCACACTCACTCACTTCACTCACTCTCTCACACTCACTCCACTCACACTGCTCACTCTCACTCACACTCACTCTCACACTCACTTCTCACTCACACTCTCAGCCTCACTCTCTACACTCACTCAGTTGATCTCTCTCACTCTCACTCACTCACTCAGCTCACACTCTCACACTGCACTCACTCACTCACTCACTCTCACACTCCCAACTCTCTCTCAAATTCGCACACTCTCTAACACTCTCACGCACTACACTCTCCCCCACACTCACTCTCTTCACTCACTCACTCACACACCGCACTCACACTCACTCACTCAACTCACTCACTCTCATCTCACACTCACCTCTCACCACCACTCATCACTCACACTCTCACTCAACACTCTTCTCACACTCACTCTCACCTCACTCATCTCACTCTCACTCTCACTCACTTCTCACTCGCACACTCACTCACTCACTACACTCACTCACTCACTCACTCACACTCACACTCACTCACTCACCTCACTCTCTCACACACACTCACTCTCACTCACTCACTCACACTCACTCTCACACTCGCTCACACTCACTTCACTCACTCACTCACTCACTTCTCACACACTCACTCTCACTCACTCACTCACACTCACTCACTCACACTCACTCTGAACTCACACTCACTCTCTCACACTCACTCACTCATCACTCACTCTAACACTCACACACTCTCACCACTCACTCTCACACTCACTCACTCTCACACTCACTCACTCTCACTCACTCACTCACACACTCACTCTCTCACTCACTCACTCACTCTCTCACACTCACTCACTCATCACTCACTCACTCACACTCACTCACTCACTCACTCATCTCACTCACTCTCACTCACTCACACTCACTCACACTCTCTCACTCATTCACTCACTCTCTCACTCTCTCACACTCTGAACTCTCACTCATCACTCACACTCACCACTCTCACTCACTCTCACTCACTCACTCACTCACTCTCACACTCACTCTCTCTCACACACTCTCACACTCACCTCACACTCACTCAACTCACTCTCACTCACTCACTACTCTCTCTCACTCTCACTCACTCACTCACTCATCTCACTCTCACTCACACTCACTCACACTACACTCACTCACACTCTCACACTCATCACTTCACTCTCACACACTCTCACTCACTCACTCACTCACTACTCACTCTCAACTCACACTCACTCTCTCACTCACTCACTCACACTCACTCACTCCTCACTCCTCACATCTCTCTCACACTCACTCACTTCATCACTCACTCACACTCACACTCACTCTCATCAACAACTCTCACATCACGTCACTCAACACTCACTCTCTCACTTCACTCACACTCACACTCTCTCACACTCACACTCTCTCACATCTCTCACTCACTCACTCATCACTCACTCACTCACTCTCACTCACACTACACTCACTCTCACACTCTCACTCTAACACTCACTCAACACTCACTCACTCACTCACTCACTCTCACTCACTCACTCACTCACTCACTCACCACTCCTCACTCTCACTTCACTCCACTCTCACTCACTCACTCACTCACTCTCTCCACTCACTTCTCACTCACACTCACCTCTCACACTCACTCACTCACTCACTCTCTCACACTGTCTCACTCTCTTCACACTCACTCTCTCACACTCTCACTCTCTCACCTCACTCACACTCACACTCTCTCACTCACTCACTCTCTCACTCACACTCTCTCACTCTCTCACTCTCACTCACTCACTCTCACTCTCTCACACTCACTTCACTCACTCACTCTCTACTCATCACTCTCTCACCTCACTCACTCTCACTTCTCACTCACTCACACTCACTCTCTCACACACTCTCACCACTCACTCACACTCTACACACTCTCATCACACTCACTCACTCACTCATCACACTCACTCACTCTCACACTCACACACTCACTCTCACACTCACTCTCTCACACACAACACACTCACTCTCACTCACTCATCACTCACTCTCACACTCTCACATCACTCACTACTCACTCACTCACACTCACACACTACTCACTCTCACACTCACTCACACTCACTCACCACTCACTCTCACTCACTCTCACTCACTCTCACATCTCACTCTAACACTCACTCTCACTCTCACTCACTCACACTCACTCCTCACTCTCACTCACTCACTCACACTCACTCACACTCTCTCACACTCATCACTCAACTCACTCACTCTCACATCACTCTCACTCTCACTCACTCTCACTCACTCACTCACTCACACCTCACTCACTCACTCACTCTCACTCTCCTCTCACTCTACTCACTCAGCTGCTCACTCACACTCACTCTCTCACTCTCACTCACTCTCTCACACTCACTCTTACTCTCACTCACTCATCACCACACACTCACTCTCACACTCACGGGTCTCACTCACTCACTCACCTCTCACACTCACTCACTCTCACACTCACTCAACTCACTCTCACTCACTCACTCTCACTCACTCTCACTCACTCTCTCACTCCACTCACTCACTCTATTACCACACTCTCACTCACTCACTCACTCTCACACTCACTCACTCACTCTCACACTCCTCTCTCACACTCACTCTCTCACTCACTTCTCACATCACACTTCACTCACTCACTCTCCTCACCACTCACTCTCACACTCACTCACACTCTCACTCTCTCACTCTCACTCACTCTACACTCACTCTCATCACACTCACTCACTCACTCACTCACTCATAGTCTGGCACTCTCTCACTCACTCACTTCACTCACTCACACTCACTCTCTCATCATCTCACTCTCTACCACTCACTCTCACTCACTCACACTTCATCTAACACTCACTCTCTAACTCTCTCACTCTCACACACTCACTCACTCACTCTCACACTCACACTCTCAACTCACTCACTCTCACTCTCACTCACTCACTCACACACTCTCACACTCACTCACTCTCCACTCACTCACTCTCACTCACTCACTCACTCTCACACTCACTCTTCACTCACTCACTCACTTCACTCACTCACTCACTCTCACACTCACATCACTCTCATCACTAACACTCACTCACTCACTCTCACTCACTCACTCACTCACTCTACACACTCTACTCACTCACTCACACTCACTCACTCTCACACTCTCACACTACACTCACTCACTCTCTCACACTCACACTCACTCTCACTCATCACTCACTCACTCACTCCACTCACTCACTACTCTCACACTCACTCACTCACTCACACTCACTCACTCACTCACTCACTCTCACACTCACTCTACTCCACTCACCACTCACACCTCACTCACACTCACTCTCTCACTCACTCACTCTCACTCTCTCACTCTCACACTCACTCTAACTCACTCACTCACTCACTCACAACTCACTCACACTCAGTCACTCACACTCACTCACTCTCTCACTCACTCACTCTCACACTCACTCACTCTCACTCACTCACTCACTCTCACTCATCACTCACTCACTCACTCACATCTCACTCACTCACTCTCACACTCACTCTCACACTCACTCTCACTCTCACTCACTCTCACACTCACTCACTCACTCTCACACTCTCATCTCACTCACTCACTCACTCTCCACTCACTCACTCACTCTCACTCACTCTCTCACTCACTCTCACTCACTTCACACTCACTCACTCTCACACTCATCTCACTCTCACTCACTCACCACTCACTTCACACTCTCACACTCACTCAGTCTCACACTCACTCACACTCTCACTCACTCTCACTCACTCACACTCACTCACTCTCACTCACTCTCACACACTCTCACACTCTCACACTCACTCACTCACTCACTCACTCAACACTCACCTCTCACTCACTCACTCACTCAACACTCACTCACTCCTCACACTCACTCTCACTCACTCACACTCACTCTCACTCTCTCACTCACACACTCACTTCACTCACTCACTCACTCACTCACTCACACTCACTCACTCACTCACACTCCACTCACTCTCACCTCACTCACTCACTCACTCACTCTCACACTCACTCTCACTCTCACTCACTCACTCACTCACTCACTCACTCACTCACTCACTCTCTCACTCACTCACTCTCACTCTCTCACACACTCTCACTCACTCTCACTCACACTCCACTCACTCACTCACTCACTCACTCACACTCTCACACTCACTCACTCTACATCTCACTCACTCTCACTCACTTCTCACACACTCACTCACTCTCACTCACTCACACTCTCACTCTCACTCACTCACACTCACTCACTGCTCACACTCACTCACTCACTCACTCCACTCTCACTCACTCTCTCACTCTCTCACACTCACTCTCACTCACATCACACTCACTCTCACTCACTCACTCACTCACTCACTCACTCACTCACTCACTCACACTCACTCTCACACTCACTCACTCTCACTCTCACTCACTCACTCTCACTCACTCTCACTCACTCTCACTCACTCACTCACTCTCACACTCACTCACTCTCACTCACTCACACTCACTCACTCACTCTCACACTCACTCACACTCCTCTCACTCACTCACTCACTCACTCACTCACTCACTCTCACTCACTCACTCACTCACTCACTCACTCACTCTCACTCACTCACTCACTCAACTCACACTCACACTCTCACTCTCACTCACACTCTCTCACACTCACTCACTCTCCCACTCACTTCACTCACTCACACACTCACTCACTCTCACTCTCACTCTCTCACTCTCACTTCACTCAACTCACTCTCTCACACTCACTCTCACACTCACTCCTCTCACTCACTCTCTCACACTCTCTCACTCTCACTCACTCACTCACTCCTCACTCACTCACTCACTCTCACTCACTCACAGTCACTCTCACTCACTCTCACTCTCTCACTCTCACACTCACTCTCACTCTCACTCCACTCTCTCTCAGCACTCACTCACTCACTACTCACTCTCTCACTCTCACACTCACTCACACTCACTCACTCACACTCCCTCACTCTCACTCACTCTCTCCATCACTCAATGGTGTCTTCTGATTGTATTTTCCGCAGCTGAGATACTGGCAGAGAACGAAACAACAGCCTATAGAAGAGAAATCCTGCGGAGAAGATGGGGTTTTCTAGGACACACCCTAAGGAAACCAACATCCAACGTCACAAGACAGTCGCTGACATGGAACCCCCAGGAAAGAGAAAGCGAGGAAGGCCGAGAAACACCTGGAGACGGGACCTCGCCGCGACACCAAGCTCACCGGATTTGGATGGGGTCAGCTGCTGACGGTAGCCCAGGACAGGAGGCGTTGGAGGGCGGTCGTCGATGGCCTATGCACCAGGAGGGGCGACGGCATAACTGACTGACTGAGATACTGTATTTGAGACTAAGAAGGGAAGGAAAGGCAGGCAAAATCCAAGAATGTCATCGGAGCATGAAAGCAAGTGGAAGTGAATAATACATCTCTGCAACCCACAAAACATTAAGGACCATGTGCAATATATTCTCTCAAGATCTTCTTATCTGCTTATAAGGTATTTTATTCATTAAAATGTTATTGATTATTCATGGGGAGTCACACAGTCTGAGACAAAGTCTGATGAAATTATTGAACACAAAGAATAAAACATCTTAAGAATGGTACTTAGTCAAGTGTGATAATGGTGTAGTTCATTGTTTTCTCTTCAACCAAAGGAACTGCTGTTGAATAAATGCATCAACTATTATTTTGTTGTACAGATGGCCAGAAGATTGCCCAACATCTCTTAAAGAAGCTAAAGGCAAACAACACTCAACTTCAGATTGTTAGTAATTTGCTGAAAGATCAGGGTTCCAATGTTTCTATGGCCCAGCTTTCAGATATCAACTGTAGGACCAGTGCAACAGTGTTAAATTTTGTGTTTCCATTGTTGTACTGGTGATATTACTTTGTTATATATCAATGTGAATGACAGTGCCTTCAGCCACTGATTTTTGTTGTATACCTGTACTTCACCTGCAAATAAGAAACTTTGAATTTCTTGTAATGTTACGTGAATCATGAGATGAAGGGGGAAGGTTTTGAAACTGCAAATAAATTAAATGAGTTTTCAGTTGCAAACTATAATTTGTTGTTATTGTTGTTGCTCTTTTTCCCTCTCTTACTCCTTTTCGTTGGGTTGTCCAAAATGAAACAAACCATACTAGAGCCAAACTAACAGTGGTGTATGAGGAAAGAAAGAGGAGATAAAAAGAAAGACAAAAAAGCAATAAAAATAAAGTTTGAAAATTTCATTGTCTTTGTTTGTGTTATTTGCGCTGTTCATCCTTCTCTCCTTTATATATTCTAGTTTTGTTTGTTTGTGGAAAATACATTCAGTCCTGACCATGACAGTATGTTCAGATAGAAGTCTTTCTGCTCTCTTTTTCTCTCATCTCTCTCCCTACCTCTCTCTGTCTGTGTTCCCCATGTCCTCTTTCTATCTCTCTGTCTCTCTTTTTTTCTCTTCCTCTCTCCATTCTTTTGTTCCCTATATCTCTTTTCTGTCGGTCTGTCTATTTTTCTCTCTGCCTCTCTTTTTATCTATATCCTCTATTCCTCTCCCCACCTCTCTCTCCCGTTTCGTCATTTCCCGTGGAGAAGGGAAGTTACCGTGCTTTGGTGTGAGTCTGGGTAGAGAATCGTGACTAATTACTCAGTGCTGCATGTACCTTGCTGTCGCAGTTTCACGTAAGAGCATATTTTCCTGTCGAGTTTTATTCAAGCATTAAAAGCCGGTCGTCAAGATTGGGGCCCCAGTGAGTTGGAGACATCCCAGAATAGCCGGTAAGAGGCAGGAGGACGGGCTAAAAAGAAAAAAAGAAATCAGGCTTCTGCCTCTAGGATAAATTCTTTCACGATTGGCTGGAAGACTGAGTTAAGAGGTAATATACTGTATGTAAATTATCGAACGTTTCAAACTTCCTTACGTTACATTGATCATAATCCTCTGGTCACATTGCAGACTGGAGAATAGATTATATGAGACAGAGAGAGAGAGAAAAAGCATGGGTAGATAAATGTATACATAGAGAGATTCCTTGATGGAAATTACTGATAAATAAAAATGAAAATTCACTTCAACTTATTTTCTACGTTTCTTGTGATAAGAGATGAAGGTAATATTGATGACAGTGATGATGATAATAATGACGACAGTGGTGATGATGGTACAGATTTGTGTATAAACATTTTTGGTTGCAGGCAAATTTCTCTGCGAACTTATATCAACATTCTATCCCTGTCCTACACAAGAAAGTGTTGGTTATCACCTGTGACATTTATGTTTTATTAACTGCCGGCAACAGCAGCCACAACCACGGGGAAAAAACCTGCAGCAGGAGGCGGCTCTTCAGGTCCGCCGCGCAATTTGCCTACACTGAATTGCAGGCAGTTAATAACGAAGCCTCTTGGTTTAGTTAAGAACAAACATCTGAAGTAGAGGACAGCCATCACTCAGTATCGCCCCAAACTGCCGCTGGTAGAGCTGCAAAGTCTATTTTCGTAGTCCTGTATAGGCATAGTATGGAGATTAAGTTCTTCGAGAAGAAGCGATTCAGAAAAGTAAGCCAGGGTGATGGTGTTTGGAAGTAAAGCTAAGCGAAACTGTCCAAACGAGCTGAGATGGGGGCCAACATTATTGCTGTTTTGCTTAAAGCAGGCCCCGCTTTCATCGAATAAACTAAATCATTATTAAGATAGCGATGGAACTTTGAAAAAAGTTGTTGACTTCATTATCTCTTACGTGCTATTGTCCCATAATGTGTCATCTTGCTTCCTGCTCCCCAGGATTTCTCAATTTTGTCCGCTATTCTCCTGCTTGCTGTGGGTCCCCCACCACCGAGCTCTTCTTAAACAAGTATTTGGGGTCCTAATGGCCCACGTTTTCTTCCAGATATTCTAGAGGTTTGCAGTTCTGGCTACTGCATTTCACGATAAAAACTATATGTTCAGTATTGCAAGCGCAATGTGAAATCTTGTTGTACAAGGTTGATATTATTATGTGTTTGGTGTTCTTGGCAGTCTTTTAGAAAATTGCATAAGAACTGCGGCAAAGAGGATTATGTGTTATATGAATCCCATTATTATTATTTTTTTTTAAAATTATTTATATTAACATTAGTAATAGTAAGTAGATTTCCTCTGGTAGAATTTATTTTTAGGCATTAGCAGTGTTGTCCATAGGAATGGGAATCCCATGGGAAACGTCCCATAGGATGGGATGGGATGGGACAGCACACATTTGTATTTCCCATGGTAGTCGATACTTGATATTGCAAAATAAATTTACTGTTATTTCATTCATCAAGGATTTAAATCTTTCCTCTGAATCATCTATTGTATGTGAAGTAGCAGGAATTATAGAACAAAAGCCGAAAAGTGGTTTTCAGTGTTGTCCATAGGATTGTTAATACCATGGGAATCCCATGGGAAACATCCCGTGGGATGGGACGGGATGGGACAGGCATAAATTGCCATGGGACGGGATGGGACGGGATAGAAAAATATGTCCCATGGACAACCCTGGGCATTAGGATTGGAATTAAATGCCAAAAACTAATCTAGCAGAAAAATTGTGGGACACATGAAAGAAAACAATCTGTCAGATTTGTCTGTCAATACAATTTTCAGGACACCCTGAAGTTTTTTCCAAACTTTAATTGACCTTAAAAAAAGCGTGAATCTTTATCAGCAGCGGCATACAAATTCAAAAGTAAAAACTGTCCGCGCTAAACGCGAGCGAAATAATAAAAATAACTGGGGAGGACATCTCTGGAATATTTGATACAATTATCCAAATTTTGCTTTGACTTCAGGGGACATGACCACAAACGTGTTCAGACAAACCACTGTGAGTGCAGTGTCCACGTGACAATACACGCGAGGTTTTCTTTTCATCTTTCACCAAGTCTCGCGAGAACTCTAGATAAAGGACAGTCGTGATGTCACAGACATCAAAGAGTGTGCACTGCTTTCTAACTTTGATGACAGTTATGTTTTTATCTCTGTTTTACAATGTTAGTTCATTTATTACGAATAAAGCCTCATTATGATAATAAATGATGCTTTTGACACAGAGAGCGAGAGAGAAACGAGGATAAGAGGGAGATAACGAGAACAAACAGAAAAGAATGGACTGACATAGCTGAACAAAACAATTTACTTTATACACTTTCATTGAAAGTAGTATATAACTTGATCTGTGGGAGTGAAATGTTAGGAGTGAGCAATGAAAATAGAAGACAAAACAAAGCCGCAATGAAGGAAGCACACATCAAAATGCAAACTGTTCAATGTGTGCCTGTGTGATTTTGTGTGCGAATTCTGAGCTGAAAATAATAGTAAAAAGGTTAATAAAAAGGTCAGGACAGAAGATGCACTTTGTACCAAGGTCTCCGTGATGCAAGGGCAGAAGTGTTAGTGGCTGAGCCTTGAAGCAGGTTTAAGAAAGGCAGGTTCGTAACTGAGTTTAACTCCTAAAGCTGTCAAGCTTCCAGACTTCGTCACGTCCACAACGAGGAGAATCTTGAGCAGTTATGTGGGCTTTGCTATTGGGTGATGTGAATGAAAACCATTCTTTTTCCCCAAAGTGCGTTTGTGAACGATTGTTAACACAATTCCGAGGAGGGTTGTCAATCCTTAAAATATTGTCCAGTTTTTTTAGACTTTCAATTTAAGCTACGCAAACGGAATTTAAATTTGTTTTCTTGTTTACAGGAAAGGGCTTTACATTTTCGGAATTCAGCTTTAGCGACTCTTTACTGTCAGTTCACTTCTGCGCTGACATCGGGAGGACAGGACTACAGTTAAAAATTGCCTTCCCCCGGGCCACGAGGCGTAAAGAACAGCTCTTTCCTCTCCTGCCTCCGATAGCATCTCACGTGGCAGCCCTCGGCCTTCACTTCTGCTGTCGAATGAAGTAGTGATGGAAATGAAGTAAGGGATTGCCAAGCGTTGATACCGTATAAGGTAGAAAAATGTAAAACGGTTATGTTACTGAAGGTAGAAAATATGAAATGTTTATTTCAAAACTTTTGCAAGCATAATGAAAACAGTAGGTAGTGGGTCATAAGCAAGTTCGCCATTTTCTGACAATTTCTTGTACATTCACTCACCAATCCATTTTTCTCCCTTCTTCTGTCTTGTGTTTTACAGGTTCTTTTCTCTCTCTCTCTCTTCTGCTGTTTGTGTATTTGTGCGTGCGTGTGTGTGTAATACGTGTGTGTGTGTGTGACAGAGAGAGAGAGGGCCTGCACTAATGAGCTCATGAGCGTGCAAATCCACTTGATAAAACTGGAAAGAACTACGAAAAGTCTCTTTAGGCGGAGAAAGCTCCAAACTGGACACGAAATCATACAATTTCCTATCAAAATCAGATTCGTGTGGCTTGTAGGAATTTTGTTCCTTGATGTAAAATATACAGAAGCATTCAGAAACGAAACGCGAAAAGAGCAGTACTTAAAAAAACAGAAGAATTGTAGGTAAGCAGCAACAGCAGTAACAATAAAGATGATGACGACACAAACTATCAGGTTACTATCAGGTTAATATCAGGTTACAGGGGTTAATTCTGCTAAACGCTCCTAATAAGTCGGAAGTACATACAAAGCAGGTCGATAGTATAAGAGTTATATCGGTGCTATGAGCAGGAATCCTGGTTAAAGTCTGATTAACATGCCAAACCCAAATCCAGGCAGAATTAGTGACATGAAATGTCACAACAGTAACAACAACAGTAACAACAACAGTAACAGCAACAGTAACAGCAACAGTAACGACTTAATGACATGATAATTTGTTATTGTTTTGACGAATTAGATATGAAATGGGGGAAAATGAAGGGGGCAGGAAGCCGGAGTGCCAGGAGAAAACCCCCGACGCCCAGACCTGGGAAAAAGGTTTATTGGCTTTTGACTGACATTGACAGCTGTAGTATATTTAATTACAAATGACAAAAGGTATTAAATTGCACAGTAAAATGTAGAAATTATGATAGGCCGTAACTGTTAAAATTGCGTCAGAAGTTGTAAAGCTACTTCATATCTTAGAAGTTCTTGTAAAATGAAAATATAAGGGTGCAAGTTGGCATTATTTACTATTGTTTTGCCAGTCATTTATTACGACAGGTTAGTGTTTGTGTTTTGACTTACAGTTTTTCTTTTTTCAGGAATGAAGTGTGGCGTTACGATCCTAAGTTCTATGGAAATGAATATAGAAATGCTCTTAAGAGCTTGGGTCGAGGCCTGAAGTATGCAGTGGGTGCTATGGTCATCACCATCGCAGTGGAGAGTTTCATGAAGAAGAAAAAGAATGGTACAGCACATGAAAGTGACAGTGAAAATGGTCATCACTGAAATACATTATAGTGCCTAAAATTCTGCTTAGCTTGTGTGCGACCATGTGAGCCAAAGCAGACTGTAACTGGATTACATTTTTAGCATGCAATCAGTGAAATGTGAAAATTATGCAGAAACTTGAGTGCAGTAGTGATATTTTAATGTATAATGTAGCCTTTACTTTAGCATGAAAAACTTCCATAGAAAGCAGTATGATGAGATCTCGAGTAAAATATTTTGTTAGCATTTTGATGAGGCATTCAATGTTAGGGATTTATTCAGTTCTACAGACTGCTCAGCCTGAAGTCAAAGATGCTTATATCTTTTTTTTTGGTTAGCACTTAGTGGTCTAGCTCAGTGGTTCTCAGAGTATTTCGGACCAAGGACCACTTTACTAAAGTAAAAAATACGGCGCTCCACAAGCACCTAAAATCACTGTATTTAATTTAAATTGCCACATTTATTTCATTATAATTCAAAACTAAATGTATTTTTGTGACAGGGGTATAGTAATAAGTTTACATAAAATTACATGCTTTGCACAGTACACATAAAAATTAAAAATTAGGAAGTGTACTGCTTTACTAAGGGTAACAGATGACACAGTTAAATGCAGGGATGGGAGTTCTCCGTCCGGGGGACGGATTTCCGTCCTGAGAAAAAATCTCAGGACGGAACTGGGACGGAAAGAAAATTCAAAATTTTCACTGATTACGAAGTACCAGTGACTATGAATAAAAAAGCGAAAATTTCTCGTATCGTGAACGATACCATACGCTAGTGGTAATCGGTAGAGGCGGCGTTAGGACCACGCGGGGCCTGGGGCCGACCATCCGCGCGGGGATGGAGTACGTGTATCAACATCCCTATTGATATGATGCCGGAAGCACTGATTTATATACAGTTAGATAGGTTGGATTAATTTCGCGAAATAACGCACGAATTTAGTGTTTTAATTGTTTGTAACCTTTCCCACCGTCTGTGACAGTACCGGCTTTTTGTTACAGCGAAATAATATGGTGACGATAACTTAATAAACTGCTTGTTATTATTGTCGGGCATAACGTGAAGACATGGGTTCAATAATTTGCTTAATTAGAACTTAGAAGTGTTTTCTGAACGTCAATGTTTTTGTCACAACATGTTTAACACAGCAATAACTCAGAAAGATGACCTCGGGTAAGGTGACCAGACGTTTCGGGGGCGAAAGCGGGACGCGTGGCGATGATGATGTCGTCACCGACAAAGAACGCCGATAAATAGGGGTGAGGGGGGGGGACTTTCCTCTGACTTTACCGAGTAGTGATGCTTTCAACGGCAGATCTGTCCACGCCACTACAGTATTCCATTTTAAATAGAAAACCGGTATTTAAAACTTAAATTAAAATATTCCTACCTTATCTCCCGCTCAGCCAACTTTGCGGACGTGCAGGTGAGGCGCTGTATAAATTATCGTGCCAATAATGGTCCGGCACCTTCGTCATCTTGCGGGGCTGTTGCTCCCAAACCGTACTTCATAGACCGTGAATCTCCTTGTAAAGTTTCGGTCATTACAAAATTGTGTCATACATTTTTTCACAAGGATTTCGTGAATTTTCGCTGTCAAAGTTGCACATCACAATTAAAAGTCCTTTCCACCTTTAACTGTCTTTTCACTGGCGATGTTCGTATCGTCCCCGACATAAGTTTAGTCACTGATCAGTACTCAAAGAAAACGATTACTGGAAGCGAATAAAATGCCGGGCAGCGGGAACCTTTAACAGGGCTTCTGCTAAGGCTAAATTCTTTGGGGTCCCAGGGACCCCTTCTTCAGATTTTTAAGGGGTCCCTGTTCTTCGCCCGAATTTGAAGGGGACCCCATTGACCAAAGTTGAAGGGGTCCTCCGAACTTTTAATGCGTACAGTACGCAATTTTTTGCGTAAGCAGAAACCCTGCTTTAATATTATGGATGACATTGTTGAAAAAGACAGAACCAACCTTTCACCTAAAAATGTTGAAGCCATTGGGTTTATTAAGTATGATTTAAGGGCCAGAGGACTGAGAGCCATACAGATGGTCCCCAGTGACCAAATGATAAAAAATGTGATTTCTGCACATGCATCATATACAGTGCATTTGGAAAGAGAGGCTTATCTGGCTAAAAAAAAAAAAAAAACAAGACACTGTTTGCCAGAATGCTGTCCAAAAAAAAAGGAAGTTGGAGGACTGCATTCCAGCCGACTAAGAAGCAGCAGTTACCTCATCCAGCAACTGAGCCATCAACACAGACAGCTAAGAGACCAGCAGAAACCACACAGCCTGCCAACATAGTAACTGGACAAATTGACATTTTGACAAATACCCTGAAAAGTCTGCTTCGAGAATGTCAGGCAGACCAATGCAAACATCAATCACTGGATTTTCAAAAAAAATAAGAAGTGTTAGGTTTTGGTGGGTATTGGATTTTTTACTTGTTTTTATTTGCCTTATCAAAATTAAATGTAGATAAGACAGAAGAGATAGGCATAGACTTTAGGAAAATAAAATTTTGTTTTATTGTGTACCTGTTGAGATAGTTAACTCCTTCAGGTACGTAGGCTCTGTTTTTGATTGCAGGCTAAAATGGGATGTAAACATGATCAGCATGTGTACCTTCAATAGCTGAATAGTTTTTCAGTCAGCACAGCAACATTGAGCTGTTTTTATCAGTCATTCATTGAAAGTCTTTCACTTTTTTCCTTCATATGATGGTTTTACAGTTTTCTGTCCATGATATGAACAGTTTGAACCATACTGTCCATATTTTTCTAAGGTAATTGGTGTTAAGCACAGAAATTTGGATTCCTTTTTATGATCAGCAAATTGTCAGAAAAGTTTACAGCATTTTGTCCATACCAGAACATGTCCTAGCAGGAGAATTTGTTATATTGAGTTCGGCCAGGCAAACATACTATGCCTATATGCAAAAGCAATAGGGACTTGAAATGGTTTACAACCTCTGCAGTCCACATGCTCAACCATAGATTATAGATTAATTGTCAGTTGTATGTGTGCACGGGTGTGTGATATAGGTGTACCTTAAGAATGTTTTATATGTAAGAATGCACGTTCTTATAATGCACCACTCGCCTAATATTGTAACTAGCAGTTTTTTTTTAACTTTTGTAACAGAACACACTTCCCAAGTTATAATTGCCCATTAGGGTTAATAAAGTTGGACACTTGTCATTGTTAACTACTAAAGACATTGTATGACTTATGTGTGTTATGTATGTGGAAAACGTGAAACGCGTATGCAACCATGTGTCATATAACGTTATATGCATATGCTCTAGTACTACATGGCTCTTGAAAAATCTTCAGTCCCAGGAAAATTTCTGGCTCCCACCCATGTAAATGACGCTATGCTCATGCTGTGACATAAAGATGTTGTTGGTAAGCAAGCATTTTTTGCAAACGAGCATTTGGGCATCAATAAAATTAAAACTCATGTGAAATCAATATACAAGTGGTCTGCGGACCACACTTTGAGAACCACTGGTCTAACATAGGAGTTTAACTCTTGTGCTTCACGGTGATTTTCGTTCATTCAAAGCAGGATGGGCTTTTACAATTTCCACATTTACTGAATTTAGATAAGAATAAACAGTTACTAAATATCAGCTTTATCATTACTAAATTTTCTGGAACATAAATCTGTTGCTTGTAATTAAATCAAGTCAAAGTAGACAGCTGTCCTTTCTTGTTTATCACCTGAAATGAAATGGTGGTCTTTCCCATTGCCAATTCTTTAAAATGGATCAATGACATTTAGCAAACTGTCCATATTTGTAACATTTTGAGTCTGGGGCTTGATGTTTGATTCTGATTGCCAGATATGTATGAATTTGAAGTATTTAAGAAATCATCCAAAAAAAAAATACATGGCAGGAAGATCAGAATTACAATAAAAGTTTAAAGTAACAAGAAAGAAACTGTTTTTGCTTCTTTCCATCATGAAATTACATTTTCTCGTAAATCCAAAGGAGGATAGGCTTATAAAATTGTATTTCTTAAAAAGAAAATTTTGATACAGGCTAAGGCACAGTTAATCACTGCAACGTTTAGTCCTGTATTCAGGATTTGGATGGTAGACACACTATGTAAAAGTGAATAAACATACGATGATGAAGAACAACTTTAGCGTCAGAAATAAGCTTGAAAAGGATGAAAAATTGCTAGCTTTCTCCAAGTGTCCACGTCTCACCCATACTTTTTGAACAGAAAGGTACATACAAATTCGTCTCTTTAAAGTCTTCCTGCTCTTGTATTAAGGGCTGTAACTCTTTTCAAACGTGATTCATCAGGCTCAATGGCTGGATTTCATCCCTTTATGTTTACATAGATTTTGAAACTGGACACAGTTGGGCGGCCCTGACTTAATAGTTGCTGAAGGGCCAGATGTATTTTTTAGAGTTAAAGTGAGGTTGTGATGAGATAAGTACGCAAATTAACCAGCTAGTTTTATTTTCAGTGAATAATTCCCCCTTCCTGAATTTTCCGTATTTTAGTTCAGCTCTGACATTCAAAAATATACTCATCCAGATTTTTCTCATTTTCATGTAATTGTGTAATAATATTAATGTTTATTTAGCATGGAATCCCATCTATTGGCCAGGCTGTCTGTGCTTCACATCATAAGGCCACAAATATGGAATAAAATTAATAAAGGAAAGGGTGTAAGATAATAGTTATTTCTCTTTCTAAAAATATACAGGTGCATTCATACGCTCTCTCTCACACACACACACACAGTATTTGCATCTTAACCATGGCCAGCACAAGATTACAGCTATGATAGTCATTGGACACATCACTGGAGATGAAGCAGCCCAAACCGCAGGTAGAAGATGTCAAAGGGACAGTAGTGTCCTCTACTTTGATAGAGGATAGTACCAGAGATGACTTGATAGAATGACAGATGAAAAAGCATAGTTCCCTCTCATCATTATTGAATTACCTTTTGTTACTGGTCATTAAATATACATTATATAGGAGTACTAAACACTTGTTACAAAAACTAGGTTAATCTGTAGTGTATGAAGGAGCTGAAAGATGGCCAGCGATGAGGATGAAGTACAGAAGACAGTGACACCTGACACAGTAGAGGTAAAATTACATAGGAGTGTGGGCAGGATGGACTAATTTGGAGACATTCAAGGGATGTATCTTGATCTGTACAACAGGAGAGAGAGAGTAGTAGGGTAATGCTCAAGATGCATTTTTAAGTCACCTTTAAAAGACACAATGGTAAGTGGATGATTTAAAAGGCTCAGTGGTAAGTGGCGGATTTAAAAGAAAGGAGTTGCACTGCTCAGCAGAGCTAACAAGCCAATAACCATACTTCATCGTTTTGGTGATAGGAGGAAGATAGCATACACTGACCAGACCAGAAGCAAAAAAGATTCTGGTAGGGATGTAAGTAATTAGATTCGTAGAAATAAGCCAAGTAAAACAGCACAACTAAGCTGGCTGCGATCACCAACGCGAAGCCAGCCCAGAAAACCGATGAGCAGAGTGACATCATAGCTGCCATACTTTAAAACAAACATAAAAAAAAGAAACCTAAATAAAGTCTTGTGTATAAAGATTGGAGCATTCTAGCAAGCACAATACCATGTAAGGCTATGGACAAAAAGCATTTTGAACAAGACACATTTTCGAAATATGATATAAACGGATTTTTCGTGAAAGAAATGTAAGTTTATAATTAAAGCAGGGTGTAAAAACAGGGCCTGCCTGTGTGTTTGTACCCACACGTGCTTCCCTCTCCTTCGACCAGCACCACAAGCTGGTTAACCATGAACTTGGGTCAACCTCACAGAGTCTATTGTTAACCACGTCAGTGGTTACTATTGATTCTGTTCCTAGTCTGCTCACAACAGTAGCTTAACAACGGGTTAATCGCTGTTTTTGTGCTCGCTCCTCATATAAATTTTGTCTGGCTACAGGACTTAGCTAGAATGAAGCGATCAAAATCAAAAATCAAATCAAAACAGACTTTATTGTCTGCCCAGGAGACCCAGGGCAGAAATTTGTCTTTGCTCACATACCCATACAGACATTTAACACACAGTTAGAAGTTAGGAGTAAAATAGTGTCGATTGCACCAGTCCATCAAAGCAGTGTATCTTTATCCTAACAACAAACCTTGGGTGACCAAGGGCCTAAAAGCACTGCTGAACCAAAAGAAACATTTGTTCATCATGGGCAGAAGCCCACGACAGAAGATTAGTACATAGAGAGGACCATGATGCTATCCGTTGGGTGGACAGAGGCTCTACGAGCATACTAGTTAGTCCGCTTTCAGTAGTTTGCCGGTGGACCAACGAGTATCGACTGTACAAAGAGGTCGAGTTAGCTCTCGCCATAAACCCGATGTGTCAGAATGCGGCTCGTGGTGACATCTTGAGCTCGCTGGAGGGACCTGCCAGACGTCGAGTTATGATGCTTCCGCATGACGCAATAGATACGCAGAGAAAGATCTTGGGTGTCCTAGTGGAGGCGTACGGCGAACAAGAAAGATGACATCAGTGCCACAGCAACGTGATGAGGTGGTCGACGAATACGCCGCGAAGCTCCAGAATTTAAGCAGGCGAGGTAGAAGGCGGCGCAGAGCGTCGAAGTGGCGGCGATTGACACCATCTCGGAGGACTGCAGCCCGACCGGTCAGGGAAAGTGACTGCCCCCGTTTTCCGTAACAGGATGACAGGGAAATAAACTGTAGCTGGCCTGACTGGAAAGTGTCCGACGGCGGAGGTTGTCATTTATGGCAGTTGGGTGATGGCGTTGCTCGACACCGGCAGTGAGGTAACGACGGTCACTGACGAGTGGGCACGAGGGCATATACAGGACTTACAGCTAAAACAAAATCAGGAGTGGCGGTGGTGGACATGTTTACGGCCAGCGTCTGAGGACGTTCCTATCCTGGTGGTCAAGGACCTGGTCGATGTGGTCACAAGTGAGCGCAGGAGGCGCGTGTCGCTTCTACTAGGGAAGATCGGTCGGTGTGACTGTTAGCAAACCTATACGGTTATACCACACATCTCTTACTACCAGTGTAAAATCAACTTGTCGAACACCCTACAACTTAAAGATTGCCGTTCACTTTTAACAGTGGTTGTCTTCTGGATTTCCTTTGTCAACTGTCAAACACCAATGAACTCTTGAAAAATCTCAAGAGCAGCCAGGGAGAGAAAGACAATGTCAGTGCGACCAGTGATGACATGCTTGCTGTACAGCGAGCTGGCCAAGGAATCGCTCAAGACTCACCCAGTGAAAATCAACCGCAGCCAGGATCATCTGCACGCCGCACGACACCGGCACCTTCAACTACTACGACAACAGAGGTCGATCTGCTCTGCGAACGATGAATGTCGCCGACGAATTCAAGTAAATCGCAAGAAATTCAGCAGACGTTATTAATAACAGCCCTGTCTGCAAATTTCTCTTTTCACTTGTCTGTCAAACGAAAAGGAATAATTGGGTAGCGAGATGATGTCTTTCTTAACGAGACCAAAAAAATTGTTTATTTTACTTTGTACCTGTATGTGCGGGCGTGAGCAGCTATCGCCATTGCAAACTTTTGTGTCACCACAGGACTGACAAATAGATGTGAACTGAATTGATCGGCACTGTAAAGAATGTGTGAACTGAACTGTGGTAAATATAATCTACACATAAATTGTGACTCTTGATGTCGAACACAAATAACATACTGATATACTGATCAATGACTCAATCCAGAATGATCGTGGATGAGGTCTGAAGCTGTGATCGACATCGAGAGAGATGTTTGGATTAGAATTCTTATATTGCTTGGTATATCGCTGTATAAATTTTATTAACTCCATTGTCTCTTTTATTTTAATTTTCTCTCTTTGTTTCTTACACCTCAGTTATTGATTGTGCAGATGCGAATGATTGTTAGTGTGTGTGTGTTGTAATGTTTCATAACAAATATTCCATTGCGCAACCGGTCCGTTACAACTAGCGAGCCTGACTTTTAGTATTAATTTAATCTTTTGGTTGAACCTTGTAATTTTTGTGCTTGAGAACTTGTGACACTTTGCGTTAGTGTTCTGAAAAATTGTTTGGTTCAGGTTGCTCGTCTGTTGGAGTTAGACGTCTGCATCAGTACGAACAATGTATGAACAAGGTATACACGTGTCACCTTTTAAATGATATTAAGCAACTACCAGCTGCGGTTGAATTTTCTCGACTTTTCGAGGACTGTCGAGACACTGCTCAATCTCAGAAATCCACCCCATCCCCTAAACACTCGGTTTACTCAAAGTAGAGCCGACAAACGGACAGGTACAGACGGTCGCTCACGGACCATCTCTTCGCTCGTGACAAGCGGCCCGGTGGCGCAACGGTTAGCGCTGTTAGCGCCTGTCACCAATACAGTGAAGGTTGGCTGCCCAGAGTTCATTTCTCGTCTCGGGCAGGCTGTTCTTTCTCTGCACGTGGCATCTGTTTACAGGGCTGGCTGCTTGCCGTAATATAGCCTCAGTTGCTGACACGGCGTTAAACACCAAATCCCCCCCTCTTCGCTCGTGACACACGTCAGAAAACATCTTAATGCTGTTTACAACAATGTAAAAAGTTCGCTTGACCAGCCCTTGCATCAACACTGCTACTGTGTACCCGTATTGGGACAGAGCAGTGCCCAATTATGTCCACCTAAGTGGTATAGCAGGGTACCCAAGTCAAAGCACTTGTAAAACTTTGTTAGAGAGTTTGGGCATTCAGCAGAACCCGCGGGGTTGTTGCATAGTATGTTCTCATGTCTGTTTGGTATGGGGTGACTGCCAGTTATTTACACTCGCGGTAAAGTGGAGTACCCTTCAAATATGTAAGACTCGAGTTGTAAGTCTCAGAAGGTGCAGAACCTATTGGGTTGCTGCCATGTGATAGTGTACTCAGATGCCTCGTTAATTATTCCCTTAGATTTTGATTTGCCAACATATTTTGCTGAACAGTTTGAGAAATGCGGGGCTCGAGTATGTTGTAACTGCTCGGATATCCTGGGGGCTACGCCGTGATCACCCGAGAAAGAATGAATAGTCGAGAATAACAGAAGAACGGGATAGAATGGAGGCAGCCACAGAAGGAGAATGAAAATACCGGTCTCGCAGCCATACAAAGGCAATACAGCTAAATTTACAAATGCTTTAATAAACATAACACTAATAATGAACAAAGTAACACTGTAAACAGTTTTACTGTTAAATGTTTAGACAACACTTTGTAATGCCGTCACTTTTGTAAATCAGCTGTTTGCATAAACATCACAAGATTATTTCTTTAAGAGGAAATATGGGCTACTTATCCCATTTAACCAAACTGGGAAAAAGCACGAAAGAGCTAGGTGCAGTTGACACATCTTGTAGCAAGAAATATTAACATTTATAATAGTGAGCACAAGACGACAGCGCTAAGATGTCGCAGTCACAGCCGTTCTGGATTTTTTGTATGCGTGTCAATATTTTAATATCTACATTAATGTTGTGATAATTCAAAAATATAACAATCTTACTTTTCACTACTTTAATGTTTCCTGATTGTCTCTATTCTGTGTTCGTTCTCTCTCGCCTAGTAGCTTTTTTCGTACAATAGTTTGGTCTCTCGCTATATTTCTCTAGAATATTTGGCTATGGGTTTTAATAATAACATCTAGCTGAAAAAGTCCAAGTCACCATTGTCCAATAAGGAGTTCCGAGCCGAAAATCACTGGACAACACTGCGATGTAGCAGCAAAGTCACTTTCGTATGACAAGGTAGGCATTGTGCCTGATGTTGTCCTCGACAGAAGTTGTGACCGTCGTCCTACATTTTCATGTGGTCCACTTTTGTTCCGATTCCCTGCTGAATTTTCTCGACTGTCAGCGGAATATCTGGAAGAGAAACAGGCGTGGATCAGCGTCGTATTACCATCACTAATCATCTACAGCTGTCACCATCTTGTCTGGCACTCATCATGGCTACCTCTGTTACGGCTACTTTTATAATACTTCTCTTAACCAATCGTCACCAGTCATTTACTGCGGCAGTTCATGGTCACCGAAAATCACACCTACCGACTGGTATAAAGTACATAGAAAATCACACCTACCGACTGGTATAAAAGAGGAAGATCCAGTCAGGTCCTTCTGTGCATCCTCCATGCTTTGTTTCAAAGCTAAAAGCACTCCCACTCCCAGGGCCGTAGGAGGCTCTCCTGAAGCTGGCCGGCAAAACAGAAAACACTTACGGAATCACTTTTCACATATAACTTTTTTATACTCTTTTTTTTGTTTTGTTTTGTTTGGAAGAGGAAAGAGGCATATATAGAAGTCAAAGGAAGTAGCGACATCTGCAGTAAGACTTGACGAATGAGAAACAAGAATGGTGTGTGAAATAATGGCTCATTTTCAAACTCTTGCAGTCCTTTAAGTGGAGATATGGCAAAGGTTGTACAAGTAAAAACACATGCTAAGCAGAAACTTCAGCAAGCTGAGTTCGTGGAGCATACTGTAGGTTGTTTGAAATAAAATATCATATGGATTAGTAAGGGCTGGGCTCCAACCTGTTACTGCTGATGCTGCTGTGTACCTTATCACAATCAAGGCTCTAGCCAGTAAAGATTATCAAAGCTTTATGAAGCCACGTGACTCACCTTTAGAGCTGCGGACACCAACAGGGTTGGGGGCATCAGGCAGCATGTGGACCCTCCAGTCGATGGGAATGTCTTTTGATGTAGGCGGCTTGTACTCCTGCACATAGAGGTGTAAACCAAGTAAGTCGTAGAACCGAACACAGAAAACCTACCTATTACTGACCCAGTACCGAACACAGACAATACACTAATCAGTCACGAACACAAGCTGGCAAACACTGAAGCATGAGTAGATATAACATGGAAAGCACTGTAAAAAACAGCACAGTGTTACATCAGTAACAAGCCAACAATTTTTGTACTTTTCGGGGACTCCATCTGACAAGCTTCTTGAAAATCACATTTCCATTAACCTAAAGCCCTCTTAACATTCTATCTTGTCTTGTGAACTTAATGCAGTTTTCACCACATGATCTTGCTACGAGAGGCAGAGTGCATGGCCATTATATCTACAAGCATCACGCCACCTTGTTGAGAAAGGTAAATTGTGTCTATGACTCACCCACGTTCCATCATTCAGCACACGACCCGTGTTCGAGTCCAATACGATGTCCTCCAGGAGGCTAAAGCCCAGGCCCATGACAAAGCCGCCCTCGATCTGGCCGATGTCGATCATGGGGTTCAAGCTGCGCAGAAAAACACGTGTTTGAATAATCTCCGTTAGTACTAGTACTGATGCTCTCTGATGTCAGGTAGATGCACCAAACCATTCAGCAGGATGCTTCTCGACACAAGTGTTGCTGGAACGAGGACTTTTTAAAGTGTCAGTGCCAGGACTCGCCTTTTGCTACACAAATCATGATGATGGTGTAAGGACTCACCTCACGCCACACGACATGGTGCTTGTTTAAGTACCCAATTTCTGGTGCTGGTGAAATGACACCGCACGACAAGGCAATGGTGTAGTGACTTACATCTCACCACACAACTAGTCGACATGCATGGTGCAGGTGTAGTGACTCACCTCTCCCCGCAGTCAAACATGATGTCGACGCGTGAGATGGCGTACTCCCCGGTCAGCACGTCCAGCTCAGTCTGCATGACACCGGAGCAGTAGGTGTGGTAGTTGAAGTGGCCCGCTGCTTCCGGCAAGTCCGCATTGAAGGGCCTGCACACAACATGATCACATGGGAAGCTGACGTACGTGTTTGTTTGTTTTTTTTTTTTTATAAGAACAGGAACTGTCTGTATGTATTTAACTGTCTGTATGCGAGCAGGCGCGCAAGAATCTGCGAAAATCAGGTAAACTGTGCGATGTTCCTTAGGGTACAAAGTTGTGGTACACACTTCATGAGATAACTAGGACTAGAGCTGTAGTGTTGGTGTCGCACTTCTACATTGTACACGGGTAGGGCGAATGAGCAGTCAAACGGACCTGCAGATACTGAAAACGAGTAGCGGGTTGGTTTGTGGAACACCGCGGGTGTCGTTCTGTGGCGCCAGGCCGCCGAGAGAAAGAAATTCATAGACCCCGCTGCCCGTTATCTCCCCTGGGTATCGGTCAGCGGCTGGGATCTGCAGGTGAATACTGGTCAACGTTGACCGTTACGTATGCTTTAAGTCTACGTGTGTACCTGGCGCAGATACAACAATTTTGAGTTTTTTGCAGCCGGCTGTTAGTGAACACTGAAAATAAACATTGATAATGAACATTAGTAGTGAACAACAACCATGATCCAGTTCGTGGCGTCTCTTGTTCCTGTTGCATTACAGGTGGTACAAGTAGGGAAAAAGGGGAATTGCAATGAGCAGTGGGAACTGTCTTTGTGGGGTAGTTGTTTCGATGCATGTGTGAGGTCAACGACGATCGACGACGGATATGCTTCGCCAAGTTCATAAAGGAGCAAGAGACATTCGTGTGTAAAGTTAAGTGACGGATGAGTGTATGAACGACTCTACTGGGCAGTGTGTTAGCTGAGGGAATGCATTGACTCACATGCTGTCTGGATCAACAGATTGACGGAAACCTCGGGAAACAAGCCGTTTGGAATCATTTGATGTTTATTTGCAGTTACGTAACTATCGTAAAAGCTCTCTATTTTGTTGAGTTAGTTTTTTGGGGACGTGTGCTTGGGGCTCGGAGTTATTTGTAAGATCACTTAGTATAAGTGTATTGCGTACATGCACGTGTCGGAGACCTCCAGAGTGTAATCAGCCCGAGGCAGCGGCTTCATTACACCTCTGTCCTGTCCACGTGCCTGTTTCACAAGGTTTACGACATACAACTTTATATGATGCATCGGCACACCCACTTTATGCTGTGGTCCGTTGACTCCAGAAACAGAAGTCAAACATCCTTACATAAAGCTTCCAGATTACATTTTACAGATTATTTTACATATCAAGTAAAAACATATTATATCAGGTACATATATTATCAATCAGATAAGATCACACTAGACCAACATCTGGCTGGATCAATATCTTGCCTCACTATTGCTTATTGATACTAACGTCGCATGTGCAGAGAGGTCAACCTTGAACTTCTGAGCATTCAGGCACAAAGTTTTCCAGTCAGCATCAGGCATCTTGGCTCTAACTGGTTCCAGTCTCTCTCGAAGAATGTTACAACATCGGAGTGCCGCCTTGAATAAAAACAGCCGACATGCAGATACGTAAACAAACGCGACGATGTAAGAAAAGCACGTGATATTTGACAGTGTAACAGGGCTGCCTTGAAATCCCGTCTTCAAACAAAAGCTAGCAAACCACGATACACTTTGTAAGCCGCCATTCATTCGCATGCGCACAGAATCGGTTTCAGTTGACGTGTGCTCCAAATCGTGAACCTCCTTTTGTTTAACGTACGGAAATAAAATGTCAGAACATCAAGCTATCCACAACGATAATCTATCAACTCACATTTACTGCCCTCTCGCTAGTTGTGCTGCCTCCTGTCACAGCTCCGTTGGGTACATAGTGGGTCAAACATGGGCGAATCTTGATCATGTCCATAGGAATGCCAAGAGTATGTGCCACAACTTGAGCTACCTGAAAAACCGCCACGGAAAATTTTCGTCAGCCCCATTGTCTTGACATCAGTCTCTTCTCGTCTTAAGGGTCACAGAGCAACAGCAGCTTAAAAGAGTCCGGAAATAGAGGCCCTACCTTAGTGTACAGCCCTTGGCCCATGTCCACGCCGCTCTGCACTACGGTGACCGTGCCGTCCTGGGCGAAGACTGACACCGAGCAGGGAAAACCCGTGTCTGCAGTCATCATCCCGTACTTAGCAGCGCACATGGTGATCCCCTTCTTCTTCCAGAGGTTTCCCTGGCATAAAAATCCGCCATGTTGTCACTTGACAATGAGAACCTTCTGTTATTGTCAAACTGAATATCGTGACATCGCTTTGCTAGCCTCACACAGGACGTGAAATTCTTGAAGAAAAAGACGTGAGGAGGGATGAGGAGGATGAGGAGGATGAAAAAGTAAGTATTCAGCTGAAGCAGAATAATACAGCAGTTCACAGTGAGAACGGAAGGTCAAGCCAGTGTAACTGACCCGGTTGAACTCCTCAACTTCAGCCATGCGCTGCTCCACTTGGGCCACTTGCTTCAGTCGCTGCCACACGTCTCGCATGGTACAGTAGGTAAGCACCATGCCGTTCAGGTCCGTCTGTACACAACACACAGGTGTGCTGACATATATGTCTATATACATTAACAGTCATGTATGTACATCTGTAAGACAGACACGTGCGTGAGCCATACATTCACACACTGGCACGCGTACAATATACACACATTGGCACATGTGCAATATACACACACTGGCACACATGCAACACACACTGACACAGGTACACACACGATTGAGAACATGAAAACATAAGGCATTCACACTCTCAAGCATAGATGCACGAATAACTACCAAACAGAGTGTTCAGTTGCTATGAATTAAGATAGCAACCAGTGTTCAGTTGGTATGAAGATGCCAAATTAATATGAAGCCAGCATTTTATGAAGGTCATTGGCAACACAGTTTTAGTCTGACTGCATTCAGCAGATACTGGCTTCAAAATCTATTGACTACATGTCTGGACAAGAGATGTGCCCAGGTCTCATGCTCAGTCTAACAGATTGTCCCTCGTCAAGAGCTAGGAGACAGTAGCTTACCTGGTGTCTCTCGTCAAGAGCTAGGAGACAGTAGCTTACCTGGTGTCTCTCGTACAAATTGAGCTCCTTGACGAGGATGGGGTGTTGCTTCACCTCCTTGGCCACGTGCTCAAGGATGGTCTCTATGATGGCTGCAGCAGGAGTAGGGCCTGTTCATGCCCACAGAGATGAGAAGATAGGTTTAGCTGGCTACCATGCGAACAGCTCCACCCTCCCAACAACACACTTGACTACACTTCTGACATGTCAGGCGAACACACACACCGCAAGTGATTATGGTGGCTTGTTAATTGAAAATGTATTTTGCTTCTTCTTTTCCTCACTCGCACCATACAGCCACACTAATACTCCAGGTTTGCCGCAAGTAGGGTACAAAATGCAATGAAACAAATCTGAGTGAAACGTTAATCCATTAGGTTACGTAGGTGAACATAAGTCAACAGGCCAGTTGGCACCATCATGAACCCACCTGGACCTCTGCAATAGGTAGTTGGCACTTTATTTGTCTTGGCCATGTATGGATTGATCTTCCAGTTGGGCACATAGAAACCTATGGCAGATACATAACTCAGTGAGCTGATTCGCTAGTTGTTCAATTCAGTTTTCCTGTAACTTTACAAAACATGTGGTCAGCAACATTTTTGTGATGACTATATAAAATAAACTTTTTTGTTTGTTTTTACTGGTAACCTGTACACGCATGAACACGTGAGTCAGATTAGCCTGCATGTACATGTGAATACGTGAATAAGCTCAGCAACACCACTGAGTGGAGTTGCTTTGTATACATTAGTCTGCTTCCTTGCCTTGGTCGAGTTGGTGCTGGAGTTCGTACAGCCCATAGACAATTCCACTGGTCGCTCCTCCATCAATGTAAATGTCGGCCACGATGGCATTCAGTTTGCCATTCTCAGAGAAGCCCGCCTTTTAGGCAAGTCAAAAAAGAAAATGATGAAAAAATGAATCAAAAGGTCTGGCAAACACGGGGAAATATATACTGCTGGAATAAATTTCCTGACAGCAAGCGTAATATAAATGATTAAAATGATTTAAAATCATAAGCCGGTTAAAGTATCACGGGAATAAGCTGCCTTTAATACTTATTATTTTAATATTACGATTTTTGTTATATTTTTGGCTTGCACCACTTGAACACACTCTCCTAACAGCGAAATATTCATCAAGGACATTATTAATTTAAGACAACAGATATCCATAGCATGCCATGGAGCCGACAAATACAAGTCTAACCTTATATCGAGTCAAGACTGGAAGCGCATTCCTGTATACTGCATGTTGGCGGACAAGCTGAGCGAGGTCCTCACAGGCCTGCACATTACACAGACAGGACCTGGTCATGACATGCATAGGCACTGCTGGCAAGGAGGGATCAGACTGATTAGTTCTATCCACCAAGGATTGGAAAGTGGCCGAGACCTTATCTGGAAAACTTTATTCCCACCCCTCCCCTCCTCTTCTTCCCCGCGCACGCTGTGGACGGCAACTGCTACATCTGGGGCGTTAGAAGCAGAGAGAAAGGCAAAGGTCGTCCCTAACCTTTTCAGGTAATTTCTCGCGGACAGTTTTCCCCATCTCTTCTCCCTCGCTGCATTATCCTCCCCAACCTTTAGGTACCCATTCCAACAGTTAGGTAGACTGGTCGAAGTTTGCTGCGCTACATGATCCAGTGCACCTTTCGGTTAGGACGCCAGCGCTCTAAGCACTCGGCTACCCGTTTACCCGGGAGAGTTGGGCTTGATCTAAAGGGAGTGAACCACTTTAGGTCAACTTCATGTGGTCAGGTCCTCACCTTCCTGTTGCATATGCGGCGATGGCTGCAGCGTTGGCCAGGTGATTGCTCTGGGCAAACTTGCCGCCGAAGCCTCCGCCCAGGCGCAAGGAATGAACATTGATGCTGAGAAAAAGAATATCGTGGTATTTAGAACCTAAACTGTGCCGGACATTATTCTGCCCGCTTGCTCCTCTAAGAAGCGAAGGTATTGCAACAAATACAATGAAATATTGCGCACACAACATTGCATTAGTCTGCATAAATAACGCGTTCCGCTTGGGTTTAACTCGCATTTCAAGCGCATGTAAAAAGATAATTTTCTGAGTTTGGCTACAGTCGTCATAGCCTGTGGATGGGTGTTGGCCATGTGATTATGTGATAAGAAAATGAAGCAGACAGGCAAGACTGAGAGTGTAGATCAAATGATCTCACTAATTGATTGGCTTGTTGAGGACGCCAGACATGCAGCACTGCAGAATGTCGGGCGCCTGTGACGTGGCGTACACCTCCATGGCGTCTTCAGACGGCACGCACAGCGCAGCCTGCAACAGCGACGACACAAAACACCTGCTTTACCTTCAGTCAGGACAAACAGGAAGTACAACTGAGAGTGTTCGGCATTCAGTTGACTGGTGCATTTCATGCATGTATAGCAAAACGTTTTTAAAGCAACAAACCACTCATGCTGAACTTCCCTGGGTCGTATTCGGGTGGTCACCCAGGTGTCACTTGACAGTGAAATAAACAGGGGCAGCAACCTTTGTTCACTTTTAGGTGTGGGAGGCGAAACTATCAAAGTAAACAGGTACAGAATCTCTCTCTCTCACACACACACACATACACTTAAAGACCGAGAGAAAAAATACAGAGGGTAAAGATGTTTCGAGTTATTGAAATTTAAAGTCTACTGGGCAGTGAAGATTTCGACAGTGATTTCAGAGGATATGCTCTGTGTGTGTGTGTGAAAACCAGTGAGAAGGCCTGCGGCGTCTTCCTTCTCACTCCCTCTGCCCTTTTATGTGGTCCGGACGCGCTAAGCACTGACAGCCTGTCAGTCGAAATGGCATCACCGAGGTAATGTCGGGTATCGTTATTATTTTTCTATAAAACTACGTCGTATATCAAAAGCGTTGTCTTACAAGGGTTTCCATGTAGAAATGATACTGTGTTCCCATTTTAATTTCCCCACTCAGCGTCTTTGCTGACTTCTGGAGTTCATCTGAAAAGAAAACATTGCACCGTAAAACATTAGGGTATACAACATTTTAAAAGTTAACTGGCATTGGTACTAACATCGTTCAACGGCGTAAATAAATCCATTTACTAAACTTAAAATTTTCTTTTTCAATCCAAAGTGAGCAAAGGCAAAAGTGAGCGAGTGAATGAAATTAGCACACTTTTTGCAGACTGACTTGAAAAAAACGTTAGGCATGCTGAAAATATTTGCTGCTGTACTAACCATCAGGGTTACCCACGACATGCGGCTGGACAAAGGTGGAGTGGAAGCTGTTGGCGTCAATGGCCTCCTGTATGGTCAGGATAGGTTTCTGGATATCGGAGTACTTGACAATCACCTTCTTGGCCGCCTCATCGGCCACAAGTTGGTTATCTGCGGACAGCGCACGTGATGTCTGTCACAAACTACTTTCATACACCATCTCTTCTCTGATCGTCATCTAGCAAGCACGCAAATTCGAAAATTATCGGGTTAGCAGTTTGGCAACGTACGTGTTTGACCACTGTAAATTATTGCATCTGGTCACTCAGCATGCTTCGCTGTAGATTTTCTGTTGTCTCCTTGCGCCACCTTGGCTATCCGTTCTCTCACGTTGGACGTTGAGTGACTTGCAATCTACATCGAGGACTATCGCTATGACTAGCAGTTTTAAAGAACGAACACTTCTGTTTCGCCTACAATTAGGTGGTGCTGAATACTTCCATTATTTACCTGCAAGAATCATGCCCACCGCCTGGCCTGCATACTCCACTTTCTTCGTGACGAAAATCTGTGAAAAATAATGTTAGGACTTGTTACTATTCCCCTCATTAGTAACTCATTCTGTGGATGCATTCAGCTAGCAATAACTAGCAACAACAATGTATTGTATCTGCTGAGACTACAAATAGCGCCACGTGGTCTTTCGCTGTTAATATTAATACAATAAATGTTATGAGTGCGCACCTCCTCCACTGGGAAAACGAACGCCCCCTTATAGGCGGCGAAGGCATTGTTGCTGCCTCCTTCTGGAATGTCGCGCGCTGTGATAAAATGGCGGACACCTGGCACAGCCTGGCAGAAGAAACAACAAACATTACACGCCGGACAGAGCAGCTTGTTGCAAGTTTTCCTTTCCTGCCAAACACGAATGATCACTCTACACATCTCTGAAATTCTTCTCTGTACTTTCGGTTTTTCATTCTTATGCTATCCCCGTTTGTATGCAAGCAGCCATTGACTGCCTAGAGGGGTATAGCCCACTGACAGCCACCTGACTGCACTGCGGTGTGTATAGGTGTGTGTTTGTAATCCTCAGTCACCCATCTGACTGCAGTGTGGTGTTTATCAGACATCGATGCGTGCGTTTCCTCCAGTGAGTCGAGAGAGCGACAAGTCACTAAGCGTGCTAGTATTTAAAACATTTATAAAAAGAGACAAAAGCAAATATAATGCACAACAAAACAAAATTAGAGAATGAATTTTCGATGGGTCAGTGTCGACGAAATCTGACCAGAGCAGCCGAAGGATCCACGGACTGGAGAGTGCAGTTAGAGACAGTGGTCAGCACCAAGGCGCCACACAGTTCGTGCTTGTATGTTGGCAAGTCGTTGACGAACTCCGCTTGTCCAGATGCCTGTTGGGAACAAGCCATGAAACAAAAGAGAAGAGACTGAAGTTGGAACAATCATCTCCAACCAACTATACTATTAAACAAAAGAAAAAAAATTATTGTCAGCATTTACCGTGTTAGCGATTGAAAAAGAACGAAGTCTGCTGGCAGCAGTTTTTAAAGAAAACAGAAATTGAAAGAAACGTGGTCGGTGGTAACAAACACGAACTAGTGATAGCAGTTAAGAGTATTAAATACATTTCACATGGTCAAACGGGATCGAGTGTTATGAAAACGAAATTAGATTAACTGCCTCTTAAGCTTCTGAAAATGATTATGTAATGTAGAAAAAACGACAAATAAATGATAATATCTTTAACAAAAATGTTTCTATGTTGTAAAATGAACAGAGCAGAAGCTTGGAGCACAAAGTAACGTTAAACATTTAGATAAACGAGGATTGGTTCCGAAAGCTAGTGAAGTTTATTGAAAATAAGAAGAGTTAAAACATTTAACCTGCAGCAAGGCAGTCTTTTTAGGCAAGGCTTGCTTCAGCGGAAACTCTTCCTTCTTCTCCTCATACGTCTGCAGTCCAGACGACAGAGGGCGCTGTATGTTTGGAGCGCCAGAGGCAAGTCTGGGATCGGCATTTCCGGTGAACTCCAGAAGTGTCTAATTTCAAAATTAAGATTTTCTTAATTAGCGTTTAGTTGATTACCGTGTCGGCATATAACTGACAATGTCAAATTTATCAAATAAAAATTGGAGATTTTTCGCAGACCTGTAAGGAGGACCCAGACACGACTTATACCATCAACCGTTTCCATGAAAAAGTACGAACATAAGCCTACTACCGTCGTCGCTATCACTGACTGATGACAATGTAATCAGCACATGTGTGATGGGTAGTTGAAATCAACTGTACACTGATGATAATGTGTGTGAAGAGTAGTTGATATAAACTGTAATGTCGCATTGAGTGACAGTCACGTGAATACCTTGTACAGCAGATTGACAGCAAGGTCAGTTCTGTACTGCACGGAGGACAGCACAGGGTCAGGCGTGGGGGCGATCTCCGATTTCATGAGCGCCAGGGCATCTGAGAACAATCACAAAAAGAACACACGTGACAGGACACCTGAGTAAAATGATCAAAAGAAAGAATGGTTGGCAGTTGGTACTTAAGGCCTTTCAGCGCAAGAAGTCAAATCACGGGGAAAAGTGTTCGCACTATCAAAATCAGTTAAAAGTGGAATAGATGATATTCGGCGGAGGGAGGTGAAGGCACTTGTCGGCAGACCTGACGAGAGGAAGGAGGCAGGGGGGATGCTGAGCCCGGGTCCGCAGCCCAGCCTTGCTCAATCGAATTTTAAGCATATTATTATATACTGAGAAAATAATTTACGATTACAATTACAAGGGGCTAAGAGAGCCCCTGATGGCTCTCAGTGGCCCTGCTTGTCGGACAGATAAAAGCAATTATCAAGAAATGACCACTAGGGTATAAGAATGACCACTAAAGTCTCCAGCACTGTCTGTGCTCCTCGCCTCCCCTCCTCGAGTCGAATCATACTTTCCCACCGTAGGCTAAAAGTTCGGCCTTTAAACAGTAAATCATTTTTAAAACCCAACAAATATATATAAAAAAATAGGAACAAGAAACGAGCAAACGAAAGTAAAACTGCAAGAATTAAAAAAGTGATGAATAACAGGGGCATGGGTAGATAACATTCTAGCATATTTCTTTTGTGTCAGCTTGACGACAGTGGCGGTGTCTCAGGGCTAAAAGACCCTCCCAGTTCCTGGAGGCAACAAAGAGAGGGACCACAGTAGTCAAGATCAGCTCAAGCGCCGTTTTTCTGCCAGACACTTCAGTTGGAACTCGGGTCCACTGAAAGTCGCCTGTATATCTTTTAGAAGGAAACAAATGTAAGTGATAACTAGCCACTCTCAAAATAGAAAAACAAAGAAAGAACACTCACCTCTCACAATCTCATCTTTGAGGGTCTTACCCCGGAGGAACTCTTCAGTCTTTTCAGCGTGGATCTTCCAAACAAAGCACATACACTGTTACTGCCAGTGCAGGAAGATGCTTACACAATGTGTCAACATGCTGTTTCAGTTATCTTTGAGTCTTTACGTATTTCGATGCTTTTTTTCATCTTGGTTCCAGCAACTTTGAAAAGAACGTTTTGCACAAGTGCAACGGACCTGTATCACAGGTTTTAGAAGTAATATTTTAACACTTGGTGCTTTTAGCTATTTCATCTTTTGGTGATTTTTGTTCAATTAACTGATTTCTATTTTGCCTTTGCATGCAATGGTAAAGAAAGATGCTCTGTCAGATTGCAGCAACTCACAAACTTGTTGTTCACCCCGCCGATGACGATGGCCGGTCTGCCCAGCACCTGCTTTCCCCCCTGACTGATCTTGAAACGGAAGCCGGCGTTGATGTAAGCATGAGCATTCTGGTAAGAACAATGTAAAAAATTACTCAGTTCAAAAAAAAAACGCTATGGGGTTCAAAAGTATAGGGGCATAAGATTCATGAATTAAAAAAATGAATTTAATCTATAAATTTATGTGGAACTGAGCACCCTACCACACAGCTTATTTCTACTGCATGGTTATTCTGCAAACAGCTAGGAAATTAAACACAACAGCTGAATGGCTTTGTCAACGTATGATTACAATATAAAAACTAAAAATACTGACTGTTCTCAGTGTCTTGTTCTCTTAAGTGCTTTTAGCGCAGAGAAGTACAGCTTTAGAGAATTACTTTTGTTGATTTGCTATATTACAGAATGTAATAAAAGAGTGTGTAATATAGTATGCAAGAATTAAATTCAGGTGAGATTTCATACTCTTTTATTACATGCTGTAATATTACAAATAAAAAGTAATTCTGCACACTATATTACAAACTCTTACATTACATGATGTAATGTTACAAACCAGACATTTGCGATAGGCCCTACTATTTGTAAACTTACCTGTGACCGCGGAGTAATTTTGAAAGAGCGGAAGTGGTCAAGAGGCTCGAAGGCTGGTATTTCCAGCGCTGTCAACACCTTTCCTTTCATGTTTACCTTCATCACAAAATCCTGCACTGTGTATGCTTTCAGCGACTCGTCCTTGGTGTCTGTCAAATCAGTCGTTCAAAAGATGTTAGTGTTATTTTATGCAAGTTGTACAGTGCACGACTCGACTAAGCAAGCAACTACGTAGAACATGATGTGTCAGATGTGTCAGATGGTGTTGAGGAACAAAAGATAAATGGGAGATGGGGGGAGTGGAATTGGGGAACAAAAGAACAAATTAGAATTACAAATTACAAATTACGTTCAGTTCTTAGTGTTTGTTATTCGTCTTGGGGACAGGCTTGGGTGTCAATAGGTGGATGGGGTCTGGGTGTACATGCGTGGCTCCCAGTGCAATCAGTCAAGTCAAATATTGTTCCCCACTCAATCGCTTTACGATAGACTAAGCGCCAGGAAGGAAAAGCAACTCTCACCAAACACCTCAACCTTGCCTCCTGCAGCCTCCATCATGGTGAACACGTCGGAGGGAAAGTCGGGGTGCGCATGTTTAATCATCAGGTTACCCGCCACACTGGCTGCCTGGGTACACATGCAGGTTAAAGACTGATTTTATCGTCTTCATGGAGATGTCGAACATTGTTAAGGCGAAATACACACACTGACAATACAAGACATCAGTTTAAAAAAAATAGAGAAGAAAATAAACAATGAAAAGAGGAAATGAAAAGAGTGAATGTGCCTGACACTAGTGACAGCTGACACTCCCTACACAAAAGAAGTGATAGGCTGCAGCAAAGAGTAAATAGAAAAAGAAACCTAACACTCTGTTCATGATCTTTACTGATATTAAAGTAGAAAAACTTTTGAACAATTTAGCAGAACTTGCACGGGGAAAAAATATGTGCACTCACATTCCTCATGAGGACGTTGCCAACCAGATTAAGATGTCGGACCAGATGACCAAAGTACTGGAAGCCTGGCTGTGTGTCCTTCAGTGATGTCAACTGCTGGATCAGACTGGTCAAAGATGTATTTGCACCAAACTTGGCTGATGTCTCCGTCACCTAAGCATAATAGTCTGGATGTGAAATAAGACAAACCTCGGATTATCGCACAAACACCGTCTGAAAGCAGATACAATCAGCAGGAGCTATGCGGCCAGAAAACAAAATTGTCTCTGTATGTAGGGAAGTGCAAAGGGTACCATGGGCACAGTCTGCTCACACGCGTGTTGCCATAAGCCATACTTTTTTAAAATTGAATCAATATTCTTACTGTTAATCATTCAGCGACTTTCAATTACAATTACTTACGACCAGTCATGCGAGTCTACGTAAGATAACTGTGTAGTTATAGATACGAACATCGCCAGTGAAAAGACAGATAAAGGTGGAAACACTGAAAGGACTTTTAACTGTGAAGTGCAACTTTGACAGCGAAAATTCACGAAATCCTTGTGAAAAAATGTATGACACAATCTTGTAATGACTGAAACTTTACCAGGAGATTCACGGTCTATGAAGTACGGTTTGGGAGCAACAGCCCCGCAAGATGACGAAGGTGCCGGACCATTATTGGCACGATAATTTACACAGCGCCTCACCTGCACGTCCGCAAAGTTGGCTGAGCGGGAGATAAGGTAGGAATATTTTAATTTAAGTTTTAAATACCGGTTTTCTATTTAAAATGGAATACCGTAGTGGCGTGGACAGATCTGCCGTTGAAAGCATCACTACTCGGTAAAGTCAGAGGAAAGTCCCCCCCCCCTATTTATCGGCGTTCTTTGTCGGTGACGACATCATCATCGGCACGCGTCCCGCTTTCGCTCCCGAAACGTCTGGTCACCTTACCCGAGGTCATCTTTCTGACTTATTGCTACATGTAGCTGCGTTAAACAAGTTGTGACATAAAAATTGACGTTCAGAAAACACTTCTAAGTTCTAATCAAGCAAATTATTGTTCCCATGTCTTCACGTTAAGCCCGACAATAATAACAAGCAGTTTATTAAGTTATCGTCACCATATTATTTCGCTGTAAGAAAAAGCCGGTACTGTCACAGAAAGCTAGGTTACAAACAATTAAAACACTAAATTCGTGCGTTATTTATTTAAATTAATCCAACCTATCTAACTGTATATAAATCAGTGCTTCCGACATCATATCAATAGGGATGTTGATACACGTACTCCATCCCCGCGCGGATGGTCGGCCCCAGGCCCCGCGTATTCCTAACGCCGCCTCTGCCTATTACCACTAGCGTACGTATGGTATCGTTCACGACACGAGAAATTTTCGCTTTTTTATTCATAGTCCCTGGTCCTTCCTCGTAATCAGTGAAAATTTTGAATTATACTTTCCGTCCCAGTTCCGTCCCGAGATTTTTTCTCAGGACGGAAATCCGTCCCCCGGACGGAGAACTCCCATCCCTGCTTTCCCCTAGAATGCACCAAGACGGAGACAAACGTTTGGTAATCGCAGCACCGCTGTTATTGAGAAAGCAGACGACGAATTTCAAGCATGACTCAATGAGTTCATGTCATAGATTTCAACTTCGAAGTTAATCATCAATAATACGAGAGATTGTGTGTGTGTGTACTTTACCTCTTGACTAGTTGATTTGAACCCATCATGCACTGTCATCTTGCTTCTGCCAATCGTATTCGCGCTCAACATTTCGTTTCTGTAATTAGTAAATACGTGCAATTAGTAGGCAAGAGATACGATTAAGCAATTTGATTATTTACAACAAGAAGGATATGGTTAAACCATTTAAATTATCTACAGCACATATAGAAGACAGCGTCATGTAAAAGCGAGTTGCTAGCGATGTATATGTGTGATAACTGCCGGGTACAACACGTGAAACATTTCACAAAAAGCACTACAATACTTATATATGATCATAAATTATTCATGACTATCCACTGTTATAAAGTATAGTTGTTTTAATGGCATCTTTCACTTAACTTTATTAAGACTTACTTCAGAAATCGGCGGTGTTTCACTTGAAGATGGACGTACAGTTCAAATTGTCCGCGCGCAAAGAACCGGCCGGTGTGACCGGGTACGTTGTACCTTTGACCCCGTAGCTACACGCGGCGAAGGGGAAGAGAGGGGGTTAGGGTTAGCGGCTGGAGGGATGCGACACGATCACGTGGCTACCAAATCGAGCGCGGCTGAAGAAAAAAAGCGCGATGGACGCGTCAGTTTAGGATCGAATTACACGCTTCCCATCCCAAAGTCTCACTTCCCTATCGGGGCCGTTCAAACACCCAAAGCCCTTGCAGGCTGGGTATACTGACTCCTAGCAAAGGTTACAGAACTGTTACTAACTGTCGTTTAACCTCAGTGTACAATTAGTAGCTGTCTCGTGGTTTGATGTGCAGAACTGCTTCTGTTCGTCTCTCTGCTGGCAAGTAATGTACGTGTCGTACTTTCACTGCCGACACGGTGTATGGTTGTCATGACAAATGTGTGCCAAGGTGAGAAAACAGGTGTCAGTAATTGTCTGGCGCTGCTCCACACTCTATTGAAGTGCGGAGTTTCTCATTACCTTGGTTGTCACTTGGTTCACAGCCCGCCGCTACGCATGACTGACCGAAACATAAGTCCACGTACATATGTCTCGCAATTACTTTCTCAGCCTAGTCACGTGTTGTTGATCTGTCCAACCACAAGCTACCGCTGCTGTAGACAGAACTTTCGCGCAAGTAAGCAAGTTGTTCCTAATCTGACGGATTTATTTATTTTTATTTCATGAAAACGGAATGCTGCTGGGGTTTAGTTAAAGAAAATGCAAACAAACTTTCGCAGAAACATAAAATTATATTTTTATAATGTGGCTATATCCCAACTGACACAGCGTGACATTTCGGCGATTCTTCTGGGTGAAGGTTGAAGGTGAACTGTTGAAATCTAAGCCTGTCAGCGATAGCAGACGACAAAAAATGGCGGTCGTCGCGATGAGCAGACAAACGAGGCGGGGTAAGGCGGACAACTCGTGGTGCTATCAAGGGAGTGAAGATTTGCCAGCTCGCCTTACCGTCAGGGGAGATAACGGCTCCCGACGTCACGCCATCAGGGAAGACAGAGTTATGTCTCTTGAGCAGCTGGTAAAACGTTGCACCTGTCTCGGCAAAACGTGTGAACGGCAGAAAGAAGCGGAACCTGCCAGAAGGTGTGAGGTCAACCAGTCCTTCAGCTGACCTGGCTGACCTGTATGAACGACAATCAAGGCTCGTAGCTATTTCCCTTGGCAGGGGCAACACAGACATGCAGGGCTATTGACTGAAGTAGGCCTGAACATGGCATGACAGTTTGGTGGAGCATAGCAGCTGCCCTCCCGCCATCTTCCACCTCCCATCCACACATCTTGTGATTTGCGGGGCTGCAATCTCTTGGCAGCAATTCTCAAGGTTGTCACGGATTAAAGTCAGCTTTCGTGTCCATTGTTTTCTGCTTATATAATATTTGTGTAGCTTTGTATCGTGGCATGCCACTCTCTCTTACTCATGTGTGCTCGTGAGTGAGTTGATCAGTACACAAGAGCATAACTTCCCAAAAAAGAGTAAATGTTAAGTTAGTTTTCCAGTCTCAGCATACTCTGAACGATATGCCTAACTAAGCAAGGACCACTCATTCAGCTATGGCGAAAAAGACCGAATTACAAGTGTACTTAACTCTTTTTCACTTGATGTCGATATCTGACTGATCAGACATGAAGGCAAACACGACTCACTGACGAACACGCTGACTTTGTCACGACATAAATAACAGAACCTTAACACCGTGGTAAATGGTACAGTAAGTATGTGCATGGTGCAAATGGTGTGTAGCTGGAATTGTAAATAGTGTTCATAACACAAATGTTACACTATGCAGATAGTACGGCAGATGGCACGCTACAGATGCAACAAAACATGTCACGAACGTCACAGCAGACACAAAGACTAGTAGATAAAGACAAACAATTACCCGCCCTCACGTCCTACACTCCTAATCACACTCTGTGGAGTGGGGTGAGATAGAGAGAGGGCGCAAACGATAATTACACGTGAGCAGACGACATGTCACCGATATGCCAATTACTTTGTTTCTCCGCTCTGTCCGCACAAAGTATTGAGTAACAGTCTCCTTGACACTGCCAGCTGCCATGACATCTCCTCACACACCTCTCCTTAACTTCATGTGCCTCCTGGAGGCAGAAAGATTTCGGCAAGGCTTTGAGATGGCGCTGTTGTTGTCAGGATGACCCCCGGCTGACGTCACAGGCTAGAGCTGGCCTTTGGCTGGGTGATCTGATACAGAAAACTATAAACAGTAACGAGGGGGAACTACTTTTGAAGGTCCTGATGGCACTACATTTCGTGATTAAGATGTTGATGCAAAATGCGGCTAACCTTCGGGACATTATGGAAAAACTCCCTCGCGAGGCAAACAACTTCCTGCACAAAGCATCGACCCTGAGGGCTCCAAGTCTACTCCTGTGCACCCAAACACTCCACTTGCCTTACGGGTAGTCGTGATCCGGACCGCTTTTTTTTTTTCTTGTAGTCGGCGTGGTTGCACAATAATTTTCCCCTTTTCTCGCCTGTTGACTCTTGAAAGGTTTGAAGGAGGGAAAGAAGGAGTCAGTCCGCACGTTGTGCCTGAAGGAACAGGTTGCACGCCGTCAGAGCAGCGTTACGGGTGAGTACTTCAGTCTTTAAGGTCGCTAGTGGCTGATGGTCATCAACCAGATCTTGTCCAACGATTTGACCGTGCTCACAGTTACACATTAGGATTTGTATTTGACCTCAGTCCTTAGGTGGACGAGGAGGAAGTAGAGATAATGACTGATGATAGTCACGGTGATTGACAACAGTCGTGAGAAGATACTGTACAGTAAGAGTCAGCACTAGACATTTGGTATCACACAATTAAAGACAACAAACAAAAGGAACACAACTCTCAGAAATTCTAACGTGTGTTATATTCATCAAAGACATCAGGGTCAAAGTTCCCCATGTGCAATTTTTAAAATGTTAACTTCTCATGAAGTTTGTGGAGGTCTTTGTTAGGAAATATCCCAAACGCAAACACACCGCCGAAGATGTTTTGACTGTCAATGTACTGGATGATCGCCTCTTGTGCTTTCAGTTGCTTGCGGACTTCATTCCCTGCCCTCGTGTACCCGAGTTCTTTGTGTGAGTCTCTATTGGCGGCTTTCCCAGGCAAGTCCCTAGGGCACACACATAATTAGCAGTGTACGCAAAAGGACTTTTTGAAACTGGGACAGATTATAGGACCCACCCACTAAATGCCTTCTACTCAGCAATCAGGCGCGTTTGAACAGTTTAAGTTAGGAAGACAGATTGCAAAACTACTTTGTACAAAACAGCTGGAGGATACATTTGTCGAGCTGTACATCAGTCATTATATTGTACACTATAATACACACATACATTGATGTGTACTGCTACATGTGTTAAACATTCCTGCACTCACACTGTCGAGTAAAAGCGCTTTTATTTATGCTAATATACATTGCATGATAGTAGACGTGTGAGTATATACGTGTATCTTAATGTCTGTTGGAGAGTATACGCTTAAGCTGAAATACTGTAAATATTATCATCTGTTGGGTTTATTTATTTATGTTGATATACTGTGAATATTTATAACTGTGTGGGTTTATTTACTTACACTGATATTCAGTGTTTATTAGTATATATTAGAGTTTATCAAATACGGCCTCTTTTTATTCCCTCCTTTTCTTAAGTTTTAGCAATCAGTTGTTCCCAGGATTCAACAGTCAAGAAAATCGCAGTCTTTGACAGTGCAGTGAAAATATAGAAATAACACCACATGTTTGATTGCCCCCACACAAACATACCCCTAACTTGAAGGAGATGAGAAGGAGCAGGTTTGTCTGAGGGAGGAAGCCTAACCACCATGGTCAGCGTTTTCTCACTGAGCTACCGTGGACACTCCTTTCGGGCAGTTACATTACAGAGTTCATTATTTCGATCTTAACATCATTTCCTCACTGAGGGTTATTCCTGGTCCTCTATATCTATATCGGACAATATCAAAGACTTGGTGTCGAAAAGGTCCATCTATATAATCTCCCAATTATCGTAGGGTGCCGGCTGATGATGACAAGTGGCCAGTACAGCTTCCCGCCTGTCAGCAGCAGTCAGGTGGATGCAACGAGGGTCAGTACGGACACGTACCGCTCGCCCTTTGCCCCGGATGGCCACGTCCACTTCGTCTGGAGTGACCACGCCTCGCCCCTGCCGCAGATTCTCAAGGACCATTCTCTCCCACTTGTTGTCAAGGTAACGGCGGTGTTCTCATGTCTGTCACTCATAGATATGAACTCTAGTGTTTCTTAAAGATCACATTGTGGAGAGTGACTTGAATTAGTTACAGCTCCTGCTTCATGGAGGCGAAATGGTATTAAAAAATCGTTTGTATGGTTTATTTACATTTTGTAAATGCACTTTACTTACATGATGTAAAAATAAATATGTTTGATATAAACTGATCACTAATTATAACTATAGCTTCCAGACGACTCAGTTGTTCGGGCACAGAAAGATAACTCTCTGGACTTCCGCCAGCCATTGCTGCTGTTCCGTGAACACCAAGAGTCGCGGCTGTACGCGCGGAGTGTCAGCGAGGAGGAGGGAACCTGGATGGAAACGGGACCTTTCGTCGTTATCCCTGCTAACTACCAGGGTACGTAACGAAGAGAATTTGAATTTGTTTGGACAGTTATAACTTATTTGATTCCACTGAAAAGCAACATGGAGTCTTGCTTCCTTCACTAGGTAGCTATCAGTGTTATCTAGAAATGCAGGAGCGTCACATCTAACCGCTTTCCCTTCTCGTGTCACTTCAGGACTCTTCAGGCCGGTGGGTCAGGCCGCCAAGCCCGTGACCTCCGTGTCCACGCTGGCTCGGGTCATGCCCCTGAGCTTCCTGTCCACAACAACGTGCGAGGGCTACCTGTGTGTCAGTCCTCTCGAGTCGGACACAGTGTACCGGAAGTGCCCTCTACCTGTCGGCCTCTACCTTGTGCGGGACGTGCTGGAGGACCACATCAGCGTCCACCGCAGTGGCCGTAAGAACCACAAAACCAAGCTCGTCAGGTGCCTTAGGTATCGTCATCATCAGCGATCTTATCTGTTCTGGTCTTGTTCTTTGCCACAAGATGTCACTGGTCTGGGATTTCTCGAATTTCAAAACACCCTCCTCTGTCGTTTAAACTCGCATCTCTCCAGGTAGTTCTCCATTGCGCTGTGCACGTAACTGCCATATATTTTGAATGTTTAGATGCATGAACGACCACAGCACCATCGTGTTGTTCCCCCTGAAGACGCAAGGGGAGTTTTTTGTTGCTGGTGTGGAGGCGACCTCCCCTCGCCACGCCTCAGTAGACGAGTCTTCACGAGTGTACCACTGGCCAGAACTCTTCAAGCCCAGCGTGCAAAGCAGGTAGCCTGATGTGTTTTCTTCCATTCCAAATCAAAGTAGACGTGCAGCTAATATTTTCCTTCGCTGATAAATATTTCAGTAGTTGCCGCAGGAAGTTGTAACAACATCAGTCGCTAGTATGACTACTATCTTATGTGTTGTTACGGAGTATTTAATGATTACTTTCTCGTTTGCCATTCCAGGATTGCATGTTTTCTCCCACAAAAGTTGTAAATAGTTAAACTAGAAGGCAACGATTTATTTGCGACCGTTCATTTTCATAAACAAAAACAAAAACAAAAACAATGAAAATAAAGACTTATTTTCTCAATCTGTGATGCAGTAAAACATAAACTTAAAATTGTAAACTTTAATTATTTTTTAATTTGAGGTATTGATGTTGTGTGCACGTGACATCCCGTGTTGAATGCACGTGATGGCAATGTCCTGGTCACGTGGTAGGGATGTTGCTTTAGAGAGACGATCATGGCTACATTGTTGATTTGTAAAGCTGCGCTCACATTACACAACTGTTAAAAGGTCGAAACATCCTTTAATAGTCTATCAAGTCCCCTACAGTCATAACTGAGTGATAGAAACAAATAAAACATCTTTCTTTGTCTTTTCCTTCCCACAGTCCATCGACGTTTATCCTCGTGTACGGTAAACCACCGTCTCAAGAGTGCAACTTCACTGGCGTTGTTAATTTCAAACACGTGACCGCAGAGCATACTGTGATTGGCTGCACGACAGCAGATGAGAATCCGACGTTGTTTGAACTGTCGGTCAGAGGAGGTTCAAAGTTCATCGTGGCCTTGAACGAAGACAACGTGGATGTCGAGCTGTCTCTCAACAAGTGTCTCAAATTCGCAAAACAAGAGTGTGATCGTTATGTTTCTGACATTAAGGTCAGACGAGATTATGAAATAGACAATCTGGAGATACGTGAACCCCAAACATAATGTAAATATTGTACATAATAATGCATACATTGTTGAATTGCTAGTTTAATGTGTGTATATATATATATCCAGTACATTTCCAGCTCTCTGTATTTTTTGCTATGTATATGCTATGCCAGATTTAGGATCACACGTATTTTAGCGGCAGTGTGAAAATTTTTATACTTCTTTTTCTATCTGTAGCTATTTGTATACAATTTTATATGTCGAATTGACCGATTCGCCTAAGGGAAACAGTAAAAACAAAAAGTCAGGCTGAAGGTGATATTTTTTGACGATGATCCGATTACACATCTCGCCCGGTCTCAATAGACTGAACGACTGAACCACTGGGGAAAAAAAAGTCTGCTGATGGTGCTTCTTTCATTTGTATCACGAGATAGACGTGTAGCCAATATTTTTCTTCACTGGTTAACATTTCAGTAGTTGCTATGCCAATATGATTGCGCAAAGTTGTCGCTAGGTTCACCAGATTCTAGCACAACTGATGTGTTGTTACAGAGTACCTAATGATTACTTTCTCTTTTACCATTCCAGGGTTGGATGTGTTGTTCCACAGACGCTGTAAATAGTGAAACTAGGGGGCGATGATTTATTTGATACAGTTGATTTTCAGCCACATAAACAAACAATATGACGACCATACTGATGATTTTTTCTGCTATTATTGCTATTAATATTAGCCTAATTAAAACTTATTTTCTAAATATGTGATACAGAGAAACACATTACATAAAGATGTCAGCTTGAACTATTCTTTAACTGGAAGTATTGGCGTTTGTGCACGTGACATCCTGTGTCGAATACACGTGATACCAACGTCATACTCACGTGGTGAGGTCATGTTGCTTCAGATCGTGACTGGATAGTTGAACCGTTCCGCCTTGCTCTCTGAATTGACTGAGAAAAATAATCAAAAAAAGAGAAGTCAGTCTGAAGATGAGACTGTTTTAGCATCTTGTAATGCTCCTTCCCATTTGACAAACACATCGTTTCTAGACTGAATGAGACTAAATATGTTGAAATCGTGTACAAAACGTGTTGTGTGTGTGCTTTTGCAAGTGTTCATTCACTGATTCATTTTCTCTCCCTTTTACCATACACAATCATATCAGACTAAATGTATTTTTCCACAGTACTTTATATAAAACAGAAATAAACTATTGCATAACGAATTCTCTTTATTTCCGGTTTAAAGTCATTTTTATGTCGGCACATACCACGTGACTTGTTTCGTCAGTCTCTTTATCATTCTTTTCTGAAAGTCTTTACACTTTCTCTCTCTCGTAAATAAATTAATCCTCAGTAGCTCATTGCATGATGTTTATCTCTCGCACACATACTCACGCATATAAAGATATATATATATATATAAGAAATATATAAGAAAAGGAGAGCTTTTTTCGAAAAGAGCAGCAAATAAGCGAGAGTATATTACATTTAGTTGACAAAATGTGTGTATCGTGGCAGCCTCCTAGGACTAGTTTCGTATTTGGAGAACAGTGAAATATTTTTAGTCCTTTTTCCCCCGAAATAGAATGTTACCACTGATGTAAACCATAGTCAATCGTACACAGCTGTTGGGCTGGTGTAACCCCGAGGTGAGGCTACCGATGGTGAGTCATCCAACGCAAAGAGTACAATGACAACTTTCGCATTCAGAGGACAGAGAAGATGATTCGACCGAAGTGCACCTCCTTACAAATCAGATCAATTCAGTGTTTGAAAATCGATCGATTGATTACTCAGTCAGTCAATAAATCAATCAATCGAATTATTTATATATATACAGTTTAACGGACAAAGTGTCCAATGGATTCGGCAAGGTTGACATTCCAGCATCTCAAAGTGTTCAAAGCTTGCGACAATAAGTGTAACTGCGATAGACGTGTATGCAATAAAAGCGTGTCGGATACTTGAATGTTGCAAGCCCACGTGACTGGACTATCCACAGTTTGTTGTCATAGCTCCCTGGAAACCGTTGCCAGCGAACACAAGGCAAGAGGAACACGTGATGCTAGGCGTTAGTGGTCGACTGTCCGTTGTCATGGTGAGCATGCAGCTCCACTATGGTGCCAGCAAGCATCACCGAAGCATCGTCGCTTTTCACGGAATCCGTGTCCGACTCCATGAACAGGTCCACGGGCTCGTCCGTCAGACTGATGTCCGTGATGAGGTCCAGGGCGCGCAACGCGTCACCAGTCTGCTTGGCTAGCTCGGGGTCAGAGGGCACGTGCTGGATAACCTTTTGACCTGTGTCGAGTTCAGGGGACAGTTTGATCATGCTGCTGTACATGTGGGCGTATTTTGCACACAGCGTCTGCGCGTCAACAAAGGTGGGCAGGTGAGAGAAGTCGTCCTCGCGCGTGGCCAGCCGCACTGTGCAGGGGGCGGTGACGGGCAGGTCGAGGAGGACGTTGCGACGGTTGAGGATGGTGCTGCAGATGATGAGGTCATCCTCTCGCACATCGCGTACGCACAGCATGCCTGTGAAAATGCAGGGCACGACGGGTGCTTTGCCAAACAGCAGTCTTACCTGCAAGAAGACAAAAGGTGGGTGACTGATAGAGTGCTTAGAGGGTTCTGTTATCTTTCTCGTTATCCTAATCCTTTTCTTTTGAGGGGTAGTGACACTCGTTCAGTCAAAGAGAGAAAGAGGGTTACTCACCTTGATAGGCAGCTTGAGGTCGGATAGGATGTCCTTCATGCTGTATACAGAGTGTTTGTTTAGTTTCCCCTTCTCATAAATGGCGTTGAACTTTCCACCGTGACTCAGCGGTATGAGCATCTCCTTCTGATCACTGTCCACGCACTTCAGGTACTGCACAGAAATGCTGCTTTTCACATTTCACTCTAAAGATACTTGAAATATTTGTATTTCTTTCTGTTGTTTGTATTATTAAAATGATGATTATGTCGGTGCTGTTATTATTATTTATTATTAACGAATCAAAATTATTTTAAAATTCATTTTTCCTTTGTTTCAGCATATTGAAAAAAATAATAACACGAGGAACTAAAAGCTAAAAGTTCAAACGTCAAGTTCCCGAGGTGAGAGGTCGTGCAGTGAGGCACCTTCACTTCCTGTGTCTCCCAGTCCTTTTGTTTCTTGTGGATGACGCCGGTCTGCACGCTGGTCCTCCACTTGGCGGTCACCACCTCCTCCGTTCTGAGGAACGAGCCGGCAGGCACCTTGCGCTCCACGTACTGAGACTCTCCATCATCTCCTGCACCCAACAAACATCTCCTTACTACGTCATATCCTGCATCCCACAAACGTCATTTTATTATGTCATCACCTGCACCCAACATACGTCACTTTCTCACGTCATTACATGGCATTTTATGACGTCATCCAATTATTGCGTCATACTTTCTATGGGCTACTAACATCTTTTGACCTCTGGGTCATGAATGAGCTGGACACGCCTTCATAACAGGTGACACAAAGATGATGAGATGAGTGGCTAACACTCTCTATGTCAAGGAAAGACAATTACCTGTTCAAAACGTGAATCACGAATCTTAGCGGAAGCTGATTGCGTGAATTTCACTAACAAAAACATCAGATTAAAAAAATTACTTTATGAAGACAATAAATTCCTTCGCACATCAATATTCTCGTCTCGTACCCTTTTCAATTCTGATGACCTTAAGGTTTGACCTGGTGAAGAACTTGCGCGGCATGGTGTCTGCCACTTCCGCTATAGACCGGAAACACGTCGCACGCCGAAAGTCGGGAGGAACTAGTTCAAACCAGCCTACAACAGTGTTCATTAGCATCAGAATGTGAGTGAGATACACATTAACCAAGCAGCCGTCAGCTCGTAATTCAATCAAAAGCAGGCGCGAACAACTGACAATGTCTGTCTGACTGTGTCCGAGTTTTGACATTTGTTAACAATGTAAACATTTAAAAATGTACACAACAATACAGAATAAAATAGTTCATAACAATAATGAATTTTGTAAAATATAATTTTGAATCACTGATTATGTCTCTATTTCTGAAGTCACAGTTTGTGTATTACACACTCTCTCCGTATGACATTTCTTCAAGTTTCTGTCAGTCTTCCCGTTTCTGTCTTCATATTATATTCAATTCAATTCAATTCAATTTAACTTTATTATCTCACTAGGAGAAATTAAAAGACGTGGTAAAACAACTGGCTGATAATAAAACTTAGAATAAAAACAACTTAAATTCCACTCAAACTATCATCTCACACAAACACCTACAGTCCATGTAAATACCCGACTAAATAAGAAACAACACTAAAACTATATTCCCAAAACCACACACCCACACCCTCACACTCACAAATCCTTCCAACACTTATTCAGTAAGACAACAGACTGGTGTATCGTCAGGTATATCTACCCATATACGCAACATAAAAGAGAAGAGACGCCGGACAGGTCATCAAACTCAAAGGAATTGCTCAATGGAGGAATATGATAATGTGAATATGATAATAGTGCACATGATGATAATGATACTGATGCTGCTGCTGCTGATGATGATGATAGTCATTTTAATGAACAATAAGAAGAAAAACTAAATCTTAAAAATTAAAAGAGAAGTGGTTCCACAAGCTTAACTTTTATTGCAAAACTATATCGAGGAAACTTTACAAAAAGTGGAAAAATGCTTGTTCCCCTTAGTATCCTGTGATTACCCTGTGAATGAACACGCACCACAACATCGTACACTCACCTGAATAGTCGTCAGGAACGATAACTGTTTGTCCGATCTCCAGGTAGACGCCGCTGTTGTCGCGGTAGATAGTTCGCGCCACTGCCTGACGTTTTGTGACGCGGCTAAACATCAGCAGTGGCTGACCGGCGTAGATCTTCAGACCGGGTGCCAGCCCCCGTCTCTGACCGTCGGCACACGGCGCACCCCCTTCTTCTATCCTCCCTACACACGGCAGTTTGTCCACATTGTCAAAGTCCTCCAGCTTGTCCTCATTTTCCGCCCACTGGAAACGATCGAGACTCGAGGAGGGCTCCGAACCACACGCAGCTGTCACCACGTCGGAGTCGTCATGAGAGCTGGCGGTGGAGGTCTCGCTCCTACCGTCGGGCGGAGCGGCCGCCATCTTGGACGCGTCAGACACGTTTCTCCATTGCAGGATACCCCGATAGACTCTTATTGGTTTCAGTGCTTTTTGGTTGAAGCAGACACGAAGCAATGGCTGGTGGACAGGTCCCGTCTGCAAGCCGCTCACTCGTGCGGTAAAGTGGCTGTCTGTGTTGGTGGGGGCCGGCCGTCAGACGACAGCGTCAACAGGCTAAAAATAGCAACAAGAATCTGGAGGAACTGGTTTTGGAGGCGTTGATTGTAACCTGCGCTCGTGGTAGACATTGATGACTTTTTGTTGTAAATATGCGAGAGATAAGGAATGTTCACGAATTATTTCACAGACGACATACTACGGAGGATTCGAGTAGGAGTGCACACCTGTAGTCACCTGAACATGTTACACGACATTTGAGTCATTCTCGTGACGTGGGCGTCTGGTCGGTTTCTAGTGGAGTTGTGTACCCTACACCTCACCTGAGAATCAGCATCAGGTGAGAAGCTGGCCTGGTGCACCCTCCCAAACCTGACCCCGTCACATCTGTCGCACACCCGGCGATCAACTTGTTACCTCAGGGGCCGTGTGTAGGAAATACTGTCGGCATCCCTAATGCCTGCATCACGTGACTGTCACTTCACACTGAGTGAGATTGGACATGATAGGTGTTTGCACCTCAAGGGAGTGAGAGGTGTAAGAAAGGTGTGTAGTTCTGATGTATACTGAATTATTCGTGTACAGCGCTGTCGGGTACATGTACAGTGCGATTGAGTACTTGGGTACATGTGTACAATCTTGTTGCATAATGGGGATGTTTAAGGTGTAATTATTATCAAAATAATGTGCAATAATTTCACGAAATTTATATCTCTTAAGTCAATTGTTTTAGCGAATACAATATTTACTTTCATCCACATACACATGTAAGTACTAACTTTTTTTTTCTCTCTCTCACACACACACACACACACAGACACACATGTACACATAACGATGAACTCACGCACACAGCAAAGAATATCGACATCAGAAGAGACGCGAGTTGTTTTGTTTGAAATAGATAAGGTCCAACTTTATTAATATATAAATATAGTATACCAAGAAGTGACTGACAGAATAATAGAAGTAAAACTCGAGAGTGGATGGACAATAATTGCACATATACCAATATTGCACATCATCTGACCAGAAAACAACATACAGGTGCAATCACTAAGAAAAACGAGAAGAAATGAATGGAATGAGAAATGTGTAAATGAGTTCGTTTTTGTCAAATACGTTTTAGCAGAAATCAGAGCCAATAACAAGAAAACATAGTCACTCTGAAAACAAAGTGACGGGGTTAAAAAAAAAAAAACATTTTTTAAAGTGGTCGAGAAATGTGATATAAAATAAAGTGTTTCTAAACTTTCTGGAATGGAGAACCAGCTGTCGGCATCACTGATCCTGTCATGGAATGTGGATTTGTTTACTGCAACAACTTTAACACTAATTCTGATTCCGTCAATATTTAATTATGATAATTGGGAGCAAGGGTTAATTAGTCAATATTTAATTCTGAGACTTAAGATCACGGGTTAATTCACTGAGGATTTCATTCTAAGATTTAGAAGCGCGGGTTAAATGTTTGTCTAAGAGCATGAGCTAGAAAAACTCGCGTCTGAACGAAATGAACATCAGTCTCCAACAAATAAATATTGACATGAGGGAACAAGATAAGAAATTCTGGGCAAATCTTAAATAAAATCTGTGTCCTATTACAAGTTTACAAAAGATAAAAGAAAAACTTTTTAAAGACACATAGCTCAATTCTTTTACCCATAATAAACTTTTGAAAAAGTCTAACTGGCATAGAAACAAGGGAAAAAATCTGATATAAAATATTTTACTTCGTGAGGAATCGATTCAAAATCATTTGAATAAGTGGCCACTTCATTGTCTGTGTTTAAAACGATTACAGGTGAGAATTTGATTGTATCTGCTGCTCGGTCGGGTGAAACTACAGGGCTGTCTGTACGTTCTTACGGTAAACATCCGCTGAAACGATCGTCAAACAAATCTGACTGTTGCCAGGTGACGGTTGGCGACCACAACCAACACCACGATACCCAGGGTAACAAATGTTTGAAGCCATGGGGTGGGACTTGGTCAAGTTTCTATCAGACCTTGTGTACAGAATCAGGGTACGTGTTGAAAGGTGGCAACTGAGAATCAGGTTGGCGTCGCCTGCAACACAAACGACAAACTGCAAACATCGGGTGGCGGGTACATTCTGTTTGTGCCGATGTAACGAAGTAAATAAATTAGAAATGTGTGTATGAAGACTCCTCGTCACCTGAAGGAGATTGCAGTCCCTAACCTACCTCACAACAAGTCTTCAACGATGTATCGTCAGGTACAACGTCTACCGAGCGATACCAACCAACAGTCACGTGACTAAAATGACCTTCGACCTTTCTTTCTATTCTGCAGCCTTGGGCTTTATGTCAAAAACTTCACCGTGTGCGTTGTTCCAGACTACCTAACGACTATTCTACTGTTTAGACAGTCTCGTGACCACATCCTAGTCTTACCATGACATATCACCTTTGTCCTTACACAAAGAAGTCACGTAAAAAGAAAGAAGTTTCAAATTATGCTAATTGAATTATATATCCTATAATTCAGTTCAAATAAATAAACAAACCGTAAAACATACTCCAAAAATAAAAAGGTAAACATTCTGCACAAAGGTAGATAATGGCAGTCAGCCGTAGGTACCCGACTGGTGGCAAGACACTCAAACGGGAAAGGTGTGACGTCAAGAAAAAAGCGCGAGAGGTCAACAAGGGCAGGGTCAGTAGCTGTGCACGTCATCATCATCTCTAAACTCTTTCCCAGCCCACTACACGTTTCACTGGACAAAAGCTAGACACACATTGTTTGGTCTCTGTATGTACAAGGGCCACGTCAGCACACGTGTCAGAGTAAGGCAGAGATGGTCACGTGGCGCCACATCTGCTGAAGCCAAGTTAGTAAGTACAACCAGGCGACGTATGTACACACACTCCAACAGACGAGCAGGTTTACTGTGTGTAATAAAGTGACCGTTACTTGGAATGGAAATGACAGTTGGGAAGGAAGCACAGCGCTAAATACACGCACAAAGCCTACACGTTGGATGAATGAAAGAAGATTGCTGTCGTTAAATCACTGTTTAAAGTGAACAAAATAAAAATGTTAACAGACACCAGCTCCAGACCCGAGATGAAATGACTAAACGCAGCAAGGATGTTACAGCATTACATGCAGGTGTAGCATGGTACAGCAACACACCCGTCTACACGATGTACAGCAGTACAGGTGCGTCTGCTGGTGTAGACTGATGTAGCGATGTACGCAGTACCCGGATGTACACAATAGGGGCACAGCATTAGCTTCAGGCCTTAATATTGTTTATTTAACTGACATTATTTTGTAATCGCCAAAGAACTGTCTAACAAAACGAACGATTAGCTGTGCTTTATAAATGTTTTTCCCTGATAAGCAGCGCTAGATGTCCGTCACATGACTCAAGAGCTCAGTAGCACGTGACCAGCATGCTAACAGTAGCACGTGACCAGCGTGCTAACAGCAACACGTGACCAGCATGCTAACAGCAACACGTGACCAGGATGCTAACAGTAACACGTGACCAGCGTGCTAACATAACACGTGACCAGTATGTCGACAACACCCGTTTACAAGGGTGTCCCCTTACGTCGCTTAACAAAGGGAATACAATGTCAGAAAAATGTTAAAGGCAGCAGCAAAATTTCTAACCAAACTATCCTTAAGATGAAATAATTTTATAAAATTCAAAAAAATCTGAGTTACACTAGATTAAGAAATCTGTTTACACTAGCCTCATCGTAAGGACCCTCGACGTTGTGCCACTCCGGTGAATGAAGCAGGTGCCGAAGACCTAGTGTAACTGTTGGAAACGAAATTTCTTCCAGTTCCATCAATAAATCTCCCCGTAAACATCACTTTAGTGGGAAATAAAATTGTGGTTCAAACTACAAATCATCTTCTGCAAGAACCGAAACATTACTTTACTGACGGTGAGATTAGTTCTCTGGCACCTGCTTCACTTGACTAACAGGAACCGGGTAAGGTCAGCGCAAAAACCTTCCACTGCTAAAGAATAGATTAAAGAAAATCAAGCTGCCTCTAACGTATGTAACATTATTTTTCCTGTCAAAAATAACCCCGCCATACTTTTGAGTTTGATGCCTACCAAAACAACCTTTACATGCTAAATATAATTTTAAAATACATAATTAAATATACGAAGAAATAATATGTGAAGGAAAAAAGGATAATCACTTTTGCCTTTATTTGTTATGTCATAATGCTAAATATATTTATATAAACAAGGATCTGTATAAAAGACATTATTTTAAGAACAGTGATCACGGAAGTGAGGTCAGAAGAGTGTGAAGTAGGAGAATGTGGTCAGGAGACTGTAAAGTCGTCAGAAGAGTAGTCAGGAGAGTGTAAAGTCGTCAGGAGAGTGGTCAGGAGAGTGTAAAGTCGTCAGGAGAGTGTAAAGCCGTCAGGAGAGTGGTCAGGAGAGTGTAAAGTCGTCAGGAGAGTCGTCAGGAGAGTGTAAAGTCGTCAGGGGAGTAGACAGGAGAGTGTGAAGTAGTCTGGAGAGTCAAAAGCTGCATGTCCTCTTCTCTCTGCAACACTCTTCTGACCTCCTACATCTGAACGTTCACTCGCTAGTGTGTAGCAGACTTACAGTGTCACTGAAATAACCACTGGCCCCTTAACTTGACTTTTTCACTGGTCTATCATCAAATCAAAGTTGTTTGTCACGCTTGGTCTATTCCAGCAACATCCAGCACTGTGCCGTTTGAAAGTAAACCTCACGACAGAAAATAACATGGGTGTAAACAGTTGGTCAGCGAAACCTTCCTCCAGCCAACAACAACACAGCCAAGCCACTGGAATGAAGGCTTTTAGGAAAACTTTCAGCGGAAACGGTCGCAGCGAGAAGTCCTAATGTACTTGGCAATGAAAGCTGGTGCAGCTGGTGCAGCTGGTGCAGGTGTGCCATGCAGCGCCACCCGACACAAAAACGCATTCCTGACGTCAAGAAAGCGGAAGAAGTTAAAAAATCAAAGGAAGGCAAACACAAATCAAAGCAATTCCACCCGGCGACCAAAAGTTGTATTGATCAGCGAGTTGTCGTCAACAGACGACGTGCACGACTCAAGGACAGACTCCGTGCTGCGATGGAACTACCTGTGTCTTCTGTTTACATTTGATGCTGTCTGCGGAATCCGATAGCCTGCGAACGTCTGCAATGTCGTAAAATAATAAAAAAACAAACTATCCAATAAGATCCTGTCTGCTGCTCAGTAAAACAACGTTTAAACATGAAGTCAGGGGTCAAGGGTCACTACACCGAGAATAAAATCCAGAATCAAATCAGCTGTTCGTACTTAGGTCGGAAAACTGTGATTATTACCGTGAATATTTCTTGTCACCTCTGTTGTTCAAACATCTTGTCAGCATGGTCCAATGTTAACTTCAGATTGTAACGTTTCCTCTACCCATGTCATCACCAACGGGAAAGGAGGATGGATAGGTGGGAGGATGTTAGCTAAAAATAAACTTAGGACTAAAAATAAACCTTGAGCTGATGAAAGTAACATGGCAGCATCTTTGTAACATTAGCTACCGGCACATCCATTCTGATTACAGACTAAGCACAAGCATGACAGTAGCAGTCTGCTAGAGAAGAGACTAACTTTTAGCATGAAGCTTACAGTGGCTAACCGCCTGAGCTGTAGTGTTTGAGCGCCTTCCTCTGTAACATCGTCACTGTCGTTAGCAGCGATGAACACTAAGATGTCTACATATCTTCTACACATGATACATATCTTCAACAATGCATTGCACACCAAAAAATCTCACTGTAAAGGGTCTGTGTAAATATGTAAAACGTGTGGAATATAATATTTGTAGCCATGTAGAAATACATTATGGTCACATGACGTAAGTGAGCAGACTGACTAGAAAAATACCTCAGTAAAAATTTGTTTACAACCGAGTACAAGGCTTTAGGGATGGACATATATATATATATGTATATATCCCACATTTTGGAAATGTAAAGCGCCATCTTGGGAGAGAAGACGGTTCTGATTAGTTTCCATCAGACAAGAGACAATCAGTGCTTTGCCCGGGGCTGTCGGGAAGGTGCGAGACTTGGAGACAACCTCTCGTCCTGCCTTCTGTCAGCCGTTGAGGGACAGAGCACTCAGGACCCACTTAGTATGACATCACAATTCAACCATCTGCAAACCGATTGCAACAAAAAGGTGGGAGGGGCAATGAGAGGGACCCACATTATGACGTCGTTAATGTACAGTAGTAAAGTTCAAAGACATGCACGAAACAATAATATTTTTCACATGAACAAAGATCTCGTCGACGTAAAGTTGAAATCTCGCGAGATTTTGAATTGAGGGCACTTGAATGTCACATCATACAGCACAGTCTTGATGGCGTGGCGTCACATCCCATGCTATAATTGTCCAGCAATGCAGCCGACGCTGGCACTGCCTCCCACATCAGCGAGGACCCCAACGGTCTTCGACCCCGGCGTCCCCCCCGCAACGGCACCATAGCACGAGCTGTGACCCCAAAAAAGCGACGTAAGAACGACATCAACACCGTGAAAGGCAAATTGGTGACGTCATGCTGGCAACCAGGTTTAAAAAAAAGAAATAAACTGTTCTCTGTGCGCCAGCGATCGACGCGTCCACAACCTGTGACGTCATAACAAAAGGCCTTGAAGACAAAAATAGAAGCCTGCTGATTGTACGGCTTAAAAAGGGGGTTCGGACAGGTAAGAAAACGGTTAACAGTAAATGGTAGCCGGCCATATCAGACGACAGTAACAAGAAAGGGAAGAATGGGAACAATTGTCACCAGACGATATTTCACGAGGGGTGGGGTAGGGTGGCTGAGGGATATACGGGTGGATTGATACCTACACATAGTCTACAAGGCGGGGTTTCTTCCAGCAAGGACTTACAAAATCCACGTGTCCTCTGCGTATGATGAACGAGGCTGGAAATATAAACCTGATGACAACACGTGTCATCTGCCAACATGGTTTGAGCATGAAAGCCTCCAGCTTCGTGACCTGTCCGGGTGTGTTCATACCCTCCGGATGTAACTGGGTCGAACATGTTGGAAATATCTTTGATCTTTTAAAAACCCAGTAAAGTCTCTTCAGTTCATTCGCAGGACGTCACGTAGAAACTCGCAGTTTATGCAAAAGAGATCGGGTCAAAATCACCCCTGGGTCAGAGGTCAGAGGTACGTCCAACTACTACTTGCTACAAAGTGACCGTCAAATGCTGCCAGTGCGCAATATGGCCGCTTGTCTTCTGTGGCGACAAACGGACGCGATTTTTGTAGATGTCTCGCATAACATACTAAAATAAAAAAAAATAATAATAATTTAAAAAAAAAATAATAACCAATGCCTGAAGGATAACTGTATGGGGAGTCACTCAGTACAGGAGACCACTTACAGGAGTTTCTTTCACGCAAAGCAGCCTACACCGGTGTGTCGTCAGCTTGAATGGGTTTGACATGATAAACTGTACAAGGAGCTGTACTGGACAGTCACAAACTGTATTGTACAGTCACAAACTGTACGACAGTCTGCGGACCGAACTTCGTACTGTACTTCATAGACATCTGAACGACATCGAAAACAGCTGCGTGACTAAAGCCCGAATACTGAAAACAGCGAATTGCAAAAAAACAACAACAAAAAAAGTTGATTTACAAGGCGGTAACTGGGATTTGGACTGGGATTTAATACACCGTATTAATGTTGTGCGAAAACTGTAAAAAGTAGCCCCAACACGACTCTCGTCTCCACGCCTGACAGAGCAGTTCTTTTGTTAGCAGTTTCAACACAAAGGCATCGCAGCTGTCCTCTACTGGAGATGCCCTCCTCCTCCCTCTCAAACAGAACCTCCTCCTCCTCAGTGGCAGGGGATGACAAGCTGGATGTGTCCATAAAGTGCTCACACCAACTAGTAACGGATATCTGACACCGTTACAGACATCACGAGGTCCAGCACCCTGCTCCAATGAAGAACATGAAAAAAGCACTAAAAAGGTTTCAAACAATAGATTAAAACAATAACAGACATAAATAACTTTCCAATAGGTTCTACTCGTCCTTTTTGTTTCTGCAAGACACCAAAAGCTTCATTAACCTTTCAATCGCAGGATATGTTTAGAGGAGACCTGGCCCCAGTTTCTCTTACACAGGGTCATAGCAACCAAGGCACTGCGCCCTCAGACACGGTGCCTCATTGTTTTGTCCGCAACACACCTCGGGTAGCTGACCCCGAGGTTCGGTGCACGATGACCCGCGTTTGTCTCAGCTGCAGGAGAAGCTGCTCCTGGACTTAAGGACCTGTTCCTGTTGTGCTGCAGGAGGACCTGGTCCTAGTTCTGTTGTAGGAGAAGCTGCTCCTGGACCTGTGGACCTGTTCCTGTTGTGCTGCAGGAGGACGTGGTCCTAGTTCTGCTGTAGGAGGAGCTGCTCCAGTTCGTCGGCGGATCTGTACAGGAAGGCAGCCGACTCGCGGTACCCAGCGATTAACTGTTTGATTGTCGTCACTTCCGCTGCACTCAGCTGGTTTTTAGAGTTACTCTTCTTCATGCTTAGGTCAGTAGGCACTGAAAATCACAAAACAGGTGAATTGTGGGTAAATGGGCAGTTCTGTGGAGTAAGCTCTCTCTACATTTGAAGAATATGTTTGTCATTCTTTTGAATCCTGTCTGACATGACTAAAGAAAGAGTATTGTACAAGCGAAATGAAAGTAAACAATACAAAATGAGTGTGTGTGTGTGCGCATGCATGCGTGGGTGTATGTGTGTGGACGTGTGTACACGTGCTTCAAAAAGAACAATCAGTTTTTTTTTAAAGACTCACCAAAATCTCCATTGGTCACTGCAGTGCCTGATAAGGGTGGGTGCTGCAGGACGGCTGGTGCCGGATGATGGTGCGCCGGGTGCTGGTAAGCAGCGAAGCCAGGTCGGAAGAGGCCGTTGCCGTTGGCGAAAAATGGCGCGTGGAACTCTGGGGCAGCCCGGAAGGCTGCTGGAGGCGGCGGCTGATGGCGGAGGAAGTCTGTGGCGGGGGCGCCTGCAGCTATGGAGCTGGGACGTTCTAGCAGCGACTGTGTCTGCGAGCCTGATGTCGGCGCCGCTTGCTGCTGCTGCTGTTGCTGTTGAGGTGTGGTGGCAGTGGAGGCGGTGGAGGAAGGAGGGACGGGCAGGAGGGTGGCGGCGGCTCCACCCAGCTCCCTGGCCGCATTCATAACTGATGCCTGCAACAACACAGATAAAACAACCGCATGGTCACGTGACGACGGACTCGTGACATCTGTAAGACTAACTGAAAATAAGGTGATACATAACTTCACAGAAGTCGCTAATTATGTGTTGACTCGCTGCCATCATGGGACGTTACTACGTTGATTACACGTATATCGACATCAGACAATAAGTTAATGAGGTCTCCACGTGACATCAGAAAATATGCCCGCGAGGTCTCCGCGTGACAGCCATGTGACGTAAGCCAGAGAAGTCTCCACGTGACAGCCATGCAAATATGTGACATTTTCTTTCTCGTTGTTGAGGAAATGTTATTGTGACAAGAACGCGACAGCCTCTCCTTATGTCATCACCAAGATGACTCCATGGTTGTATTTAGCTTTTATGAGTTTCACCGACCCTCGTGATGCCTGTCATGTCAAGGGTTGCTCAAGTATTGTCACTGTTCTCATCTGAAGTTACCAACTGCTCAAATCTTTAGAGCAGCGACGATTTCTATTCCGACTCAGGTCTTCACAATCAAACAGACACTTTGGACAGTCAAGACGCTGTTGTCTGAGATACCCGTGAAAAATGTTTGTGAAAACTTAAAGAACGGACTTAAAGACCTGTGAGCAGTACGGGGTTGTGTCAGAAAAATACCTTTATCTGCAAATTCCCAGGTTGCATGGACTCCCTATACAGCTTCTGGTACCTACATGAACCATTCTCCAAGCTGAGCCTGTGTTTCTGTTGGCTTGTGATGATTTAGCTTCGTCCTGTCTTTGAAATGGTTCCAGCAAAAACTTGCAGATACTTGTAGTAAAGCATAGCAGCCACACTTAACAATACAAACTACTTCACCGTTATAGGTGTAATAAAACTGTCATACAGCTGTCCTGAAGATTAAGAAAAGGTCTCAGACTCGGGTATTTAACTGTCACGTGACGACAAGATATATGGCTGCTACCTACAGATGAGAAACGTTTCCCAAAATGTTTAGACAACGACAAAGAGACGCCGTGGCACTTAAACCAAAACATTCAACCGACAATGAGATGACAGTTTAAGCAAAATATTCAACGACAATGAGATGACAGTTTGACCAAAATATTCAACGACGATGACCTGACGCTGCAATACGTTCATGTTCGTTGAGATACTCGTAATCTCCTGGAATGACATTTACACAGAGTACTTTTTAAATTCATTTTTACAGACGTGAGCCTGCAGATGTTTCCCATCTTCCGCTCTCTTGTAGATATTTAATTTAAAAAAATTCGCCAATAGACAAGTAAATCGCGAGCAGATAAGCTGTACGCGACTGTTCATCACAGAGGCTGTGGTTTCGAGATGCAAACTGCAACACATATACAATCTGACAACTGTAGACCAAGCCGCATATCAGGGTAAGGTACCCACCCCACCCCACCCCTTTATTCAAATATGGGCAAGCGCTGGACGCACACCACGTGACATCATCCGCATTACCACGAAATTTCGCGAGAAGTTACACCAGCCCTAACTTACTCTACCTTCATCACTGTCGTCATCCACCCGTGAAACCACGGAGCCACTCTCCACGTGACCTACTTCCTGAACACGGAGATCACGACCGTGCAGTTCTCATTTTACCTGCGACAAAGCGCTCGTGTCCGCACCTTTAATATTTGATGACCAGTAATGGAAAAGCAATTAGCAGCAGGATAAATATTTGAAGCTCTGTGCGATGACGGACATCTTCCTACTGTCGTCACGTGGTTTGGCGCTGGCGATGAAGGATTTCAATTAGTCTCGCAGGAATCCGCCCAACGCACGCAGGCTTCACGCTTCGTGACGCAACGCGCCAGGTACGTGCGGCGATGGACCGGCAAGACAGGTAACCTCAATGTCCTGCTGCTGCTGCTGCTGCTCCACAGATGGAGCTGAGTGAACACCGCTTTGGTCCGATACCATCTACGACCTGTGGAAGGAATAAATCTCTCCCCTTAAAACAATTTTCCTCCCACAAACACAAGGTTTTTGTCCCCTCGAGAAATCTATCGCTGTTTAAAAATAAATAAATAAATAAAAAATAAACAGAAACGATGAGAACCAAGACTGCAGAGTCTGGAAATGAAACGCAGTTCTTGAGAATCAATGAGACGAAAATGTCATGACCCAGATACACTACAAGACTGCCACGCCATCGGTCGTACAAGCGATACCTACACCAACGCCTGTCGATGACTACTGAAATAGCAGAGACCACCCGATGACAAAAAAATAATAATAAATAAAATAAAATAAATAAAATAAATAAATAAAAATAATAAAACGATGACCATGTGATCGATGCAGCATTTAGCTTTCGATGAAAGCCCCGCGCGTGATGGAAGTTGCAATGAGCGGACGTTTCCAAATAATTCCTTCTGTCTGTCACTGAATAAATACACCCATCATCGACTTTGAAACTTTTAGAAAAATCAATCATAATTACGTGAATATTTTAACCCAATATTATCTAAACATTTCAATCTAATATATTCTTTAAAAGCCAAACATACCTATGAGACGCTTATGTCCTACACAATCTCCCCCACACCCGACAATAAACACCGCACCTCGCTAAAACATGCACTTTGAAATTTTTTTTTTCATTTTCTATTGCAGTTTGAGCAGGTCAGGGTAAAACAATGCGGAGAAAATCCATGGACAGATTCCAAACACAACAAAAACATCCTCCATGAAGCAAAGAAAAACAAATTCGTAAGACAGCGGAGGGGTGAGGAGAGGTGGGGAGGTTATCATGCCCACCCCATCCCTCGGACCCCGACCGCTTCTCGTTCACTTGGAAATCAAGTGTTTGAAAACACAGTTTCCAGAGAGCGCATCAGGGTCGATAACTCTAGCGGCAGACGAGTTGTGCAATCGCATGCTGGTCCCTGCGGACCGCGACGTGGAGCTCGGTGTTGTGCCTGTAAATCCCTTCCAGCAAATAAATTAAGACACGCTGCGGAAAAAGCCGAGATTTCTGGCTCATGTTTTTCACCTTCATTATTTCTTTTTCAGCGACTGACCTTGTTCAACCGTGTGTCTCAGTCTCGCCGGAAGAAAGGGGCATGACTTCGTATGTGATGATTGCGAGAGACAGAGAGGAAGCGAAGAGAGTTAAATGAGAGGACGCAAGAAAGAGAGGGAGAGAATGTGAACGAGGGGTTTAAAAAAAAAAAAGGAGAATAACAATGAGAAAAGGAAGAATGAAGACAAATATTTAAAGACATCAGGGTTTGGGTGATTGATTGAAGAAGCGTGTAGTTGGAACAGTGAGACAGAGAGCCTCGACATCAAACTACCGACATTTTTAGGAGTTGAGAAACAGGTGTTTGTGGTGTACAACCGGCCAGGCTGTAGCCTCATTGACCCCAGATGCACGACCTTTGACTCCAGCAACAAAACAATGTTGTTGATGATTACATGTTGCAAACAGCGCCGCGGCCAACAGTTACAGCCAAACGAATTGTCACCATCAGAAAACAGGATGAACAAGTTGATCAGGAGAGATCCAGCAAACACCACCCTCATCAACATTTCCTAATAACCAGAGACACATCCTCAGCAGCTCAGTGATACATCTTTGTCCTACATCAACCTCACATCAATCAATGGAACGGTTTGCACGAGGACCACTTGCACGAGAGTGAGACTGTCAGCACACACACAACAATTCTCTGTATTTTTAAAGCCACCCTTTGTCTGGTGACAGTCGACTACGGTTACCTCCATCGGGTGACGCATATAGCAGCAGGTAATTGGCATTATCATTTCGCAAGGTAGCGGAAACTACGGACTTAGTCAACCCGCGGTAAGATGGCGCCTGGAGCCTGCAGCACAGCAACATAAGCCTTTGCCAGCTCTAATCGATTCGTCCTTCCTGCTTCAGTCTGCAAGTTCTAGATGTTTCCAACCACCAATTCAAAACATCTTATTCGAGACTATGAAATTATAAGACTTTGTTCCCTGAATACATTTTCAAAGTGTGTCTGACGGTTAACTTTCAAATAATTCTGTTCGCATAAAATTAAACTTATTTATTTCTTCTCATCAAAAGTGGATTTGAAAGTGATATATATTTTTTTAAAATAGTAACCTGCTCCAGAAAAATTTCTTTTCTTTCCAATTAGCAAAAACTGACAGCGTTGTTAACATTTCTCGTAATTGAGATTCTAGATTATTTTGTGATGTCCGTTATGACTGACACCAGCAACATGGAAGTGCAAACAGCATCTATCAACCTTTTGTAATGACTGAAAAAAAACATGTCTACACAGGAAACGGGTAGGTTTACAGGCTTGAATTCACTTCCACAAGGACGAACAGGCATTTCTTTTAAGCTAAACTTTATTTTTCAATAATTATTACTTTTTATTTATTTCTTTATTATTGTTTTCTGCTGCTCTGGAAATTACGATATAAATTATAGTATTGTCTAGTATTCTGTTCTTTATCTCTATGGCCGTAACCTGAACATTCTATCTTTTCACAATAAACATCACAGCTTGAGAGGTCTGACAGTGATGCAAACAACCTCCGGGGTGGAAAATACAACCACCGGTGCATCTCCCACATCACAGAAAGCATTTCAGTGCACACATCTCTCACATCAACCAACTAAATGTTTGTCTCTTACACTAAAGCATACATCGTGTAATTTTTGATGATGTACACCTGATATCAAAGATTACTTTTTGACAGTTTTAGTTACTTACAAGTATCTCGTACATAACAACAATCCTTTGACAGTTAAAGCCAGCTTGCGACTGTTGTTGACAGGTAATGACAATTCATCGTTTGGTAGACAAGTAACAGCAAAAAGTACCTCAACCTATATCCGATTCTCATAACCTAAGTATGTCTATCAGATACATTTTTTTTGTTTTGTCTTTAAAGGTCTATTTTGTACATACATTGTATATCAAGGTTCCTCCAGCTATCTGCGGCAACAAGCTTAGCAACACTCAGTGCACGACACCGCATGTACAGAAAACAGAACACAACAACAAAAAAATACAGCAACAACACACGATTAGCTTGAAAAGAAAACAAAATATTAAAGTTTTTTTTAAAAGAGGTTTAAAGTGAAAAATATTTATCGAAAAAGGTTATTTTCGCAGGTCAGTAAACAGCAGCGGCCAAAATACTGTTAGTTTTGCAGAAGTGGCTAGCATGGAGGCTAGTAGTGTTCATAGCCATAGTGAACAAGTCCATCAGTAGTCACCACACCCCTATAAAAATGTACCTGTTATGAGATTTTTACAACTGATGAAAAAGAATTAATTTCCCCCTTTACCAAACAAATCAACAATAAAAAAAATAATTAAAAAAAAGACCAGAGGAATTTAATTCGGTCAACTGGGATATTGCCACGACTACCTAGCGCAATCAATAGCAGTGTGTCTGCCAACAAACATCAGGCCGGCCACACAGCAGACGTCAACTTAGCTTCTCGTCCTCACCTGGCAGCGCATGATCTGGCTTCCTGAGTCTCCAGCCGAGCGGAAACGAGAAAAGCACCGGCGTGACCTCTCCAAACCAAGAAAAAAGATTTCGTCCACAACGACTCCAGCTGTCTTTTTTTTTTTTTTTTTTCTCGGGTGGGAGGGTTTGTGGAGGTCACACGCCTCGCAACGACACCCTGTCTTGGAGGAGCGGAACCGATCTGGAAGCCGGGTACACTGTCAATTTCAAGGCCGCGCGGAGATGCGCAAAATGATGTTGCATCGTCAACTGCACATCATCAAGGCCCCACGCCACGTGACGTGCTCGCGAGGCACCTCCCTCTCCCCCAAGTCCACCCGCTTTACTCGGTCTCGTCGGTGAGTTCTAAAAGCAGCGAATCCGCTCGAATGTGGCAAATGGAAGAGCAGCCCGACGATTAAACGAGGCCACTTCTTGCAGGTTTAATTGAGGCGGCGGGGAGGCTGAGTCTTCGCTTTATGAAACAGCGCGGTCGATGGCAGTTGGGAAGATTAAAGGCGCTATATTGTGGAAACTGAGAACTAAAGACTAGAAGCAAGTGCAGTGACGGCTTCGCCCAAAGCTCGTGCGGTCTGCCAGGCTGTGCGCACGCGCCGCGCCCGCTTGGTACGTCACTCAAACGCGCCGGTGACATTACACTTTCCTCCGCTCCGTGCGCGCGCGCGTGTGTGAGAGAGTGAGAGTGTGTGCTTTCGTGAACAAGCAAAGACGAGCGCAAAGATTGACGATTCAGATCGAAGTATGATGATCACGTGACCAGGCCTACCTATGGCGTCACGGTAAGAAGACGAGTGGAGGAAGGACAAGTCTTTAGCGTTGTACCCTGGGTACTTGTGGGGTGGATGGTGTGTATGTGTGTGGGGAGGGTACGTTAGTCTTTTACTCATCGCACCCTTCGTCAATACTCTCAAAATTTGCTAGAAAGTACGAGTCCTTTGGACAAGTCCGCAGAAATCTGTACAGATGGCATGAAAATAAAATTTAATTAGTATTCTAAAAATAAAATCAGCACGAGTTGCACTGGATAGACGTGTAATACTTTTGTGAGTTCACACTCGAAAAACAAAGTGAATTTCTTGACGATAATGTGGTCACGAAGGGCCACTCAGCCCACGTGGTTGCTGTGTCCGCACTAGCGCAGTGGGAGAATGGTTCACGAAATGTTTCGTTTCTCATGGCGCGAACAACCGGAAAGGTTCTCACTGTGGCCTGTCTCGGGTGCGCACCCTGTCGTGGTGTTGTTATGCACATCAGATTGGGGATGGGGTGTCGCAAGCTCCAGATGAACGCAAAATGATTGTTTTACCGGAAGTCATTATTCAGTCTCAGACCTTGGCTTTCTGTCCTGTCCGTCACGCTGTGGATGGCGGATCTTCTGAAGTCCAGCCCACAGCTCGTGACACGCCCGTACCTTGATGATGAAGGCAAAGGACGGTGGAGCTGGCAAAGATTCAGCTCAAATTCAAACAAGCGCCTCATCACATCTCAACAGGTTCGCAGTAGCCAGTATCGATCCCGCCCCCGCCCCCGCCCCTAGGTTTCCCCCCGGTCGTGCAGGTGAGGCAGGTGAGGAGGGACGTGATGCTGAACGCGCTGCTGCCGCACTTTGCTGACGACACAACAGCTTCATCCTTCCGTCAACTTTACCTGTCTCTCAGTCTTCCATCTTCCCGCAACATTGACTGAGGGATAACTTACTGGGTAGCCACGGTTAGTGCCACAACCCTGAGAATTTTCTCGCAATCAGGTAATTAATGATATAATTAATGATTATAATCATGAGGTGCCAACTTTTGAAACGGTTTTTGTTCTAGACTTTTTTTCTCCAGGGACAACAACCTAGGTTTTCTCACTGATGCAACTTTTGGAGTATTTCTCTTCAGACTTAGCCATTTCTCTTTGTGAGTAGCCAGTTCACATTATATTTAACCTCTGGTGTAACCGGTTCTCCTTGGGTGTACCTCTAGTCTCTAGTTAACGTCTCAAGGCTTGTGGTTGGGTTATTCTTAGATTTTGCTAAATAAGTTTTTTTTCTTATTTTTTAATGAAAAGTTTGGAACGAAATTATTCCGTTTTGTGTACAGTAGTAAACGACAGACACTTCGGTGACAGCCGGGTTCCTAATCTCCCATCAAACATCTGACAACATGGCGACCTCCGCTTGTCTTGTCGTGTGAACGGAGAGTGCCGCCATTTCCTCACGCGACAGTCCTCACGTCTCGAGCCCCCGAGGCTTCACGTGCATCGCGCATGTCAGCTGGGTGTCAGCCTCAACCCCTAGAACCTCTTGTGATTTCTTCCACCCTCATCGCCTATAGTACATGCTGAGAAACAGGAAAAAACAATTTTTTGTTAAATGTCTGTGCTTTTAAAGTAATGGCCAAGTATTGGCTGACAAAAAGCTGCAGGCTAAAAGCTCGTCCTCACGTCGGAAGTGGTTTTTTTTGGGGGAAGGGAAGCGGGGGAAGAATAGCAGTTTACAGCACGTGACATGCCGATGGTGAGTAGGAGAACGTCACAGCTATACTGAGGCACGTGACATGCCGATGGTGAGTAGGAGAACGTCACAGCTACACTGAGGCACGTGACACGGACAACTGGTGAGACTGTACTCGTGTACAATCATTTGAGAATCTGACCAATCCTGTTGGGGAAGGAAAACGATTTTCAGCCTTTCTGTGAGAAAGCAAAATAACAGCTGGGTGCAGCTGGGTGCAGCTGTGAACCACGGGGATTAGATATACTGCAGGTCTACCATGAGCAGTATTCTGAAAGCTGCGATCAGTTACAAGGGAATAGACACAAAACTCGCAGGAGGTAGTCGATCGTCATCTGGCTAACTGGCCTTTGAGTAGATGTTAAGATTGGCCAAAAAGTAGAAGATATAAGGTTAACATCCACGTGACCTCTCTAGTTAAAAATATTGTGACCTTTAAGTCTGTGTGCATTCGTGACGAGGGAGAATACACTGGCGTGCACGCGCTTGTCTCTACAGCTGTCTAGACTGCTACTGAATTATACCGACACGTGTCTAGAGTACAACTGAATTATCTATGAATTACATCTTTCATTTATACTCTAGACATTTTGCGTTAATTCATCACCCCCACAGAAAGCCTTCCGACCCCCAAACCTGATCCTGGAAGAAGAAAGGGAAAAAAAAAAAGATTTTGCCGGCGAGAGAAAGTGTTGACGAAGCGCAATGGACAGGTTGTGTGGCTTCTTCCTCCACCGCCATCGCTCCTGCCGCCAGCCGAGCAGAACAAAAGTGCTTTCACTAAGAAGCTCACACAAAGCTCACAGAACAAAGCCCTGCCTTCCTCTCCTCGCCTTTCTTACCATCGCCATTTTCGCGCTTTGACGCATGCATCGCCCACAAAAAATAAACAAAGAAAGAAAAATCCACATCCCACAAGGCACTTTGATGAGCGCCACCTTCACAGCTCAGGCTTAACTCTTGATCTGTTTCTTTGTCACTACAACAACGCCAGCTTTACTTCTATTCACTCATAGGTGTCTTTATCAAATATATCTCCACGACACTAAGCCAAAGGTGTACTCGGCAAGGGAACTGAACAGGTGAGAGAGAGAGAATGTGTGACAGAATAAATATCCTCATGTCACGTGTTGTATTCCGTCCCCTGCTGGAGGTATCTATGGCTGGTCACCTGCATTCGCTTGTTTCACTGCAGTCTAATGGAAATTTTTCTGTCTACAATTTAAAAGACAATAATTCCCAGTTTTCAGTGGTGATGGCTTGGCATCTCGTGAACTCTGCTCACCACAAACACCAGTGCGGAGCCAGACCACACTAAGGTGCAGGGGAGACTAATCGGTAAACCGAACGTTGTGTTCCCTCCAGAGTTCTCCTCCATCACTTTTAACAATGGTTTTAAGCCTTTCAGCACCGTGAGAAGTGCACGCGTGTAATTTTAGCTTTTATAACATATTTAATCGTAAAAATAAAGTATACATTTCCCCAACTCGTTTGTTGAAATCGCTGTTTCGCGTAGTTCTCGTGATATGCGCGGGACAAATAAATCCCTGAGGTAGAAAATCAAATATTTTTTTTTAAAACCAGCAAGGGAATGTGTTAGCTGAAATAAAAGTACGTTACATAGGAGACATCCACGTGCAAGACAAGCGATATCTGGTCTTGTTGACACATCGTCTATTTTATATATAAAAAAATAATTTTGTGGATGATGCTTAAATTGAAAATATTGATAGTCTGACAGCGAAGTTAATAAATATCTATCACAACGAACCTAACGTCCATAAGGTTGGTGATACACTGAGTGGCTTCAAGTAAATTTCACCACTCTGTGTTGATTTAATTGAGTTTGAGGGAAGTTTACATCTATAATACAAATATGTCTCTTGAGGGTTACGTTGCTGTCATTCAAAAGTTTTGACAACGGTGTACGCTATTCACAAATTTCGACAATTTCAAAACCTTTAGCAGTTTGAAACAGGTGTCAACCATTAGCTGGTTTTAATTGATCACAACAGTCATGTCTACTAACCGGAAGTGGTTCCAGCCCCATACGCATGCGCTTGGCGTTCTGGCTCTCGTTTTCACACGCCGCCGCCAAGAGACCTTCTGCAGCTGCTGACGTCAGGTGTGGAGGCGTGGGACGCAGGTGCTAAGACAGACAAGTTTCAGATGATGACACCAGCGCTTAGCTTATTTATTCATGTTCAACAAGCCCAAGTAACCTCCCTTGCTTACTTATTTAAACAACGATCGTGCCCTCCATACTTAGATATATTACATTCTCACTCATTTTTATCAACGGGAAAACTACATCATGTCTAGTGTACAAGTATCAACGCAGCACCTGCATCATGTCTTTTCTTCACACCTTCACGTCGCACCTACGTCACACATACGTGATATCTACGTGACCTCTGCTACCTCTGTCCACGTGATGCCTACCGGTTCCCAGCCGTTCTGCTCTTTAGACCGCCGCATCCGACGACAAGACTTGAGGTACGTGCGAATCCTCTTGCGTGAGCGTTCGTGGAATTCTGGAAACTGCCGGTCGCACGCCTCCAGGATGGCCTGAATCTTGTCCTTCGGCTGCTTGGAGATGGGCACCGAGCGGTCGAGATTCTCGTCCACGAACAGCCGCACGAACATCTGAAAGACGTGAATGACAGCTCATCACACTATTTCTGTACACAGCAAAGTTTAATAAACAACTACAGTACAGTTGGGTAAACAAATACACTACAGTTCAATTAATAAACACAGGAATGTTGGACATTACCATCAACGAGATTATGCGAGAATGTGCAAGATTAAATCCGGCAGGGTTTGGATTTCTCAGTCATCCACGTGGAACAACATCCTTGTTGGCATGTGCTCGACTATTAAGTTTATACCGTTGGTTGACATGACAGAAATCGTTGGTTACGTCATACGATAATAAAGAATAAGTTGATAACTGACAACAAGAAGTCGACTTCCTTTGTTAAGAAAGAAGAAGGTGATAATGCGTGTGACAAAACAGACTACGTTGCAAACACGTCGCCAGGTGCTCACTCACGTTGAAGGCCTTCAGCCTCTCTGGGTCGTAGTTGTGTCCCGGAGGCCCCTTCTCGTCATCGTCGTCATTGTCATCATCATCTTCATCCTTGCTGTTGGCGACGTCATCAGCCGCGCCGCCTTCACTTGTCTTGGTGATAGCACTCTGAGAGATAAAAACAATAATTTAAACAGAGTGGTTTAGGATTAAACTCCACCAACAATTCAAAAGTTTAATACACTGATGGTAGGAAACAAACATACTTATGTAAATAATACTTCTTTGTTTTCGCGGAGTTGTATTTGAAGTTTAAATAAAACCCTGTTTATTATAACAAAAGTTTATTAGGACTTGAGGGGAGAACTCACGACGCCACCCGTTCCTTTTACAACTGAGTACTCCCCACATCACCAGTCCTTCCTCTACCCCTCCCCGTACTTTCCCCTGAGCCAGTGACCGTCTGATTACTTGGCCACAGGTCCCCAGCAGGTTCACCAACCTCACACTGTTATCAAGCATGACTCACCACCACTCACCCTACTCCCTACTGCTTATTATCATCGCCCGCGTGCTCTTTACCTACGTCTACCGATGACACCCCACGGCCCTCAGCTTCTCGAGTACACTGCACTCCTCCCACCTCACTAATTCTTCCTTTCATTCTGCATCTCTCGCATGACTGACTTCCCCCGTGCGCTCGCCACACCTACGTCACCAACTTATTCACCCTCCCCCAACCCACGGCCACAAGCTCCGCCAGTCGTCACACGTCATCTTTCCCGCAGCAGTCCGCGAGATCCCGCGAGAAGCAATCCTGTGGCCATGGCAACGGCATGGAGGCGCGGGAGGTGATTCCCCACGGCACCAGCTAATGGCGAAGAAGAGGTGAGTTCAGATTGGAGGGTGGCTGGAGGGGACGTAGCCTTATCATCTCTCAGCTTCTCCAGACTGGGGATGTCGCCAGCCTGCGACGTGTCCGCGACTTGGGCCACGCACTGGCTGGATGGCCGGTCATGGCCTCGAACTGGCGACCTGACAAGGCTAGTGAGGGTCATGGCGGAAGAAGACCGCGGGGAGAAAAAGAACGCAAATTTGTTGGGGACAAGCAGGAAAAAAAATTTTGAAGCTGATGTAGAAAAGATTCTTCACAAGAAATAAGTAATAATTTTAACTCTACTTCGTAAAGGTGATGCCAGCCCTACAGGTGAAGACAAATCATAAAAAATTCTTTATTGAACATTTAAGATCACTCCACTAAGAATTCTGGAACAATAATAACAACAAGAAGATCTCTATAGCGCATTGACCCTCACGGATAGTAGTTCATTGCGCTGGTGGCAAGCTTCTCAAACTAACCTCATTCCAGAGCTGATTCACGAGCCTTAGAGAGAGTTTAAATGTAAAATAAAGACATCGAACTAATTTCTAGCCAGATGACTTTCCTAGCAACAGCCTGCACAAACAAACAAACAAACAAACAAACAAACAAACAAACAAACAAACAAACAAACAAACAAAAACTAGTTTATGTCCAACTTTAGCACCAAAGTCCATGGTAGCCACGCAGCATCTTCCAGTTCAGACAGTCTGCAGGAGTCAAGTCGCAGTCACCAGCCAAGGTAAGTGATGAAGCAGGATCTGGGCATCCTCCACAGGGCGGGCGAGAAGGTCAACAGGGGCTTAGAGACGGACAAAGGCGTGTTTCAGACGAGAGGGCGGCGACAGGGGGCGCGGGTCTGCCAAGAGACGGAGGGGAAGAACCTGTGGACTGACTGAAGGACTCCTCTCCAATTTCGAGGCACTGGCCTCTGGGGGTGTGTGTGAGTGAGAAAGTGAGCGTGTGTGGGGGAGAGGGGAGGGGAGGAGGAGGGTAAGCCGGGTGTGAGGAGGCAGCGAGTGGGCACTAAGATGCAGACAGATGGTCACATGGTGCCCTTGAGATCGATAGCAGAGAGACAGAGACACTCCTGTAGCTCCAGCCCCATCGTCAGCGCGACAACTCGCCCGCCACTGTCTTCAAGGGGACGCTGCCATCTTCACGACAACTACTGTTACGCTCGTCTGTATGCTATTCCTGTGTCTGGTATACACACGCACACACACATTGTATGCGAGTCAACGAACTAACCCCAACGTTGACCGCTAGGCAAACTGCTAGATTCTCCGAACCGTCTGTGGACTTATGTTCATGTTCAGAATGACAAGAATTTCTCAATAAACACTTCAGCATATTTTTTGAGATTTTTGAAACTAATGTCGCTGATCGAAATCAATTGGTAATGTGAACTCGGCGTTGAGCCCCCCCAAAACAAACAAACAAACAAACAAACAAAAACAAAACAAAAACAAAAACAAAAAAAAACAACCAAACAAACAAAAAACAAAAATGAAAAACCCAACAAACAAACAAACAAACAAACAAAAAAACCATCAACAAAAAACGACAAAAACTACACAAATAACACAGGCAGACAGGCAGACAGATCAAGGAGCAAAGAAAGGTAGATGGCCACTAGTCAGATGACTGTACATAAACTGCAGGCTTGCGATTAACGCGACGGAATCGTTTTACGGAGTGTAATTTAGAAATTCACGTGAACTGAAAATAGTCTTCATTATATAAGTAATGACGGTCGTACCACGTGTTTATTTCGTGTTGGCTGTTGTTCTCATGTTGAGCAAACATTTTAAATTTTGTTTCGAGGATACAACCTGTCGAGTGCCCTTTGAGTCAGTTCAACTGCTTGCAGCATCTCTACTCAAGTTTAGACTTAAGTTAGACACTTAGGTAAAGTGTAAGAAAGTGTAAGCACTAAAACATAAACTTGTTGTCAGGGAGAGGAAAAGGTAGACTGACTGACGACAATTACAAGCGGTCGTTGACATCTTTCTGGGCAACATTTTGTCACCCTGACCTTATTGTGATGATCACCAGACATTGTTTACGTCTGCAAATACTGAGACACTGAGCGAAACTGATACACGTGGTCGCTTTTTGTGATTTTGTAAAATTTACTTTTTTTTTCTTCTTACAAACTGTAAAGGAGTTATTTCTGTTTCGCCTAGCTTCAACTCTCATCGCTAGTAAACTGTATTATAAACTGTTAAACGAGGGAACAGCAGCAGTATGACGACACACTAAAGGTAGGAGCAGCAGCAGTGTGACAATAAAACTAAAGGGAGAAGCAGCAGAGTGTGACACAAGCAAACACCAAACCAAACAAGTGTAGCCATAGCAACCGTTTCGCTGCACTGACACGAGGCTATCGTGGGCAGCACACTTCACCTACATCTTCGCTCTCGTTGCTCGCTCGCCGTTTCCGCTCGGGGTGACCTTTGCTCTCCACAACCTTGTCTGGCGTCGGCGACTTGTTTGGTGTCGTGGCGTTTCTAGGGGACAGGGCGCAGGCTCCGTCTGGCACTTCTGGAGGCTGGGTGGTGGCTGCCATGTTGATGGGGGTGCTACTCTGCTGGTCACCAAACACAGAGTCTGCACAGAAGAAGATGAGAAATGAGAATGAGATGCTGAGTTGTACATCAGACACCACAGCGGCTACATACTGAACATACATACTGAAGTGAACATCAGGGTTTGGAAATCAACTTTACATATTAAGGCGATGCTAATGAAATTATGTTTCACAAGACTTCACCCAATCACCGTTCGTTTTGCCTATGTTCCGACTCACTGATTTTGGAATTTTGCCTGATGGTTTTTTCAAGATCGGACTCCAGAATATTCATTCATATAAATGTCTGTTTACGGATTCCGAGATTCTCTCATGACATTAAAAATCAAAATCTTTCCTTTCAATCCCAAAGATTAACTTTCTAGTCTGTGGATTAGGACGGGGACCTGTGGAGCAGGGCAGACATTTACTGAAGCAGGGTGGATCTATGGTGGAGTAGGGACCTGTGGAGAGCCGATGTAAACATGTAAACATCAACAACGCATGCGCCATGTACTCGCTGCCTACTCTGTCTTTATGGCGGCCTGTCTAATTAATATTCATGCCATGTTAGATGTAAATGAGGCACTCCACGCGACTTCAAGATGGCTGTCTCCAAGGACGAATCTCCGCCTCTACAGCACATTATCTTGAAAATATTCAGTTTTCCCTGAGCTCAGGGCTTGAGCTTTGGTGAGTGTGCAGCGAGTGAAGAAAGAATAACAGGATCATGATAGGAAAGGACAGGCGAAGGTGTGTGAAATGACTGGTGCATCGTGTAAACATATCATACATACTTCGTGAAAGACAGAGGGGAAGAGAGATGAACAAATATGCAATAAATGATGAAAGACCACGTGACCAAGATAAAAGCTTGCGCCATGGAACACAGAGGAAGTCTCATCATTCCTTTTACTGACTGTAAATACAAGCATGGTACAGTGTAACAGTCACGGAGTATTTGTAACTGTAAACATACACAAGACCGTTTCATCATCACGATCAGTAGCAGCAATCACAGTCAGCAGGAACTTGAGATGTTCACAGTCGTCAGCACTGAGAGTTCATGATTAAAATCTTTACCATCACTGGAGTACAGCAGTGGAATATCTAGGTCCGTTAATTTCTTGGAACATCAGATTGTCGACAGAAACTTCTTTATTATTATTATTGCATGTGTTAATTAAAACAATTTTAAATTCAATAGAAGGAAAATAACTTTCGCTGCACATCAGACATTTGTCTTCATTTTTCAATAAAGTTCTTGGAACTTGTTGTCCTCCCCTTGCACGCATGTAGACATGCACAAACGCACGCTCACAATGATACAATAGTTTTTATAAAAGTATCCTAATGACATCTACTGAAAAAAAAACTAATGATGCTCTATTCTCGCAAATGCGCTTGTTCGACCACAGTCGAGCTCATCTTGAAACACAACTGCAAAATAATACCGCACGTGACAACAGTGTACCTGAATCTCACCATCTCCATCTGAAACAAAGGCCAGGTTGTCTGCCCCTGTGTGGTGGGGTCGCGACTTTTACTTGCAGCGCGAGGCTGGGGGCTGACGAGGGGCGCAAACACAGGGGAGATCACTCGCACACCATAAGATGGAGGAGACAAGCCCTCCCTCCTTCAGAGGTCGACGACGACGCGCCAGCCCGCTCACCTCCGTGGTGTGGCGACAGCTGGGTGCGAACAACATTCTCTGGCCTATGAAAGGGTTCGCCGGATCCGCTCCAGTCTTTATTTCTCTCCTTCACCGGCAAAAATCGATCGCACGGCCTCCCAAATGCTAGCACCCCCGCACCCCGCACCCCGCCGCTATCGACTGCACAGGTACACAGGAGCGAGCCATTAGACGCAGGGCACAGGATGCGGAGGCAAACACGGTTGTTGGAGGGGGAGGGATGGATGGAGACAGGCTGCGGAATCTAGGGTGTTGCGGGGTGTGTGGAGGTGGGGGTGGGGAGTATGGTGTGCCCAGCGCCACCTACAGCTTCATGTGACGCACCACGGAAAGATTGGTGTCTTTTGGGATAAAATATGGGTCAGCGGTCATGTTGAAATAAAGAATGGCTCGAGAAGATGAGTGGGAGGAAGTCAGAACAATATGGCAGCGACCAGAATAACAACAGGGGATGAATAACGACAGGGAGGACAGGGGAAGGGGGCTTAACTCTGTAGACGTTAGTGTGTGTGCAAGAGTAGATGACAACAGATACAAATATGAACTAAGCTTTCCTTAATTAAACAGCAACAGCCTCTATACTGCAAACATGTAACAATAGCCTCTCTATATATATATATCTCAAACTTGTAAAAAAAAGTACAAGAGCTTTGGGTACCCTAGGGTGAATGTAACAGTTACTTTGCATGGTAGTTGGGAGATGGCATGCACGGGTAACTGACTGATGCCATGATCTAGTCGGGAAACAGCTCAAAAACATAATTCATGCTAGAGTCTGGTACCAACACCAGCTCTGGCTTTGCAACATCATCCACCATCGAGAAGACCACATGAAGCTTGGCATCGCCACATCTGATTGGGGGCGACAACTACTGTCACAGGATGGTGTTCGGATTAACAATGATCTGAAGTGAGAGGAGAAACCCAAGATGTCATCCAGCCAGGTAAAAATGTTCCTCGCTGCAGCTAAATCAGTGCTGTGTGGGAAGTTTTCCTTTTGCTCTGCGAATAAATAGAAGAGGGGTCAGGGCGCCCGAAGACATTCTACAAAGCAGGATGTATGAGGACGTCTAAGTAATGCAGGTCATGAGAATTTTATGCAGGTCATGAAGATGTTATACAGTTCACGAGGACATACAGGTCATGAGGACGATATACAAGCCAGGATGCCTCATGAGGTAAGGGTTAGTTTATACAGGAGGAGGTTATACAGGTCATGAAGATGTTATATAGGTCACGAGGACGTTATTCAGGTCACTAGCCAGGTTTTTTTTTTTTTGTCGTTCGCCTCTTTCACACTTGGAGACCAGCTCTTGATATGAAATCGGTGGTCTTCTGCAGAGACTCCACCGGCCCGTACAGCTTGTTGTGCAGGGTCTCCGACTGTGGCCACGTCTCTTTCCTCAGGGTACGGAGATTCCTACAGTCCTGTAGGATGTGTTCTACAGTCTGGTCTGCCTCTCCACAAGAGCATCTCGGGGACGGCACTAGGTGCAACTTCCTGTGTTATCAGGACACTAAACAAGCCAGGGTGCAGAAGAAAGCACCAGGGAAGACTGGTCGTAAAAATTGTAAGAACATTGTTATGTCTTATGTGTGTTTGTGTGGGGGGATGGGGCAAGCACAGCACGGTGAAAGGCAGTTGGCAAGACACCGACATGCACATATCTATCTGCAAAGATACGTGCCTGTAATACAAACATTTATTGTGCAACAGCTTTGTGACTATTTATTACAGTATATCTTGCAGGAGTGCTAATTTTCACACTAATCAGTCTCTCTCCGCCAACTATTATTTTAGAATCAATGTCTGATGGTGTTGCACTTGTATGAAGAGACTTTTTAAATGCAGGAGAAAATGTAGTTTTTACCGTTGCGACAGTTTACAACTCAACGGTGATCTTTTCCACTCATCTCTTTAGGTTCGTGTTTATTGGTCAAGTCAACTGAGTGACTAACAGACTTAATTCCCTCTTCCTCTTTAACTACCAGCGAGTGTGTACTGCGCATGCGCTGAATAACTGACGGAGTATCCTCATTGAAAGCTCAACCATCAGCAGCAAGACCCATCAAGTCCAGCAAGGCAACCAAATGCTTGTTCAGCAGTTATCTACATCAAAGCCCCCGTCAGCCCTCTCGCCTACTCACCTGACGGCCTATAAACCATCAGCAACAACGTCAGCAGCGGGGCTTCTGTCCTCCCAACACGCACACAGCGTCCGGAGGTCCCCCCCGTACCCCACTGTCGCAGCCTGCATTGATGGGTCTGCTGCGGTGGTGGACGAAGCACCGGCACCTGTCGATCAGTTCCGGACTGTGAATGAGACACGTGTTGCACAGAACAATCACGGACCCCACATCAGCTTTACAGGTAAGTAAAACAGAAATGACAACAGCGAGAACCGCTCCAACGGCTGTTTCTTCACAGAATCGAGGGTTAGTCCAAGGATTCAGTGTACGATGGGGCCAGCATCGCCATTGTCCTTTGTTGTTGCTCACTGTCCTTTCTGCATGTGACAAAGTACGATGAGGACTACAGGACCTTCTACACTTCTACAGCAGGTCTGCAAACCTTTCATGTGTGTCCTGCGAAAATGCGAGTCTTTCAACCGTGACCGTGCTCACTTGTAAAACAAAATGGGTTATCGAATACTTTCTTTGGAAATACTGTATCTTTGATAGTTTTGATTTGATTCCTTCCTTTGATAGAGAGGAATAAAAGCCGACCCGACCATAAAAAAGCAAATAACGATGCTACCAGTAATGGCCAGCTCCAATTTATGAGTAACTGTTCCTGAAACCAAGAGAGAGAGGAGGGGGAGTCCTTGCGCCGCTATCCCTACACTCACAAGGAACGCTGGGTAAGGTTAGGTTACCTCCATCCTCCTCCGCTGGTTATCGTTGGTACTCGAACTGTCAGGCAACAGTGAAGGTGTGCTGAGCGCCACCGCCATGCCAGCAGCCGGGGGAGGGGAGAGGGTCGCTCTAATCCGAGGAAATTACCACCAGAGACAGAGCGATCTCCCCCTTAGATGAAAACGCACCTGGATTCGCCTCAAGCCCCGTAATTATCCCCAGGTGTCTCAAAGAGAAGATCGAACCTGTCAACGGCGATCCTGACAGGAGAGTTTCCTGCTCGGATGTGCCAGTCGTTATCGATGTAACTGTGAAGGACACACACACACATTCACAAGAAAGCACGCACGCAAGTCTGCTCACAAATAAGCACACAGAGCAACTCACACGCATGCGCGAACTACCCCAAGGTCACAGGCGTAACGATTTGACGATCGGAAGTCAGTCAAGCAAGCAAAGATGGGAATTGCAAGGGAAGGCAACTCTGAGTGCAAGTTGTGTCCCTTTCCCCTGCACCACAGCCTGTCAGTCGCTCCCAACACCCCACCTAACCACTCACACCCCTCTGTCTGTTCTACCCGATACCCTGGTCGTAGCTGGTGCATCCACGCTTGCCAGAGGGAGGCCACTCACTGGGCCAGGCCGTGCTTCCACAACGTCACTTCCTGTAGCTGTTCCATCAGCCTTCCCTTCCACACCGACATCCCAAGCAACCTTCTTCATCTACGTTAACAATTCGTACCTCTCGACACTTGACATACTATAGTGATTGTCATCTGTCCTGCTAGTGCCATACCCTAGTCACAAACACTCGCCGAGAGTAGTCAGACCCACTTACATATTGTTGATAGCGAATGCAGCACAGGTTCGCGAACGTTGGTAGTAACTGCCGACAGGTTATGTCGGGTATCGACACGTGCACAACGTAGGATGCTGTCTGCCTTGTACAAACCCAAATGTGTATTTATATGTCTCGCTGAACTCATGGCTTTATTGACGACATCAAAGTGTTTGTCTGCTCTAGAGTTCAGCTCGACTTAACCCTCGCTATCAGTCGACTATAAGTTAAGCTGCTGCCACACCATGCGACAAAGTCGAGTATAGACCCCACCCAGCCTGAGTGACAGCACCCATCTTGAGTGTTGACAGATTCCATTAAATTTTTATCGAGGAGCTGACAGCGAAGGTCTGCGTGTGTACAGAAGATGTCACCCAATTTCGTGGAAATCACATCTTTGCTGCAAACTGTTGGACGAGGACCAATCGCCTCGTACCGTCGGATAACGGCTTTAACCCCTCGAGTAGGCGGGTTGAGCTGATAAGGTTCAGTGGGGGTTACGACACTGTACTCCAGACCAACTGATTCGATGAAGTCTTTTAGCCATTAAGAAGTAGACAGAAACTGGATTCACACAAAGAAAAGAAGTCCTCTAAAAGAAGACTTTTTTTTCTAATTTTCAGATATTATTATTAAAGCCGTTATAGTTACGGTTAAAGAGGAGTACCCGTCCCGGCCCACAGCGAACAAACAACTCACGGAATCAATGTCCCTCACCCGCCTTCCTGCTGGAGCTGGGGGTCTGGGGCAGGCGGTGGAGGTGGAAAAGGGGTGCGTACCTTTACACTTCCACCAGAGATGAAAGAAAAAATAATCAGTCTATGTTTTTCAAGAGATTGTGAAGATTGTTGTCCCTACAGGTGATTGTAACCGGATTGTGTAGAACTGGCCTCTACAACAGACTGTCAGTCATTGGTTTTTAATCTCAACTTAATTCTCTGGAGGAACCGCTGATGACTTCTACAAAAGACTGAATGACTAACGGTTGTGACTTGGCTCTACAAGAGACGCTACAGTAGAGTGACTTGCTCCTACAGGAGACTGTGACTTGCTCCTATAGGAGACTGACAGCTCTACAAGGGATTGGGAACTATTGATTTTCGCCGTTGCGCCTCTACCCGTGTTTGCCTCAGCACCCACCCGGTGTGCCCCGACACTTGCCAGCGTTCCGCCAGCGAGGTAGCCGCTGGTGTGTCACGCTTGTTTGTATGTCACGCTTGTTTGTATGTCACGAGTTGAACACAAGCATCGGATGTAATCATGCGATTCTCCGCAGCGCGTGTGACGTGACCTGACCTATGACTTAACCTACAATATTATTCGTTGCTTGTTATGAATTGCTCGTGTTTCGTGTGTCTCAGCTAGGAAGGCCAGTCTGACGAAGTGGATGCTGACGTCAGGGTTGTAGACAAGAGGTCAGAGGGTCAAGTCCACGCTTGTTGACTCTTGCCAGTACCCAAGAATCGTGGGGAAAATGATGAGAAAAAAAAATGAACCGTCGAGCAGAAAGCGATGAACTGCACTGCGGGGAAGTAGAGAATTAATCCAGCAAACGAGAAACCGGAGTCAAGATGGCGAGGACACGGCGCGTGCGACCGTTAGACGATGAAGAAGACGACAACGGGACACAGACTCAGGACAACAGTCCAGAACAGCGGTAGGCAAACATGTCAACAGTAGTCAGCAGACACCAAACAGGACGAAACCCTACAGGCACTACAAGAAAACAACAACAACAACAACAACAACAACAACAACCAGGGCGAGTTAGTTCACTCAAGGCGAGGGGACATCACCCTGTACTTGTATGTGTCGGGTAGGAAGCTTGTCTACTGAAAAGTCAGCATCACGCATTTCCACCTGATCCATGTGTTTCCATAAACATATTTACTTATGATTCGCATGTTCGTATCTATTACATATTTACACACGAAACATTTACACCTACTGTATATATACACACATACAAACGCACACCCGATACACTGTTTCCGTCTGTGTACCATGTTTTACTGGATATCAACTCATCTGCTGCTGATCGTGTTTGATCCATACCGCGGGAAAACAATGCAGAAATTATTCAAATTATCTTTTAAAAAATAAAAATTACAGTAATTTTGTTTTAGTTTTCAATTACTGTCCATTCATCGCTGTGTTTCTACGAAAGGATTCTTTCTAAATTTTTCTGTTGAGCTTTCTGTTTGCTCAGTGGTAGCGCTACAGACACAAGTACCCGCTTCCACTTACCCGTTGGGCTGGACAGGTAAACAGTAGTCAATAAAATTTATCACGAGCGAACTGCGTGCACAGGGCAACTAACTATAAATGATGTACATGTACTGTGTATGGTTATTACCACTTGCGGGTACCAGGTCTGTACCTTAAAGTGCAGCGTGTCAAACGTTACAGATCGGCAAATCACGTGACTCGTAATCAGTACACCCCCCAAAAAAAACAAAAACTAACAAAAAAAACAAATAAAAAAACCCCACACATTTTAAACTGATTTCGCAGAAATAAAACACCCTGTAAGACCTCACCCACACTAAAGTGTAAGACCCGACAAATACCAGAATTCGGTGACAGAACTCGGGTGAGTCACGAGGGAGCTGTACCTGAACTGTGTCGTGTAGGCGTGCACGTCGCACAGTAGCCAGGGAAATGCCAGCCCTGACTTCCTAAAAATGAAGTAAAATAAAAATAAAAAAGCTAACAGTGCAGCCAGTCTCGGTGGATCTGAAAGGTAAAGAGAGCGGATGGGGAGAGAGGCTGGTCTGATGGAGCTCGCCAGCAACTGTGGCTGCAGATTCCCCGCATTCCACACAAAGCCGCGCGCAGCAATGGTGGCACAGGTAGGAAGGGGACAGGCTGCTTTCATTCACCTTCACCGCATCATCGATTCTTGTCACCCCACCCCTATCCCCCTCCTGTCCCCGTGTGCGACTGCTGTCTCACTCTGGCACCGCCTGGGTGGGTGCTACAAGCTAAAACGGAGGGGCCTTCTCCGCACACAGCGGCTAGAGGAGGGCTAACAATGACATAGGCAGCTCGTTTAAACTTCTTCTCCACAACGACTTTCCACCCGGTACTTTATCGCATCCAATCGATTTTTTTTTTTCATCTTTCTGGTGCCACTCAGCAAGATATTCTCTTCCTCTCTGTCTCTGTCTCTTGACAGCTGAGGTGCCGGGTGGGTGACTCGTCACCGACCTGATCCGGGTGGCAGGCTCAGCAAAGCGGGTGTTACAGTGAAGACGGTGGCATGACACTGACAACGCAAGGTTGGCTCAAAAAGAGGCAAGGTTCTTTTCTAGTCAAAAGACCTACCCCGAAGTGGTGTTTTTTAATTTTTTTTTTTTTAAATAAGCAACGACAACATCGGGATGTGAGGAGGCAAGTTCTATCTCCGCCTCATGACACCATTGGCATGTGTAGCAACAAGTTGTTATATCCACAGAATTCGACAACTGACGACAATAATGTATGTCGGGTACAACCTGTCTCAGTTACCTGTATATGCAATCTGAAGAATACTGCTAGTATCAAGTAGGCTACCTTTATATATATATGTGTGTGTTCTATTAATGAAAAAAAGTACACGTCCTTACGTTCTTCTGCTAACTGTAGGAAAACAGTAAAATAAAACGAGATCATCTCAGTAAAGAACAAACCTATCTTGTGTATTACCCCGTTTCTGAGTAACAGTCCATAGACCCTGTGTATTACTCTGTTAATATCTTGTTTATTACTTTGTTCCTGTACATCTTCTCTGTATCACGTGATCATGTACAGCAGTACATCTTCTCTGTACACAACAGTTACCCAGGATGACTCAGCTCCTACAATGCTGTTCATTATTTGGTCCTGATACATCAAACCGCTATAACACTGTTGCAAATCGGTCTGCCAATTATATATTTTAATTATACCTTTATCGCATTTCTAAAATAAGTAATCTCTAAGAACCCCATTTTAAATCCTATAATTAAAATGAAAAGTACTAATAAGTTCGGATCTTCCAAGCAAAGACTGAGCAGAACGGCTCACAAATCAGTTCATTGATGATTACGGATGAGTACATCAATGTTTCATCACAACAGGATGTATTTTCTTTAGGGGGTAACATAATAAAAATGTGGCAGAGTTCATCTACATGGTGCTGCCTCATCCACCCTCGTCACACGGAGGAAGCTAACGTCACCCTCCACCCCGGGGAAGTCAGCGCGCGCCGGGTTGAGACACTCAGTGACGTGTGGGCACGTGACCACGGTGGTCCTGAAGGTGATTTCTCAAGCCGTTACCACTGTCCGCTCTTTCATCGATTTCTACGTCTTGTCTACGTCAAGCGATCAAGCTTCAGGAATCAACCAGAGGGAACAGACTATAACAAACGCAAACAGTTGTGAACACGGTTACAAGTGAGTAGAGATCAGAAGCACCATGGCTTCCTTGCGCTCTATTCTTTACAAAATCGTGTTAACAGATAAGACATTAAATAAATGTTAAAACAAATACTATCAGTGGCTCTTTAACCTTCCTGACTTACAGGGGAAATAACGTTGTTAGTGTTTGTAGTGCTCCGTTAAACGCTTTGCCTAATTAAAATTATTGTACTGACAAACGACAACGACGATGACGACGACGATGATGACCGCATGCAGAGTATTTCTTTTGCCTTCTTTCCCTCAGTTGTTTTTATTGTTATTAGTAGTAGTAGTGATAATTATTATATGACTTTCTTATTTATTGCTGACTTTCGACACTATTACAACCCCACCCCCCACAAAAAAAAAAAAAAAAAAATCCGACATGTGTGATCTCAGCAATGACTAGTAGGCATCTGTGTAATTTTACCAGTGACAGACATCTGTGTGACATCAACCATAACTGACAAACAGTAAACAGAGAAAATGTCTTCCTTGTATGAAAGATGACTCAAATGATCACACAAAATCATGATCACTGTTTAGACTGAGTTCTGGAAGCTTGCTCAGTCCAGCGACAAGACTTGCCTCTGTCACCCACCCAACCTTGTCATACAAGACAGGAGATGGCAAGCTAGGGATGAGCGGTAGACGTGCCACACCCTGCACACGATGAACCACTTACAATTCACTGCGGCTAAAACCACCGGCCCACAGGTATTAAACATGTAACAGGAAAAAAAAATAAAAACTCAAAACAAAACAGAAACAGGCTTTGTTCCTGAAAACCTGAAAACTGCTACTTTGACGGTTTCCACAACACCTAAAAAAATAGTCCGCAATCAAGCAGTAGGCACAGTTTTCGAAGTGGACAAAAAAAAGATGGAGCACCTCCTTCTTCATCCTTCTGTCTCTCCTTGCACACCCTTGCCCACCCCTAGAGTCCCCCCCTTGCCTTGCAGGTCGATGTTGGCGCGGTGAGGGTCTCACGGTCTTTGGCTGGCGGAGCGCGCGCCGCTCGGTGTGTGACGGCGAGACCGGCGTCTTCAACAGGCAGTGCTGGCGTTCGTCACAGGTCACGTGACCCCGCTGCTACTCCATCACAGATTAATGAGACCTCACAAAGGAGTGTTTAGACCCGTATCTTCAAGCGATGGCCGTAGAGCGCCACAAAAAATGAGGAACATCGGAGTGGCCAGCGTGCTAACATCGTGACCTCTGAACCTGCGCTAACAACTACCCGCTACACTTGGGGGGAGGGACAGGCGAAGGAAGGTTTGAGGAAGGGAAGAATCTGACGTCAGAGTCAATCTTGGGTGTGCCTACGGGGAAAGCACAACACCTGTACACCGTACACCACCCGTACTGCGTATGGCGGGTACCTCCCTCTGTCTTCTCCTCTGTCAATAAGGCTTCAGATCAAGGACAGTGACAAGGACACGAACAAATCCAACATTCAACTGTCGAGAAAGAGAATCGATGACGTTTGATCTCGATGTCCTTGACCTCAAAACTAACCTTTAACCTCTTGTAAGAATTATAACCAACAACGACAAATAAAATAAATTTTATAGTATGTTTCCCGCCTTTCTTGTTTTCACTGTCAACTGTTGCCAGAACTATTTCACATCCAGGGTTAAAGAAACTCTCGGCAAACGTTTTTAACGGTTTTTGATAGAACTTGCCTAAAACATAAATATGCTACATTTTTTTTTTCAAAACAACCATTTAAAGTCTTTAATTTGTAAGCATACCAAATACTAGTTTCGAAACAAACCATTTGAAGTCTTTCATTTCAAGAATTTCACCGTCTTTAACTTACCTGCGATTCGGGCTTATGAAAGCAGACGAAGACACGTGCTGTGCTGCAATCTGCCACCTGTCGGGTGAGAGGAAGAAGGTACGGAGAAGATAACCCCACTTGTCACACACCATCAAGGTTTGAGTGTCTCCTTGTCAACAGCTTGCGCACTGCTTACTTGACGCCAGTAAACAGTACCCCGAGAGCGGGAGCGAAACCATTGGACGCTTGAGCCACTTCCGGTGCCAAAAAAATGCGACCTCTTGATCCTCTGGACGTCTTCAGATGAGGGACATTGCCCAACAGCGGCGTGAAGAGGAGAACCAATCAGCACCGAGCAAGAGGAGGATGGGAGGACACGGGCTACAAACAATTTATATTACCTGTTGTTGATCCTTGTCAAATTTCTGCTTTATGGTTGAGACAGGAGGAGCGAGAGAACCCTCGCCTAGCAACTTGCTCTCGCGGCTCGTCTCATCACCTTTACCTCTGGTCACGAGGAGACAGCGTGTTACTCTCTCACCGGTGCCTTTGGACAGCGGAAAGAGCGGGCGACAGTCAGGAAGGCGACAGCAACACTCGCCGCGAGGACAGCGCCACCAGGGAGCGGGGAGGGGGTGGTGGGGTGTGGGGGCGAGCGGCCTGACTCCAGTCCTCCCGGTGGGTCCGTCCCAGGGCGCGCTGTGGGCTTATCGCGAGGAGAGGACGTGGCCAGCGACAAGGGCGACAGGTTGTGTGCGCTATCGTGCTCCCGCTTCGATCTGCGCCTTTGTCCGCGAGCACCGGTGCCAGGGTCCCGCCAGCCTTCATCCCACCCCTATGTCTCCACCTCACCACCCGCCCACCTTCCTGCCTACAAGAACCCGTTCACTTCCCCAACTCACCCATCCACCCGCGTTTTCTCTTCTTCCTGTCTGCCAGTCTCCTTTCTGCGCCTCGCTCTCTATCCCCCAGGCACCCTTCTCTCCACCCCACCTCACCTTACCGTTCTCTCTCTCTCTCCTCCTACCCACCCACCCCCACTTGCGCCCCGCCTTTCATACCTGGCACAGGTGTAGCGTTATGGGCAAAACGCGGCCAGCCACGGTCCCGTTTCCATGACAACGCGGCTCAATATTTCCCGGTCTTGCCTTCACCGTGGGATGTGCAATTAACCCCGTGGCAGACCGACCCTCTGACAAAGCGCGGAGCCGGGGGAGCTGCACTCTCCTCACTGTCTCACCCGAGGCCTCGCGGGCTTCTTCTACCTGCCTCCGTCACACTCGGCATCTTACCTGTGCACGGATCCTCTCCTCCCTCCTCTCTCTACCTTCACTTTCCCGCGCGTCGTTACTTTCATAGAACTGCTTTATACAAAATCACTGTTTCCCCACAGAAACGTGTCGACTTTAACTTATTTATGTAAGTAATGACCTCACTCGTTACATCTTCTTTTCTTATTGTATTTCTTCGCTCCTCAAACAGATCTCTTTGTGAACTTTCTGTTGGAATTTTTTGGGGCCCTACTCAGCAGTTTGTAATGTCACGGTTCCCCCGGGTCTTGAGGCAAGCTATGCTCGTTGAAATCACGAACATGTCCGTACATTAACGGTTTTTCAGCATGTCTCCCCGCTGGTGTTCGGGTAGAAGCGTTCATCAGACATCGAAGGCTGCTGACGTTCGCGGCCATTTCAAAAAGCAGCTTCTGGCGACACTGACGCGGGTACGAGGTACGGGTGTGTGCCATCCATCCGCTCCATACTCGTGCTCATGCCTTTCTCTGCAAGTTGTCACTACAACTGCTTCTACTTCAGGGTCTTTCGCCTTCAGGGAGTTTGCAGATGTCTACTTTCACTTCAGCATGTAGTTTCTTGTTAACAGGACCGGAAGTTGCCCCCAAACGGACACGAATAACAGCCTCCTCTCAAAACTGTCTTGAGGTCAGAAAATGACGGCGGACATGCAAGTGTTGTCACAAAAAAATCGCGGAGGAAACATCTAGAAATCTTTTGGTCCCAAAGTCGTACCAACACACACACATATGAAGACACATGGAAGCCTGCAGTGACTGTCGTCAGCACAATCCTGGAGGTCAGAGGTCGCCCATGGTCCACCGTGGCTTGGCGGCTCAGCGAGGTGTCGGCCACAAAGCCCCGCTCATCTGCCGGCCGCAGCGATGACCTGTCTGTGACCCCGAGGATCGCTAAGTGGTCACGTACGGCTCCTTTGTGTGGGTCAGTCTCGACCAGTAAGAACACGTGTTACAAGGTGTTGCTTGCCATGCACTTGGCGACTTAGTATAATATACTTAGTACACAATAAGTATCAGGCTTGAGCTCGGTAGCTGGGGACAGTCCATCTCAGGGCCGTTTGTGCAGAACTGGCGACATCATGACAGAGACACCAACAACACCATGGACACTGAGGGACAACAAGAGTGACCACTCACACGACTGTGCCTTGCTAGATACCTTCTCCTGTCTACCCCTTCCTCTTCATTCTTTGTACCTCCCTGCTTATCCCTTCCTATCCTACCCTACTCCATCCTTTCCTCTCCTCTCCGTGCTGCGGACCACGTGGTCCCTGTCCGTTTAAGACCGCCGCAGAAATGATCCGATTTTTGTGCCTTTAAGATTGTTTAGCGAAAGGTCTTGCGCTTCAAAGTAAAAAGTAAGTAAATAAATAAAGTGGAGGCTAATAAACATTGATTCTCCGCCTGCAGAGACAGTGCGACAGTAAAGTCTACACCGCGTGGCCTGCTGGCGCCTGTTGTCTCTGTCAGGCGCAAAATGGCGTCTGGCAGCCCAACCGTCTTCTTTTTTTTCAGTTTTATTTTCACCTCAGTTTGCCTTCCTTCTGTTTGTTTGTGCTTTTACCACCAATCCTCTCCCATTCTGTAATGCCATTTATCTCGGGTATCATAACATTTAGCTTTGACCCTCACACCCCATCGCCGTTTTTATTATCGTTTAATGTATACAACCGATTATCTCCCTTACTTATATTTACAACATTTAGCTGTAACAAATCTGGTCTACCTTTTCCCCTACATTCTCCTTTTAAATTTCAAGATAACCGCTTCGATCTTATAATGTTGTTGCCTGTCTGTAGTTAGGGTCATTTTGTTGCTTGCTTACAGTGAGAATAAAATTAAAGACTGGGTCGCCCTGAAAGTTTGAATAGTTGTCTGACCACTGTGAAAGTACATGACAAAAAGAAAAAAAATAAAATAAATAAATATAAAGAAAGGTAGTCCCTAACGATCTGTTACATTTATCACATAATTGCATGGCGATAGCTATACATGCAGTCAGAGTCTCTTCACCCAAAACCAAAGGCAAAACACCCAAACTTTGACGATGACCCAGCAACATCAAGCCATCGTTGACTCCCCAAATGTCAATGAAACAAGTTGTAAAGAACTACTGAAACCGTCTGCAACAAATTAAAAAATGTTATTTAATTTCGCCGACACCGGATCAAATCGTCTGTACAGACGCAGAATTTCTTGTCAATCTAGGTGAGAAAAAGTTGTCGAGGAGGTTTCTCGACTGAAATGGCAAGAACTTTTTGTCTGAACAACACGATCAGATTCTTTTATCGCAGCCACGAGACTCGGTCACATCACATAAGTCACATTGTAATTCACAGATATACAAATACTGACCAAACAGATATTCTCATTCAATTCACAAACGAGTGGACATTATTTTTAGGGGCAGACATAATAATTCAGACACTCTCCTCGTTGTAAACTCAATATCCGTGAGAGGATAACAGAATAATGTCTTGGCTGTCTTGTGTCTTGCTAAATGATATCCTGGTTACTTTTATAGTGATTGATCCCTGTTGAAAAAAGTTTAGCGAAACTAAATAGCAATCATCACCTGATATGTAGAAAACATTTGACAATGACTTGCAGACTGAACACGTCATGCGGCAAACGTTGCGCAGCACGCGGCGGAGAGGCGTACAGCAGGTCGCGCGCCGTACAGCATGTGGCGATGTAAAGTACATGGAGACTGTGTGGTGTCCCCCCAACTCTCCCCCAGCCACCACCACCATCTCCACCACCTACACCACCACCACCAACACCATCTACACCACCACCACCACCACCACCAACACCACCACACTGTGGCCATCGCACACAGCACCGCGCCTGGTATGTGGACCGCGACAACGTGAGATGAACAATGGTGGGTGGAGCTTTATGTCTTGGTGGTAAGAGCTGATTAAAAGAAAAAAAAAGAAACCTGCTACATTCCAAATGTTACGATTACTTCCCTTTAACTCTTAGTCATCTTTGGCTCCTTACAAAAAGAGTGCTCTCCCCTTTCAGTTAGCTCGTGATGCAACAAATTATCATCCACACGCAGGTAAGCAGATACGTGCTTGCTGTGTGGGTGAACCTGATGCACCTACTTCCACAGATAGTCACTGCTCAAAGTTTTAGATTGTGGCTAACCCTGATTAAAATTTTTCTGTTACAGTTTCTGACTAATTATGACTTGAATTATATTTCTAGAATTTTTTGTCATTTGTTTTCTATAACAGGTTCATCAATGCAGTTACGATCGCATGAAACTTCATTGTTTTATGTAAAACTGTATTCCTGATTCCTTTCATTGGTCACCAAAGCCATGACCAGTGAGATTCGTCATCGTTTTCTGTAATGTCAGGTCACTGGAAGAGATAGGTAAGCAGGTCTGGACCGTCAGATGACTTATCAACACAAACACAAACACAGGACTAAGTGTCTGACTGACTTAAAACTGTTTTTGTAAAGGTAGATAAAGTTAGACTTAGAGACTTTTTTGATGAACAGTTTCTTAGGACAGGGCATCCTGATTCTGAACATCAGACACACCAACATACATCGGGAGTGTAGGGCACCAGGCTTTGCTCCCAGTTCTCGGGGCACATCTGACGGTCGGCGTATAGAGCCATCTCGCGCGCCGTCTGGCGGTCGCGCCCTGCAGCTCTTGAGGGGCGGCGGGCGACCAGAGATGACCGGCAGGTATTAACGAACCCACGCTACCCTCCCCCTCCCCCGCCTGCCTGTCTCCCCGCCCCTCCCTCCTTCATTGTGCCAGTGGCCAGGTCGGCCTCGGACACAAATCGATGGTCGGCATCGATCCTGCTGGCGGCTTCCTGGCGCGACCCTCTCACAGCTGGCCGCTGAAAAATGGACGCTCCTCGCCCCTCCTGGTCCCCCAATTTATCAGGAAAGATAACTCGGCAAGAACCGAGATAACCTAGCACGAGGACGCAGCACCTCGAGGTAGCTGGAGGACGGGTGTGAGTGGGGCGGGGGATGAGAGAGGAGGGCGGGGGTTGTGGCTCCTGAATTTACATCTGCGGCTCGACACAGAGTTAGAGAGTTCGAGTTCTGTGACAGGACATCGTGGCTGTAACTCTGTGTTACACTGAAACAAAGAGAACTGTGTTTGGGTTCAGGTGAGAGGATCGGCAAGTTTTCAACGATCTACTACTTTCATGGTTAGTGTCCAATTAAAATCAGTTTTATATCGTCCACCTTGCATGAAAGGAAAAGTCTATAGTGTGGTGACTACATAGTCTCTTTCAGGTAGACACTTGTGATGAAAAATAGAATTTGTGAAGAGGAATACACCATCTGGGGTGCACAGACTGATCAATGCCTCCATAACATTCTGGGAAAGATGAAATATAGATAGTGTCAATAATTTTTTCCTACGATCTAGGTCTGGCAAGAGGTTCTCCATCAAAATAGCAAAGTTAATGGCATTGATAAACTGACTGATTAATTATCACAAGATTATAATCATTTAATCCGCTAGCCTGTCTCGCTGTCAGACAAAACATGTCAGACTTAAAGGTAGGGTACACTGAAACAAAACACATTCTTCTTTCAGATAACTAATTCATTATTAGTGATAAAGCTATCTTTAAGTGAAGTGTTTCTTACCTGCTGAGAAAATTTAGGATTTAAGTGTAGGACTTTGTCCCCAGCTAAGACTAGAGCTAGCGAAAAAGGTTTTTCTTTTCGAAAGGTGTACAAAGACTAAGTGTCAAAGACACCTTGCTCTTTCAAGTTTGAAATATCAGGGTGGCAAAGAATTCATCAGGCGAATCGCCACCTACAGTGGAGTTGAAATAGAAAGTTAGACAAGTTAGTGATGCGAGTATACATCACAATCACCTGTCCTCATGTCTCACTGTGTAAGGAGAACAGTAAGATGAGATGAGGTGTGGCAATTATTTGTTCTACAAAACTAATAGTCCTCATGACACGCCATCACTACTCGTGTTCACGTGACCCTTTTGCCTTTCAGTGTAGGAAATGGAAGACTTGAGAAATAAAGATCCAATAAAAACTGCTTCTTCAGAATATGGTTGTCATTTTTAAATAGCAGAATGTTTCAGTCTCGTAATACACAGTAGTCATAAAAATTTGCAAATTTTTGTTCGTCAGTAATATATATTGCTGTACTTCCTTTGAGTGTAACTTAGAATGTAAGTTTTAAAGACTTTACACTTACTATGTGGCGGTCTTCACCACCAGTCATTTCCTTTCCCCTTCCAAGAGTTAACTGCCTCACCTGACTGATGTCCCACAGAACTGCTTCCCTCACCCACCTACACCTAATAACTAATCTGACCTCTGACTGCTGTCAACTGTCATCCTCACTGAACAGAAACAAACCATGCTGGGACCATGGACAAGACTACTATACAGCCACCAACTTGCCATGCTTCACTGAATTCTCCATCCACTAGACTGACAACAAATAATTTCTTCTCTGATATACAACTACAGAGTTTGTGTACACAGTACTGTTATATCCCTACTGTAGTACTATATCATGTCAGGGCAATGTACTGTGACATGTCATTATTTCACTAAACTGAAAGACTACATCAGTGTGAAGTACTTATGTCACAGCAGGGGGCGGACTGATGAACGCCATCGCACCTTCTACACACACCACCTGTGTAGAGCAACTTTGTGGAGAACTCGACGAGTTGATTATTACACATCCAAAAACAGTTATTTTAATATTTCATACTTTATATACTTTCATACTAATATTTTATACTTGCACACACATGTTCAGAAACGCGTATGAACAATTTGTTTTAATTTTCTAACACCACCAAAGCTTCCCAACAGCAGCTATTACATCGCCACGAGGGAAAGCAGCAGATAACTGTAATAATACTGTAATGACAACAGTAACTCTTTCATTTGTCAGAAATAATAACTTTGGATGTCTGTTTTTTATCGTGTGTCAAATGAGAGGTGTGCTTATCTCAAGGGTCAAAGGTCTTGGCATACATCAAACTACAAAACTTAAAAAAAGAAGTTCGTCCCCTAACCGTTGGGTTGTTGAAGAGTGAGATATCAGAGACAGAGGGTGAGGTGTTAGAGGCGGATTGTTGGAGAATGCGGTATATTGACTGTTGGTGAGGTATTAAAGACAGACTGTTGGAGAGTGAGGTATCAGAGTGTTGGACAGAGGGACCATCACCTTTCCCCTCTCGCCCTACCTTCAATACCCATCAAAGGTGCAGACACAGATACCCAAGGTACACATACCCACTCAACAGCTGAGTAACTAGGGGAAACACCGGTATCCAACATTTCTGTTACTCAGAATGTGTTTTTGAGTAAAATAACCGTCACATCCACACACCATATGCAAGCAGACGCACAACCAAGTGCCGTTACCTTCAGCCCGGCCAGCCCGTATTTTGTGAAGTCACAGGTGTGAGTCAGCGAGGCCAAGGAGCGCCCCCTATCTGCAGCTGGCACCTCCCTCTCACCCGATGAGCACCAAGCGTCGAGCGCCGCTGGCCTCCCCCCGGCGTGGATGCAACAGATCAATGGCCTCTCATTCTCTCAGGTCTGCCCGGGTTTCCTTCAACTCAGCGCAAGTTGTTTCCCACTTTTTTCTTCCTTTTTTTTTCTTCCCGAGATCTCTGTGCCTCCGGGTTTGTTGTTTATTTCGAGTGAGAGGAAAGGCACACCGTCTCACGGGGCGCTTGTGTGCGCGTGCGTGCGTGCGTATGTGCGTGCGTGAGTGTGTGTGAGTGCGCATGCGCGTGCGTTGTGGATGGGGGAGGCTGGGCCTTGGGGATTCGCTCTGCTGGTGCCTCTGCGATGGTCACGTGACGGCAGGGGAGCGGAGAGGCATGGCGGAGGCACTTGGAGGTACCTGTGTGGGCTGCGGAACTAAATTAACGCTTCTTCTTATGCAAATGTTCAGGCCGCCATTGCTTTGTCACACTTGTCAGCCACGATGCTAACTGCTGGCCGCGGTGCCAACCATGGGGATGCTGGCACTGACCTACTGCTGCTCACGGCCGGGTACCTACCCACAGAGTAAGGACAACCAGACCTTTCCCTCCATACTCAATGGAAAATAGTCGGTTAGAGTTAGCTTTTATTTTTGTGGACTCAGTATGTTAGTAAGAAATGTCCGACAGCAGACTGTTACAACGCTAAGTTTAAATTATGCTCAAAAGGAAGAAATAAGAGTAAGTTTAAAAAAAAAATAACGACAAAAAACAGCTGACGACAGTTAATAGGCATCTGCTATGAGCTAATAAGTTTATCCTAACCCATTTAAAACATACTTATAAATAACAACCTGTGCAAATTTGAAGTCTTTTATGTCACAACTTCTAAGAAATTTTATTCAACTACCGACACTGACCAGACTGGCAACGACAAAGACATTTTAATGACTAGAGTAACTTCACAGGTGTTATTTTTCATATCTGTGTTATGTATGCTTTCAAACCTTCCCAAACTCCGTCAATTAATGACTTTTTATCCAGTGCAAATTGAAAGTCTTTTCACAGAACATCTGTCATCCAAGATAAATACTGCCAGCCATGACTTTGTTGACTAACGGTTAGTAATGGGAGACAAACCCCAAATTCAAGGGATGTAACTGCATCATTACATGAGTTAAGCGAGTCCAAAGAGAGATTGAAAGCTGTGTACTGTGACTGTTGTATACTTCCGATTTCTTCGACTTAGTATTCAGACATGTGGCAACACCTTAAACCCTGATTGCATCCCATAATACAAGTTATGAGTGTTCAGAAAACGAAGATTCGGGTGCAGGCCACCTTAGGCTCTGGCACCTGGCCGGGCTTCAACCTTGTCTAGTGAGGGAGGCACTCGGTGTGCAAAGGACCTCAAAAGGTGTAAACAGGCAAAGACGCTTCCCTTTCCCTCATTCACCCACGTGCATCTTCTCTGTCTCGCTCCATTTATCAAATCCCTGCTCTGCATGGTCCAGTGCACTTTCTGCTTCCATCTCCTGTTTGACGCTAGACAGGCTTCACGACCCCGCACCCCACCCCTTTCCCCCCTTCCACACGTTTATCGGACTTTGCAGCCCACCCAACGACCATCCCCCATACCCAGCACTTGCTGCCTCGCCTAAATCCTTGGTCACGTGAGAATTTTGACGGCAACATCTCCATGGTAACAATCCAAACAAACCCGCCTGACAGCACTAGCCTCGCCCTTGCTCCGCTCTTGGAGCCTGGAGGTCGAGATGCAAAAGGGAGGGCCCGAGAAGACTGGGGATGAGTGGAGGGGTGGGAGGTAGGGTGGTGATCCTCTCCATCCGGTGGTTCCGAGGATTTTTTTTCTCTCGTCTGACGGCCTCCATTATCTCCCTTTTCCACCTGGAGATGCAGACCATTGGATTCACTTTGCAATGGCCAAAGCCTTTGTACTAGAAACTTCTTTTGCTTTCGTTAGTTTGTGCTGCATCTTAGGTTGATGAACAGACTGTAACAGGTACAAGAGCGTTTTCTACATGTCTCTCCCTCTCTCACCCTCCCTTCTTCACGTCCACCCCACCTCCTACCATCCCCCCTGCCCCCGCCACTCTGGCTCCCCGTCACCTCATCAGGCGGGTACACACGGATCAGGATGATGACAACGCGCGGAATGAATGGCAGGAGGAAGATGGTGGCCAAGCAGGCAGGCCAGAGAAAAGAGGGTACAACGATCGATTTTGCTTGTTACCTTGCGGGAGCCGGTGTCCGTGTATTTCACCTGAGCCAGGCCGCCCCTCCCCACCCCACTACAACCGCCAGGCGGAGCTGCTGCAGCAGAGCTTGGCGGCCTCCTCTAGGCGGGCCTCTCCCTCCCATTCTGGGTGGCGCTGTACACCCGCTGATGTGTATGTGTGCAGGCTGGCTCTTGCATGGTCCAGTACTAAAAGGAAAACAACAACAACAAAAACAAAAACCCACTGGGCGAACTTACTTCCATCCCACCCCCCTCCTGCAAGGTTAAGGTGCCCCTCCCCGTCCTCTGCCTCCTCTGTAGCGGTGGTGTACATGCGGACCGTCAGACGCCATGTGTGTGATGTACTTTCCATGCACGATTACACTCGTTCCTGCTTTTCTTAGAGATTGATTTTTTTTCAGCTGAGGAGGGATTTCAAGTCTTGTAACATCCAAAAGAGGGGTGCACTTTTGTTTGGTCACCCGACTGTGTATTGTATGCCAAAATAGCTGTAGAATACTGTAGAAAATTCAAACGTGAGATTTTCTCTGTGTGGGGGAGATGTGGGGGAGGTGTGTGGTGTGTGGTGTGTTCACGCCCTGACTCGCGTTGTCTAGACAGTGAGCGCGTCTCACGATTTTTCACGAGAAGAAGCTTGTCGCCCTCGCTCTCCTCCACAAGAAAAACGACTCCAGGCTTCCAGGAATCTTCCAAAACATAGCATCTGCAGTCTGTTGGTCTGACGTCAGATTATGTTACACATTACGTCACTAACACGTCAGCTATGAGTCAATAATGACGTCACCAACACGTCAGCTATGACGTCAAGGGAATGCCACTAATGACGTCAAAACACGTCAGATGGGTGACTACCACATGACACATAGTCAAAGGGTGTAGAGCAGGGGTCTCAAACACGCGGCCCGCGGGCCGAATGCGGCCCGCGAAACATTTTTGTGCGGCCCTCGGCCACGTCCGCGGTGTATATGTATGTTGTGCTTGGTGATTAACTCCCGCAGTGAAAATTACCCCCGTTATTAGTGGCAGAGACAACGTCAACTTATTTTAATAAACTAAACTGCCTGTGCATGTAATAAACTACACTAAATGTAATTAATAATTATAAAAACTTTATTTTAGCATTTAACTGCAGTGACAGTAGTGTTCGTAAAATTTAATGAAAAAACATTTTCTTTTCGTGGTGCGGCCCGCTGACTGGCTGTTACTTTCCACTGCGGCCCACATGCTAATATGAGTTTGAGACCCCTGGTGTAGAGGCTATGGTCGTGACATTTTACAGACTGACAAGAATTTCTCCATGTTCCTCTCAACAATTAACTCCTGAGAACAAGCACCAGAGCTTCTCTGAAGTCAAAATCTCGCGAGACGTCATCAGACGACGGAAACTGCGATGTCCAGCGATGTCAGAAATAAACGACCGAACAACTTAGTCAACCGTTTACACTTAAAGTTGTGTTTGAGATGCTGTACAGTAGGTAAGAATGTATACTTGCATCCAGACATCAAGTTTGTTATCTGCTGCAGTAATATTTTTGTCGATTCCCTGCGCGTCCCCCTCCACTTTCTGTGTTCGCTCGTGTGTTTATGCAAGTTTCGTGAATGTCTGGAAGCAGGCGTTCGGACGCACGTATATGCGTGTGAAACAGCAAAAGAAAACGGTCGGGAGAATAAGGAACGGAGCGGGAGGGGAAGTGTGCGAGAACAAATCAAGCAGCAGCGCAGGACCAGAGGGGCCTAGCGGGGGTGTGCTCCGGAGCTTCTGATGTTGCTGCTGGATTGTTGCATAGGTTTGTCGCCATGGAAACCAAAAACCCTGCTGACACCTCTGAGAGTGAGAAACATGGTGCTAGAAATGTATGTTGAAATCAAAGCGCCGTGGGGCAAACCGCCCGACTCCCGTGAAACGCTCGCGTGTCCGCCAGTCCGCACCGTCACCCCTCCCCTAACCCCCGACCCCCCGCGAGGGTGAACACAGGCGACATCTTTCCCTCCCTCCCTTCAGGAAAGTGAGGCTGAACGCCAGCGAAATATTCTGCCGCCCTGACTACCACATCACTTGCTCTCCACCCCACCCTACTCCACCCACGGTCCCTTTCCGCCTCGTTTTGGTGGGAGGACCGCCTTCAGGATTTTTGACTTTTTCTTGAGTGCCGCCTTCCCTTAGTCCTCAGCGTCAGCGCCATTTCCCTTCTTGCTCCGTTAGTTGCCCTCGACACGTCACATGACACGTCACGGACTAAAGTCCCAAGCTCTACTCCAATATTACTTTACACTTATATATTTATGAGTATGTGGGTATGCGCATATGGACAGAGGGATGAATGGATTTGTCATACAATCTTTGTATTATCGGTGTAAGTCTGATATGTTTCCAGAGAACCATGGGTACTTGAGTCTGCAGGTCAGAGCCTGTTGCCGTTATTTCTGAGCGACAACAAGATACGTGACTGCAGTCTTCTGGGTTGAGAGTGTGGGAGTTGGGTGGGGAGACGGAGGCTGACTCTAACTGGTCTAATCGGAGGTACTTGTTGAGATCTGTCAGACCTTACCGGCCTAAATTCAAAATATGATAGGGACAGGACAAAGGACAGCGCCAGCCAGTCATGATGCTGCTTCTCTGAAGACGAGGACATGGAAGCCCTACCCGCAGCCTTCAGAGTCTTCAGCGAGGGACGATGACGACGACACATTTCATCCTAGCGTCTTGTGTGTCACATCTCTGTCGCGACAGTCTGGTTTACCCACCCGCCACCACGACCCAGTCCCCGAGAAGGGTACGCGTGTGGTGCAAGTGCAGAAAGTTCAAAGCCAAGAAGCCACCCGCCGTACGTGCAATGTCTGACGCAAGTCCTGAGGGAAAAATGTGTCCCTTGTACACGATACCCTTGAGCATTGTAGTCTGCACCTCGGGTCAGGGTCAAGATATCCTGTCTGACAAATGACAACTTGCTGATTGGATACAATTTTATTTTAAAAAATATGTTTGGATCTCTTTACTGGTCTTCAGCAGAGGTACTACGTTAGGTTAATGAAAGCGTTTCTCAAAAGTAAAATTAATTAAAAACTCACAACGCACTCTTGTAAAAAAAAAAAAAATAACAAGATTTTTGTCCTGAACTTTCTTGTAACTTAATGTCATGTACTTTAAGGGAAAGCGAGGGGAGATAGCGGTCTACCCATGATCCCATGCGAGTCCATCACTAAGTGCCTCTTCGTGGTCAAGGTAGACTGGCCAGAAATGGTTAACGAAATCAGTGAATAAACTTAACTGTTACTAGCCCATACCCTCCACACATCCATTCATGCCAATACAGGAGATTTTTGATGACATGAACTAAGCCAGGCGCGCGTGTTCTCCGGTCCTGCCAGCACACCATCATGGCAACGAGGTCTCTGTCGGCTGGGGTCATCTTCCTCTCCCAGCCCTGATAACAGGGGAAACAAATCTGCTCCCCTCGTGATTGAACCGACCGCGTGTTGACTCTCTCCTCTACGGTTCCACCTTGTCTTTGTTGCCATGGTCACGCCTGGCAGGATATGCAAGTAAGGGCGGTGCTGCGTCGGGTGCGGGAGCAGCGGGGTAGAGCGGGAGGCAAAGAAGCAGACGGCCTGGTGGTAAATGCAAAAGGTCCGCCATGAATGCGATGTGGGACAGAGACAAGAATAGGTCGAGACACGTGATCCATACCCCATCTTCCCCGTGCAATCAATAAGTCTCAGAGCAGAGCCGAATCACACCCATGCCATCCTCTCCAGCGGCCGCTGGGTTTTGCCGCATCGACACGGTGCGCGGATTTCTTGCCGCTTCTCGGGGTCCCGCCACTTTCTTTCTCCCTTCCCGGGCTGGGCCGACTGTTCTCCGATAATGCTCCAGTATTAACAACACTGCACGAAAATCACATCATTATTATGGTCAGCACTTTCAGATGCCTTCAACCTTCAGGTAAGAAAGGGGGAGAGCAGCCAAACTGGTTACCGGACGTTTTGCACGGGAACTTATTTCTGGACTGAGAGACTGCATCGGTAAACAACTCTGGTAAACAAACAAACACCTTCATCTCTATACAGAACTGGTGTAAATACAAATATCTCCTTCTGTACACTAGTGACAATACCAATAGGCATCTTCATCCTGTACAGCTCACAGACTCACTCACTGTTAACAGGGTGAGTGCATCCACCGTGCCACGTGATCGCGATGCTAGGCAGGTGATTTGCTGAGAACTCGTGAATCAGTATTGGTGATTGACTCAACCTCCACATTAAAAACAAGTCCCAATCTACCCGGGCTGGTTCTTAAGATACAACAAGAAGAAGAAGACAAGAACAGACTGGCTGTCAGTAGAGGAACACCCAGGATGGTCTGCCTGGCACTTAGCACTTGTCATGGGCTTTTATATTCTGTACAAGTGGCTCAGGGCTTCACTATACGATGGGTTAGTGGGGTGCATGTTTTTTGTTTTTTTGTTGTTTTTTTTTTAATGAGCGTAAGATGCGGTTGGGTGGAGCAACGATTAGCGACTGTCACCAATACAGTGAGAGCTAACTGTTCTGGGATCAGATCTCGTCTTGGGCACTCTGCTCTTTCTTCACGTCTGTTTGCCGGCCTGACTGTTTGCCTCAGTTGCTGGCTACACCACCCCACACTCCCCCTGCACCCTTTGTGAGCGTAACCATCGGCACAGCATTAACTGAGGGGAGGGGTGGAAACCGGGTGGGAAGTGCGAGGTGGTCCTGCCGCCACACTTCTACGGTTCCTGCCAACTTCTAAGATACGTTCAAGAGAGCGATCAAAGCCCTCTGGGAAAAGCAATATTTGTTTCCTCCTGAAAATTACCTCCCCACAAGAGCACATTATGATCCTCTCGTCTCATGTATTATTTCTTGTTTGCCGTGTTATGTATCCTTCATTATGCCGGCAATACTTTTGCATGCCGTGAATATGAGACCGTGCATTTTCAAACTAAAAATGTCAATTAACTCTTGAACTTTTGACCTTCCCTCTTTCCTCCTTTTTTATTTCTTTCCGCTGTGCCTTTAAGCGTCTTTGCAAAACCCCGCCAGGACCAGCACTCCCCTCTCTCCTCCTCATGCACGTGCATGCAAGTCTGTTAGCATCACGAGGGCACCTGACATACCAACTCAATATTATATCAGTGAAGTAACGGTAACTCTTCATCAACTAACCAACCTGTGTACAAAGATGGCGCTGTCTGATGATCTGTACACTTAATGTAAGCGGTTTAAGGTTTATCCCTAGGGGCAACTGTGTTTAATATAATAATAATATGGTGGGTTATCCTCACACGATTATAACTCTAGTCATGTTCTTACATTTGTTATTTGACGACGAAGAGAAACGAGAGCTTCATCACGAGAGGTTATTAGCGACATGTAATTAAAAGCAGACTGCCAGAGAGCACCTGGCGACAGGGCACTGACCCCAGGCTGCCTAATGCCGCGTGTAAAGGGACGCCAGGAATTCAGAAAACCCTTTGACACCGGGTTTCGTCATCCGCGCGTGCGGCCACCGACCTCTCGCCGTCCCTCCAGTGGTGACCCTAATTCTCCTCACGAGCTGAGGTCCACGTTTTCGCTCCCTTGTTGTCTCCTCTTAACCACTTTTTTGTCTCCCTTTCCTCAGTAATTTCCGCCTGCCTCTTGGCGAAGTTGAAGTTTTGGGCTCGGCGATTAGGACTTTTTCTTCTTGAAGTAAACTAGAAGCTGCGACTGTGTCCAATTGAGGTTCATGGTAAGAAGCCAACAAAATAGCCATCCTACAGCGGCCAATAGGGCCGCGTGCTTTTTGTGATAATCGCATGCAATTATCAGAGGAGGAAGAGGAAAGCTTTAGGAGGGGACAGTGATGCTGGCCAGAAACTAAATCCGGGCGATTTAAACACAAGATGGAAGAAACCTTAACGGTGGCAAAAACGGAGGATTCCCCCTCTCCCAGGGATCACTGGGTGTACACAAAGTGATGAAAGCTTTGGTGAAACGCCAGCGACATGTACACAATGGGGCTTGTGTCAAATAATAAACAATATTTAACAACATTCATTCAAAAGCTGCAGATGTTGACCTCAGGACATGTTCCGCTTTCACTATAACTGTATAGAAAGTCAGTGTAAACACTCTTATAGCCAATTACATTGTTGATGTTTATTAGTCTAGCCACACCCCGATGCCTTCGATTTTGTTTTCTAGCGGGTTAGTTGTAATTCATGTAAACAATTCGTTCAGCCAATTGCACACAGAGTATGCAAAATTTTACACCCAGTTTCTGTTTACACCACAGCTTCTCCCCTGTACCACAGCTATTTACTACATTATACACTCGATAACCCTCTTGGCCTCATCTACAAAGCTCGACACTAAATGTTTTAGGTTTTCTTCGTGATCTGAGTTGACGTCATCGATAGAAACCGTTATCTGTTATCTTCCGCAACTTTGAGAAAGATAATGGAGACTAAATGATGACTATTCCTTTATTTTATCTAGGAAAACAGAAGCAGTGTAAGATATTGTTTGAGATTCGACACCCAAAGAGTTCAAAGTTCAGTAAGTGGAGACGGGGTTAAGAGAGGGACTTGTGGAAAACTTTTGTTTCTCTTTTAAAACAAGTCGAGTGTCTGACACTTGGTTAAAGACGTGATTCTAGGGTAACTGTTGTTCTTCCTTATGTGAATAACCATTCACTTAAAGTTGTATCCTGGATGCTGGGATTGTGAGACAGTCATGTCTCTTGTACGATGTCTGCTGGACGGTCTGACGTAGGACTGCGGGTTCACAGAGTCAAACAAGTCTGGTATGGATTTGTGTGGTCTCCGTATCGCACAGTGTGACAGTCACATCCCCGTGTTACCAGTCGACTGGTCACGAGATGCTGTAAACCTTATAAACCTTCTCACAGAGTGAGGTTGACCATCCAAACACAAGGGAGACTAATCATGAAATAATGTAGAGGGCAGCAGGTGACGGCATCAGAGGTCTACCAAACTCACTGGAATAAGGTGTAAGAGCTGGAATTCTTTTTTTTTTAAATAAACATTTACTTTCGTCTAGACCTCTAGCCACTTCTGAGCCACGACTATAATTCTTTTACCGCCCACTGTGCTAACAAGGGGACAGCCCCTGGAGGAACGAGATGAGTCTGCGGGCGAAAGACGATACACTAATTAGCTTTCAGAACATTCACTTGCAGTGCACTAACTGCTTCTCAAACTATTCACCTTTAATACACCAACTGATGGGGAAAACTACCAACACATGAAAGCAAACAAACAAGAAAAAGGTGAGCAAAAGAGCGGTAGACAAAGGGCGACAACTAATGACGACTTCTTCCTTTGCCAGAACAGATTCGTTCCAGTCAACGCTTGCAGTGACACCTAGTGTCAGTTTATGTTAGTTTATGTTTCTTGAGTGACTTTAGCTGTATTCAGTCTCAGATGTGTCCTCAGATGCAGGCACGAAAGAGGACAACAGCCTAGTCGGGGGACCGCGTATAGGTCCAAGGTAAAGTCTGCAGTGTCTATGTCGGCGGACCGGGTGTAGGTCAAAGACAAAAGCCCGGATGCATGAAACATCGCTACGGCGGCAAGGGGTCGCGTCCGAGGGAAAAGCCTCCCCCCATTAATTCGCTGCCTCCCTTCTAGTCCTCATAAATAATGAACGAACGGCAAGAGCGGGCGACCTCCGTGCACAACACTCCGGTGCGCGTGCGGGGGGGACGGCCCTACACCAAGTGCGCAAGATGCTTTCACTTTTCTCGCCGGAGCACGGTGCCAGCCTCCCAGGGACCGGCGCCCGGTACAACAGCATCAACTGAGTGCTCGAGTATAGGGCTGGCCGAGACAGACACACGGAGTCTGTTTCCTCTCTCGCGCGCGGACAGAAAAAAATCGATAGGTTCGCTTCCATCCCCCCGCGCTCCATGTTTATTCATGAACTGGAAGCACGAGTGCGAGGGACAGGGAGGCTGGAGCTGCACCTCCGAGGAACTCACAACGGGAACTTGGGGCCGGCCATGAAGCTGACCAGCTCGTCCTCCTCCAGACCCCACAGCCGTGTGGTGATGCCCTCGACTTCAGCCCAGGCCGTCTCGTCTTTCGTGTCATGGGTCACAGAACTTGCCACCGGCAGTCAGCCAACAACGAAGCATCTTCTGTCAAAGACGATGAGAGGGGCGTCCATACCCATCGTCTCGGCAAGAATGTAAGGGGAGAAGACCAGACCTTCCAGGTCCTGGCGTCCCGCCATCAGCCACGATGGCTAAGCCGTTGGCCGCTGACGATGTCTCAGAAAATTATGGAGTTAAGTATTCATAGAAAGCTAGTAAGTGGCGAGTTGATGGCTAAGATGTTTACAGAAGGTAAATACACAGGTAAGTAATGGGCTATAGTGCAAGGCAAGATGTCTGGTTAAGTTACGGTCTGTGATGTCCAAACAGAAGGAATGTAGGCGTTAAAAATAATCGTTGTTTCCAGTTGATTACATGGTGGTCAACCAAAGCATCTAACAGAAGTACAGAAGAAATTTCTGGTGAAAGTAGCAATAAATAAGCTCAGGAAGGGGAGGTTATAAACATACATCTCAAGAAGAAGTTATCTCTGATAGTTTTGAACTATTGAAAAGGCAACAGTAGTTCCTACTTTAATTAGTGAATCGTATTGTCGCCCCTGAGACAGACCATCCCACCCACCCCACGACACACACATCCACCCCACGACACACACACACACCCCGAACCCTTCCGGCATTTCAAGAAGCCGTTGTCTGGTTATTTTATCAACTGTCGTGCAAACTACACTGAACCTTATCCAAGACAAAAGATGCTGTTTAAGCCTTTTTCAATCTCACATCTATTTCAGTAGGTAAAGTATTTTCTGAGGTCCAGAATGAAAAGAAAAACAAATCGAAGACCTGAATAATTAAATAATAAAAATAATAAAGGTTAGGTATGCAGCGCCACATGGCGTTTCACAAAGAATGACTCACAGGTTAAGTAAGTTCGCGGAATCCCAGGGTTTGTGCTCAAGATGACATCCTGATCTCAGACCAAAATGTTCATGGGTCAAAGTTTACATCCTAAAATTGTACAGCCATTTGTCAAAAGCAGAATACACCAATAAATAATCAAGAACCTGAATAAAATCGTCAGGAGATTTTCGGGACCCGCATGGTCACCAAGCAGAGAGAAACTGCTTTAACCACGTGACTAGCGATGATGTAAGTGAGGACTTGTACCATCTGTCATGGCGCTAGCTCAAGAAGACTGGCCGAAGAAAGTTAAAAAAAGGAGCTAAAAAAAAGGCAGGCATGTAAATAAATAGTCCAACACAATCCCGAGGATGTCATCAACATGTACAGACCAATACAATTACACTCAAATCGCAAAACATTAAAAAGCCGGAAAAACCAAACATCGAGGACCGTTAGGCTCAAGTTTGTTGTGCGAAGGGACACTACTCTCACTCTGTGTGTTTAAAAACATTAAGGGTGCCTTAAACCAGAATCTCTAACAGCTATTAGAGAAGAACTACATAAACAAACGCCAAATGTACTCATTATAATATCAGACTGCGAGGAATGGCGCTACCCGATGCCTACCCCCCTGTTGCCCAATCGGTCTGAAACACTGAACTCAAACCGACAAAAGCGTCCCTCGACAATACCCTTAACACCTTCAGTCTAGAATATCCACGGACATTGCTCCAGGCACGGTCAGCCTCAAATCCTCTCTCCCACCTAGCCCCTGGAGCCTGGACGTTTGTCTCTCTTGTTGTTACAGACTTGTTGGTCACACCGTGTCGACCGAAGATGGAGTGTCTTCGATGGTCGTTTCCCCGGCACCGAGGGGCGGTCAGGGAGGTTAGTGCACGGCAGCCTGCGGATCGCGTGCTGGATGCAATCAGCAGAGATTCCTCACCCCCAGCGCCAGGGAGGTAGTGTTGGGGAGGACAGTCCACGGGGACGCGCCATCCTCCGCGTGTTGACAATGGACCACTCCATCGCAGTTTAGGGCGCACCGGGGGACGGAGCTGAGTTCGGACCTGCATGCGTTGTTGTGCTGTCGTTACACTAGACTGGGTTAACAGCCACGTACTGATGTCTTGGCACACGCATGCGCACACACACACAGAGCCAGCTACATATATACCTTTTGGTGCAAGACTATTGTGAACTACCGGCATCATTTATTAGTTGTCTTTGTCGTCTGATTTTCAAGGGAGGTACAAAGTACATCTCACCCTCATCAAGTTCCCCTGCCAGTTAAGGAAGCTGAGGACTTATTGTGAGTGCTCGGACCCCTTATTCTCTTGAAGAAATAAAGTAACCAATCAACAATCTCCATCTGACACGTGACTACCCGCTTGCCTGCCTGTCTGCCCGCGAATATGTACACATGTCAGAAACAAATCAGGAAATTCCATTTGTATCGAAAACATGGCGTAGAGACATCAAACATGATAAGTAAAACATCTAAAATCTTCGATTTTGTTCCGTTCAGGGGGGGAAAGCCTGACTATTAGCCAGAACCAAGAGTCAGCCACAGGACAAACGTTTTACACAACTGTCAGGCAGACAAAGAAGCCACCCAAACAGAACACGGTTTTACACTCAACAAAAAGCAAAAATCAACACCATGCCTACAAACAAAACATTTCCACACCCGCCGCAAACAAGTGCATCGCTTCCGCCGCTGTGCGCATGGCAGGCAAGAGCCGGAAGTGGCCAAGTCGCCCGAGCAGCCTGCCAACCTGAAGCACAAAACGGTCTCCACGTGATCGGACACAACGAGGTGATGGCCACGCCGCGGCGCTGGAGGGATCGATGGGTGGACTAAATGCTTCCGGTTAAGCGCCGAAAGCAGTCGATACTCAGCTAATTGTCGTCTGCTTTTCATTCCACGCTTGGCTGTGTCCGCGCCCTCGTCTACTAACAATTGTCGAGCGACTTTCGCAGGCCTGTGATATGTCCTGACCTCGTCGTCTCGCCATTCAACTCGCCCTGCTCTACAAACTGGAAGCTTTACACAAAATTGCCTCCATCCGTTTGTCATCGTCAGATACATGACCTCACGATGTCCATTTGTTGATGTATCCACTGCTTCTTGGGTTGACACTTGTGGTCCCTATCCACCCTTGTCTGCTCCATACCTGGTACCACGTGACTTGCAGACTGGAGTAACGACTTGCTGATCATGCACAAGCATCGTGGTGGTGCCGGTGACTGTCCAGTAAGCCATGTTAGGCAACACACAGCAGGTGCACAAGAACTGGCTATCTGCTCTGCTGACGTCATCACAACAGGTGTTTCTGCAGGCCGCAGGTACAACACCTTCCCCTTAGTGACGATCATGACGACACCGTGAAGACGTCACGTGACTACCAGGAGAGACAGAAGCGTTGTCAGACCAGCAGGCAGCGTGGTTCTACTACAAACCGAGCGAACGCACCTCCCGACTAAAGAGTTTCCTTCACTCGTCACGTGATCCTCACACTGCTTGTAAGCATGTACACACACGCGCGCGCGCAAACACAAACAACGATAAGCACAAGGTATGAATTCATTCATACATAAAGAGCTTATTACAGTAAGGCTGATACAAAAGAAGGCGGAGACAAAGCGATGTTGACTGTCAACAGGAGATATTTGACATAACGAGCAGCCTCATGCCGCGTTCATCAGAGCCAATGAAAACAAATCTGATGGCAGCCGTTGGTGCACGCTGCTTGCCACAGAAGTTTTTTCAAACTCTACGCCAAATATCATTATGACGGTCGGAGGAGGCTAACTGGACAATTTAATCATAATCATCGGCGCAGCAGTCACTTATCAGGACTGAATGTGACTACTACGTGACACGCACACAGCGGCCTAAAGGTCACGACGTGCCTTTACGTCAGCACAGCACAGTAGGAATCACGTAGCTTTCTGACGTCAGCACAGCACAGTAGGAATCACGTAGCTTTCTTACGTCAGCATAGGACAGTCGGAATCACGTAGCTTTCTTACGTCAGCATAGGACAGTCGGAATCACGTAGCTTTCTTAGTCGGCATAGGACAGCAGAAACAAGACAGCTTTCTAAGTCCACACAGGACAGAGCATATGAGGAAAGCTATTTACGTCCACACAGGACAGTAGGAATAACGTTGCTTTTATACGTCCACACAGGACAGTAGGAATCAAGGGCAGCTGTCCTTCACGTGTCAGTTCCTTGGAAGGCTCTCAAGCGGTAGGTAGAGGCTGGACGCATGACGTGGTGCTATTAATAGTTATCCACTATTCTCTGAGCTCCGCAACTGCCGGCATTTAAGGGTTTGAACTGCCTCCAATCCGATGATGTCCCACAGGGATCTGCCTCCAGCCCATAGCTATGTCTCCTCTAGTTACCTCAAACGCGGATTGCCTGGCTGTAGGGCTGACATTGAGGTCGGCATATACCTGTACAGGTATCCACAGCACAGGTAGGTGTTACATGCGCATCTAGCCCATAGTTTCAGTCCGGACTTAAAGTGTATCACTAGTCTTTATATCAACCTTCACGGAGCACTGGACGAAAAGAACAGCGAGACAAAGTGTGGAGGGGTGAGAGTGAGGTGGGGAATGGGGATGGGGATGCACGTCCTACCTTTACCGTCGATGCTGTGGGTGGCGGAGTCCATGTTGGTGGAGGGGGACGTCTCCGTGCTCATGTCGCTGTCTGCGCTGGACAGGCTTTCCTGAAACACGGACACTGAAATGATTAAAAGTTTAAAGTCTCCTGCATCTCCTGAAACACGGACAGTGTAAGGGTTAAAGAGTTACAATGTCGCTGTATCCGAGTGTTGCATGCCTCCCCGTGTGCTCTACTGAAGTTAGTGACTACTACTACAGCACGAGGGACAAACAGATAAGCAGAAACAAAGGATTAGATGGAACGAACAGAATGGGAAATGGAGATGAAAGAGAAATACACATCACAGAGATGTGCGTGTGTGAGTGTAAAACTATCTTTGTGCATGTGTACAAGGTGTCCAAAAAGTTTTGCCCGATTTTATAAGATAAACAAATGTATGTTTTCAATCAATTTTATTGTGTGACGAATGAGAACTACGAGCACAGTGATAAATATGAATGAACCAAAGATGCAACGATGATCAATACAAAAAAAACAAGGATGCAACAATGATAAAATACTAACGGAATGTTTCAAATTGTTCTCCGTTGTGTTCGATACAAGAAACCAATCGCGATGCAACACTGCGATAAACCTTTGGCACAGTACCACATCGATTGTGGCAAATTATTTGGTAATAACTCGGCGAATGTCAGATATTATGTAAACCTAAAATAATGAACGTGGATTAGTTTAGAAAAATCTTTATTCGTTTACACCTGACTGAATTTTTCCCTATAGCAGGTAAATTCAATTGACACAATACAATGTTTGGACAAGAATAACAAAGCTGTGTAGTTCCACACTGTCAATGTTATCTAACACTATATATATCATTATCTAATAATGATCAAAGGCAAGAGTGAAACGTTGTCGACTCTCGTAGTAGAGACAGGTGAGCAACTGGTCTGTGTGGACATTTCTCCGGCATTGCCTCCCCCCGTGGGTTATCTTACCTTCTTCAGGTAATGCCGCAGGCGGCCGTAACGCAAAGGGAGAATATCCATTGCCAGGCTCATCATTACCAGGCGGCGTTACACACACGCGTTACAAGCCAAACATGGCGACTGTCACACGGCCCTGACACACACCATGGAGTCGCAGTATTTTTTTTTGCACGGCACGGGGACAACGAAATGTCAGGACACTTCCTTGACAAGTACTTGACACACAGGGTAGGTGTTGTCTTGCACACACAGCTGCAGCTGCAGCTGCCACAACATGTGATGCTTGCAAAGGTTGTTTTTCCTTGCGGCGCCCCTGTGTGATGCGGCACATGGAGCAGTGCAGGCAGGGAGCAGTGCTCGCTCTTCAGCTTTATAGCTGCTAAGCGACTTGCCCTTTGACCTATGGCTGTGTCACGTGATAGAGTGAGAGAGGGGTGGTGGTGTGGTGGTGGCAGCCTGCAAACAGTTCCAAGATGATAATCCTGGAATGGTGCGACGGTATTCCGCGCATGCCCAGCGGGGCCCACGTGACAGAACGAGAAGAGTGTGCACTTAGGGAGGGTTAGAGAGGGGAGTAAAGATTAGTGTGTGTGTGTGGGGGGGAATCTTGTAGGTAAACAACGAGGTACAAACATGTGTTTATGAAAATTAAAAACATTTACATGCAGAGAACATGTGAACGTTCATAAACACCGTTTACATTAATTACACGACGCAGTCAGGAAGCGTGGATGATCACGTGACACCGTGCATCTGACCACATCGCATTAGATTTACCATTATTACGAGCAGGTAAAAAAATGTAAACAAAGCTTATTTCTGCATACAGTGCAGTTTGAAAAACAATATTAATGCGACATACTACACAAGTACAAGATGTCAGGTAGCACCAACACTAAAGATGGCCGCTGTGAAGGTAAGGATGGGAAGAGGGAATGAGGGAGGAGAGGAGAAATCATAGCGATGAAGCAGACTAACAGGCTCCTGGGTGCCTCTGCACTGTTACATTAAGATCGTTGTAAAGGGATTTTGGAAGTTGAGCTCATTTTTAAGTATCTGGAAGTCGCAGCGACCTCCATGTGGCCACTGTCACCTCGGCAAGGTGCTCCCCGTAATGCCGACACTTCGCGTCCGTGCGAGGCCATCATCCTCCCGACATGGCGACCTCCCCACAGCTGTGTAATAACTCTCACACTTCGTAAATTTTCGAAAGGATTTCATAGCAGAGACAAAATCCCAATCAACACACGTCCAAAGGTGGAATGGCGGCCGACAAGTGTCCGGAAGGGGTCAAAGGTGAGATGCTTCTGCTGCTTCCGCGCGAACAAGTGCAGAAAGGTCGGAAAGGTGGTTAAAGAAAGAACAGGATTTTTTGGAGATGAGGTCTCCTCGCCAGAACATAACTTTGTTTTAGGCAGAGGTTTGAAAGCCGTGCCTCGAAATGGAGGGGCATTATTCGTTAAGATTTTTCAAAATAGTATCTTACAATAAACTGAATTAATTTTTTTCAAGTAAATTAAAATTTTATGATAAACTGAATCCTTTATTTTAAAAATTATATTTAATAATAAACTAAATCGATTCGTTCGAAACAGTTAAACAAACTAAATTCATTTTTACATAAATTAGTATTTTAAAATGAACTTAATTCATTCTTTTAAAACAGAAGGGTGAGTCTGGAATGTTTTACCTTATTACAATGTTTTAGCTTTCCTTTCTCACCTTTTGTTGTCTGTCTGTCCGTGCATCCATTTGCTAGGTTACAAAGTTAATATTTCACGTTTGTCTCTAAACATGTATCTCTGCACATACAGCTATGTGGATGGTTCATGCATCCTACTTATATCAAGTAGTATCAAGTATCTGTTTACCTTTCTATCATGTACTTCTGTCTGACACGTGGGACTACATGAAAATAAACATGAAAATAAACATCTGTCTGTAGGCTTTCTCCCCAAGTGTACAGCAGTACATGTCTGTATACCAGTAGCAGCATTATTATCGTACCCACGACCTTTCTGTACAAACACAGGACCAGACAGAAGTCCTCAACAAACAAGCGAAGTAGGGCAAAGCTAGGTTGGTGGGACACCTACCTCCGTATATATATATACATCTCTCTCTCAAACAATAGGACAAAACACTGTAACCTACTGAATGCCCACATGTGAACACTCTGTGATCTCTGCCAGTGTGTGTTAGCTTCTGTATGTGCCTATGGGAGCGAAAGGTTAAAACATAGTCGAGATTATTAAGGCCGTCACCTTTGACCCCATTCTCTCCTAGTTGTATAATTGGGTGGGGAATGAGGGTTGGTAATGCGTGCGTTTTCATCCTGAGTGATTTTAGTGTACTTCAAATATGGCAAAGTCTTACAATAAATGTGGTTACATTAAAAATCTGTTATTATGTCTACTTATCTACAGGTTGCCAGTTCAAGTACGGCGGCTACATTACGTGCGTGAATTTACATGAGAGAAGTGGAACTGCAAAATATGAATATGTGAGTAGTGCGAATTGGAAACTCGTTCTCCAGAAACTCTGGTTAAAGTATGTTTTGATATATATATAAGCTTACAAAATTAATTTTAAATGTTACAGAAATTAAAAGTCGTGAAGTGTCGAATATAGTATATATATATAAACTATATATAGTTTACTTGTGCGGTTGTGGTGCTGAGTACTCATTGACAACTCAAGTAATGTTTATCATAATATTATATATATATTACGCAATGTATAATATCATAAATATTTTAAAGTCTCACAGCTTACTGTATATCATGATACCGTATATCGTATTAAAGTCTCACAGCTTCAGCTGATAACCAAAGATAACCTTATCGGCAAGAAACGAACAATTATCTCCATTTTCCTACACATCTCACTCAATGTGGTACAAACCGACAGCATCCCTGCCTCTAGGATTATGTCATGGACTAATCAAGTCAAACAGGTGACACCATCTATAACACACCTGTGTGCCCATATGATATCTACCTGTCTACCTGTCCGGCATCGTGGGTGCTCGCGTGCTATGGATGACGTCACGTACCTTGCAGACGCTGGAGCGGATGGCGCAGACACACAGGTGAGACCTTTGACCTCTTCAAGCCATTGCTACAACACGAGACAGAGAAGAGACACGCCGTGCATGATTATTATTATTTTCCAAAGCTGGTGGCAGATGACTGACAGTGGAGTGAACAGTGACGAGCGGCGGAGTCACAAGCTGCGCACTGCGGCCCGGCGCGTGCATCGTGACACAGGCTATTGATGGCGAGTATTGATACACTCAGCCTCTCCCCATGCACCTTTGTCTGGGCCCCACTTTGTTTGGGAGACAACGACACTCCCGTAGCTCCACGTGCCAGGCTCCAGAGGGAGCCACGAGATGCTACACTCAACTTCCTGTCGGGACAAGTTCCAGTTCAAGTTACAGACCTCGGGGTACTATTTGTCAGTGGGTCCCCTCATTTGAATTCCTCACTTTATCCACAATACCTTTTATGTTTCTTAAACACCTTCCCCCTTCTAGCTTTTTTTTTTTTTTTTTTTTCACTTCGTGAATTGACTCCTCCCATACTTCCTAAATAATCCCCTTTCTTTTTCCCATGTCCTGTAATGTCAGTAAATCAGTAAGGAGTATTACAAACTGTCCGTTAAGTTATTCTTGTATTTTCATGCGACGACCTAGACATCCAAACAACTGCAGTTTATGTATTTGAAAATGTTAATAGTCGCCTTCTGACTCCGACTACTGAACAAAAAGGTAAGGGACGATCTTTATCATGAGATCGATCTAGTGGAAGGTCGACTCCTTTCGACCTGTTTAAGGACAGACAACCAGCAAGAGAAAAGGATGACTATGATTACCAAAGAAAAGAAAAAATAGAAAACATCATCTAAAGATGTTTTTAAACTTTCTTATCACTGATTTCTCATAAAATCTCAATTTATTGACACGACACAGACATACACACCAAGACATGAAAGAAAAGGACGAACAGTGAGAGGGAGAGGAAGAAAGAAAGTGCTGCCCACTGCTGCCAGCAGACACCTTCCCACCCCTCCCTGCGCTCTACGCAGTAGTGGAAACATGATGCGGGTGTGCCACCCGGAACCAAGTGAATGTTTTTTTTTCAGGTGTGGAGCAGATGATGGCCGCGTGTGCGACTGTGGAAGTGGGGCGGGTTGAGGACGAACCCCAGTCTCAGGACCGCACGACATCGATTTCTGACTGAGAACTTCCCTCGTCACGTGACACGAGAGCCGCCGACATCAAATGTAAACAGATGAACGAACAGGGCGTGCGTACACTGACACACACACATGTACGCACACACATGCACATACACACATGACCACACACACACATGACCACACACACACACACAGGTGAGCTCACATACATCTCGGGGATGGACAAGACAGCCCGGCAAAGGACAATAAATGTCGCACCTGTCTGTCTGTGTATAGTCCGCCATACAATCTGATAAACCAGGGGCTATGCATACTACCTAGCTTACTGTATGCATATAAACGTCCATATAAACGAGCAAGACAAAGTCTCGCTATCCTATTTTACTATATGTTTTATATATATAGTATCAGCCAGACAAAACAATGTGTAATACAACATATAAAATCATCAATAAATCAGGTAAGTAAAACTGTCCACAGCTCACCTTGTGTTACATAGCAACTGTACTCCAGTCCCAGACATGTCACACGTCACAATGTTACATCACAAGCCTGTCTCCTCATGTGACATGTCATCGGCCTGCAGGACTCAAAACGGAAACTAAGACCGTTAATGGAGTTCAATTGCACAAGGAGGGAACGAAAAGACCAAGACCAAAGCACTTAATAAACTATGGGAGGGCCAGGGGGGGTTGGAGGTAAAATATCAGCCTCGGTGTGTAGCTTTGTAGGGCAGTCGATACATTTTATTTCTCCTCGGGTTGTTGGATGTACAAAGGGAGGGCCGTTCACCCCAGCCAATCAATAGCGAGTTTCTTCTCGCACCCCACCCAACTATCCACAGTGCCTTCCTGCGACCTCGACAATCAATTTCTCTGGCACACAGGTAACTGGAGAGAAGAGAGCAGTCGACAGTGCCACGGAATGCAAGAAGATAAGCACACACACACACAGAGTTATATATATAAGCATGCCCACACAACCACACACACACATACAGGCATGCGCACATAATCACACATACAAACACTCCTCCTCCCTGATGGACACCCACGCGCCTGCGTGCAACTTGATCTACTGATGTGAGTAAGCAACGGACAGAATGATAACCAGTCCTCCAGCTTCTTCATAATTATCATCTCCTCTTCACTCCTGCTTCATACAAGTCCAGCATCACTGCATGTTACCTGTACATGCACGATGACACCAGGCAAGGTCAGTCTTGTCTCACCTGTGATCTATTCACCCTGAATGACCACGTGTGACACTGGACTAGACGATTTCACGATGTTGACACAAGGTGGCAAGGAACTAAGGTAACCATCAACACCAGGGTTTTATTTCGGTCAAGATTGGGATAACTCTTCATTGCAAATGATTTCTCCAGCAGTTTCACACCGATGTCAGGTGAAGCTCTGGTAACAGACTTTATAACCAAACGGTGGCGTAGGAACCAAGGGAGCAAAGGTCAGCCAACCCCCTCAAAAAGAAAAAAAAACTGAGGAGGTGAGAATGTGAACGCCGTTCACTGTCAGCATGGAGTTTGCTCCCCATCACCATCTCTCCCAAAGCCGAGCATCTTCCTAAGCCACTGCCACATGAAATCCTTGCTAAGAGAGGGAACAGTGTCAGCCTGGGTTTAGCTTCCTCCTGTTAACAAGACCTTGTCTCCTGCCGCTCACAGTTTACGCCCGTTAAAGCCATACCCGTGTTTTAAACATTTCCTGTTAATAAGACCCGGCGATAACCGAAAATAACACTAAGGTATAAATAAGTTCCACGCCTATGTTAACAAAAATAAAAAGCTTTTCCACAGACCACACAACTGTATACAAATAACCTGTCACGTGTAAACAAGACCTACAACAATATCGTTGATTACATTCATCTTAGAATTCCTCCTTCAAGAGTACCCGTGCACAGTCTGATATCACCTTGTCCCTTCAGAGTCTCTCTGATTCACCCTCCAGACAACACTAGCCCCTCCCCGATCCACCTCCAAGTGACATTACTTACCGCCATACGGGTACTGTGTAGTGGCTGATGATCTGTGAGTGAGCGGAGGAGCATTGAGCCAACGTTCTAGGGGTGAGGTAGGGGCCCACACCGTCACTAGTCTCCCCCCGGGAGTGCAGGAAACAGTCGTCTGCGCACCTGACCTGTCGCCGTTTGTAGGTGCGAGTGAATAGACTGGCCCACCAATACCTATATAATAGACTGGCCCACTATTGCCTAGCGAGGAGAACGGCCCACCTAGGGCATAGACTGGCCCACTAAGGCATAGACTGGCCCACTAAGGCATAGAATGGCCCACCAATGCCAGCGATACTGTCGGCCTCAAGTCGACACACCCGGCACTTGGCCTGTGAAGTCACATCTGAGCACAAAGCCCTCTCACCGCCTCCCCCACACAGACTCCCTCCCACACCCCTGGAGTGTCCTCGACGTGAGGCCGACAGGAGGGTCTGCGGTGCGCCTGGTGTCGCGGGGTTGCGGAGGTGGGGAGACAGGAACAGGACTGGCGGCGCCCCGGCCAGCGCGTGTACAGGTAACAGCTGTGTCGCGTGCCGTGCGCGAGGCCGAGGGAGGTGCTACTTGAAAAAAAAAATGCGTGTGCGACTAGCGGGGGTTGGGGGTGGTTCGCCCCCTCATCCCCTTCTTTGGAGAGCGGGTTTGCCTGACACCGGTGTGCCATCGATCGGCGCCACGCTTTGTCACGGCCCCCGCTCCTCCAAACCTTCCTCCCCGTGCTACAGCCTGGCTACACCCAGCTCTCACCCTCTGTTACACTCAGCTCTCACCCTCCGCTACAGCCTGGCTACACCCAGCTCTCACCCTCCGCTACAGTCTGGCTACACCCAGCTCTCACCCTCCGTTACACACAACTCTCACCCTCCGCTACATCCAGCTCTCACCCTCTGCTACATCCTGGCTAGACCCATCCCTCTCACCTTTTTCTTTCTGTGTATAAGTTGTTTTCTGTAAATGGATGTAACGTATACATACCTGTGAACAAGATCAGACTACAAAGCCTGTTTCTCGCTCGACAAAATCTCAAGTTTTACACGTAGAACGACCGTTAGCCACAAAGTCACGTGACCGTTAATAACGCTTGTCTTGGCGCTTGGCTTTCTTGGACCTGCACATTCTTTAACTTTTTCAACAGACGATCTCTTCCAAATGAATTTTACACCCGTGCCAGTGCGCATGAACACCTCCTCCCAAACACACACACACATATCTATGCACACACGTACGTGCACGAGGGCAGGAAAAACGAAGAGAGAGACACACAGACAGACAGAGGGCAAGAAGTCGCTGAGGCAGAGGAACAAACACAGGTCTTCAGTGTTTGGTGTCGCATCATAAACATATACATTATACATCATAAACACATACATTATACAGGAAGGTGGACATGCGGTCATGACGGACTGCTTGAACTGCAGGGGTCAAGAGGGGTTATCTGACGCACATGTGGCGCAGACGTGGTGACGTCACTGTTCGGTCACGTGTGATGGCGTCAAACGACAGCCACTACCGACCACAGCACGACGACAATAAGCAGCTGATAGCCCCTTGTGTTTCACTCACAGGAGGCCAGGAGGCAAAGTCTCCCGTAAAACTCATTCTAGTCTGTGACAAGACCATTCCATCAGGCACGCGCAAATTATTAATCAAGAAAACGTTGAAAGTCTTCACGTGCACCCCGTGTACTTAGCTATACACTGCATAACGTCTATCGAACATAAAACATAACAAGCAGCCCACCTGATTAATGACAAAAACACCTTTTAACAGTTTTACAAGTGAGAGCGCCCCCACACACACAGAGTGATGTCACGTGTCTCACACCCACCCACCACTAACCCTGTAGAAATGAGACCTTGACAATAATCGTCAACAACATCTCCATTTCAGAAATGAGACAACGGTGTGCAGCAATGTGATCCTCCGGGTTATACCAATACAATCAGTCTATTAGGCAAACCCAACTTTTTCATTTCGTCCTCCGTTTAATACGGAGGGGAAAAAACTCACGTGGCGCGACTTTAGTGAGAGAACTGTCTGCCTGTCACGTGACTATCCGGCCCCCTTGATGACGACAGCAGGGTCACCTCTGCAGATGGAGGCCCAAGGTTCGCATCTCCTCTGGAGACATTTATATGTGACACCTGTTTGTAGGGTCGGCTGTGGGGAGTTTTCTCCGGTTGGTCTGGTTCCCCAACCCCACCAAACCCTCCCTTCTCCACGACTGAACCCACGGACCTAGTGGCGGTGCTACCCCATGTACCCCATTGTATCAGGGGTGCTGTCCCAATATGACCCGCGAATATTATCCCTTAGTCTTCTCCAGGAGTGTCCCAGTGTCCCCACAGTCACACACACTCCACACAGTCTCCACAGATGCTAGCGGTCCGCCACAAGAGCGCATAGTCACCTGCAACGCCTTCAAACGGACAATTGTTTACGGTGAGGCAGCAAACAACCCCAACACACGCTCTCCTCACACGCTGTCTACCCGATGCAGCACATTGGTGTGCTCGTACGTTCGTCTGTCCGCGCGTGTTCACGTGTCTGTGTGTGCGTCGTGACGAGCGGCAGGCGGGGGATGCCACGCACAGACAACAGTCGCCTGCCATGAGGCCGGCCATTCATCACTGGTTCCCTGCCCGCCCTGCTGCACATCCCTCAGTCTGCAAGGAGGAGCTGCTGGTGCGGGTTGTTACTGTCCCCCGCCGTATAGCACGTGCTCCTGTGATCTCTCCCTCCCTCGCCCTCCTGTTCCCTCCCCACCCGTCTCTCTCTCTCAACACACGTATGTACATGTAACGAAGACAGAGAAAAGAGAAGAAACCAAAAGCAGACGAGTAACGGCCGAAAAGAAACCACCATGTACACACCACACCCGACTACCCGAAAGATTAAAAGATTCTGCAAAATGTAGATGAAGTAATCACTTGATTATTTAATTTATTTATGAGGTCATATCCCATCAGTAGGGAGGGGGACACGGGGGACGCCCAGGGACCGGGTGCACAATGGCCGGGTGTCAGCATCCAGCGCTCATGTCTGACGTGATGTTGTAGCTGCAGCTGTTAGCGACTGTACAACCGCTGGCATGACCGTGACCATCAGGCTAGAGTCAGTGAGCCCGCCACACCTGCTAGTGGCATGACGTCACGGCCAGGTAGGTATTTCTGGGCGTCAGGTCTGTGGACTATATGACGGGACGTCAGGGCTCACAGAGACAATGTTTACTGTGGGCGTCAGGCTGGAACTCACACCTACACTGTGGGTGTCATAACGACCACCTAGTGACATGAGTCTAGTGTCACGTGAGGGCAAGATGACACGTGGTCACCATCAGTTCTTGGTGTAGCAGACGACAGACTTTTCTGTCGACACCCACCAATAACCGGAGACACATCAGCCAGAGTGCACCGTGTGCGGCTGGGCACAGAATCAAGACTGACGTCACAGCCCCTGCACGTGGTCTCTGACGTCACGACTAAGCTGCACTCGCTATCCTTCCGCCCATTAAACTGTTTTAGCGCTGAGGTCGAGGTGGTGTTAGCTGCCATTGCTAAGGTCGTGCACATTTGACCATCTTTTGAATATTCAGCGCAAGGCGTCTGCACTGCAGAGAGCATTTACATCTAGAAACCATCAGGCTCCTGGTAGAGACCTTCAGACACACAGACACCCCCGTGCAGGCGTCCACACACACGACCACACACACGTCCACATCCCTGCCACGCGTGTGCGTACACGTGTGCACAAAACATGTACATAGACACGCGCAATGAAAACACAAATGTTGTGGAGGCATTCACTGGAAAACAAACTTGAACGACTAGGGTCACAGACTACAAGAGTGAAATATTTCTTAATCACTTCTATATTTATAAACAACACACGCACGAGCAGACAACATAACACCCCGCAATCTCATCATGCACCCGCCCGCACCCCGAAGTACACGTCACACACGCGCTTGGCACACCAAGACCAACGGTTTGCTGATAACAGCGGGTGTGGGTATCCCAATATGGCGGCATGAAAGCCAGTGTTCATATACTGCTCTCCATGACGAAAACGATCGAGCTGCTTTGTGCTCAAAAAAAGTTTTTTTAAAAATAAAAGTTATCCTGTACTTGTTTACTTGTACAGATGCCTGTCTATACACAAAGGTTCAGCTTGTGGTCAAGGATGCAGGTCAGCCCTCCACCATCAGCAACAAGCAGAAGCGGGACCACCCAGGTGCTACCGGCCACGTGTGAACACTGGTGACAAGTGAACATTACCTCGCCCACAGATGGAGAGTAAGTCTAGAGAGCGGAATGGGTGGTGAACCGTGACAAACCCTCGTGAGAAACAGATGACATGTTACAAAGTATTGCACACACCAAGATCGAGGTAGTAAGGAATCAGTAACATCTCTCTCTCTGTCCCACCCACCCAGCCACCCCACCCACACACACACGCATAGTCTCTCATACACACCCAGACACCCGCACACAGAGAGCACCCGTAAATACAGCGGGTACGTCAGAATCTAAAAAAAGCCAAGACTACCTTGGTGGCTTCAGCTTTGTCAGTAGTCGTAGTTGTTGAAGTTGCTGCTGTTGTTGTCTTTCCATTATCCTTGCCGTTGATAGCCGTTTGTCCCTTGTGGGATTTGTTTGTTTTTCGGGGCATTGTTGTTGTTTACGTTGTTGTTACAGTTGACAAAAGCTGACTTGCTCTCCTCCCTGTATTCTCCCAAACGAGCGGGTGGCGGATGTTTCGCAGACTTCTGTGTCAGACACCAGTCTCGATAATCTCACGCTCGTCCTCCACCGACGGGCCACCACGTGATTGATGCTGGTCAGGGGGTCAGGCAGTCCCGTGGTGAACGCTTGTCCGGGGTCGGGCAATCACGTGGTCAGGGCTTGGGGTAGGGTCAGGTCACGTGCTACTCCTGTCAATGGCGCGACGTTTCATGTTGAAAAGCTTGTAAGTGCTTCAAGCTTCGAACCCGCGGATCTGAAGGTTCGGCAAAACGTAAAGTGTCACGTGAGATTCCAGACCGGAAGGGGTCAGACACAGGAATAAAGTCGGGTAGACGAATGGAATCCGCTCCACACGCAGGCTGTCCGGGTACAAACGTTCGCTCGCGGTGAGAGGCTGGGCATCTACTACGTACCAGTCGTCGGTGTGGCAACACTCAGGTCTCCCCTCGCACCAGCAGGTGTCCAAAATGGCCTGGCGGTGACAGGCTGGTGGCACGTGTGCGTATAGCTAGTGTCCCCAGTTGCCTTGGTGACGCCCCGTTCGTGTCACGGAGGAACTAAACATCGCGGGCCTGTCACACCCACGTGTGGGTGCTGCGGAGGAAGAGCCGGCGATGGAGAGAGAGAGGGAGCAGACTCGGTGCGGGGGTTCCGCGGCAGCGCTTTTGTAGGAGGCCGAGACGGTGGAGGTGAGGACGAGGGCGAGGGAGGGGTTGGGGGAAAGAACGAGCGACCTACACAGGTAAACTGGCAAACACCACTGGCGCACGTGCAGGTAGCAGCAGCCTGTAGGTACGGTGCCCCCACCTGGTGTCGCGTGCCCGTTGACGGTCGATAGAGGTGCAGGTACAGTGTGTACACCAGGCCCGTCGTCAGCCCGTGGTGTGCCGTGGTGTGCGCCCAGGACCCAGCACAGCCCGCGCCTGGCTTGCCGAATTGATCAGCAGTCGGGAGGCTGGAGGAAAAGGGGGGGATGGAGGAGAAAGGAAGGGTGTGGAAGAGGGGGGGAGTGGGAGTGAAAACAGGCCCGGATGGATTCCGGTGGGTTTTGCTGCGAGAGGGTGGCGAGGCCCGCTGCTGGAGGTGAAATCGGTGGCGGTGTTTTTGTTTTTTATTATTTTTGTTTTTTAGTTTTTTTAGTGTCGGCACTCAAGCCACCAATATGGAGTGTGGATATGAAACATCAGGACAACCAGTGTGGTGGTGAAACATTAGGACAACACCAGGTGGGAATGACATTAGGGTACTCGTGGGTTCGTGTGAAGATGTTTAGACACCCGCCAACAATCCCCCCGCAACTCCTACACCCCTCTGTCACACAAGGGAGGGAGTTCGGGCCTGTATTGATGGGGAAGGGTAAGTGGGATTGGTTTTTTTGAGGCTTGAAAAATCGGAGAAATTTGGAATGACTTGGGGTCGCATCTCGTCCCTAGGTTGACGGGAAAACATTTCTCACAAGGTTGCTGGACCTCGTGTGACAAGGCACGCGGGGTCACGTGATGTGACAGGTAGGCCGGTCTTGTGTATCGCAGCTGAGGATCGTCTGACAATATACAGTATTGTGTTCGCCGCTATTGTATGTACAAACTACGACTGTAGGTGCTGAGTCATGTCACAAACACGAGCGAACCGCATGCAGCGAATCCTCGCATCTTGCTGATCACGAGTGTGTTTGGACTGAATTCTTCGCGAGTTCGATGTAAACATTGAAATGCTCTGGATTATTTCTAGTTTAAACTTGCGTTGGAACCAATATGTTACACATGTCAGTGTGTATAACTAGTACTTTACACGAGTCTGCATGTGTTTCCAGATGATGCTACATCAGTTTGATACACACGTATAGTAACTTTCACATTAGCCTGCAAACAAAACATAAACACACGTTTGTCTTGCACGTGTTTAATCGTGTGCACGTGAGGAGATTTCGGCGAATTTGACTCATCCTTAACACAGAAAGAACACTTTGCAGAACACACCACACAGTACAGTCTACACAGCATACGTGTAGTGCACGTCTTGAGACACACGGAGGGTTCACGTGTAAAGGTGACGACCCCCGCTTGACGTCATCGCCCTACAGATTAACGACCACGTGCCCGTCCTTAACATCTGCTTCCCAACCCGGGGTCAGCGTGTTCACCGCTACCTTTGTTCATCTCTTCACCCATGCAGGCCCCCGACGTGCACCCGCCACCCGGTATGACAAGGGGAAGAGGGGAGGTCCGGATCGAGACTGATCCCCGCAGACGGGTGGGAAAGAAAACGTGGGATCCACCCGTCCTGTGCCCAGACTCTCTCATCTCCACGTACCTGCCGTGACTCGGAGTGGCCAGTACTGCACAGACACACACTCCCACCAGTGGCTGGAGCATCCCCACCCCACCTCCACCCCAAAGAACCCCGCCTGCTGCCTGACTAGTGTGGGAGGGGGATGCCGGGAACCCCAGCAAGCTCACTGAGGAAGGGGGTCAGAGGAGGGAAACCGAAGGAGTTCCCGGATCGATGATGGGCGCCTGAGCTTGAAAGGTTTGTGGACAGGGGGTAGGGACTGCCCTCTTCGTCAGGAGGCAGAGAGAGAGAGATTCACGCGCGCACACACACATACACACACGTGCACGCGTCCATTTGGGTTTTGCTCTTTGATTTCTGGGCGTTATGAAACCTTGACCGCGGCTCACCCCTACCCCAGGCTTAATCTATTCCTGCTCCACGTTGTCCTGGCAGAAGAGTACCCAACACGCGCCAGCTTCCTGAACAAAAGTCCCTATTCCTCCCTCTCCCTCTCCTCCCAACACACACCTCCACTCCCGTCGAGGGGTCTGCTGCACAGCGTTGGCTACTTTCCGCTATTGCCCACACAGGTGGCCCACATAACCAGGCTAGAGTAGCTCCCACAGCTGTCCACACAGATGGCCCACATAGCCAGCCTGCAGCTGCCCACACCGGTGGCCCACATAGCCAGCCCACAGCTTCCCACACAGGTGGCCCACATAGCAAGCCTAGAGCCCCTCCCACAGTAGCCCGCAGCTGCCCACAGCTGACAAGATGACATGAATCAGCGGTCGCGATGCGTAGTTAAGAAAAAAAACTGTCTAGCCCGCAATTTTTTTTTCGTTTTGAAGAAAAGTTGTCGCTAGCGCATCGTCGATAAGACGAACAGGACAAACAGCAGATGACGATAATGACAGTGGCGATGTTCGTGGTGACGACTGCTTTCCTTGACCTTGATCTTGCTGGTGATGTTCGGCTAACGGCGTCAGCAGCACGTATGGCTGGTAATGACAGAGATGAATAAAACATGAGGGACTTTATTACTGAGGGCTTCTCCCCTCCCCCTCACTCCCCCCCCCCTGGCGCCTGCTGACCACCACACTGCACTGTCAGCCCTCACTAGGGGCGCCCACCTGTGTGTATGTATGCGCGTGCGTGCGCCGTGTCTTTGTGTATGTGTGCGTGTTTGTGTGTGTGTGCGTGCGTGTATATGCGCGCACGTGCTGGTAAAGACAAACAGGATACGCGACACAGCTTGATATGAATGCGAACATTGACGACGACCCTGTTATCAATGAGTTGAGATTTAGTGGTTGATGTCTGTGTGACACGATTGAGATCCGCATTAGTGTTCACAGTCGTGACTGATGGCAGTTTTAGTGTTCACAGTCGTGACTGATGGTAGTTTAAGCGTTCACAGTCGTGACTGATGGCAGTTTTAGTGTTCACAGTCGTCACTGATGGTAGTTTAAGCGTTCACAGTCGTGACTGATGGCAGTTTTAGTGTTCACAAGTCGTGACTACATCAACAGGTCGCGATAAGTGGTGCCTACATGGGGTGGAAAGGGTAGTGACTGTTTTCATGTCGGGGTAGCATCACAACAAGATGAGGGAGGCAGTGTGCTGTTGCTGTGGCTGCACGCGTGCGTGTGAAGTGCACGTGCAGGCGAGGGCTGTAAAACGACTTTACAGCAAACGTATTCATGCAGCGGCCTACAAGGTGTGACTAGCGGTAACACCCCGTCACAGCATCTTCCAATTATTGTCAGACTGCAGTTCACGACACACGAAGGTATTTTGAAAGGTCTACACGGGTACCGGGCGTCAATTAGCATCACCCAAGCTCCATTTCTCAAGTTTCATGATCAACACGCAATCGCAGCTGGTCCGATGATTGTCTGCATTATGAACAGTTCTAGGTACGATAGTTTGCAGGTGCTCCGGGTGCTTTTTGTGTGTTTACAGGCCGTGCACTGTGATATTACAGTTGTCAGGTAATTTAAAGTGATGTCATGTTACAGGTGGGTCAGGTGTTTTCAGTGATGGTCCAGGCGCTACACAGATGCGCTAGACACTTACAGAAAATTTAATGAGAAAGGACTCCTGCAGCAGGGATTTAAATTTCATCGGTGTAAATATTCCATCAGTTAATAGATTTTACCTATGAGGCAGTCAAGGCGGTGTTGGTGTGAAACAGCAAAATGTGTTAAGAATTATTTGTTCGATCCCAGTGATCGCACAGTCTGTCAGACGTGCAAGTCCACCCCGCCACCCAGTGACCCTGACCCCTGATGACCAAGTGGGCCAAAGCCCGGTGGCCACCACGCGGAGGCTGCAGACACCAGCAGCGCCTGTCACAACAGGGTCAGGAAGAGCAGCCGTCCTCCTCGCTGACTTTTATCTTTCGTGTCGGCAACCCCAAGAGCAAGGACAGTCTCATCACCACCACCAGCAGCCGCAGCCACCGTGTTGACTGAGCTCAGACGCCGCGACTGGAGAGGAAGCAAGCGAGTGAGAGACAGAGACAGAGCGCGAGAAGGACGACACAACTCTCCTGACCCCGTGAGGTCACGCAGCACAAAGGTCTGTGTGTGACAAGTCCCAAAACTCCAGGAAGAAGGAACTGCTACGTCATCCTGCGAAGGGCGGTAATTAAACAAGGATCCAAGGGAGGTGACCTGGAGGGAAATATTAGTCATCACCAGAAGAAAGATGCCTTTGAAGTATCGAGACACCAACAGGTTAGAAAGGTTGAGCCAGACTACTGCCACTACCTCGCAGATCTTTGCCTGCATCCACATCTGTGTGTGTGAGAGAGAGACACTGTGGCATCAATGACTGGACCGAATCAGAAGATGTGGGTGAGGCCGTTGGACAAAAAAAAATGAAGTCGGTCAGCGAGTCAAGAATACTGGTCAGAAATCCTATTGGCTAATAAAGAGGTCAATGTCAATTTTAAGGGTCAAAAACCTCTGGACAGTCAATAGTCCTGGCCTGATCGGTGTCAAGAATAATGGCCCTAAATACCCTTGGTTAAAACAACGGGAGGATGCATTCTGTAACAGCTATTAACCAGAGCACACGACATCGGCGTTCAGATGCTGAGGCAGTAAACACGCGGATGAGCAGCAGAGACACCACGTGACATGTAGGTCCGTGAGCCAGGGTAAGGAAAGTGCATCCACGCGACTTGGAGGACAAGCGTCCCTTATCCCCCTCCCCTCGGGCCACGGCTGGTTGTACGGGTGTCGGTAAGAGGGTGCCCAGTGCGCGGCCGGCGGCTGTCGGCAAGCGGGAGATAATGACAAGCTATTAGCACTGACGCATCGCTCTTCCCTTCCACGCAGACGACTGGGGGAGGGGCGGAGAAAGGGATGGGAGGGAGGGGGTGAGGGAGAGCCAAAAGCAAAGCCAGGGAACCGATCATTTGTCGCGGAGGGCGGAGAGAGGAGGAAGAGGGGAGAGAGAGAGAAAGGAGACGGTTGGGAACGCGGGGGTCTGAGGTAGCACAAGGGGAGGCAAACCTGGCCACTCTGGCCTTGCTCGCCCCCATAATTCTGTTTTCTTGTCGCAGGGGCGAACCCCTGGGGCGTGTGCGGGGCTGCCAAATATGGGCATATCGATCGCGGCGCGTGGCGGGTGCATGACCACGTGACCCTGGTCTGCCCTCACGTGCATATGGTGACTGCAGGGTCCTTTGTGGCTTGTGTCCCTGGCCGACTTCAGCCCCCCCCCCCCATTGCCTCCGAGTCAGTCACTCTGATTGCTAGAGGTGGGGTGGTGGGGAAAGTGTCCGCCCCACAGTTCTGACAGCCAGGTTCTGCGATTATTGTCTGGGAGGGGGAGAGGTGAAATATGATGGTGCCGGGGCAACCTGCGACCTCGCGCACTATAACAGTCCTCTACCCTTCCGTAATAAATACCTCTTACTCCCCAAAACCCTCGTCAGCCATGCACTTGTCTTGCACACAAGTAATACATGCATATAGACACATAGACATACACACATACAGACACATAGACATCATAAATGTTTCTCACGGTGTCATTCCTTTGCTGATCACTTGTTTCTTGTGTTGTTAACCGTTGCTTCGTGTGTAGTCTTTCGTATACAGCACGGGGAAATGCGCTTATTTATTCTATTATTAAATCAATAAATAAAAACATAAAACCCAAACCCTAACGCAATCTTATACATACATGTATAGCTAACACACACAGTCGCATCTCGAATTTCCCGTAGCCCGTCACTTGGTGGATGGCAGTAAAGCTTCTGTTCCGTAGCAGTGTCCACCTTGCATCGACCCTATTCCTCTCCTGATGTGTGTGTGTTAGTGTGTGTGTCTTTGTTTCACCCCGCGCGTGCACCAAGTGTGGGCGGCAAGAAGCCCGGATGATAAGGCTGCAGAGCGTCCCCCGCTGGCACCGGGAGACAATGGCGACAGGCAGACTTCCAACTAGCATCATGCCACCTGACACACCCGCCACACCGCACACCGCGACACATCTGCCACTGTGCCCCCTGACCCCCCTCTGTACCCTCTGGCACATTCTATCATGTGTCATGACACATGTCACCGCTGTGCCGTCTGACACTGACCCCTGTCTTCCCCCTGCCACACCCTATTTTATGTGCCACGTGACACACGTGTGACCAGGAACTCACCTGACCCTTCCCTCCCTACTCCCGTCTAAATATTCTCTTCTGACCTGATCAACGCATGCGCGAAAAGACGAACACCCTCGTCAAATCTTGACCACGATCGCTCTAGTCTACTCAGCCGTTCTGTCTCAAAACAAGACCCAATTGGTTTAAACCTTAGTCTAACACTAACCCTAAACCCTTACGCTAACACTAACCCGAACCTAGGCCCCGACGCTGTCATATACATGTACACGAAGCTAACAAACTCACTTCCCACTGCACTATAGTCGCTTCAACAAATTACTGTATTTTCACAGAACACCATACCATGGGGGAATTAAAAGATGGTCTGCACGTGGCGGAAGTGAGAAAGTAAAAAATATTCGCCATCCGGTCACAGAACGTCTGTTCCCGAAGTCAATAGCCGAGGATGCTACATAAATCAGTCAACACACAGAGGAAGTTCGCCAAGAGATCGTTAAAACCTTGCGTCAAACAAAACTGCAGCAACGACCTCCTAATAAATTAAACAGTCGACTCCATGTCCTTAGGGGCAGTGCATAGGTTACTGTCAAGACCCATGACCTGTCCTGACTTGGAAAAACAAACCCTAAAAAAACAACAACAACAGTCAATAGTTTTACTTTCACGATGAGTGTCGCTCTCTGATCTTGTCCTACTCGTGTGTCGTGGTCTCGGGAAATGGCGGCCAAGCAGATATTGCACCCTGAAGAGACATACCCTTTTGAGAGCTACAACAAACCATCACTAGAAGGCACTCCTAACATAAAAATGAACCTCACTGAAATCACGAGGTGCCATTCTGTCAGCCACATGTTCCTGCCGGATGTCACCAGCAGCCTCACTAGTGACCGTAGTTATGAAGCGAGGGTAAGTCGTTGTCCTGAGGTAACATGGGGATGAAGGACAAGCTCTTGTTGTCCAGACCCGCAGATGTTGTACACGTGGAGCAAGATTGTGAGTAAAATGCTTTGGGGTAAAGAAACATAAATACCCTCTGGGTATCTGCACAGCATTGTAATTACGAAAACAAGACAATATTCCTTGAATTCTCCATGTTGCCCTAGGCCTAGAGAAACAACATACCCTCGCTTCATAGCTACGACCCCAGGTGTCGCTGTTTCGTCCTGGGGCTCACCAAGAGGACATACATCACTCACGTCGACCGCCATTCCGCTGATTGCGCTCTTGTAGATGTGCTCCGTCTTCAGTCGACCGTTTCTCTACCCGTCATTGGCAGATTCCTTGCTGGACAAGAAAATGTGGCAGTGAGAATAACGGAGCGAGACAGCAAGTGCCCGTTTGACTGGCCGCTCGCTAGCGAGACAAGCTCCTGCCCGCTGCTGTGCGGGACACACCCACTCCCCCGCCTGTGCTCCTCCCCCCTATTCCTCGAGCAGTCCATTACCCGTCAATCCATTATTTCTATTATCGCTGCACCCCCCACACCCGGCAGCCGCCGGCCCATGACTGCTGAAAGATTAAGGTGCGTCCCGGCCATCCGCCGCGTCACCGGGGACTCCAGGACAGGCCCAGGTACCAAGCGAGGAAGGGAGAACCAAGCCACCCGGCTCCACCCAGCCTCTCTCACGGCCAACCCAATCTCCGTCACGGCCAGATCAAAGCAGGGCCAAGCACACATGGATGGCAAGGGCGCTCGACCGTGGAACAAAAGCAGGAGCGGAGAGATGGAGAGAGCGAGGCACGAGTGAATAGTTCCTCCAGGAGGGTTTTGTGCATTCCACGACAACACACTGCAGCAAATCTGCCCTATGACTTGAGTTCTTTGAGGACTCACTCAGGCAGTCGTGACAGGCCAAACGTAGTCTTCGCCTCCCTGATTATTTATTTATCTAGACAAGCACATCTAGACAAATCTGCGCATGGACAACCGAAACAGTTCGACTACTCAGGAACAACTGTCAGGCTTGCTGATGACGCCTGTGAGAAAAGCCAGTAGCCGTCTGACGACAACAGTGATGTTCTCTCATCACAATGAAACAGCGGCCATCTATTTCCACACTTATGTATACATTACCAGCATAAACAGCCAGCACTGAGGTCAGCGAGTGAGGCCGGACAAAGCCTTGAGGTTAAGGGGACGCAACTTCCTCCTAAGAAAAAAAAAATCTGTAGCTTTTCTGACAGATTTGTTTCCCTTACGAGACGCCATAGTATGCGTGTCGCACTTTTCTGCTTCGAATAGCAATGTCAGCAAAGTCTGGAAAAATCTACATGAGGAAATGTTCTTATTTTTTATAGAACTAGAATGAACTTTTTTGTGGAATTTTGTGTATCGCCATTGAAGAAAGAAAGATCAACATGACGCCTTTGTCAAATAGGCATGGGGAGCGTGGTCACCTCCCCCCCCCACACACACACACTACCCACCCCAAAGAGTAAGCATTTAAGCTCTAACATTAATTACTAACGTTGAACAGCATCGGCTAGATATACCATCAAGTTTTCAGTCAGCACAAAGATTGTGTTGCATAAATCTTTCGCCTGATTTTGTATGCACACACAACATGGACACATGAACTCACATTATAGATTCTTCCTGAAATAATTTGATTCATACGTTTCATATGTCAATTACATACAAATAAACTATAACAACTTTTTTATTAGGATAAATAATAATTAATATTTTTATGTTAAACTTTTTTTCCCCACAAACAGAACTGGAATACTCAGAATCATCCAGAAAGGGAGATTACCACAAGGAGTAAAGGCACAACAAGAGTTGCAGCTCTTGGACCATCACAGACTGCGTTCACAACTTTGGAAACATTCAAACGTACATGTGTGTGTGAATGCGTGTCAGACAAAATTGAAATGCGCTCGCACCTACCACACACCCACACACGCCAAATCACACGAATGCACTACTTGCTGGACAGGATCGAGCAGACAAAGAAAGAAGACGGGGAGTGGGGTAGGTAGCAAAAGGCCGACAATCGTTAGATGAAAAACAACAGAAGGCGACGAAAATAATAATAACAAAAAAAAAAATAAACTGAAGAGTTTACTTCTTACATTTTTGAAATGGTGTTAGACAAACACAAGGACACTGCCAACAAAGACTAATTAGGTAATTAAGTGCATGCTGATTTCCATGTAGCCAGCGGCCAGTTACCAACCTCTTCATGGCAGGAGTAGTCCGACATGTAGCCTTTGTTGCGCATGTGGTTGAGGTACGTCTGGGTGATGGGTACACTGAAATCGATGATGGGTGGGTCGTCAGTCACGTGACATGCTGGTTCGGCGGGAAGCGAGGGAGATTCATTTTGATTGGCTGCGGCTGCCGTGTTGTTGTTGCCCTCTAGCGAGAGATGCATCCGCTTTTGGCAGTCGGTGCAGGACATCAGGAACCGCGTCACCGCCTCACGGGGAAGGAAGCTGTACGTCTCTGCGATCTGCAAGAAGAATATTTGTAACCTTAATATACCACCAGCTTTTGCTTTCCCTTTTTTCTTTGTACTGAGCTCTGGTGAGGTGTGCCTCACACTAGACAGCAGTTCAAAGCGCAGTTCAAAGTTCAAAGTGGAAGACCGAAATGAGTTAAATACTCGGTGTGTTGGATATCCTTAATAATTAGGAATGTAATTAAAGTTAAGTTTTTGAGATCTACAAATAATAATGATGATGATGACGATGATGATGTCAACTGGTCATTTTTAAAGGCAATTTTTAGATATTAGTTTTTAAAAATCCATCATTGCTGGGGTGTGCAGGGACTGTCTGGCCCGAAGGATGACAGGTAGCAGGCTATTGAATGCGGCCGCTGAGATGACCCTGGGCTGGGGCAGTGTCATGGCCATCAAGTTGCGTTCCCATGCATACGGCCCCGATCTTCAGCTCGTTTCTGGCCGCTCACTTGCCGCGTCTGATGCGTGAGCTGCGCAGCATCATACTCTGCTACAGTAAGGGAGATCACTGACTTGGGAGCTAGGTTAGGAAGTGATGCGACTGCTGGAGGAAATCTTGGCTCCATCGCTGGTTATCTCCTCTGATCTGGCCGCGTCGCTACCAGCTCGCCATTTCCATGATTTGATGACAGATGATACTGCGCACTGCTAACATCACGAAATGCAGGCGCTCAAAGAGCCAGCAACTCTTCCGAGCTTCCCCTTGCTCAGCGGAGACTTCTCTCCCTTGGACAACTCGCTTAGATGCCTAGAACGGCCGCAAGTATAATAACAATCAATAAATGTTTGAATAAAGGTAGAACAATAACAACAAAACTCAAAAACTATTTTCTATTGGAGGGAGTTATTCAACAAATAATTTTTAAAAAAAAAACAACTTTAGAAGAGCCAGTGACGTATTTAACTGGTTGTTATGGACGCTATAAAGTACAACCCAAAGTCGAAGCTGCAAGAGGTGGGGTTATGGCTGACATCTTGTCTCGGAGCACGCGCACTTCTCCTGTTGACATGGTTCGGTTTGTATTTTTATTTTGGATCGGGAACTCCGATCATCTCACCCTTTAGACTCGCCCATAGTGTGAAATCATCGCAAGGGAACAAGCACTTTCTTGTAAAACAATTCAATGTTCTGCCTCCAATAATTTCATAGAGTTCAGTCTTGGCTTCCTTCAATGGTTTGCTTCTAAACAGAGAAGATTTATCAGTGACCATAGCAACCAGACTGAAAGAAAAGAATAATCTTAGGATATTAAAAGAAATAAAACTCACTTTTCTTGAATAGTTTTTCCATATACCAAGGAATTATTCAAAGCCAGTCAGTGGATGGAGATGGGCTGCAGCTGTCAGAATACAGACAGGCCTAATCCCAACATGAAAATTCACTTTTCTTCACTTGGGTGCCTAGTGACCACAGTCTTCAGTAAACTCACAATTTATAACCTCTCTACTGCTCATATCTGCAGACGCCTAAAGAGCTGGTGGTGTAGGAAACATGTTTGCCTGCCTGTACTCACAGTTCAAATCTCGCCAATCAACTACACTAAAGAAAAGTGATTGTTCCTGTTGGGATTTCTCCCGTCTGTATTCTGACAGCTACAACTCATTTCCATTCACTGATCAGTTTAGACTAAAGTCACTAAGTACCAAAGGGTAAGCAGTTAGTTGAGTGGCTGGAATGTTTGAACCCGAAGGCGCAGTGGTTCGATGCTTGTAAGGCGCAGCAATCTTCCCCTAATCGACCCAGCTGTCAGAAGGGGGTACCTGGCTGTACAGAGGGGTGGGGATGAGAGGGAGAGGAGATGAACTCTAACTTCATGTGGGGTCTCTTACAACAACTTCTTCAGTAACATGAGAAGAAATAAAGGCTATAGACCTTTACCTTTACCTAAGCAGTCAAACAGCCAAGCTTTAAATGACACTGGCAACTTTAACTACTGTTTTGTTTTCAAGACAGACCCTATTGTCAGCTATCTATAATATTTTGAGATCCAGTCTCTCCTCTTAACTGTTGTTTTTCAGCTCGTTTCTCCCCCACCAACAATGGACTGTGTACGCAGACAGCGACTACCAGGACCAGGGGACATAATCGATGAGTCATTGTCGGTTGTTGATGAACAGAGTTACGCAACGCTGCCCACAAACGCAGCGCAGCGTGCTCCCAGGAGGATGGACACCCAAGTTACCCGAGACCAGAGGCATCTACACAACAGCGCCACCGCCTTCCTGCCTCCCTCCCAAAGTCCTCGGTTTTCCCTCCGTACAGACCTCTCGACCTCTCGACCTCTCGCTTATCTCGTTTGTTCTGATCAGTGACTTCAATAAGACCACGGCGTGCATCTAAGTGCAAGCAGCCGGATTGTGGTTGCAAGATGGTGTTCCTGTGACAACAACGACAATGATACCACCTGGGCAGCCATACAATTGCAAACTGACACGTTACAAAAAGACCACGCACCCGGTCCCTGGAAACGGAAGTGACCCAGGACGGGTGTGGGTGGCAGCACGTACCCGCCAGAGATTTGGATACCGGAGTCTGAAAGACACACCTTCTCACCTGGTTAAGGTAAAGAAAAAAAATCCAGAACTGTGAAACCATCATCGCCTCCTGACAAACCATCATCTCTTGTAGTAGGAGTATATAAGAGACAAACCAATGACACGTGTACTTTGTGTTCACAAGATGTAGACAAATGCCTATATTTAGTTTGTGCACCTCAGGCACAAAAGAGAATAAGTTGTAGTGTACTTGTGAATAAAGGACATTTTTTTTTAAAGTAACAAATCAGTTTCCTAATATATATCGTTACAACTTTAAGCTAACACTTGAGGTCGTCTGTGACCTTTGAGGTAGTTTCGGGGGTGACTGAAGCTGCCCACCTGAAAATCCGCAGCAGGTGCGACAAGAAAAGACGTGGAAAGGTTATAAGGCTACTTGGTGCGGCGTGACGTGTCTCTTCCCTGCTGGACAGACAGACACACGCACTAACTGACCACACTAGACTGCACGCTAAGACCCAACTCGTGGTGCGGAGGACGAAGCTCTGGACTGACGTGTAAGGTGGGCCAGGCCAGGGCCCACAGTTGGCCCACTTCAGGTACAAACCACGTGACGTCACCGTTTCCCTTGTACCTCCACGTTGACAGACCTTGCGCATGGAGCACAAGCAGCACTATTATTTCAGCAGATGAGGAGCCGAGTGCCGCCATGTGCCTCTTCTCTAAACGGGACTTCGGGTGAAGAATCGATGGGGACTGGGGGGACTGGGGGGACCGACCCGCTCCTTGTATCTGACCCTGACCCCGCCATGTCTGGAGGCTGAGGCGCTGCTTTATGTCTGTGTGTTTGTTTGTTTGTTTGGAGGGGAGAGGAGTTGCGTGACATTCAGCGGTGTGTGTGGATGTCGAGCTTGGTGAAGATACTATGCACTTTGATATAAAACCATATTCTGAGCTGGTTCAAGAACCAACTTTTCCCCAGCTGACCAGTCTTTCCCACCAAACACATCGCCAAATTTTAACTCACAATGGCTGAACAAACAAGTATAAACACGAACAGTTAATATCTCATAAAAAACGTGTCTTTTGCAGCAATGGACAGTAAATACCTGCTTACTGTAGCTAGGGAAGTGTGAAAGAAAGATTTTCTTGGCTCAGTAATCCAGTTCCTATAATGGCGCTCATTTGTTTCCATTTTTTTAAACAGACAGGTTAGGCTAGCTGGCTCTTGTACTAAAGTACACACAAAAGTAATTCATGCCTAAGTACACTGTTGTTACGCACTTGGAGTGTCCGAAGAGAAGACAGGAGAGAAAAAAAGCAATGGCGGTGGTAGGTGGGTTACGTAAGCAAGACTTCACCTCGGAGAACTGTTGCTACTAATGTGATGGCGAGAGAAGTTTGCATTTCTGTCTTCTCTCGAGCCAGTACCGGCATGTGGGTTTCCATTACTGAGCGATATTTCCATCACTCACACGTCACCAGCAGGTGCTAAAGTGATTTCTCAAGCTTCACGCCCAACTGCTGGCGGCTCGTGTATGAGGCTGGGCGGCACAAGTAAAGTTGGGGCCCGGATGCTGTTGTGACGCGGGCTGCGGCCACCGGCTCTCAGAGGGCGCTCTCAGATCGATGGCGGGACGTCCCGCCTTCTCGCCTGTCACCATGTCTCCTCCCCAACCACCACCACCACCACCACCACCACCCCAGCTTCCACATCCCACACCCCATCCATTTCTCTTCTGCCTGCTCGGTGCTTCCTCCTCCATTGCTTAACGACTTCGCCTGACGTTGGAGCTTTTGCTGCTGGGGCGAGGACGGGGTACAGGAGCATTGCTAGTCCGATGTAAGATCAGGGTCTCCTCGACCAACGACATGTCTGGTCACAGAGCAGAGGTACACCGTTTGGTATTAGGGAGAAAAGTTATTACTACAGCCATCACGTGTTTGTAATACAGAGGTACAGGGAGACACTCGGAACAAATGTGACTTGGGCGACTGGACAGATGTGTAGTACGTTTGGATAATTTTAGTGTTTGTGTGTGTGTTTGTGTGTCCTATAATTGACATGAACTCACCCATAGAGGCAGTTAAGTGGTATCATTACTATTATTTTTATTACTTCTACTATAATTACATAACTAGAAGAAAGGAGGTCATGAAAGATGCTGACAAACAGAGAGAGTGAAAAATGAAGCGAAAGTCGAGCAACATGAACAAAGAAACAAAAGGAACTTGGTGACGGAGCTAGAACACCTCAAACCATTATTTCCAGAAGTAAGAGGACTCCCTGCAACACGAAGCGATGCCCCACTACGCTCCCCAACCCCAGGCTGTTATAGTCTCCTGTAGACACACCAAGCTCACCCAGCCAGCTGTGGAAATGTCAAAGACTGGAGGTTTGGGGGGGGGGGGTAGGGATGTGGGACGGCTGCTTGTGGGACAGGGTGAGACGGCTGAGTGCGGAGGGATCTGCTACACACCCAGTGGAGGAGCTGGCTGTCCCCGCTATCGATCAGCCCCCCCACTTCCACCCTCACCAGCTGCGCGCACCACGTGCCGGCTTCCGGTCTCAAGAACTCCGAAGACATCTGTCAGTTAAAGCGCCAGTCGTCAGATGGCTAACTCAGGAGTCTTTTTAAAACATGTTGTTAGTGCTAACACGTCCTTTTAAACAAATGGTTTATGCTAACTCAAGGATCTTTTTCCAAATATAGTTATTGTTAATTGTTTAACACTATTTTTCAAAGATATTGTTGATGGTGCGTGTTAAGCTGGCATCGTGTTGCAATGGGTAGCAACATCCGCCGCTTAAGTGAAGAGAAAACGATAAATTGTAAACATGCCTATGTGTACACGTGTTTATATATCCACATATATATTTTAAACTAAGACTCAGATCCGTGATTATTCTGAGGTAACTGACAAAATATTGTTCACTCAGCTCGCTGGATTCGGGGGAGAGATTCTCAAACATCAAGTCCTATCCACATACTCTTCGTTTCTTATTATTCTTTCGGTCTTCTCTAGGGGTCCCCATGACTTTGGATTGAAAACTACGTGATACGTGAATCACGTTAAAGCGAAGAACTGCGTCTGTCTACGTCTGTCTACGTCTGTTCCTTCTTGCAGGACGTCTTCAGGGCGACGAGCGAAGTATCAATGTTCTTTCCGAGGTAACATGGATGGCTGGTGGCACTGGGATGTTGAGGGTCCCGCGCCGACCATCGAGGGTGATACCAACCACGTAGATGGGACTTGTGACGTGTCAGTGTAGGAGAAGTAGGAGACTGGAACCCATCGGACAACTCGTCTGCATGTGACCACAATCGATGACCTGGAGGTCGCCCGAGACGCCGGTGCCAGACAAGAGGACGAGCAGCTGTAGGGGTCCGCTGGCTACTCGTGTAGCTGTGACGCAGGTGCTGCAAGATGGCGGGAGTTGTTGGAGGGAGAGAGAGAGGTGAGGTGGGGGGTCCAGTCCCAGGAGAAGGAGTGACAGTAAAATGACAAGAGCGAAGGACGATTAGCCAGAACAATCGGGTCAAGACAGAAGTACACTCGGGTACCACGACATCTGGTCAAGACATTGAGTTCTCTTGGGTACAGTCACATCAAGGTGAGGGTCAGGAGGTCAAAACAGGAGTACACTAATGTACATAAATATACAAAAGTGCATTTCACAACTAAAGTAAATGTCTTTTTCGGGGGGTGGGGGAAGTAGGCCATGCGTATGTCCTGCGAAAACGAATAACTCATTAAAAAAATTGGAAGAAGCAAAAGTTATTTTTCCTTTCAGTATGTCTACCTTCAACAGACATTTCCCGAGAAGCTTAGAAGTAAGCTGATTAACTTGTCGTATTAGGTCACGTGTAGAACAAGACATTTATCGAATGACTCGTTTTGAAAATAAATTAAAATGCTGGTCTGCGAAATAACATGAAAAAATAAAATTTGGATTTAAACTTCAAAAATAAATGGGAAAAGAACAGAGAGAAAGATGGTCTCCTCAAGTGTTTGCTGTTAAATTGCCAAAATGTACATTTTAATGGTTTTATACGGTATACTGTTAGAATGTACATTATACACGGTATGCTGTATACATTATATACTGTAAGGCTGTATTATTATACTATAAGACTATACTTTGTATGTTGCCATAGTTTGTACTGTACGCTGTTAGAATTATCTACCATGACACCAGTTATTCAATCTTGTCAAACCGACATGTCGTTAGTACACTGTCCTGTTTGGGGGAGGGGTGGAAAAATATTATTTATGTTCTTTAGGGAAGACGGGTGGAGGTGACAATGGCTGCGACAGGGAGACAGCGAGACGACAATGACAGAGTAGGAGACACGGAGACAGGACACGAACGCGCGCACACACACACTCACACTTTCACTCACACACACGAGCGTGCGCGAGGAGAGAAAGAAGAGAAAGGGAGAGCGCGAGACAGCAGGGTGGCGTGAAGGTTGTCGGGAAGACGATGGCAACAAGAGAGACGGGAGAGAGAGAGAGGGTGCGAGGTGGGGTGGATGATGGAGGGCGATTGCACACCCGGGAGGGATGGCGGGGGCTTGCGACAGCTATCGACTTTCGGAGCCCGTGCGTAGGACCTCCTCTCCGGTCCTGCAGCGGGAGGGGCGGGAGGGACAGGTCCTGACCCAGTCGATAGCCGGCCACACCAGCGCCGCCTGACGCCGCCTGACGCTCTGGGATCCTGATGGCGTCCGGACAGAGACACAGCCCGCGTCGCCGCGATAGCTCACAGGGAACCAGCAACCTGCCTCCGCTCAGCGATCACACTGCGGCGATAACACCGCCGATAACAAGTCCGATAACACTCAAAACTATGAAAAGCTCTCTCGCTGTCTTGGATTAAACTCGGTTGGGAGTGACGAACGTGTGAACTCTCAAAGTCGCCGGGTTTGGAGTCAGGAAAAACTCGTCATCTTCCTCGCTGACGATCGTCACTTTGTTATCGTCGCACCATCAGCATCAGACGTGAAGCTACTTGTGTGGTCGAGCCATCCAACTCACAAACACCTCCCTCCCATCTCACAAAACTTTCGTGTCGCCAGACTGTTTATTTTTAAAGACTGTCCACGTGGGAGTGGGAGACAGTTTGGGGGTTGGGTAGGAGAAAGTGGGGGTGAGGGGAAGGGGTTGAAGGAGGCAGAGGGCGTGGTCGAGCTGCCAATTTGTCGAAATAGCTGGAAAGAAATTAACAGCGTCAGGTCAATTTGTAAAAAAAAGCGAAATGAATATAAAAAGAATAGCGTTAGGATTGTCAGTTTGAGAAAAGAACTCCCAGAAGTAGGCGACTACAGGGTCACAACAGCATCACAGTGAGGCCTGGCAGCCCCGGCATCGCGCCCTTCCTCCTGCACGTGATGACAAACAACACTCGACAGTTTACACAAACACAAACCAGGAAACAGTCCTGTAAGCCCCTGCCAGTCGTCAGGGATGTAACAGTTGATTGTCACGTGACTGGGGGTCTGACGTCACGGTACTGGACATGGGGAGGGGGAGGCTGGATCATAACGCATGCAGACATTATTACGTAATATGAGGTCCGTCATTACGTAATGTGAGGAGTGGAAGGTCGCGCGAGGGTGTAGACGTCATCATTGTTGGACGTTAGGCGGGTTCCAGTCTCATAACGCGAGGGGCTGGAAATGTGCCGTGTGACCACAGTTGACCCCTGTGTTATTTCCGTCTGCATTATAACAGTGTGATTAACACAACTGATTTCCATAGCAACCTGAGATTTTTAAACAAACTGTAATATAAAACCCATTGCAGACAACAAACTAAATTACAAATATCTAGAACTGATAAATACTTCAAACCACACATAGAGTGAGTACCTCTCACACGAACCCATCCAACTGGCAGGTGACATTGTAACAGTGATGAATGGCGGCTGATGTCACAATCATAACAACATCAACAATCAAAGTAACGCAACATTTCTAATTGTGCTAACATGGTGTAGCATGAATGGATTGATGTAAGGAAAGAAGTGAGCAGGCCAGCTTGGGATGAAGTGTCTTTCAAATAACAAACCCACAGAAGTGTAACGACAGCTGACCTAAGACTGCCATCAAACACAGAAACTGAGTGATGGAGAAGAGTAGGGATGGAAGGGAGGAACAGAGAATGTATGTCTACTTAAGGCGACTTCTAATGAGAAGTTCAACACGACAGATGCTGAGTCTTCCTACAAAAGCTGAACTGTCAACTGAACAAGCGCTTGGTTATTTTACACTCAGTCTGCAAGCAGCACCGACACTGGATCTTGCAACAGGACAGACGTTGGGTCTGTCAACAGGACTGGCACCGGATCTTCCCCCAGGACAGACGCTCGGTCTGTCAGCAGGACAGGCGCTGCGGGTCTGTCGACAGCCGGTGTAAGCTGGGCTCGCAACTTGCCTCCAGGCGTCGCCCCCGGCCGGAAGTGGGCCCGCACCATACATCTTCATTTGGACCCCGCGGCCCGGGACGCTGCTGTCCCCTCCGGCATCGATCTGGGACAAGCGTTCAATCCATCGGCACGCTGACTCAGTGCGCCTACAGCGCCGCCGCGGAATTTTGCGGCAAGGCCGCTAACTCTACCTTCTGGCTCTTAGCGAACCGCTCTGTTGATCTCCTCCATTTCCATTCTGATAAATGTTGCTGCAGCAGCTTTATACCATTAGCACCACCAGCACTCCTGCTTCTCTTGCAGACGTTATTAATCGCGACAATTGCCAACGGACCTCCATGATTTGAAATGTAACGCTCTTCGTTTCTGTTGGTCCTCTGATGGCGGAGACATAGTCGTGGTCATAAAAGGGAGGGAGAGATTTAAGATGATAGTAGCATGATGCTAGTGTTGTCACTAAAATGCATTTTTAGGGATAAGTGGGGTCAACGCTTTTTTCTGCTGATTGGGTAAAACTCAGTGCGAGATATCTTCCCTCAAACCTTTTTTTTTTTCATTCTCGCTACAAACATCATTATGAACGGTCAGAGGTCAAAAGTGTGACCAGACGATAGACCCAATGTACATCCCCAGTAAACGTATCCTAAACTAGCCTGTGTTGTTGTTTACGTCTGAGCTTGTTGATGTTTATTGCCATGAGGCACTCCAGAATGGAAAAATGGATATTCGTCTATATTTGGTAAATAAACATTTAAACAAAATTGCATCCCATGAGTCCTTTAACGGTGTTTTAATGCCCCTACCACTGCCAGTGCCACTGCCAATACTCTGTGGCACTACTGATGACACTACTGTCAGTTGTGACAATCCTATCAACACTGCAGGTGTCAGGTGTTTCCAGAGAGTTCTGTGTTAAGTCTCCATCTTCCCAGCTCGGCTTCAGCCTCAATATTATTATCTTGACACCAACTTCGAGCAATAGTGAGTGTCCGCAGCTTGATCTTAAAAACCTCGGCGGCTGTTGACATGGTGAGACTGAGACTGATAGCCTGATGATAAATCACGACAGCGCCCTCTCTTGCAGATGGTTGCAGGGGAAAGAGATGCAGTTATGTAGACACAAAAATGTTCTTAATTACCTCTGTGCATTTTTCACAAGACCACGTGTTCATTGGGAAGAAAATGATGTGACAACTTTCACCTGCTTCTCCAGCAAGCAAGGGACCAATGGAAAACGAGCCCTGGGGGTCATCTGACGTAAGCATAATCAAAGTCATATGACATTGCCAAAAAATGTGTCGGTTTTGGAAAATAGTCGTACCTTCTAGCAAGGCCCAATGGATTTCTTCTCTTGTTTTCTCAGTGTCTGGTGTTTAAATTATTCTCTGTTTCAGTTTCTAAACAAATGTAAAAGATCTGTCTTGTGAGAAAGATGAGCACGTGACGATGTGATAGAATGAGACCCTGCACCCTAACCCTGCTCGGCTGTGAACTGTAAGGGGTACTTCCCTCTTGTCCCTCACACATCAAGACCCTCACAGCTGTCCCTCGTGTCCTTCATACAGCTGTCATCATGACCCTCACAGCTGTCCATCTTTACCTTCATACAGCTGTCATCATGCCCCTCATACAGCTGTCCCTGAAATCTTAGCAATGCCGGAGAGGAGGGAGAACCTGCAGATGGGACCTACAGTCCTGACACCACTGCCTGTCTCCACTGATGGAATTTTGCAACTGTGTGCGTGTCTGTATGCGTGTGTGCGTGCGTGAGTGCGTGCGTGTGTGCGTGAGAGTGTGCGTGCGTACGCGCGCATGAGAAGGGAGAGCACGCTCAATACCCCGTCACACAAGGGACCTGGCGGGTCGAATGTCAAGTCTTGTCTCAAGGTGACGGTGGATGGTGAGAGCTGAGTGGGTCCCGTGCGGTCTGCCGTGCACGTGACGGAATCTGCCTGTTGTCTGGTTAAATGACGCTCACCAGGACATTGGTCCACGAGTCGCACTCCTTAAACAAGCCTTACACCAGTTGCCTGCCCCTCGTCTGATCCACGGCGAGTCTCAGCTGAGACTGGCAATGGCGATGTGTCACAATATCAGATTGTAAGGACTATCAGTATGATCATGTGACACCATCAGTAAGGACTATCAGTATGATCACGTGACACCATCAGTAAGGACACAGTATGATCAAGGAGTAAAGTAGGTGACCGGTCAGACTTCGCCTTGTATACATGGCGGTGGGCGGGGCCATGTGTGTGTGAGTGAGAGAGAGAGTTGTTGATCTAACAACAACACCATTTTTTTTCAGGCGGAAGTGGAGGATGAAATAGTCAGAAATTCTGATAAACCACTCGCATGGAAGCAGGTTGTCGGCTCCCACAGCCAGTTACGACCGTGAAACACACACATACTGCAGACGATATTGTTAAAGACGAACTTGACAAAGTTGCAACCATATAAAAAGAAAGAAATTATTTTAAACCATATATATTTACTTATTTAATGACTGATCAGTTCTTGGTTCTCTGCCCTTGCCTCCCCCGTTCAGACGATGCTGCAGTGTGGATCACATTCCCTCCACAACAAAGTCAGGACTGACATCTACACTCATCAGCGACGAAAGTATCATTGAACAACTCCCACAGACACCAGCAGAGATCGAATTGCCGAATAAACTCAGTGACTGATGTCACACGGCTGGACTAGGTAGGCTGTATCAGTCAGGGTCTCTACAATCTTTTTTAACGATTGCAAAAGGTAGCAGTGTCGCAGAAATATCAATCATGCTGGCATGCAAATCACTGAAAAGCTTTGCTTAAGCTTTGAACAGACAGACTGGAATATTGACTGCAAGCTACTAGTTCTGGCTTCTGTCTGCGTGTCTGCCCTTTTGTTTCATGATGGGGGAGACAAATTGTGTTGTTTTCTTTGTTAGACCCTGCAGCCAGTTCGTGTGCCCGCAGGTACGGCTCTCAGCACTGCGGTCAAAATGTTTGTTTATTATTGTCAAATACTTTAAGGAAGAAAAGATGTTTACGACGAAGACGATAAGCGAAAGAAGCGAAAGAAGGACTGCACATAATGATCACACCAAAGGCGAAGGTTCAATGAAAAAAAAAATGGAAGAGGTTTCATCACTGAAAACTCGCTTGTCCTGGGTGAACCCGGAGACTATCGGTTCTTTTCTCGAAGTGCGTCAACAGGATGAACTTTTAAAGGTCACACTGTAACGGCTGAGAAACTGAGATCGTAGTCTTGGTGATGCTTCTGACCTTAGGGTTCTCGTTAAGTGTTCACGCTGACTTACTGCATAAGTACCACACGGTGTTTATTTTGCGCACTTGCAATGTGGAGAAGTCTTTGACCACGGAATCTCAAGACATGAGTTTTAAAGAATTTTCACATTTACATTTAAAAAAATTGAGAGAAGAGAAAATAATGTTCCTTCACTTCCAGAATAACGGTTTGCCAAATTTGTATAACTCATTTTTGTTTTCTTTCTTCATCAACTTATTTTCATGTCTTTCACCAGTAATCAACTGTGAGACACATTTGTGACGTCAGTTGGACACGTGACTCCTGTCTCGCTGCTTGACCCTCTTCACTTCAAAGGTTTGTTTCCCCTGACTGAGGATGGGACGGAAACGTTTGTCGCAAAGAGGCCAGTCTCCGTTTCCTACAGTCCTACATGTCTGAGATCTCATCTCAATCTCCGCTTCTTACAGTCCCACTCGTCTGCTGATCTCATCTCACCCGACGGTTGACTGGACCTGACACTCACGGCACGAGTAGCCTCCCACCACTTTGGTAAGTCGCTTCTCTCGGTGCTTCCAGACAGGGCTCCGGACAGACACGACACTCAGGTGTCTAGTGTGCAGACAGAAACTTTGAAAACACTTCCTGCCCAAGTGGGATATAAAGTTGGATTCTCGAGAATTTATTGCCTACCACACACCTCATGAAACAAGCTCTTCTTCTGCTTCGTCTCCAGTCTGTCGGGGGATTCATCTGATACCGTTGATGCTCGGAGGTTGAAACAGGAAACTAATGAGTCAGAAACTCTAAATCCAGTGGAGTCATTTAGTCGTTAAAAATAAAAATGTGAACGTCACCGAAGAACGGGTAGGTCTGGACAATGACGGGTAGACAAGTCCACCCCAGTGAAGATATCACACACTTCCATGGTAGGAGCACATTTCTCACAGAATCGCGACTTTTAACACAAACCTAGCGTCCGGAAGGTGAGGGAAGGTGAGGGATGGTGCCTTGGCGGTCGGTGCGGGATCAGAGGGGAAAGAGTGACTACAGCCTCGTGATCGATGCCAGCTTAATTATGGCGTCACGTCTCAAAGGGAGGATACTCCACACCGGGAGTTGGCGCCCCTTTGTCGCACGATGTATTGTGAGCTAATGGTATTTACAGTAAAAGCATGTGTTAGCTGCTGCCTCCCTTTGTCTGTGCGTCTAATTAACGACAAAACACCATTGATCACTTAAAAATTACTTATCATTACTGATCACTGCATGCACGACCAACGTTTTAAAGTGGGTCTCTTTACCGCTGCTCTGTCCCTTCCTCCGCGAGGTATTTGTAGGGAGTTTCCGGGCGGATTTTGCCGCAGGAGTCGAGGGCAAGTCTGTTGTTTGGAAGCAGGGTGTGAGCTTCCAGATTTGGCCGAGCAGAAATGGCGACACTGGACGGCCGGTCCCTGGGGATCCGCGATAGCGTGGCGGAATAGAGATTGATGGGTGGCCAGCACTTGTGCATTACACTTGCGTGAAACAGAACGCCGGCTGGGCCATCCGGCCACGATAATACGACAGCATCCACAACGCTGGCAACAATGGGCGACAGTCGCATGAAATGTAGCTCATAGCGAGGCTGTCGCCTCACCGAGGACAATGCCAGCTCCTGGATTTGTTTTGTAGAGTGGGGTGGTCAATGGAGACCGTTCGTTTCAAAGCGTTCGTAGTTAATCAGTGTTTAGCAGGCCTGTAATTATTACTTTAAAATCATTATTAAGGCCAGAAAAGACTGAAGTATTGAAAACTATTTTTGAAGGCATTTTTTTAATTTTAAAAAATGAAAATAGAAGGCTGTGAAATGCAAACAATTATTTAAATCAGGTATTGCAAAGTCTTCTCGTTTCATAAACTGTTTAAATTTGTCAGTGTATTTAATTTTATTTTCAGACACATATAGTCTATTATGTACACTTCTCACATTTTCAGTAGAATTATACGTGATCTGCTATATAAACAGTTTGGCATTAGTCATCTGCAGACGTATTTGTATCTGAGAGGCTGGAGTGGTTATCTTCTCACGACTGTCCTAGTGATTGTCACACTGGTGGTTATTTTTTTTCCTTTACTTTATTTTAATATTCACATACACCTGGAGGCGAACGCACTAAGTCTAAGCATGTGTGAGACTGTTTAATTAACAAACACTATTTGTAGGCCACACCAGCTTGTTTATTAATACAGTGCTTAATGGCCATCATATGTTGTTGTTTAACAAACAAACATCACATATTGGTCACAATAGTTTGTTGTTTAATTAACAACCACTGTTATCGGCCTTATCACCTTGAGAGGGGTTAGGGAGGAAGTGCTCTTTTGATTGTTGGTTGGTTTATAGTCTCTCGTTAAAAATGTAAGTATCAGTCGATGACATTGTTTACACAATGTGTAAGCATTTTGCTCATCTTTCTTCGTAGACAGAGTATGTGGTGTCTTTATGTGTAATATGTACTTATTTGATGTGTCTGGGTCTAACATCGGTTTATCCTTGTTTATCTGCTGTGTCTAGTATGTGTTTATCTGCGCTTCTGCCACTCATTTATTATTTTCTAACTTTGAACAGTTCAGTCAAACTCTTGGTATGCAAGCGTTTCCCTCCTTGTGTATTTACTAAGCAATGTAAATGCCTTACATTCTTACATAATAAGTACCATAGCGATTCTCTGGTTCTACTTAATGTCATCAGGAGTTCTTCACACACTCCCTACGAGTGTCTTCCTCGTCAGGACCTTCAGGAAGAAATTAGTATTTGTTTATGTTTGAGCTCCTGGCAGTGTCCACACTTCTGCTAAACGGGCAGATTGTTTGTCGGTGCATGATAAATTTTAAAATGTGCTTTATTACTTAAGAGAAAGAAATCATTACAATAATTTTTAAAGCTAATAAGCGAAGACTGTGCTTGTCAACAAGAGCCGAAATAATTACAATAGAATACATGACACGGTTCTCACCCCTTCCTGCCTTCATTCCTTCCCCTACTCTCCTTGTCCGCCCTGTCCTATGCACCACCTTGCTTACCTGTAAGGGTCCTCACACTGCCACCAGCTTGCAGGCAATCACTCCAGCAAAGGAAGGAAAACCTAACTACTTATGAGACATTTAAGAAAAATAAACAAAGTGGTTTATATCAGGTACAGAGTAAATTTTCTTTTAAGGCCAAGGTTCAGGTAGCAGTAAACAAGCAGATGTCTTCTACAAGAACGCTTGTTAAAACAATTTCTCAGAGTATTTTATATAGTTGGTCATTGTTATCTTCGTGTGGCAAATAATGCCGACAACTTCGTATTGACGAATACTGCCAGCTCTGTCACTATTTCATAACTTAATTTAATTTTTATATTTTAAATAATACGGAATAATAATAATAAGAAGAAGAAACACGACATTAAATTGTTAGTACAGAGTAAATTGCAACTCTGTGGGCAGTTTGCAGATGTGAGAAATAAAATATTGCACTTAATAAGAATTCTAACAGTTCATCTTGTGCTGTTTAAAGTGCTAGTGGGGTGCTATTGTTTTTAAAGACTAGACAAAGCACAGTGTGCGATATTATTTTCATAACTTTTGGTGAATATTCCCTTTATGTTCTCTAGAAACAGACCTACAGACGACACAATGAACACAAAGAGCTCGAAATCATGACATCACGTTTGTAAACATGTCTATGCCGATGTTTGTATGTGTGTATCTTACATAAATTTGGGGAATTGAACATTCTCAAAAATTGGGGGAAACCGTACCTCGCAGCGAGCTTCATCCAATCACTAGAAAAAAAAAGTTGACCCCACCAAACCTTTAACTCGTGTGTCGGAGAGTATAAGTAGTAAATGGTTTTGAGCAAGAAATCTGACAACAACGTGCAGTTCTTGCCGCCTTTTCCTAACCTCCAGGCTGAATTCCGGGGACCCAAGAGAAAAGCGAGCTGTGTATTTTGCCCCATAACGATTTTGACTGACACCCAGCAGTAATTGTTGATTTCTTGGCCTGACAACTGACATCTGATCTCTGTTTCCACACAAATCAAACATGGAAGTGTTGTAACAGACGATGTCACCGACGACAAGCTCATTATTCCCAAACGGCGCCATTTGGCCATGTGGGAGCGTGGGCTGAGTTGGAAGAGGTCCGGGTGAGAATACCCAAGCAGGATTAAATGGCCAGGCGACAGTTCGCCGATCGATCGAGAAAAGAAGACGGGCATAAAATGAGTTTCCCCCCCTTTTCGCTCTAAGCCTCTGTGGCTTTTTTACCATGCCTGCATGAGACGATATTGAATTTGGGATTTTTGTTCTAGCTTCTGTCCCTTGGCAGAGCGTCAAGGATTAGCAGATGACAAATGTGTTGTGTGCGGGAGTGCTTGTTACTCCCCCACCCCTTCTTTATACTTGCCTGTCCGATGGCTGTAGAATCTGTCACATGCGTGTGAGCGCGCGTGCATTATTGCGTTTGTGTTCCGTTGTAAGCGTGTGCTGCACGCGCGTGTGTGTGCGTGCTTGCGCATCCCTGGGATATCCTTCCCTCCATCGCTTTTATGTTTGATGTAAAACGCGGCTTGGCATGTGTTCGGTAATCAAAAGATTACTAGTATTAGAGTAATTAAACGATTATCTGTAATTACACTAATCGAAGGATTAGTCTACAACGAATGGCCGAGCTCGTGGTGTGATAGTAAACACCGCCATTAGTGTGTCAAGACAAGGCTTGAGTGTTTCGACTCTAACATGAGAAGAAAGATTCCATGTCATCCGCGAGTCTGCTTTAAAGGGACCACGCACAGAAGAAGTAGATGGCTTACAGATTAAAGTGTAAGCCAAGTAGAGAGCGACATCGAGAGGCAAATGTCTTAGACCATGATGGAAGGAAAGGGAGGGGACGTTGGAGGGTTAGGCGAGTGCACGAAACAGGGGAACAGCTGTGCGGTCGAAGACATGGGCAAAATGGCTGCAGTGAGAGTGGGCAGAGAATGAAGGATTGTGGAAACTGTAGTGCCAGATCCGATGGCCAGCTGATGAGCAAAGTTAGCGTTATGGATCAAAGGGACGTTATCGAATATCCTGCCTACCGGCACCGAGCGTCCGCTGTAGTCAGGCAGAGGTTGTGGCCCCCGGAACGTCTGGACACAGCTGTGTTGATGAGGTGGTTGTTGTCACCAGCTACTAACTGTCAGCCTGCAAGAGGATTCTGTCATACCATAGACTCACAGCTCCTGCCACAGAGCTCAAACAATGAAGTCTTGTTACACGTGTCTTTACTGAAGATCTTCATGTCACATAGGTATTCAATAACAACAAAGCTATTTCTACAAACAAAATGGGACGGTTTTCATACCATCACTGTGTCATTTTCCATTTCATGCATTTTATATCTTATTCTTTCCCTCCCCTTTACCATCCCCTACCGCCATTTCGGGCACTAAGCCCTTCTGTACTTCACAAGTCTGAAACGCAGAATCAACTTTTCTCTTGCTTTTTTTTCCCGTCTTCCTGGATTGGTACAGAACTGGTACAGATAAAGCTTCGATACCAAACTACGTTGGAAGACTTCGGCAGCACTGGACGAAAAAAGCGGATTAAATTTTTGGAGAAGTTACGGGATGGAAGCCGAGGGAGTATAAGGTTGTGGTGGAGCCGAGCGGAGGGACGGGGGTGTGGATGGAGTTGGGGGACGGAGGGCTACAGGGACGGAGGAGGATGGAGGAGTGGGCGGAAGGTGGGCAGGCGAGACCTGTGATGGGACGAAGGTACAGGCGAAGAGACAGGCAGTTCGATAGAGCGCGTGATGGAGGAGGCTGCCCCGCTCCCAGCATGTCCTTAGCCTCGTGTGATGTAAGAGGCTGCCCCGTTCCCGTCATGCCCATGGCTTCGCTGGGTGTACCTCGGTCCTATCATGTCCCTAGCCTCATAAGCAAGCACTCTAGTTGCCATCTGACATGAACATCACAGTGTTAGTTTTATGTTTAATCGGGATGGGGAGCGGGAGGAACAGTCGTCAGTCCTGTGTTTGCTCTCTCCGAGGGGCTCTGGAAGCACAACATGGCGGTGGTTCAGACTTTACAAAGCAGCCGAAACAGGTAACCGCATTCAATGTTTAAGTCGGGCTAAGGAAAAACCTTAAGGTGAAATCTGGGTTCAGATCCACGACGGTGTTAGATGACAAAGTTTGTGTCCAAGGGACTAAACTCGCAGCGCCTCGCCTCTGAGCGCACGAGGATGGAGGGAGAAGACAATATTAAAGGGCAATCATCGGACAACTCTTCTTGTGCAAACGTCTGTTAGTTGGCAAAACACACAAACTGCTTATTGTCAGAATAAACTTTGATTTTCTTGTCTTCCAAAGACAACTTAATACATGATCTTTCGGTGTTATCGCCAAATTCAAGTTGAATGTTTTGAGGTGTGGAGAAGCCACCGGACCAGAACAGGACTTGCTCACGTTACCGGACATGCTTCACGAAGCTCAGCATGGCGTCCTGAGTGAACATCTGACGAGCACCAAACGTTTCTGTTCACTGCAGCCGCAGCCACTGTCTTCATTGTAACCGCTACTCTTGGTGCGTTACATCATCAATCAGCAGGGCACAAAACAAACATCCCTAGTTTGGATTTATGGAGAAACAACAGCCTCACAACGCAGACACGTTACAGCCAAACAGACAACAAAGCTTTTCTAGAAGATAATCACAGCAGCTACCTTTGCTTTAAATTTACAGTAAATAAAACTTCAGGGTTTGTACGCATGTTACTAGATATACCGATTTATTTATTTGGGTTTTTTGTTTTACTTATTTCTTTGCTTATTTTTGTTGCTAGTCTATGAAAGCTACTTGTCCTCATATAATTACTTCAAACCGAAAGTTTTGACATTGTTTTCTTTCTGCCAAAAATGTTGATGCACAAAAGATAATCTTCAACCACAAAAATTCCAAACTAATCATGCAGTTCTTAAAGCCAAACACAGCACCTGGCCATCACAACTTCAAAAGTATAAATGTTTTTAAAAGAACCTTAAAAAATATGTAACGATTTACCTTCTACATCTGGTAGCCCATATTTTAGCAAAGAAACGTACATACTGGTCAAACTATGTATACTTTTTATTTGTTAAGTAGATCTTTCCTGTTCTAGACGCTTACTTTTTCGTAAAAGTTGTCGTTTTATTCTGTTATATGTTTCATTATTTTTACATTCATTTGCTTAACTTATCGTTTGTTTTATCAATGCACACCGATGATACAGGTTCTAAATGTTGTAAGCCTTTTAAATGCTAAAGCAAGATCCAATTATAACCAAAAAATAGAAAAAAATCCTTTTCAATGTAATGTTCTTTTTAAGGACCTTAAAAATGTTTTTGTGAAATGTTTTGAGTAAATCATCAGAATATCACCTTTCTACCTCACTTTGTTTACATGAACTCAGCCAGAGCTCACGGAAGCCCGAAGTTAAGAAAAAGTTTGGAATCGTTTGAGAGGTATGTATGTGAACAATTTCAGGTGAAGCAAGCTGTATTTGGCTCGATTTCTGTTGTTGTGAGTAGGGTGTAGACACAGCTCGTTTTGCACCAAGTCCACTCAACCGTCAACTCATTGACTAATTAACCTGATGCTTTTGTCATAAGCCACTGCGCATGCGTGCGAGGGTGCCCGAAGTAATATACAGCAGACGACAGTTTCCTTTACAGAGCCCTATACTATAGGACGAACCTAGCCATTAGTTAAAAGACATGACAGTATCACGGGACTGAATGAACACTGTTCCTGTAGTGGATGAGCAATATGATGGCGATGAAGGAACTTTACAAGCCATGTCGGTGTTTCTCTAAGCCGCTTTGCTGGTCTGTGGAGAGATAACTGATGCTTCATGAACTGCAGTCGTGGGATCTGCTGTTACAACATCCTTACAAAGGTTTCTTTCCTTGCTTCCTTTCTTTTGGGGAGAAGCAAAGTCGCTAATGAATTAGGTTTCTTTCGTTACTTGGCTGTGGGAGGGGGAGGTCATATGATAAACCACATGTCGTGAAAGATGGCGAATTACATAAATTGTACAAACACGAGTGTTTATCTCACAATTCGCTCTTTAAAAAAAGACAATAGAACATCCAAATATGCTTCATTTAAAGGTAAAGTCCGATTGTTCATTAAAGTTTAAAAAAAATCATGAAAACAAACCTGCACTGAAGAAGGTCTGCACAAACCATGATAAGATTTCCAGAAGACATGATATAAATTACACAGGACATGATACACAAATTACACATAAAACCCGAAATAAAGTGAAGCAGTGAGTACATCTTACGACTATCCGGACTTACACAATCTGTTTTGCTGGAACAGTAGAGAAAGTCTGTCTTTAAAAGGCAGAAAAGGGAAGAAATGGGCAGACAACCGCAAGAGTGGGATGGCCTCGACTTTGGCACCTCCCGAAGACGGACAGACAATCGAGACAGATGCTGAGGGCTGGTGATGAGATGGTCAGGTGACACCATGGCCAGTCAGGGACTGATGACAATGATAGTGCACCTCTTAGTCAGAAATACAAAATAACGGATTGATGCAAGAATAAGACAAAGATTACAACCATTACCTCCCTTCAGAAATTGTGCAAACTAGGAAGGACACGAGGAGGGGCCCGAGCTGAGCTGCTGTGTACTCAACAAGAAGGAAAGAACTTTCTTCAGTAGACGAGGATAACCGTGAAAAGTAATCACACTATTCATAGCTTTTGTGTGGAAACAGAAAGATTGAAAGAGAAACGTCTTCTTAATTTGTTGAAAACGCCTCTGTTACACAAATTCATAATAAAAGAAAAATAAGCAGCTGAATAATTTAATGTCTCCTAAGTCAGCGTGTTCGCGAGATAAATATCGTATTGTTTACATGTGCGACGGTGTGAAAACTAACGGATAAAGGTGTTGAAAAGAGATGGAAGGAAAAGAAGGACTAAGGACAGCGAAGATGATCAGCAAAGGGAGATAGAAGGAGCGAGAGAGTGACATACTCTGCACTTTCAGGACCACTGGCTTTTGGTTTTGAAATTAACTTACTCGTGTCCCGCACAGCAGACGACGGCCATGAAAAATACTATTATGAAACAATTTGAGGCATGGGGCTATGTGAATTGTGGCTGACAGGCCCCCTACTCGATATCTTGTTGCAGTGTAACAGGCTCTTGGGTTTAACTCGGGTCTGTGTAATTTACTTTTGCGCCAGTCATTATGGAATATGTCTTCCGGATACAGCAAATGCGCGTGTACGGAAATGACGTCATAACTTTGTCACGGGCTTAATGTTTTCACTTTATTGCGCCAGACAAGACACCCTTTGACCTAACTCTTGCAAAGCCAGCAGTCTTTTTCCCGTTGAAAGTTCTGTAATAGGAATACGAGAGTGTTTTAGGGAGGAGAAGTGAAGTGACTTATGGCGAGGAATCGTTGGTAGCAGTTGAAGGGGATTCTGACCTATGACCTCGTGCCTACTACAGGACTAAAACTGGGTGGAAGAATTAGGACCTGAGTAGCATGTTAGCTATAGCTCTACTTCCACAACCACAACCTGACCTGTGAGTAAGTCAACGCTCTGACCTAGAAGTCATTGCCCTGACCTGTGAGTAGCTCAGCCATTATCCTGACTTGTAACTCTGCTAGTCTTCCTCTCACGACAAATAAACATCAAATGGTATGCCACTTTAAAAAGTTCCCTCAATACATGGCAATGAAGAACACACGAGAAAGAAGTCCAGCTTTCAAGCATGCGGATCCATGTAATCCTACATTTTTGATTGCGAAGGAAGATTGAGAGATCAGAACACAGACACGTGACACAACTTCGTGTGCAGATGACATAAGGTCACGAAAAGTGCTTTAGCTTCTGTTCACGAATGTACAGTTGTCAGAAGTCAGTTTTGTCTGACCTCAATGATGCACTGAATGATACCTGCAGCGATGAGTGAGACCTTTAGTGTCAGCGATATGTTTGGATTATCTACTAAGCCAACTGTAATTTGGATATTTTATCCATAAACTTACAACTGTTAGACGGTGAATGACTTTGCAGACAACGAAATTGGCGAAAATAAATTTATAAATTATTTTTCATTCACCATTGAAGGTCCCACAAATAAGATGAGGGAATATGATACATTAAAGAAAGGGAAAGGCTGTACAAAACATGAACTCTCCCTCTTCTCTTTCTCTTCATATTTTGAAAACACCATCAACACTTAAAGTCTCTCTTTCCCCGATGTTCTCAATGTTTTCTGTGAGATTAATCAGAAAAAGAAAAGCGGGTAGCTGAGTAAGTAGAGCATAGGTCCCCGACATCAGAGTGCACACAGGGTGTTCGATTCCCACGTGGTGGAGTGGATTTTACAAATTGAAAAAACAAAACTGTAATGGAAATAAGGGAGAGAAGGACTACATGGCCACCGCTTTCACAAAAAAATTGGCTCAAAGAAAAATATGATCTCCATCACCTTACACTCCGACGATCAAAGTTACAGGACTACCTTGCTTTCTATTTTTTACAGACAGACTTGTCATAACTCGGAGTGTGATCGATGTCTACAGTGAGATCTGTGAATGTGAAAACCTTTAAGAGGTTTATATTTAGGCACGAATAATTTTGAGAATATTCAATACGAGCTAGTCTCTTGCCTTCAGAATTACTTGTCACAGATGCTTTTGAAAAAAAGTAAGCTCATGTGCACACACACACATCCACACACACATCCACACATCCATACACACACATACACACACATACACACACAAAAATATCAAGGATGGGGAGGTGAGACCATAACAAGCTTATCTACTAAAAATATCCCAATGTAAACACAGATGAAGCCTGTGGAATATAAACATTGTAAAAGACAGCTCAAAAGAAAGAAAATATATTCAGCAGAAATAAACCGAGATCATAAGTAAATAAAGAATTGTCTTGAGTAATAAGCAAAACAAAAGAATAGTCAATAATTAAACACATATGAACAAGAACACAGAATGTAATGAATAGCCAAAGTGACAGAGTGAATAAAATAACAGAGTACAATGCAAGAGCGAATAGAGTCAGATAAGGAATACACGTTAAAAAAAATGAATAGTCTTGGCGGAAGAATAAAAAGGCGCATCTTAGGGAAAAAATAGTGCGGTTCGCGCATGATCGTGTGAGTGAACAGCTCTGTGTCAGCAGACACTAACGACACCCGACGTTCCACAGTTACTCAGCTTCTTCCTGTCTTACTCTTCCATCCCGGGAAACAACAAAAAGACCATTTCTTATATTTTACCTAAGTGTACAGGTATGTATAGGACGTCGATCCGGTTATGTATTGTTACAAAGGAGTAGTAATATCTAGTGTAATATTTTACTTTTGTTTACTGATTTAATTGGGGGAGTTTATCTGCTGGAGATGTCTTCATTTCAATGCTAATAACCTGACAGCAACATGGCGACTTGGAGTACATTGACAGGACGACAGCATGGCGACAGCTAGCCGCGGTAATCAGCGTGTTGACAGGATGACAAAAACATAATGACAGTTAGCCGAGATCATCAGCATGTTGACAGGATGGCCAAAAACATGGCGACAGCTCGCCGAGGAGACGCACGTGACGATGCACCTGCCGCGCGAGTGGCAGGCGGCGCAAGAAGGCGGCGATGCGACAAAAAGTCCGCGATGGCCGCAAGCTGCCATGATGTAGATTGTGCTGATGGATGAGCTCAAGTAAGCAGCCGTGGACTGCAGACGTCAGAATGGGACACCGAGGCCAAGACACCAGGGCAAAAAGCAGGCTACGAACTCCGGGTGCATCGGATGGTGGGTGTAGGGTGTCTTTTCAAGCACCACCGGCGTAGCATTCCATCAATCTTGAGAACGTTAGAATTTGCTGTTGGCATATCTTTTTCTTCGTCCTGTTGTGTCGTGTATTTTTTTTTTAAATCCTTCACCTGACTCGCAAAGGCCTCGGGTAGAGTGTCTCTGTAATAAAGGTATCTTTGAAGTCCTGTCGACTTTTTAGCTCTCGCCCATTTGTCGGCTGCGGGGCCTTTTTGCGTCTCTGTTGTCTCAGTCCGACACCGGAAGAGAAAAAACTAAGGGGAGAGCAATTTCCTACATTTGAATGATAACTACGCTGCACTTGGCAAGTGCCTCCATCGTAGGGAACAAGAAGCTGGAGATGAACAGGAAGAAGCTACAAAAAAATAAATAAATAAATAAAAAAGCAAACAAAAAGAAAAAAAAACCTGTGACACTGGGTAGTAAAATAAAGGTGATAAATATTTCTTTTGAAAAAAAAAAAACTTATCGCTGTGCGGAGAGAGCGAAGTATTTTCTGGAGCACACAGCCCCACGTGAGACCTCGTCATACCATCTTCAGTCACTATGTGTTAAGACCACAACGGTCAGAATAACGCCGTTAATGATCAGTGTCCAGAAAGTTAAGAAGAAATGGAAATGTGTTCTTGAATATACAGAGAGGTGGATATTATATCACTAGGTAGATAACCGGGGTAGTTAGATATTTAGGTAGGAAGGTAGGTTTGGGTCTGATTTCAACGCCGGCTTCACGAAGATATACTTTCGTTCTTCTACTTCTACTCTCTCTCGTGTACTCACGGCGGGTGGACACACACACAAACATCAAGATAGAGAGGACTCACAGCTCTGTAGGTGCGTTTTTGCCCAGCATGTTTGCCGCCCCTGCCGTCCATCTCGACGTGGACGTTGTAGATGATGTGGAAGAACTCCTCCACGATGGCCACGCGTTTGTAACTCCGCTCCTCCTCGCTGCATCCAGGTCCCTCCTGCACAGTAGAGAATGGGTAATGTAATAGGACACAACACACAGGTCCCTGCTTTCTACACACACAATTACCTTCAGTCCTACAGCTGTTTGTGAGCCGCATGCCCTCCATGTCACTCAGTCTGTGTTTCAAAACGTTGTCCAGATATAAACAAAATACACACACAGACAAATAAACAGGGAGCTGAACCTTTATAAATATTATAAATATTCGGTAACACTTAACCCGTCAGAACATACACTTTATAAGCCTTTAAAACAAAGGTACGACGGTACTTAGCAACCGACATAAATTAGAACAGTACTTACTAACCTTTATAAATTAGACCAACTGTACAACAGTATTTTGTAAACTTCATTAATTGTCAACACTGCCATTACTGTTCACACCCTATTTTCTCGGCCTTGAGCTAATGGCTGACCTGTGAAATAGCTTCATCTCTATTTTTTCTTTAAATTTGTTGCTAACCAGATTTTTATTTGTTTGCTTTCTTATTTACTTTTCTGCTGCTTTACTTGTTTGGGTTTATTTTTTTCACTCATAACAGACGGCCGACTGTCTCACCAACCCAGTCCCCACCGACAACGCACGTGGCTGTAGAGGATACAGTCACCCTGTAGCTTTACTACCAGACACTTTATACGCAATATATTGCTGGTCGTCATCACGACGTTGGCATCACGTAAACATGACAGCGACGTAAACACGGGACAGCGGCGGAGTATACATTGGCTCGACACAAACTGAGGCCACACCTGGCAGTAGGAGTTGATTGCTTCAGCTACTTACCCACCATCTGTGTATGAGAGCGTGTCGTGTGCCTTGTGTCATGTTTGTGTTGTTATAACATTTGTACAAGAGTAAACAGCGCATCTTTTACATTACTTATTTTAGAATTATAAATATCTTATTATTATAGTCCATTTTATTTATTCTACTCTAAATATTCTATTAATTATTATAGTTTATTTTATTATAATTATCCTGTAAACAAATCTGTCTTTTATTGTATTTATTCTGTCAACAATGCTGTATTTTTGTACTTATTTTCTAAAAAAAACTGTATTATTTTACTGTACTATTCTGTAAAAAAAAATAATCGCTGTATATATTTGGATTTAAAACATAAACAACGCTGTATTTTATTGTCTGCATTCTATAAACAGCGCTTTCCGCTGCTTAATTAAACTTTAAAAAATCACCATCTCTTTTGTGTAATGAGTCACGAAGGAACTCGTATCTCAATGTATTTCTCTAAAAACCAGTTTTCCGTTGTACCTGTAAGGAACCTTGTTTCGCATCGTGTAAAGAATACACTCTCTTTCCGCACTTAATTATTAAAGAACTCCTATTTTACCGTATTTGTCTTTAAAAAGTTGTATGTTCTGTGTCTGTAAGAAAGCTTTTGTGTGACTGGACTTATTCTCTCCATAAATGTTGCTCTTGTCGTGTGTAGTCGGTAAAGAACACTCGCTCGTCTCTAATTATTTTTGATGTAAAAACTGGATATCTACTTATAAGTATGGCTGTTGTAAGCTGCGCTGTGTGACGTGACAGCCGTTTGTTTTTCTGTTTCTCTCCAGGTCCTCGCTGTCTTTTCCGTCACGGGATCAGGAGTCTGCTAATGACCAGATCGCGCATGCGTCTGATGCATTACGTGGCTTTTACGTCGTTTGTTGCCAGGCCACAGGACCGATGCTGACCGAAACTACAAACAGTGGGGAGGACAAAACCTCAGTACGTTGTGAGTCGACGTTAATCCCCGAGCTAAGTGTAAGTAAATCTGTCATGGACTGCCATCAGCTTGTAATCCTCTTGAAACAGAAAGCGAAAGTAAAATACAGTGTAATGGAGGAATGGTGTTTGTGGGACGATGGCGCTGGTACTTGAGCTGGCGTGCGTGTTGTGGAGAGGATAGGAGAGGATCAGGGTGTTGTGTGTGGGTGGATGGTTCAGTCAGTGAAACATTGAGACAGAGAGATACAGTCTGTGTGTACAACCTGTACACTAGCTTGTAACGACGTGCGTCCATCTTTCTCCTTCTTAGACCTACACACACAATTTTTAAAACTTTCTAAGAAGAAGTGCCCTTCTCGGGGTGGGTGCCACGTGATGTCACCAGCCTTACATGGCGGGAGTAATTTTAAGATACCAAAAAAAAAAGTATCCCTATCACCCGGTTCATTACAGGAAGTTCATTAACGGCACACAGCTCGATGCTGTTAGGTCTGTTCAATGGGATCGTACCCGACATCTCTCTTCAAGCACATGAGAAATGTTAGTTAAGTTTCCCTCCGTCACTAGCAGAACACGTGTAGCAGCCACTGAATGGCTCACCTGGCACACTGACTACGACCCTGTGACATGTCACCTGCATGCTCGGTATGCAAAGCGCGAGTTAAAAAACAGTTCCAGTGACGTCAGCTCGGAGAGAAGTCAAAGAAAGGCCGCCACAGGTGAGGTTGACAAAAACTGATTGCTCGACACTGAAAGGGCAAACGATCTTCTCGCGACATTTGACCTCTGCTATCGGACTGCAGCCAGCAGCTTTTGCAATAGTTCAGCTATTAAAAGATGTCAGCACCGCAAGACTGGCTGTGTAACAAAGTTGTTTTTCATAGTTGTAATGGGAGAGGTTAGTACGTACAAACTTAGTGATAAGACATTACACGGTGGTGTTACAGTAAAAAATGACACTTTACGGTAAGACATTACACAGTGGCGTTGCAGGAATAAATGACACTCTCCGATAAGACATTACATGGTGATTACAGTAATAAATGACACTTTACGGTAAGACATTACATGAGGATGTTGCAGTAAGACATTATACTCTGGCGTTATGCTTTTTAAATAATGTTTCCTTGTGTGTATGTGTGTGTGTGTGTGTGTTGCACGATGTATGTGTGTTGAAATATGTATCAAAATGTGTGATCGTCTGCTGTGTACACGATGCTCAGAGCCTGGTGTTGATGCTGGGGCAAGGCGCTATGTAAATGCGATATATGATGATTATTTACATTTTTATCAACACGCTGTATGATAATTATTCAAATTATGTTATCACGATTTTTTTCTTCTTATCCTCCTCGTCATCATCAATGCTGGATTTCCTTTTTACATCACAACGATTAACCAAACATATTCATCGGCAAGTTGATTAAACAAGATTATTTTCGAAGTCAGAGAAGGGACTTTGGAGTAACAGACTATCGAAAAAGGAGGAAAATTTTTTTCGTTCATTTATCCTTTGCCTTTTGCGAACGAGTGTGAACACACAAACACACAAACACACACCTCTACACACAATGAAGTGACAAAGAGGTGCCAGACAGAAGGATGCACACTTTTGTATGCTGCAAATACTATCAGAGGTTATAGATCACCACTAACTTTAAAACTCGTGACACGTGTATTCCATAGTCAAAGTCACGCCGCTGACTACAAAAAGAATAAAAAGCAAAGTGTTTTGTTTTGTTTTTTGTTTGTTTGTTTTTTGTTGGGTTTTTTTTCCCTTGTGCAAACTTTTCTCCATTTTATCCTCATAAATAAATAAAATCATTTTTTTGTGAGAACTGTGACGACGACGATGAAGGCTCATCAACATTCCCTGCACCGTCATCACCACCTACATCACCATCCTTTATACCAACATTTCCCGCCCGATTTGTTACCAAGCGACTGAAAGGCTTTCAGGGGGGACATAAAACAGACCTGGGAGGTTACTAAGTCGCTCGCAGCTCTCACACGAGACGCCTTCAGGAGGGAGGGAGCTGTGCTCCACAATGTCTTCATTTAAAGTCATTACTGTGGGCCTCCTAAGGAGAGAGGTAATGATAGCGAAGGTGGCGGTGTCGATATCAGATCTCGCTGCCCGATATTTCGCGGGCACACACACACACGTACACGCGCACGCACGCGCCAGACAACAAAGACTCACGCGAGGACGTCCGCCATGCTCACACCATGATGATGGAGAGACAGAATGACAAAGACAATCACAGTGTCAAACATGCACACATACAGTACAATCATGCCCCTGCAGCAGGCGACCCGTGTCACCCTGGAGTCACACAGAAGCAGGGGACCTTGCAGGGGACATCCCATAACAAGACTCTCTTCTAATCACTACTCTCCTCCACACCCCTCCCCAGCTCCTGCCGTCCCCACTCCGCCCCCCGGTCCCAGATTGTATCTGGTGTGTAATGGAAACTCCCATTAGTTCTTTCTCTGGTTTCAGGTCGTCCTCGTCCCATCTTGTTGTGTAATTACCGCTCTCGCCACTCTCCGCTCTTCCCTGTCAGCGGGAGACGTCGCCAGCTCCTTGGGACTATTTCTTATGGCGGACAACGGGAGGTGGGGGTGAGTGAGCAGGGAGGAGGCTTTCTCGCGGAGTCTTCTCCTGCCCGGCAACTCTACTAAGTCCAAAAAGCAATTTCAAAGAGATACCTCGGCAAGGGCTGTTGTTTTTTGTTCTAATGATAGCGATTATAAAAAAAGACAATAAAAAGCAGACAATGTACGAAGAGATTCGTCTGACCGAAACCACCAAGCTTATCTGGCTGTAGTGGAAACTACTACATCTAGCTTTATCATTTCTGTTTTTTGACTGGCGGGCTGTCTGTCTCACACAAGCAGCTGACGCTTTCAGAAATAAAATATACACCATGCTGGGTAGTGGTTGTTTCCAAAGCAGTGGAGTAATAGAAAAATAAAGACAATTTTTATCGAAATAATAAACCTCTAATGAATTTTAATGATACCTGTGATAATAGTAATTCTTCTTGACTCTGTCAACATTGGATTGTTTGAATGGCTGCAATACATGGCGACATATGCAAAGGACGAAACGAATTTTCTGGACAAAATACTTCTCCTCTTCCCGTTCTCTAGTTGAAGGAAGTTCTGGCTTCTGTTTGATTGAGGTTGTCTTTTAGAGCATCTGTCGGAGTTGTTATATCATTCGGGACAATGTCGTCTTGGACATTATTTGGGGACATTGTCTTGGGTAGAATTGTGGCTCGCAGAGCTAAAGCAGATTTCCAAGCTCTCCTCCCACAAAGTGTTGAGACTCCGGCAGACGATCATCTCATCTCATTACACGTCACGGATATTACTTATCTAAACATCTTCCCAGCTAAACCGAGGGTTCAAAAATTGAGGATAAAATGCTTGCACGGCGCAAATTAATACAAATTAATATATTTAATAATACATTTAATAACAAATTTAAAAATCTTCTAATTTTGCTGTTTATTTTTTTATAAAATCGCGGTATTTAACTGTGAAAAATATAGTGAGGAATTTTATTAAATATTTATTGTGACTGTGAAAAAAGAGAAACTAAAATGCATACAAAAATGTAACAAAAAACAACAACAAAAAAATGATAAGACGGTTGGCAGAGGACAGTAAGTCATGACATGACTATAATGATGAGGAAAAAAATTTCCAACAGTTTAAATTTGTTCTACTTGTACATCACATGCAGCAGGAGCAGCCATGCCACGAGCCCTGCAGAGAGAGGATCGAACTAGTCGAACGAACGTCAGCAACAGTAACGATACAAATTAGTGGGATTTTAACGATACAGATTAGCGGCAAGTGTAACGATACAGATTAGCGGCAACTGTAACGATACAGATTAGCGGCAACTGTAACGATACAGATTAGCGGCAACTGTAACGATACAGATTAGCGGCAACTGTAACGATACAGATTAGCGGGAACGTTGTACCACTGGCTGTTGGTCACATGGTACCGCTAGTCATGGTTCATGCTGGACCGCCCGTGCACGTGAGGGGGGCGAGTGAGAGGGTAGAGGGTGAGCAAACGTGGAGGGGGAGGGTAGGCGGCAGGCCAGCCTGTGTCAAAAAAATTCTCCTCACCCACCGCGCTACATTATGGTGACAAAGCGCAGGAGAAGTCCCATAGAGGAACCCCATAGGTCCTTTGAAAGGCTTCAGCATCTCTGGAACTGATGGAATAGCATCTTTCTGTGCGTGCGCGCGCGCACACACACACACAGCTCTCCCTGATTCTCATCAGCTTCCCTCTAACAGTCGTTACGTTCTGTCTCTAAGGCCACCCTCCCAGCCTCGCTCCCGTTACTTCGCGCACTCCCCACCCGAGAGAAGTCGGGTCGTGCGGGGGATGCCCTTCCCTCGTCGCCAAGCCTCGTCAACTGTAAGGACCGTTATCGAGAGGCCGGCGGGCGGGGGTCGCGAACCAGTGGGCCGGGGCTGGCGACAACCCAGTCCTGAGGGAGTGGACACTGCCGCGCTCTGACGACACTCCTTTCACGATAGCCCTCAGCTGCCCCACCAGTCGATTATTGTTGAAATATTGAGATATTGAAGGCATTGATCACCCACATATTTACAATGTACACAAAGAGACTTTGTGTGCGCACGCGCGTTTGTGTGCGTGCGTACGCGTCCTTTTATTTTGTGGGAGTGTGTGTATGTGGCGAGGAATGCTCAATACCTTTAATCACTTTGTGTATTTTGATTACTTGTCCTCCCCATGTCATGATGTTTATTACTATAAAAGCTAGGAAATGCATGTCTAAGTAAATTAAAATTGTGACCAGCCAAAACTTTCTCTCTCACACACACTCGACGTTCATTCGCTCACAAACAAGAAGACAAGAAAAAAAAAGGAGAAAGAGGAGAAGGAAAGGGGGAGAGAACATCTGGATGCTGGGTGGCGGGGTGTCGGTGTGGAAGGGTAGATCACTCCTGATGCGATAATCCTGGTAGCGGCCTGGGAATGGATGACCCGAGACAGGATAGCTGACCCAGGAGCAGTGGATGACAGAAGAAGATTTTTTTAATCTGCCTCCTAACTCCAGTGTCTCCGTCACGGAGGTTGTGACTGACAGTGACACACTGCACTCTTCTGGCTCGTGACACAGCGGCTCAGACGAAGGGTCACAACGCATGTCAAGGAGATGGGAGCTGCCTGTGCGTAACACCAAACACAGTGACGTATATGTTATATAGTTACTTAACACTGAGCATGGTGACGTCTGTGTTTTCAGTTACATAGCACCAAGCACACTGTTGTCTTTATTTTTTTTTAGTGACGTAACGCTGAGGTCAGTGCTCTCTCATTACAGACAAAGAATAAGCAAAAATGAAAATGACAGAAAGCTCGGTTAAAAATATGGAACACGAATTTATAGCTCACTTCGTGTCGTGTTACTCGAGTGCAGATTATATTAGTAAATAAACACCGTGTGCACTTTTTATTGTGATATGAATACTTAGTAACTCCGTTTAAATAAAAAAACGTTTGAAACTGTTCTGAACGGGAAAAAATCATCGCAATTTATGACCAACACTTTTCATTTCTTTTCACCGGTTCTACAATTTTATAATACTTCATTTGTAGCAAACAGCCACCCACGGTGTCTGTGTGTGTGAGGGGGAGTGCGTGACTGGGAGAGAACACGTGGAGGATGACGAGGGTCATGAGAAAGTAGTCCTGTAGTTTACAGCGGTCGTCCTCCTAGAGCATCCTCCTCTAGCTGTTCACAGACAGTTGACATGGAGTATCCTCGGCCGCAAAAGGCTGTTATTCAATAAATACAATCTATACTAGCGTGTCCATTTTTGTCAAGCCAGACAAACAGCTTTCCACGAATTAGCAAATAATATCTGACAATATGTGAACAAAAATATATCAAGTTTGCGGTGAAAAAAAATCCTTTCAATCTGGTTGTTGATATTCCAGTTTAGAATATTAACTGTTAAGTGAACGAGAGTTTCAAGCGTCCTCATTATGATCCATACTCCTGAGTCACCTGTGTTGAACCTTACTCCTCCTCTTTGTCAAACATGTGACTGTGTTTAGCGTTACGTACCATAGTCATATCTTTGACCAAGTGTCCGGTTAAGAAGTCCCCTGTAGGTGACATAACGGAGACAAACTCAAAGAATGCTGTGTTTCTCCTAAAACTGATAGATTTTCTTCCCTTTTCCATTTTGCCCCTCCACACCCGCAATGAAAGTCTCGGGGAAGGTTGCCACGCCACGTGGGTGTCGTCTGCGTGCGGCGGGCGCTGTGCGTGCTGGTGTGACGTGTGACGTAGTGCAGCGTGGCGCTGGTGGCGGCGTGCACGCACGCTCTCAATGGAGCTGCTAAGAAGTGTGGGGCGCTGTGAGGCCGACACACTAGAGCTGGGAAGCAGCTGTCAGGCCTGTTGGAAAACCCGCTGCCAAATTACCATGAGTGTCACTCCAATATTGAAATTTCATAAACCTGCCGCGCGGGCCCCCAATGTTTAATCTCCCTCCTCCTCCTCCTCCTTCTTCTTCTCACCATCACGTGACCTTCGTCGTCAGACACCTCCTTCCCTCTCCCGCCATGCATTTTTGTCTCCTCCTACCTTCTTATTTCTCTTTCTGATCGACCCGGACACCCCACCTCACCCCATACACATCTTCGAGGAGAAAAAGAAGTAAGCAAGATGAACGAAACTAAGGACTTTTTTCTTCTGTCATTTTGTCTGTCTTTCATAACATAGCTTAGCGGGCTCTTTGACATCGCCAGTAGTCTCAGCAAATCGTCTGCTTGCAAGTCACCTGAGCAAGTAGACATATTTTTTTAAAAATACATTTCCTCGCTGTGTCTGTTGTTTGAACAACACGAATAATATTTATTTATTTTTCTGAAAAGAAATCATTTGGTCGACATTCAGGGAGGACATCGCGCGTGGATATTATGATGCTTCAGATGTACGGCCTTCTTTCTTTAATTTCTTCTTTAATATTGTTTCTATTTTTTCTTTAAAATTTGTTTATTACATCCATTTGTTTGAATTCATATTTAATTTTGTTGACGTTTTATTTTACAAAATATTATGAAATCTTGAGGACTAAAGTTTCTAAAGATATATTAGAACTGTTAGTGACATATGACAATGTTCATTGTGTGTTGGTTATGTGTTTTATTTGTAAAGTCACTGGCCTGCCTCCACACCAGTTTGCATCAGACACTCATCCCACCTTTGGTGATGAAATGACGCGGTTGATGAGAATGAGAAAGTTTCAGCAACTGTCACGTGGCACACACGTGCGCCTCCAAGACAGACCTCGGCAACTGTATCTGTCCCGTGACGCCGTCGTCATGTTGTTGGTGTGGGTGACGTTGTTGGAGTAGCTGCTGTCGTCTGATGAAAAGTTTGCCAGTCAACGCACGGCAGCAAGAGACTGCGGCGGAGGCTGTGTCGCGCGTCAGTTATTTTTCCAGAGGTTACGTCACATCACCGGGGTCAAACGCGTACTTGTGTATAAATAGCGCCCGCGTGACAGCGCTGTCACAAAGTACGACTGCCGCATTTTTGTAGCTTGACTTTTACTCTGGCGACAACGCCGAGAAGAATCGTTATTCGATTAATTTATAAGAAAAATGTATTTTTCTTGACACGAAGTTTGACACATGTAAATAACGTGTGACGACAGACATACAGACACAAGAAAACACGCAGCGCGCGCACACACACACACCAGCTACCCGTTCACTCAAATTCACAAATATAAACCCCAAACGAATATAGTTCGGATTCATACATCTAAACATGTGAACAAACAAATATACAGATACACAACAGCACAGCTTCAAACGGGAGGAAAATCTCTCACTCAAGGCGAGTTAGAGAAATGTTAGCTTGAACACTACTTTTTAGTGAAAATAATAGTAATAATAATAACAGCCAATATAGAACAGATTAGAAATGTACAAAAGAAGGAGAAGGAGAGAACAAGACACACTTATCAACAGTCGCCTCGTCTATATTCACAGATCCACAGTCAGGAAGCGCGTGACTCATAGAAACAAGTCAACAATGACAGTGAAGTGAAAAGAGATGATCCTGAATAATGAAAACTGCAGACAAGATGGTCAGGACGAATAACAGGTTGCAGAAGCCGGCAGTTGAAGAAGTAGTTCAGGTGTAGAACAATTCAGAAACACAGGTAAACGGCACAACGGAAAGCACAGACCAGCGGGAGACACCAACGTCGACGAAGATTCTCAGGTGAGACAAAGCCCTCCAGCCTCCTAGGGACATCTCTCTCATTGTGATTTAGTGTATGCGCGTGAGTCTGATATCTATATAACATGTGTAGTGATGGCACACTCGCAGTTGACAGGGTGGTGATGGCGAACACTCGCAGTGTCACGTGCTGACGACACAACTCGCTTCAGTTGGACAGGTGCAAATGCATGAGGCTTCCACGGTACTGAGTGCATGGTGAGTGCGAGAGCTGGGTGGTACTTCGTGCTGACAGAGGGCGACACTGTAGCTTGATGTTTAATGTCATGACACTACCTTAGGTAATGAATTACCGAGATCAAGAAAGGTCAATGACCGAGGGTCTAACTCGGGGAGATGTAACACTGTACTGGGTGTAAGGGCGAGATACCCGCGTGTACTACAGGTCGTATAAAGATGACCTTTCTAATCTGCATTGTCTTCTGGTGTCGTCCCTGTGTTATAGCCGTCTCCGATGTCGATGACGATGGCGGTTTTATAGGAGAAGTCTGTCATAAAGATAGAGCTGTACAACTTATTACCAGCAGGTGAACTATGGTCAGGTACTCAGATCACGTGACCTATTTTTTCTGACAGAAATAAAGCAGTTAAGGGTGGCACAGCGAGCGGGACAATGCTTTATTGCCGGGTGGCTCCAGTCGGGTGCGGACAGCAGCCGTAAGACTAACACAACTGTCACTGGTTTGAGATCCACACAGGCCTTGTGTTGAGGACATGAGAATATATCTAGTGGAATCCTCATCCTCATCCTCATTATCATCATCATCATCATCATGAAGGGGAATCATAGACATAACTCTTCTCTTTCTTTCCTTCAGTTTTATTCTGTATTGCAAAGAGCTATTTAAAGTAATCTGAAATTATCTGTCACAGAGAAAACGAAATATAAAAAAGAAATTGCCTGTGTGTATGTTTCAATGATATTTAAAACTCGTCCACAAAATTTCAGTAATAATAGATTTAATTGTTTATTTTGTTCTTCTACATTTACAGCTGGTTAGATGCTAGTTATATAAATTATAAATAAATTTGAAGGAAGAGGTGTTAAAACTCTAGATAGAACAGTAGCCGAGAATATTTGTCTTCACCATGACTGTCAGCAGGTTTTTTTTCCCTCCGTCGTGGAATGTTCATTTCTGCTTTGGCTTTTATTAGACATAAGTTTAAAGAAAAGTTTCTTTACAGTTAAGTCGACAATTATTTGAAAGTAATTTATTACACTGAAAATGTTTGGATTTTGTGATATTGAAAATATAAGTTTGTTGCCCAACAGCACAAAGAGCGACAGGAGAGTAGCTACATCCTAGCGACAGGACAGTAGTAATATTCTAACGACAGCCAGTAACATCCTGCAGTAATTACACCAGCAGTCGCCTAGCGACACAACAGCAGCAGTTTCCAAAGGAAAGAAGCAAGGGTGGCCCACTTGTGACAGACCGTGCAGTGGGCGGCCCAGTCCATGCTTAGTGGGCATTTCGTGTGTCGGCCTCTCCCTGGCCATTACCTGTTGTCAAGAAAAGCCAAGAAAGAGACCATTTCCCTTACTGGAAGCCACTAACGTGTTTTGCACATCCTGCTGTGGCCAGTGCCACACGCGCCCACCTCGCGCTGATCAATGGCACAGAGACGCAGCCTGTTGCTCGGGTGGCGCGTGCCGCTTGCTCACCACGTTACGGGTAGGTGGCGCCTCCCACACGTACATTCACTCTCACCACCTTCAGTTGGTCGCTTTCCAAACATTTGCTACATATTTTAATTTATTCTTCTGGCTAGATATTATAAAAAGTATTTTTTTTTAATTTATTCTTCTAGCTAGATATTATAAAAATATTTTTTTCGATTTATTATTTTAGATGGATGTTGTAAAAAGTATTTTTTCAGTCTATTACTTTAGCTGGATGTTGTAAAAAATACATTTACGATTCATTCAATTTTAAAATTATCTCTTGGGTAAACTGAATGTTTGAAAAAAACATCTTCAGCTTGTCGTCATAGGCAACTTATCGACAACTGCAAAAGGTTCCTGTGTATTTTTATGGCTACTCAGCAACTGAGAGTCTTTTAATTTTGAACAGTCATCTCTGAGAGTATTACGAGGCTACATATCTCAGGCATGATCTGTAGTGCATTGCTGCGACACTTGTTTCTGTTTGTATTATTTTGTTACGGTATCGAACTTTATGTCTGATGTCAGAAAAAATATTTGTGACAGAGTATACATTTAATATCAGTGCTCCTTCTCTGTCAGTAGACAACGTGTTATTTAACATCACAGCATATATTTGTCTTCGGAATATATGCTTGACATCAAAGTATATCATACTTAATATTGTTGATTGCTGTTAAAACTTGTAAAGTTTCCAGAATAGGAGTAAACGTTTCAACCAACTCTTTGGAAAAATACCAACACGATTTTCTGCAAAATGGCGAGAATGTTTAAAGTATTTTTATGTAGGTTTTTAAAAAAACAGCAGCAACAACAACATAATAATTGTATTTTGATTAAAAAATTTTCGTATTATCTCGGTATTTTGTAAAATGTAATGTGACATAATACATTTAAATTATATGAATCTTTATAACAATATGTACATCATCAATCATCATCATCATCATGAGAGCAACTGAGCTCCGTATTCCGGCAAAGACAGACTCACCGCGCTTTACCAAGCAGATAAATCCAAGACTAGGTAAAAGTAACCAGAAGGAAATATGCACAACACACACAAAAACACACACACACACACACACACATGAAGAGTGCAGGCAATCAAAACACCAATAAGAAAAGCTGCAGCGCAGTGAAGAAAAGACAAAGTAGTGAAAAAAGATGGTGAGCCGGTGGAAGTATTTCTGGAACAGGTACATGTTTATAGATGTTTGGTAGAGCAAATGTATCGAAGATTGTAGGAAAGTGAATTCCACTTCATAGGAAAAAAAAAAAACATCTCTCCATTTCACTTTGTAGGAATCTTGGGAAGGCTGAGGACGTGATGATCAGAGGAAAAGCGAAGTTTAAGGGATGTGTAGACCATCCGAGTACCAACGACATGTTCGGAAGTCAATATCTATATTTTACACTAAACCATTTCAAATATATAAATGAAGCTAAATCAAGCAGTCAGAAGTGTATATGAAGCTCCAGTTTATGTAAGAATCTGTTTACGTAGTCTTTGTAAAATATAATCTCTACATTTTTATTCTTTACAAAATCTCTTTTGCAATATTGTATATACTAGTTGTAGTAAGATAGTAGTTATTTGTTCAATATTTCTTGTAAATGAAATTATTTAGACAATCTCTACATTTTTATATCTTTACAAAATCTAATTTTATATTAAAGTTGTTTCACAATATCTGTATAGTTGTTTAAAATTTAAAGAAGCAGTTTGTCCTCTTATTGAAAGTTTCTCTGAAGCGATTACAATAAACTATCGCCATCTTGAGGTTGAAGGTTGAAATCAATTGTCAGTGCGCTACCTTGATATGAAAAGTGCCTCGTCACCAGGATGACATCCCGAGCTGTCTACCTGTGTGTCGTCTGCTACCCGGCGTTGACCTGGAGGAGGTATCGACGTGACGAGGGCGACACACCTGATCATGGCGGCGGCTGTGACGTGCACAGGATGGGGGGGCTGAGCACAGGCAGCTGGGGGAGTGATGGGCGGCCCTACAGCGGCCTTAAAAGTGGTCCGTATTTTAATTAGCTGTTGCTGAGGCCTTGTCAAGAAGCAGAAGCTAGTTTTTACAATGGGGGGCTACAGTGGGCTGAGTGCGCCGACTGGGGGTTGCCAGCTCCCATATATTACATAGAAATGGGGGATGGTTAGTAAACAGGGCTTTAGAGTGATACAGTTGCATGTTATAGGTGTGTAAAGGGATTTGTCAATGTTGACATGTGGGATGTTTGTTTAGATCAAGTGATATGATTGAAAATAAGATGTAAAGAAATACAAACAGTTTAGTTAATTTGTTTTACAAGTTATCACTATGACAATTCTCAAATGAAAGATTTACATGAGTTTGCATAATATGCAGGTGTAGAAGTGTGTAGACACGTGTCATGTGTGTATGTGTGTGTGTCAAGGCAGGAGGACACCCAGCAAGTGCATGCCGTGTGATTAACAAGTTGTCCTGGGCCGCCAGGACCTGCCGAAGGACAAGGGCCGCAACCCCGCCCCAACCTCAGTGGCCGAGACCGGAAACCGGACATCCTCACTAGAGACGTGCTACGTCACCAGTTGTGTGCAGGGTGAAGAGAGGCTGCGGCCAGAGACCAAATTACCGTGAGATAATGAGGCGAACAGCACCGCCGTCTCAGGACGTCCAGGCTCTCCTTTGTCGCAGACACAGTCGACCGGTGGGGGGTAGCTGGGAGGGGGAGTCAAGACAGGCAAGCACGGGGAGACAAAGGGGAGATGAAAAGGGGAGATGAAAAGAGAGAGAAAAGGGGAGATGGGAAGAGAAATTTGGGGCGGGGAGTCATGCAAGTCTAGCTCTTCCTTCTTTTTTATTCCTGAATTCCTTGTCATTATTTCCTCCACTCTTTCTGTTGTTTGTTCAGCGTCTTGTTTCCAACGCAAGCCGGAACAAAAATGAGAATTGTGGTTTTAATTCCGAGTCCATTTAGTGAGAACTATCATGCCAGTGCTTTTATTTCTTCATTTTTTTCTGCCACCACTAATGAACAAACACATCTCGTGTATCAAAAATAAAAATCATAAATATTTATCACAAAGCTCACCCTCACCTATAAAACCTTGTCTTGTCCACTTTTGTAATTATAAATGTAATTGAATGGATTATCCTCATCATCATCAAACAAAAGGAAAGAGGTGTTGTTTGGAATGTAGTGGTGCCCGATGAGTCAAAGAACTGACTGTGTAACGGTCCGGGTACAGACACAAGCTGTATGCAAACATACACAAATGTCGCCCATTACCCAGCACCAGCCGCTGTCCATAAATCGCCGACACTGGCGGAGCGAGTGGACGACATATGGAGGCTCGTCGAGAGGGCACATTCCGCCATGGCCGCGACCCACGCCAGGTCCGCGGGGGCGGAGGACACAAGACATGGAGCACGTGACCACATCAATCGATCGCCATGACCACCACGAGCTGCCGGCCTCCCCCCTGTCCCCTGTCCCCTCCCCTCCCCCCTACACACACACACCTCCCGGCCAATCAGTTTAGCGGGTACAACATAGAAGTAAACAAACCAACTATGGCGGCACTCTGGTCTGACACGAGCATGGGTTAGACAAAGGTCGCCGACAGGGTCAAACGTAAATAGGAACGAGAGCACAGGCTGCACAAACCGTTATTTACAGACTTCAGTTCTTGAAATATTCACACTTGCATGAAGGTGCATGAAACATGTGTTTGTGCTCGATTTTTCTGTGTGTGTGTGTGTGTGTGATATAGCAAAGTTTACTGTATGAAAAATACAATATAAAATTATACTGCATTGAACTTCACAAAAATAAATACATGCTTATAATACCTACATAAGGTAGGCATTAAATATATATATATCCCTTTGGTGCATTTTTTCTCGTTCAAATCTGTCGGCACTTTCTTCATCATCATCGGCCTGAATTTTCTTCTTCTTCACCTTCCTCTTCGCACCTTCCCTTTCCTGTTTTTATCTTCTTGTTGCTGAACTTTTTCTCTATTTGTTGTAGGTTTATTTGTTTATTATTTTCATGATTCAAGTGGATCCCTTGAGTTTTCATCAGCTTAAATCTACGGACATTTCTTAAGTAGATGGCGTATTTATGATGGGTTATCCATGCGAGAATGACGGAATGATAAAGTAATGAGTATTTGAGCAAAAAGAACTCAGCGAATACTTGTGAGTACTGAGCACTGGGAACATCCTGTTGTCGATGTTAGGAGCAAATAAAAGCACCTGGGGACTTGGCAAAAAGAGTTTTCAGCTCCTGCTTCTTAATTAGCTGTCACAGGGAGCTCAAGCGCACTCGAGACGCTATGGGACATTTCAGACAATTGTCCTGCTGCCAGCACCGGATGTGCTACTTGGCCTTCTCTGTTCATGTGCTCACGTGACTTCCGCTAACATCTGAAGGGGGGCGGCTTTCATGGACAATGAGAACACGACACAGCTCTAGTGCCTGGACAGGACAGACTGACTACAGTGCAGACTGACTGCTTTAGTCACCCAGCTCTGGCATTCCTGGCAGTGGAGGAACAAGACTGACACACTGCTCGCTCATGGGCAGCACAACACGGAGAGTCTTCTTGTCCCAACAACATCCATCAAAGCTAGTCCATCTTCATACTTCCCTACTCATCTTCCTTTGGAGAATCACCTAACCCTCAGTTTTTGTTAACCGATTCGTCTTTGATTTTTCTATGTCTTTTATTAATCATTTTTTAATTACTGACCATTATTATTTATCCTTCCGTCCTTTGTATGTTGTTCATGTCTCGTTCTTCTCTCAATCGCTAAGAGCACGATCCCTACAAGTGTGAATATGTGATATATAAATCACGCGTTACTTCTTCTTCTTCTTCTTCTTATTGTTATTATTATTATTATTATTATTATTATTATTATTATTATAACAACTAAAGATAACTGCTGTCCTATACCAAAACACAAAACTAAGGTTGTTGTTGTATATCTCTATAATGTAATACAAAAGTAGAGACTGTTGTTGTCTTAGACTGCAATACAAAACCCGTTGCCACATTTACCCCTGCATGTCATATAATAACTCGTGCTACATGTTTTCAAATATCAAATATTCCTAAAATCAAGTGTTTAGACTTTGTATCTCCATTTTAGCCCAGAAATGATAAAATAAGAGTACTTAACTTCAACTGGTAAATTATACAAATGAGTTAAATAAACCTTGATATTGCTTGAGACATGTTACTCGAGACAGTATTTCTCCTTTCCTGGTCTCACTTGTCTCACGAAATAACAAAGAAGAGGACGGCGACAACAACAACAGCAACATCATGGACTGTAACAACGACATGAACCGTGCGGCCTCCTACAACCTGCATTACACCGACGAAACAATTTTCTCAGCAACCTGACCAGTTCCCAGCCATCTTGCTAGTCGCGGCCGATGGAAAAAAAAGAAGTTGAGGACGAGAGAAAAGGGTCCTTGCCGCTTGCCGACAAAAACACGATGCAGCAGGCAGCAATTACACTTTGTCTCGTAGATTCTCGCGGAGAGAGCGGTCAATGTAACTGAAACCTGCGGGATCGGATGGTCCGGATGTCAGTATGATTGTCTCAAAAAGAACAAATAGTCCGTACGGCAAGTCGATCAAGTCTCGAGAAAGGCACGATGTGAAGAAGCTAAGAGAGCGGATCTTAACAGCCATTTTGTCTGTCTTGGAGTAAAAGATCAACGAGTATCGTTGGCACCGGACGCGGGATTCCAACAGTTACTGTACCAGGGAGGGAAGTCGACAATCGAGTAGACAGCTTAAATCTGTCTTTAAGTCTTAAAAACGATGGCTGACCTTTCCGATTATACTGAAATATAACACAAGGACCAGGGCTAAAGGACATTACAACCAAAGACGATTACCAAGAGAGGAGGGACATTTTTTAAAAAAATACAGAAAAGTAAGTTTATTGAATCTTTGGTGAGGAAAAGACAAAAAAGGCAAAATCTGTTATTGTAAAAAGTTGTTTTCCCTCAAAACCTTTGCCTTGAGTAGAAGTAGGCAGGCTGCAGAATGGACACGTGCAGGGATGTGTCTCTTCAAGTCACTTTTGGTGTCAAATGATCAAATAAAAGGATTAAAATAAAATTGCTGGAATATGGCCGGGGTCTGGAAGCAAGCAATATCCCGGACAACAAGCTTATCTGATTTCCTAGTGGATTGTTTATCTGCAGAGCTGAACTGGTGGCTAACAAGCTTTTTGTGTGAAGCCAGGGTTAGCATCATTCCACTGAGGTTGTAATGAAATGCCACACGATACTGTTAATTGCAGGCCTAGTGTACAGTCGCTGTCTTTGTTGCAGCATTGTACTGTCGTTGTCGCTGCTGCCGCCTCCCATCTCCCCCACCTACGCACCATTGTCTTGGACTTTGCTGGGCGACTGCGCATGCGCTGTCACGACTGGATATTGTTCTCCTCCTACCTCTCTATTTGTGTTTGTGATGACTGTTTATCTCTGTAGTGATGTTTGTTGTGCTTTTATCTGTGGTTACTATGATTTGTTTATGTCTGTTGTGATATGTTTTTTATCTGTAGTGACTGTTCTGTTTATCTTTATGTATGTTCTTATTTGTGTTGACTATGTTCTGTCTATGTCTCTAGTAGCTGGTCTTCTGTCTCTGTCTGTGCGCCATCTGTGCCAATGACATTGTCAGTAAAGGGGATCTGAACTTCCTAAGATGTATCATTATTAGAGAGTACAAATTCTGTCTCACTTTAGCAAACTTTCTAATTATTACTTAAATATATTTACCATATAGATCTGCCATATATACCATACATCTGCTGCGTTTTATTAAATGATTATACTTGTCATTAGAACTGATTAATAGACTATGGGGAAGTTGCATTTTTAAATAATTCGATGTTTAGTATCGTTCAAGTATCCAAAATACCATTTCCACGAATCTGGGTGAATATTGTCCATTCCGTTCTCGAGATACACGCCTACAAACATTCACCAACAGCACAGGATGGCGCATGGAAATGTTTAGGTTGCTAAGGCCTCTGCTTGTAATACATGGTAGTTACACATATTGTCAAGTCCAGATTGGGGATTCTTTCTGTGCATGGTAAGGTTTTTATTCGTGAATCTCGAGAAGTTTGTAAGCAAACATGACCACACCTTTGTCCCATGCTACGACATGTTTATCTCACATAATCAAACGTTGTGATTTATATTTAGGCGGTGATACATGTTTGTTTGTGGTGTGTACATTATCATTTCTGTTATTGGCGTGTAAATTAACTTTTTTCTCATTTGGGTGTACATTACCATTTTTTTCCCAACCCCACCACAACCACCATCTACAGGTAAAAAAATTCTCCTCCTTGTCTAAAGCTGCCAATGACTTGCTTCTCAAGATTGTCATCTATTTTCCCCTTGGTTATACTTTCAGACAAACAGCAGACAGAAAATTGTTGCACTGGCATTATTTAGTCAATGGTTAATGGGTAGTAATATCAACAGCCAAAAAGTCCCCCCCCCCCCAAACAAAAAATAAATAAAAACAAAACCAAAAGCATCAAAGAACATATTCAGTTATTTTAAATAATAATGGTCGAGAAAATTTCTTTCTTTTAATTTATTATGGCTTATCACGCTCTGTGTTTGTCATGCTCTATGTTCACATGTTACAAACATATTATGTTCTGTGTATTTATTATGTTATTTGTGTGTTTATCACTGTCTGTGCTTTTTGTTCCCGCTCTATGTGCTAATTATTGCTTATGTTCTCGTTCTCTCTCTCGTTCTCTCTCACTCTCTGTTGTTGTTAAACTTTCTGTGTTTCTCACGTTCAGCTCGTGCTTATTACGTGTTCATGTCCACACATCACGCGATTCCCTTCCTGTCACCCAAGCAGGACAAAGCTTGGTTTGTAACTGTCTATATAATTTCTGTCTGTCATCGCATCCCAGTGTTTATGACTTGCAGTGTAGTCTTCTCACAGGCAACATGTATTCAGTTTGATGAGACAAAAGTCACGTGACTCATTGGATGACTCCTGAATCACTTTCTGTCTCATCTTTTTATGGCCTCTATATCTATTTTGGCCTCCCTGGGACACTTGTCACCAAAACAATGATAGTCCAGAGACAAGACAATGACACTCCCGCGCGGTCATCTCTAATGTCAGTGCTCTCTCAATGTCTACATAGGTACAGGGCGGAACCAGCTTGACATGATGCAGCTTCACTCCATCCTTTCCTTGAACGCTAACAATTGCTTAGTCAATTAATCACTCAATCATTCTTCCCCCCCCTTTTCTCTCTTCCTTTTCTACTCACACTACACACGCCCATCTCCCTCCCTTGCTCCATCTCGCCAGCAGTGCTTCGCCAACAACGCTTCATAGAGTATGCCTCCCATTTGGACAGGGTCGGATAGCAGAACTTTGGTAGTCATGACGACAACGACAATTTCCATCAGACGTGGAAATGTTTCAAAAATAATCTGTGTGTGTGTGTGCGTGAGAGATAGAGAGAGAGAGTGCGCGCGGTCGTGATAAGAATTTGAGATAATAAGAATGAGAGAAAGAGAGATAAAGAGACAGCAAGACTTTTGGAAGAAGACACAGCAAAATAGATGCACACAGTCGGGGGAAGAAAGAAAGATTTGCTTCAGCTTAAGTCTCTTTCATTCTTTTTTCCCTTTTTTTTTCCTTTCTTTCCTTCTTTTTTTTTTTTTTTTTTTGTTTGTCCGCTTGTCCGTACTCCAAAAGTCGCTTTGCATCTCTGTTGAAACTGTGCAAGACGTCTGACAACGCGAGCTGCCGACGACGGAGAGGGTCGCCAGGCCTCGTGCACACAGGCACACTCCTCTGTCTCCACAGCTACGTCACAGCAACCACGTGACTGCAGGAGAAGGCAAGACTGCAGCATGCGAGAAGAGGGTCCTAGTCACGAGCTGAGGTGGCGTGCCACCCAACAAAGAAGGGGAAATGAGCGCCAAAACAAAAAAGTTACAAAAATTATTGTAAAAAATTAAATTTGCTTTTCTTGTAAAAATAAAATTCTTTGTGAATTAGTATCTTCAAAAAAAAAAACAATCAGGAAAAAGACTACTTTGTATAAATACAACATTCAAGAAGCCAGTTCAAGAGGAACTTATATTAGAACTATTGAAATAAAATAATTACATCAAGTATTATTCTCTTTTAAATAGTCACTGACCAGAAAAGTTAGTATTGCATCATGCGTGCCCATGCGTGTTGGCGTTAGTCACGGTATCTCTCGTGCGCAGCTTATTGAACTCACGGGGGAAAGCGCTTTTCAAAGTCAATTTTTTCTTTTCTTTCGTCGTCGTCGTTATCATCATTATCTTCTTCTACTAAGAGTGAAAAATAAACTGAATTATGCCCATTAAGTAATATTGTTATTGAGTTCAACAGCTGGAACAAGGCCTGGAGGAACCGGTTCCAACGTTTTCGTCGAGACCATCACAAGGAACATCGTGCATGGTCAAAAAAAAAAATGGACACCTTGTGGCAGTCTTTCGATTCTCAGAGATTGTTACTGGCAACATGGAGGTTGTTCAGAGAGAAAACAAGACAAAAGTGTAACAACTGTTGCAAGATGAGCTCAGCTCAGCATCAAGTATGTAACAGAAGGGGAGATCATCCTGTTACAATCTGTTGCTTACTCGGGGTGTGTGGGCAGTCCCGTTAGTCTCTCTCTCTCACTACCTAATCCCTTGACGCTATCTCTTGCATTAAGTCACGTGGCATCTTCCTGGAAAGCCTCCAGCCTGGGACGCCATCTAGTGGCCAGTTGTCAAGTATCGGCGCATGCAGGCTGAGATTTATGTCCCTTTATCCTAACACGTCCATCGAGGGAGAATCCTGCCTACTGATTTAGCAGGTCATTAGTTTGATATACCGACCTCAAAGGGAAAGAGGCGATTAAAAGGATGAAAGTAAAGGCTGTCTCTCGCACCGGACGCAAGCACGGACGGACTGAGTGTAAATATGCTGGCGCGCGCCGGCACTACCTGCAGCAGCAGCTCGGCAAAGTACTCACCGCCCTGTATCCCTAAGATATGGGCTTTAAAAGGAATTTGACACCCGCATCACAGCTTATGGGACATGCTGCATTAGCGTAATGTCAGGCCAGACTTGCGGACAGGATGTGCCAATGAACGGTAATCAACTGGATAAGAAGGAGAACTTACACCTCGTGGTCGGTCTCAGAAGCTTGGGACAGGAGACGAAGGAGTTAGTTACCTCTAGATAGCTAACATGGGTGAGCAGGGCGCAGATTCAGAGACTGACCATCATCAGTAAAATACCCGAACTTCTACATAGCTACAGCTCCGGAGTTGACTTACAATTGTTTATGTGAAGAGAAGACTGGTTTATCGTGACTAAAAGAATGTTTATTGTGGGTGGTCATGCAGTGAGCAGTCACCTTCCCTCCCCCAGCCCCGGCGAATGTTGTGCGGGGCACACCTGTACTTAGAAGTAAACAAGATCAGGGTTGACAAGAAGGTGCACCAGTGACACATAACACATGTCAGCAACACACAAAGATATATATATATACCCACAACGCATCACATGTTATACAATTATGCATATGTCAATAACTTTGCCAGATACACGTTCATACGCTAGTTTGGATATAAGACGCATTTCTACAAATAAGTTGAACCCAATTTATAAAACCAGCTATTAATCTACACACCTTTCCACATCTCATGCCAATTTTATACACTAAGCCACACATGTACGGTGTGTGTTTGTGTGTGTGTGTATTTGTGTGTGTTTTTTTTTTTGTGTGTGTGTTTATGTTTGTGTGTGTGTGTGTTCCTATATTTTATTCAACCTATTTATCAAAGAATGTGTGTGTCCCACGAAAACTGTCGCGAACTTATCAAAGCGAAGAAAACAGCGGACCACGTGAAGTAAACACCTTCTACCCTCCCTCCTTCAATCACACCCCTATACACCCACACTCACACACACACACCGCGAACTGCACGTGTAACGTAAAACTCAGGTCCGTCGTCTTAAGTTAGGGTCAGGACTGAGTAAATCTCGAGCAGGAGGAGGTTTTTTGCCGGTAGCCGCCTGGCGGCCAAATTAGGAGAACAGTGCCAGCCATCGTCCCCTGGCCCATTGATTGGCGAGGACAGCCTCACGGGCCCCTGGCGTGGGGAAACCTTCTTTGTGCCGCGGCCCTCGCCCGGGTACGGCTTCAGTCAACAGTGACATGCCTCCCTGAACTGCTCGCCGCACTCACAGCACCTCCACCCGCTGGCTAGTGTGTGTGCGAGTGTGAACGCGTGCCACTGTGTGTGAGTGTGTGTGTGTGTGAACGCGTGCCAGTGTGTATGTGTGTGTGCGAGTGTGAATGCGTGGTGATGGTGAAGTTTGAATAACCACCGCCAACAGAAAACATGAAGAAGCCAGGGTCCAGGCGGTCGCCTGCAGCAGTCGCGCCGTGTACGCAGTGTCGGACACTCAGAGGCAGGAGAGCTGCTGCTGACAGGCATGAATCATCTGCTGCCAGGGGTCGGTACCAAGACTAGCCGGTCCTCGTGCCAAGTCAGTTGCAGACAAAGTCCGATGTCAAGAAAGACAATCATTGACATTAACTAAAACCTTGAAACGGTCAGCCGCTACCTGCAGGGTGTGACGTCAGACGTGCTCACCTTCCGACTTGTAAGCACATCAGCGTGTCTCTGTGTGTGTCCAATCCAGCATCATCAATTCATCATCGCACTTGGCAGGAGGCGGACAGAAGATGAGTGTTTACCGTAACTTCGGTGAATGTGAGAGAGACAGAAAAATGTTTAGGAAGGAGAGGGAAAGGGAAGGGAGGGACAGACAGTTGCAGGCAGAAAATAAAATTGTCCTGTTCAAGGAACTTTGAGCATGGCCAGTACCTCGGGAAGCAAACCCCAGGGACTTGGAAGGCTCTCAGTTCGCTGTCCAGTCAAGCGGAAACAACTTGACACTGGTGCCTCCTTGAAGTCTCCCCCCCTAAAGGGCTCGTGCGGTGTGCTGTTAGTACCGTGAGGGGCCTGTATCTTCAGCGCAACCATTCTACGCTCAATTATGTTTTTAGTATTTCTTTTGTGATGCTGCTGCTGCACTCACTACATATTTCGAGGGAACCGACTCTAAATTATCTTGATAGGCTTCATTCACCGAAAGAAATACCGAAAATTTGAAGGTTAACAATTCTCTTCGCACCTTGGTTTTGGAAATAGGTCAAGACCTCTTGTCCCGTGACGTCACAATGGTGTTCTCGCTGGTTGGACAACGCCTCATTAGCATAAACTCCTAGCTCTTGAATTCAGTCTATAAGGTGCTTTTTAAAATAAAAAAATCCCTGTAACAAACTAGTAAATAAGCTAAGTTCTATTAGCCTGGCGGCAAATGTGAGCTTAATTTCAGATTCGAACATTTCTTGTTTGCCTTTCACAAGAACAAAGGTTATTTTTTTTTTTTTTTTCATTTGGAGTCTTGCTACTAGGTTGAATAAAACCTTACAGTCGTTGATGAAAGCTTGCTGAAAAAAATAGCATCCATCCACCTCCCCCTTTGACTGAAAGTCTGAAATAAAAGCCAAGCGCGGTCACTACTGACCTCAAGTGCTGTACAGGGTTCAGGACGGGTCAGAGGGCAGAGAGAGAGAGAGCGGGGCAGGGGGAGGGGCGGAAAAGGCTGAAGACGTTGCTTCCGGTCCAAGCCCCTTAGCTCCTTAACAATCGACTCACATGACGACCACGGGACCCTCAAGACATCAAGCAATCAATAAGAGGTTTTCTCTCTTTTCTGGGACCCTGCTCGCAGTGACAGAGCAGTAAAGTGTAATTATGTTTGAGGGATAGTGAATAGGAAAACGCCTTTATTTATTGCTTTCTTTTTTCGCACTATTTTGAGCAGCTCTATAAATAACGTGGGACATTCTACGTGTGCCAGGCCCGAATATTTTATTCATGTTTGAGCAATTACCCCATAACTCGGTGCAAGGCTCCATCTTCAGGACATCTAGCATCTCAGCAGACCACAAGGTTCGGGTTAAAGGAGAGAACATGGAAAGAATATATTTGTTGAACCATTTTCAGGATATAATAATTATGCATGTATGCCGGGCATACTCAGTTTTAACAATGATTCTTTTTGGAACCTCCTCACAGATACTCTGCGCTGTTGACGATCTTTGTTGTCAAAATAATCTTGAAATCTTTGAACTCTGTTGCACTGCCTTACATATAAACAATAGTTGTCTCTCTTCAAACACGCTCCTTCCACAGAAAAATCATGATTTGGACATAAACAGTCTCATCAAGCCATGGGACCATGACCACTGATGATGGTTTTAACAAGAGCGGCGACGACGACGATGAAAAAGATTTTTATGTGTAGTTGTGTATAAAAGGTGTTTGAGAGAAATGCAAAAGACCAAAAGAAATTATTGTTTTCTGATGCTATAATTCCCTTAAAAATATTTTTTTCAGTTAAAATATTTTTTTCAGTTAAAATATTTTTTTCAGTTTATTGAATTGAAGGGTCTAATTGTGAGCAAAATAAATAGTTGAATTTTAGAAGCATTATTTATTCTTAAAATAATCTTATTTTGTGATCGAAATTAAAGTCTGGTTTGTGATTGAGAATAAAATGTCTCATTTGTTTACTGAGTATTTTATAGAAAATAATAAGTAATATCCCTTGTGAGTGAAAAAGTGTTATAAGTGAGGTTTAAAAGTATTTTTCATTGGGTGTAAAAGTGGGAATAAAATGTCGCACCTAAGTGTGTTTAACAGGACATTCGTTTGCCACACTTAATCAAAGTTTGTTCTTTGCCTAACAAAAAACAACAACAAAACAAATGTTTGTCAGATAAAAATTTCATTTATCAGCAAAAGAAAATGTCTTTCCCTTGAGCTAAATAAAGTCTTATCAATGTTCTAACTTTTAAAAAAAATGTTGTAACTTGTGGGGTAGATAACATTTGCGAGATGAACTTCCTAGTGGAGGTAACGTCTTGTTTGTGAAGTAAAATTAAATTTGTTTATAAAATAAAATATTACATGCGAGGTAAACAAAATTCCTATTTGTGACATAATACGATGTTGTTTGTAAGCCCAAGAAAAGCAGGAGACAGACGGCATCCACGTGTCTGCTGCAGTTGACGCAGCGTGCGGCGCGTAGCGGGCGGTGACCGCACACATCTGCATCTACCCCACCTCCCGCCTCTCACCCGGTAGTCTACGTCATGCTCATTGGCTGGCCACGCCCAGTCCCGTGCACACGCGCGGGAGGCTGGCAGAAGCCACAGTGACCGCGCGCCGGGCTGCAGCCCCCCCATTACGCAAGCAGGCCGCCCAGGTGATGGGCGACACGCCGGACCACTCGCCGTATGACGACGGCGTCTGCTGCAGCTGCTGGTGCTACTGGTGGGGCTGCTGCAGTGAGGGCTGGCTGTGCTGCACGCCGGTGTGCGCCTGTTGCTTCTCGGCGGATCAATAGGCAACCCCCCTTCTCTCTCTCCCTATCCCCCCCCCCAACCCTACCTCCCCACCCACCGCAACACAGTGCAACCACCGTAAGAGTAGGGGCGGTGTCAAGGAGATATTCAGATCGGGGTGTCATCTTCCAATGTCAAGGTTGCTTGCAGACGCATGTTCAACATGTATCGCCTAATAATATTTCTTTCCACATCACAAATTACCAGCTCGCACGTTAGGGCACTGGGTGCATTAACTACCTGAACGTGAAGGTAGGTCACTTCGTCAGCGTGACTACCTGAGCATGGGCTGCACCTGATAACCCGAGTAACGCCACCCCGTTCTCCAGAGACAGGTAGAGCACAGGTAGAGATGAGCACCTGCTCATACCAATAGCTCCCCTGGTATCAGCCACAGTATTTTACATTACGTTGTGAGCAAAGCCGCATACAAGCGGACAGAGGTTACAACACCGATGTCCCAAACCAAATGACGCAGGTTCGTTTCCCATGCAGCGCAGGGAATTTCCGCCACATGATCCATACAGAAGGTAAATCAGGGGGAGAAGATAGACACCACCCTAAACACAAATGAAGGTCCCGAGAAAAGTGAGGTCGCTAGCACTCCTCCCCAAATGAGCCCAAGAAGGTTAAAGGACGACGTTTACAAATATACTTTCACACAAATGAGTAAATAAAAATCGCAGCAACTAATGAAGACCATTCTTCATAAAAAATAGTTATTTTGATGTCTGTAGAGTGTACACCTATGATTATATTATCGTTGGTTTTAATCTTGCGATAAATCCTAATTATTTGCTGCTGTGCCTTGAATATCTACTGCGTTAAGAAAGTCCGTGACATTATTCATTTGTTTCTGGTCAGGACATGGATACACAAGAGGATGCAGTGTGTGTGTAGTGTGTACACAGCTGCATTTTGAAGTTGTCAAGTGTGTGCTACGTGGGTCAACGGCGGAGTAACAATGACGAGGCGTATAGAGGGAGCACAAAACGTCAGAAGAGCGTCACGAAGTGACTTACGGAGTGTAAACAGTCTGACGTACCCACACGTCACAAAGCGACTCACAGCCTCACGTGCAGCATAACGGCTGGCTGATGTGAGAGGTAGGCAAGAGGTGAGGAGGAGTAATTTTTTGAAGAAGATGAGTTTAGCAAACTAAAAAAAATGTTGACCACACACTATCACTCCGAAAGGACATTTTAGATTATTGTTATTATTATTATTGCCGACTTCACTTTCATAAGAAGGGCCAGAGTACCGAGTAGCTAGCTTCAACGCTAGTGTTAGTGTCTGTACTGCGTGTACAATAACAATAACAACGACAGCAAGTTGGGGTCACAGGTCATTAATCCTGTCAAAGACTACGGGAGGTGAAAACATTTGCCCTCTCATGCCACAGCCAAAGACTTTGTTCTCATGCCATAGTAAGCGAACATGTGCCAAGGACCAGAGGAATGGTCCATGTACTGTGCTACATGTAAGTCAACTGCAGATAATGTTGGCCGATGGCTTACTGGTGTCTATAGACATACGCCCACGCATACACGAACACGCGAGTAGACATACAGACATGTTTCTATCCAACCATCGGTCTGTCTTTTTACCCAGACTCACAGGATCACTGAGGTGTGTGTGTCTACCTGTAATAACTGGTCTCTACCTGTGACGACCTGCGACTACCTGTGATGACTCATGTGTACGTATGATAACCTGTATCTACCTGTGATTGCTTGTCTTGCTGGTCTCGTCGTTATGCCGGACAGTCGACACCAATGCCTTTGACGACTGGTGCCATTAGACATCTCCATCCACCTTTGTCTGAATCATAATTGAGAGAATGGATGGCTTTGGTTCATTGCAGCTTACAACTGTTTCCTCTTCTTAGCGAAATAAATTGCGGGATCATATATCCCAGGGTCGCGCCCGGGTGACATGGGATGAAAACATTTTCTGGCCAACATCAGTACAGCTGCCGGGGTCGCCCCTCCCCTTGCCAGTCTACACATCTACCCGGGTAGTTAGCCATGATCTTGTGTTTACAGTGTGAGCGCTGTGAACAGCCAAACATCTCTGTAAATCCCTAATTTACACTCACAATGCTGAGGCAGTCTGCGATCCGTGCTTAACTGTATATCACGAGGCGGAGCGATTCCCACAGGAAATATAAAGTCAGTAACACAGTAACTAAGGTGTGAACAGTCGTTGTTGACAAGATCCTCTGGTCACAGATCGTCTAAACTTTGAATGTTTTCTTTGGCAGAAGGGCCTCAAGTTGTGACAAAAACTCTGGTCAGTGCTTGGCTTTACATTCATGAGTAATTGGTAAGTAAAATATTAAGAATATCTTTTCCTGAGTAACTGATAAATAAAACAATGATTTATCTTCATGAAAGATAAGTAAAGCATAAAGATTTATTCCAATGTCTTCATGTATCGCTTTTCTTTGTACTAAACCTCGAGTTGAAGTGTACACAACTGTTTCTCTTGTATAACCGATAAATCTCATCGCTAATACAGCAAATATTATCATCCTCAAATGCACGAGTTTATCATATTACATATTTACCATAGGGTGTTTATTGAGCTTAAATATCAACAGTCGCATTAACGCATGTTAATCTGTTAGTCTTCATCACTGTCACACTGTGATTGGCTAAGTGAAGGTGTGAGCACTACTCACCGCACTGAGCTGCGAGCGAGATGCCTGTAGGTCTGTAAGCTTTAAACTAACATCCACTCACCAGCAAACAAGACTTTATCAGCTAACAAGCTCAGTCCAGCTGTTAGAGAACCTCTCTATCGGCCTAAATATTCTGACTAACCTCACAGCTACTGGTGTGATGTATCCCTCTATTGTTAACATATAGCTGCACCTCCAGATTTCATGTCTCCCAGCTTCACATCCCCCTCCCAGCCTTAACACCTTCCCCTCCCACTCCTTCCAACACACACTTCCCCCTTTAACGCGAAAAAGTCGCCGTAGCTAATGGATTTGAGTGTTTGATGCATGAATTCGATCCAAGACACCGGGAGGCGGCCGTCCTTCTTACCCTGGTCCCTAAACCCGGCCCTGGAGAGGCTGTGGCAAATTACACGGGGCACTGCAAGCGGCCCAACCCTCGCCAGGACAGCCACGTCTGCTCCCTCCCAGCAGCCGCAGTCAAAGACAGGAACCTTCCCGCCATTCCTGGTCGTCGTGGTGCTGACGACCGTAGAAAGTGGGGCAGGCGGCTGTGGACTCTCGTCCTTTGCTACCTCGGTGGTGTGGTCAACACAGCAACTAATGTTGGACTAGTCTTTGTCAGACAACAAACATAAACAGTTAGTGAGACAGAGTGAGAGAGAGATAAAGTGAGAGAATGGGAGATAAAGAAAAACCTAGAAAGAGAGAGAGGGTTTGTCGAGGGACAAAAGTTTTGTTGAGAGCTTTGTACAGATTATAAGATTATTAGTGTTTTGTACGTGTACTCACATAAATGTGTGCATAAATGTCTTATGTTGTGTTAAATATTTGTATAATATCTCAATACAGTGTCTCACCAGTATTATACATTCTCTATTTTTGTCTCTGGATGGTGGAACAATATCTCAGTATTGCTGTACAATGTATCAGTATTGTTGCACTGTCTCAGTACTGTTGTATTACTGTCTCAATATTGTTGTACTGTCTCTAGTACTGTTGTACTGCTATCTCAGTACTGTTGTACTGTGTTGCTATCTTTAGTACTGATGTATTACTGTCTCACTACTGTTGTACTGTCTTACTGTCTTTAGTACTGTTGTACTGCTGTCTTAGTACTGTTGTACTGTGTTACTGTCTCAGTACTGTTGTTGTCTCGGCTCCTGGAGAGACAAGGAGTAAACACAGGAGCAGGATGCTCAGGTCTTGCGAGCCATTAGCAGCCTGGCGACACATCGGGGGAGTAGCGTGGGGCGGACTGTGACCTGTCGCCGCCGATCACGTGGTGCTAATGTCAGCTAGACGTGCCAGCATGATACTGTCCCGACAACCCTCATTATCACCCAGCCTCCCACCCCGTTATCGTTGGATTATAATATAATATTATGATGTTCACAGATGTATTCCCACACACAGCATGTGTATATGATTACACAGTGTGTATGTATATAATCTCACGTATCGTGTGTATGTAGACTACCTCACACATTCTGTCTGCGAGCACAAAGGTACTCGGTTCATGTCTGCTGTCTTCACACTCACTAAACTGACTTCCACGTTCAGAGATATGGCCGCACGTTCACAGACAATCTCACTTCCGTCATGGGACTGCAGGTGTCTGGTGTCAGGGTCAGTGTTCTGACTGTTGCAGCGCCCTACAGCAATGCCCTACGGCCCCTATTCAATGCCCTACAGCCCCTGTTGCAATGCCCCACAAGCAGCACGAGCAGCAGATCACTCAGGACCTGGAGCAAGTCGCGCAGCGCCTCCAGCCTCCAAGAACGGTGCAAACAACCGGCGGTGCCAGTATTTTAGTGAAACACTACTGACCTTTGACCCAGGAACTAATTGTGATATTTCGACCAGGGAGTACTGCTGACCTTTCGCCCACAACACAGTCTCAAGGCGGACATGATGGCCATGTCACAACGCCCATCGTCATCGCGGAACATCGGTGACTGACGATAAAGAAGATAAAGAAAACGAGCTTTGATCGACGTTGATTAGAGACAACTGTTTACTGACTGTTAAAATGATTACTGACTGTGAAATGATTAATAAACATTCTTAAAACAACAGCCGAATCTACTGTTAGTAATGGCTGGCTGTCTGTCAGTACTTCAGGCAATCCATGCCGGCAGATTGTTCCAGCAACAGATTAACCTATGGAGGCTGATTGAAGATTCTTGATTGGCAGAGGAATCTGTTGACACTACTTGTCCAAACAGTAGGCTAATCTATCAATAATATCTCCTTCAACAGTAGGTAAATATCGATATTAATTTAAGGTGAATATTTCGAGACTGATTGTTCAAACTGTAGGTGTACATACTCTATGTGTGAAACTAAGTAATCATCATTAACATAGTAAATGACTTTATCGCCGATTCAAATAGACACTACATCCACTTTCATAAATCAAATATTGGGTTGCTGTACTGCTCTTGTTCAAGTGGTAGATGATGAAAGAAATCGTCCCTGGTCATAAGCCCGAGTCTTGGGGAAGACAGAGGGATGAGTATAGGTCACTGTGCGCGCGCGTGTCTAAGGGTCAAAGGGGACACACGGTAGATGTTAACATTTGTTATAAAAGTGACCCTGACGTTCGTTAGGTGAAGCGACAGCCCACACCCTCTGTGTGTGTGTGCATGTGTGATGTTGACTGTAAACAACAGTTTTATAAACATTAAAAACAAAACGTTGAAGAAAACCGTGAAACTGTGTGTTGCAGGTTGGCAAGAAACGAGAGGCGAGTACAAGTTGCACCAAGACTGTGTGGATCACAAACACTAGAGACTAGACTTCATACAAAAACACTAGACACTCGACATAACACAAACACTAGAGACTAGAAATAACACAAACACTAGACACTCGACATAACAAAAACACTAGACACTAGACATCACACAAACACTAGAGACTAGACATAACACAAACACTAGACACTCGACATAACAAAAACACTAGACACTAGACATCACACAAACACTAGAGACTAGACATCACACAAACACTAGACACTAGGCATAACACAAACACTAGACACTAGACATCACAAAAGCACTAGAGACTAGACATCACACAAACACTAGACACTCGACATAACACAAACACTAGACACTCGACATCACAAAAGCACTAGACACTAGGCATAACACAAACACTAGATTAGACATCACACAATCACTAGAGACTAGACATAACACTAACACTAACACTAAGTGCTGCTGTCAGTAAAACAATTTACTAAAAACATCAGCTGTCGACTGCAGCAGGTAAATGTCCACACACAGCGGACATCGCAGTTTTCAAGTCATTAAAACTTTAAATTGTGATTTAAAATTATTTGAGGTTAGTCTTTTCAGATATTGTCACAGACCCAGCATTACTACTGGACTTTTGCAAGAATGTCACTTCACCTGACTAGAACTGTTGTCGGAATGTCACGAGTCCTGCTGGAAATAGTAGACATGTGGACTGGCTCTATACCCGTATCTCTAACTAACGGGTTGGGTGGAGCGGTGTGTGGTCACGTGACAGGTGACCGTTACGACATTCTGAGAATTCGTCTTCAGTAACAGGTCTTCAGTTCTGTCAGCAAAGTAAACATCACGAGGAGTGTGAACTAGCGACCTATCCGGCACTTACAATAATGTTACAGTCTGTTGTCAGGCCTGCTGGCTGTCCGAGGGCGTGACGTGCTCGTGCAGTAAGACTGGCAATAGGCAGGGGACTCAAGTTTTAATGTGATTTCCCTCGACAATAGGTATCGGTTAATCAATTGTTGTTGAGAAAGTATGCGAAGATATATCAAGACTGATTAACATATGGACTGGCTTCATGTTGAGAAACCAGTGACTGAGAAACTGCATTAAAGCATGAAGGCTTAGGGCTATATTATAAGAAAGTATAATGTATATGTCAAACAAGGGTTAGGGTTATATTAAAGGGTAAATTAAAGTATATATATATTAACGAAAAGTTTGGGGTCCATTTAAGGTACATTTAAAGATAATAAGAAAAGCAAGTGGGGTGGAACTAGACATTATTTTTACCCAGAGTATGTCGAAACGAGATGACTTGATGGACTCGAGATTTAAAAAGAAAAAACCCACTAACTACATGCAGCGGGGTGGCTTGGGTTCTGGAAGCTCGCAGACGGTTGTCGCTAATGGCGACTGTCAAGGCCTGCAAATGGCGCTCGTGCTGACGACGGCCCAGCGACCTGCACTTCTAATGCACAGTAATTAGACTTGCTCACAAAAAGTCCACCCGTCGCTGCCTTCGTCTTGGACAGAACACCTTGTACAAAAAGTCTCCTCCATACCATGATCCCAGCATGGTGCTTTAATCATTACCTGTGTGACTACAGGAGGGTAAAAATAATCAAGATTGTTCCCTTTATTTTAATTAACGCGCAGAGTACATTAGTAAAAAAATGCTAGATGTTTATTTAAATTAAACCAGACTTTAGGATGCTTTGAATGTGTTCAGCTTGGGTTGAGTTTGTTTAACAACTAAAATAATTATACGAGCTTATTATACTTAGAACTTATGACTGACAAAGATCTACCCATGTACTGACACCCTCCCTCAAACACCCACAATAGTCACGCTCACAAATGTTGACACTCCCACAGACACCTATCAACCTATCCCCGTAAAAGTTGACACGCCCACAAAAACCTACCACAGTAATGCTCATACAAATTGACACGCCCACAAACACCTATCATAGTCACCCTCACAAATGTTGACACGCCCACAAACACCTATCAACCTATACCCGTAAAAGTTGACACGCCCACAAACACCTCATCCCCAAACATAAGCAAACTACCCGCTCAACTGTCTATTAATTATTCTGACAATTAGTCGCGCATCCCGTGAAAGTTTTCCTACAACTCAAAAGCAAGTGACTGTGTGTCGAACTGTTTCAAACGAACAAGTTCTGAAGAAGCATTTGTCATCATGTCACACACGCCACCTCAACGGACAGAGTGAGGTGTGTACTCATGACACGTGACATAATAATCAGGCTGTACAGACATGTCACAGACACTGTGAGGTGTGTATTATGACACTAATGACAGTAATAGCTGACAATCCGTGAGGTGTGACACGGTACACGTGACAGACAGCTGTCCCGTGCTCGCACTCTGAGGTCTGACAGTCGGCAGGCTTCGGGGTGTGACATGCCACTCGTGACGGTGAGCAATGTGTGGAGTGTGACTGCTAACAGTCAGTGGAGGTGAGGTAGGATCTGATTCGCGATTTCAAGACGATTTCGCACGGCGTTAGGTGTCAGGTCTGCAAGTTTGTTTTGTTTTTTTTTTTTTTTTTTTTTTTTTGTTTGTTTGTTTGTTTGTTTGTTTGTTTTTTTTTGTTTGTTTGTTTGTTTTTAAGCAAAAGCAGCAGTCGGCCAGGTGTGACGTCTGACGCTCGAAACGCCGATACACGCGGCAGCTGTGACAGGCAGGTGGTCAGTGCGGGGGTGTGGGGGAGGGGAGAGTGAGTGGTGCAGGTCACGTGGTTGTGTGGTGCTTGCGCTGACAGACGGGAGACAGTGGCACCCGCCTCTGACCTCAGCCCCAGCAGCACAGTCACAGACATGCTGTGCTGACAGCTCTCAACTATCCACACTGGCTGTGACACTCACTGTCGCTCAATGTTGTCAAGCGTCTAAACTCTAAAGGGCATCAACATTGGTCTTGTCTGTGTTCTTTTATTTTTCCCATCGTTCTCTTCTTTTACTCTCTCCGCTCTCCGCACTCAGGAACGCATGCACACACACGAACACATATACACACTATCCACATACACACAAACGTACATGTACAAACACATACTCACTCGCTCAGTCACTTCACTCAAGACGAGAACAAGATCGCGAGAGACAGACAGACAGACCAACAGACAGACAGACCGACAGACAAACAACTTCACTAGGCATTGCGTGACTTACTGAGTTTCTTGACGGCACGTAGAGGATTCGCCGAGGTGCTCCGCCTCCATGTCGACTGGATTCGAGGGGGCCGAGACGAAATCCCTTGGCTTTTACCCAGAATCGAAATTTGGAGTTTTCAGCAGATGACTGCTCCTCACCCGTTAACGTCCTGACAATGCGCTCGTATTTTTTCCGAGTAACAGTTTTTGTTTTTCCACTGTCGCCGTAATTTTTGATCGCCCAGCTCTGAAACGCCCCAAACATTTCTTCTTTTTGACTTTCCAGACTGGCAGAAGAGCTTAAACTGTCTGAAGTTGCCGGTTTATGATGTGCCATCTCAGATGTTGATGAGGTCCTAAAAGACAGCCGGTAGTTTTAGTGGACAAGCGGGATAGGGTCTGGTGCTCTATAGATGGTCCTGTCCTACAAACTGTCGCAGCTCCAAGAGTTCTGTTGGACTACACAGCAAGGTATCGCCGTCATTGCACCTTTGTTTGTTTACTTGCTTATTGTGATAGATTATCAAAGGTGAGATTTGACCTTATGGGATGTCCCCTCCCAGTCCACCTTTTGTCACTCACTGAATTCCTCCGAAATCTCGCTTTTTCTTGTTCCCACACCCCCAATCTTCGTCATCGGGAGATGGAGGTGAAAGTTCGTGGCATCAGGAGCTTCTGTCTAGTGACAGTGACAGTGACAGTGACAGTTTAATGAAAACCTCCGCACTCCTTGGTTCTTAAAGTTGTTTCTTTGCCTTTAGAAAGAAAAACTCTTGTTCCTTGACATGTGACACAAGGGTTAAAGGGCGAAGATGTCACATATACTGTCACTAACAATAACTAGCAAGCCAATAAAAACACTCGGAGATTTAATACAGGTTTTAAAAAAGTTTGACTATTCAAAACTTTTTAAAGTCTCATCAAGTGAATACTGCTTTGTCCTTTCTTTAAAAAAAAAAGGACCGCGGATTGATCTCTGTTTTTGTTTGCTCCCTTATTCAAGATATGTCCTCCCTTGCAGGTACTTCCCTTCTTTTATTAATGACTTTTGATTGTAGCGACAAAAGGTTGTGGCTTGATAAGGAATTCGTTTAATTCAAACAGCATTTTTCTCCAAAGTTTTTCAGAAATGCTGAAACAATTCGAGTTTTCTCTCTTGAAGCAGTGCTCGTCTGCACTCAGTGACAACATATTAACAGGCTTTCGTCTTGAAGAGACACCCTGCTGAAAGAAAAAGTCGATTTTTGTCTGCAACTAAGTTGGCATCACCTGCAGGTCGCTGTCATAAGATGTCTGCCGATTACCGAATGATCCCGAGAGTCAGCCGGTGCGACAGGGCGGCTCGATGGAGGATGGAGTCCCATGCAGGCGACATGTCCCCGAACTCGGTGCGTCATTTCCTGCCTGACGCCTCACTTGTTCCCGATGTGAACACATGAACGACTTCATTAGCTGTGAACGTCTACACTGGTGATAATGAATGTCTTCACTGTTGATGATGAATGTCTACATTGAGAGTCGATAACTATCTACACTCTTCTTGAAGTCAGCTGGTGTTGAACGCTGAGACAAATAATAACACTGTCTATAAGTGTCTACACTAACCTCGCATGTCTAGACTGATTATGATTGTCTACATCGGTTGCTGAGTGTCTTACACCTTGACCAGCTGACAATGCTCGCCATCAGAAACCTACGACAGCCGGCGATGTCATGTCCTGTACCACGTCTTCAAGATTACCATCTCTACTTTCGTCTTGTGATTTTTTTTCGGGAGTGGCAGGAGGTGGCGAGGAGGCACTAGTGGCCGGATGCTGGTAAAGGAATGAAGGAGGAATGAATGAAGAACTGTCCTGCTGATAGCACCACGACAACACTAGCCCCTTAGGGCCGCAAGATGTTTATTGGCGATTACACGACTACAAAGTCTCCTTCTCCTGCGGTTTATCCGTTTTCTTTCCGAAAATGTTGGACCAGACCAACTGGATGCTTTTCGTCTGCAAGGTCTGTCTGCAGTTATTCCGAGTCACCAGGTGAGCAGGACGCCAGTCGCCAGATCCTTAGTCACGACCACCAATGGCGAAAAGTGTCGCACCTTATTTTTGTTTATTTTTTTGTTGTTGTTGTTTTTTTTTTTTCTTCCCCTTTTCTTTGCTTGACAAGGCAGGCAAGCACTAAAGGCGATCTTGACACTGTGGTGCTGCTGTAGACAATGACACTGGCAGGTCTGTGTCCGGCATCCTCAGCCCCCCTCCCTGTCTCCGAGCATCTCTGTGTGAGGAGCAGTGAGAGTGAGGCTCGTGAGGCGGGGACCTGTTCCCGTGACGGGCTGTCCGGGCTGTGAGACGGCTGGCGAGCCAATCACAGCAACACGCTGGCTCCTCCAGACCTGGCTGTGGGTCCCACGTCGGGATGTCGGCGATGCTGCTTTGCTGCTGCTGGTGCTGGACGCGCGGCAGCGCTGGCGTATCGACCGGGCGGCGGGCGGCAGCCTCCTCCATCCACACGCCGTGCGGGGCGGGGACCCACAGCGCCGCGTCTTGCGGCCAGCCTCGCTGTCGGGCCGCTCACAACCGTTGTGGTGGGGGGAGAGGGTGGAGGAACAGGGGAGGACACGCTCGGCAAAAGGGTAGGGCTGGGTAGGGGGAGAAACGGGTGGCTGTCTGCAGACTCGGGTAGGCGGGCCCGCCTTCCACGTGTGGACCGGTAATAATCGCGGCAAAGTCTCTCGTCAAGCGCTCGCGGACCCGAGCTGGGGAACTCTACCTCTCGCCTCCACAAAACGAAAGTCGAGTTCAGCTCTTGGCAGTCGTTTCCACCCACACCAATGTTACTAGAGTTTGGGCACACCACGAATAAGCAAACCTTTACTGCAAGTTTCTTTAATAATAAATAACTCCTGTTACTCCTGAACCTAGAGGTCACTGCAACAAACGGAATACAACGAGTTTTCCTTCAAGTGGAGTCATTTATTTATTGGGAATTATTTATTTTTAAGTGGCTGTTCAACAGTAGTCCCCTTGGGAACAGAATTATTTCTTCTCACAGACAAATGCATCTGCACAGTTAACTTTGATGCAAACGCTTTTCTCCCTATGGGTGCACGTTTTCTAACCGTCCCAACACCCGTGGATGCAGTCTGAGATCACTTGCATGCAGAAAGTCGACAAGTTCAACCAGTGTACACCATTGTGCATGCAGAAGGTCTACAATGTATGTCACTGTACATGCAGAAGGCCGAGAATGTCACCCAGTGTACGTCACTGTACATCCATGAGGTCATTGCACGCCACTAGTTGTGTGACTGTAGGCAGGTCGCTCGGCCACTGTACACCAGACGGTCGACAGTTTTAGCAAGTGTACGTCACTCTACATGCAAAAGATCGAAAGTGTCAGGCTGCTGAGCATCGAGCGCGGGTGGAGTGTCGAGCTCGAGCGGTCCTCTGTCGTTCGTACTGCCGACTGATTCGAGTTCTTTCTCTTGTCAGACTTTGCAGGACGTTTATCAGGAGATGTTTATCAGATGTTTATCAGGAGATGTTTATCAGGAGATGTTTATCAGGAGATGTTTATCAGGAGACGTGCCTCATTTCGGCTTGCTGTGATGCACCTGCTCTGTCACACTCACACACACTCACAGCACACCTGACGAAAGCAGGACTGCGCTAAACAGGCAACAGGTGAGGTTTATACAAGAGCTGAGCACTGAGTCTATCCGATATACAATAGTGACATAACAGGGTGCCAGAGTTCGTCACACAAATTTAACAACCTACCTTGCCTACACTTAACCTTTCTGCACTGACTACTTGCAGGTCATCTGTCCAGCCTTCTGTTTAGGTAAGCAGTTTACCTCCATAATTAGATCGGACAGCAAGCAAAGGAGGGGTGGGAGGCAGTGAAAGGCTAAGAAAGACCCGAAGAATGGAGGACACCGGGACGAGAGAGGGGGATGGGGAGTCTGGCCCAGACAGGTGAGGTGTCCTGCTGATGTCGGAGCAGCCGCAAGTCCCGCAGACAAACGTCCTGACGGCCATGCGGCGCGCGCCCAGCGTCCAGGCTGCGACACTGCAGCTGTCGTCGTGCAGTCGGTGCTCGCCGTCGTCACAGCCGAGGGGGGGGAGGGGAGTGGGTGGTGTCGGCGCCGCCGGCCCCCGTTCCTCCCAACCCTCGTGCCGTGTGGAGGCGACGTGGAAGCGGCCGGCACAAACTGCTGCGGCAAGTGGCCGCTCCTGGACTTGGCCTGCTTCTTGACTGCTTCTTGACCTGGCAACTAAGGAGGGCCTGGCCCAGACTCGGGCTCTCTGTCTCTCTCTCTCTGTCTCGGCCTCCACTCCGGGTCCTGACGGCTGTCGCTGACGTGTCACAGAAGTAGGCGCTGAAACACACTGCTCACCAGACACGCCAGTGGTGCTGGTCCTTCTTCGCGACGACCAGTGGTTTGGTCCTGCTGCAGGGGGACACGACCCGCGCACCTCCACCGGAAGCAGGCTCTTGTCTTGGCTGACTCGACCCGCCAGCTCGCGTGTTCCTTCTGCATGCGTGTGTGCATGAAAGAAAGCATGTGAGAGAGAAGGAGTGAGACAAAGTGAAGTGCTGTGAGGTCAGATGTTGGGACAACATTCGCGTAGTATAAAGATGTCGAGTGGGTGTGATTGAGATTATTATCCAGTTGCCGACTGTTGACAAGAGTAAACAGCATTGCAAAACACACACACGAGCACACAAACGACACAGTAGGAAGAAGTCAAGCAGACTAGAAGACAGGAAGACAGATGATGTCGGACGCACCAGGAAGATATGAAGGAACTATCTTCATGTTCTCCAATGTCCGCAGATTTCATTTTCAAGAAGCATGAGGTAGCCATGGGACACTGAGCGTTCCTCGATGAACGTTAGTTAGCACAGCTCTGTATGACGACATGTTAGCACACCTCTGTACATTAGCATGACGACACGTTAGCTCAGCTCTGTACATTAGCATGACGACACGTTAGCTCAGCTCTGTACATTAGCATGACGACACGCTAGCACACCTCTGTACATTGCATGACGACACCGTGCTAATATCGTCGAGTGTGTGACCAGGTTTGTAAAGGTCACAAAAAACAAACGGTTTTTTTGTCAGCGTCCGGAATATTGGAAATTTGCTCAACAGACTGAGCTAAGTATAAACTTGCTTAATAATTTATTGTAAAGTTGGTAAACATCTTGAACTTCATCCAAACTTGTTTGACAATATGGAGGCCAAGTATGAATGGGAGTTCAGTCGACTTGCAGAAGGTCGACTTGCAGAAGTTCGCTGCGGCACTCGGGTATCGAACCCACGCAGCTGTGGGTGTGGACCCCATAAGGGCCGCATGGAGGGCGCCCCGTTAGTCAACCTGTCCGACAGACCTTTCAAAAAAAAAAAAAAAAAAAAAAAGTGCTGTGTTGTAGAAACTAGTTGCAGCCTCATGTCAGTAAGAGATATCAAAACAATGGATGCATCCTCAGGTGAAGGTTCAGGTGTATTTTACACAGCAGGTGGCAGACAGCGCCGACAACAGAGTTCATCAGTGTAACCCTCGACAGGAACCTCAGACCTTACATCATTAGCACCTTAGCAACACTGTCTCTAGCTTCTCGTCAAAATTAAAATGTAACCCGATCACAATGGCTCCTACCATAACCTACTACTGTACTGCATCGCTTTCAAAGAAAAACATACAAATGATGATGAAACACGGACAGATAACTCAAAAAAAAAGAATTTAAGACTTGATGTCTTTGCTTGCTACAGTACAAACAGCAGCAATGCCCTTTTTATTACTTCAGTACTTACAACTTTATACTTTAGTTTTCCTTTCAACAACTTTTATCAAGGCTGGCTATCACATTAACGACAGATGAAATGAAAGTTGATAACACTGGCCACTCGATGTTCTCCTTTGTTGGTAATAGTCTAGAAACGATGAGTTTTCAATGAGTTTGGAATCATAACACTTGGATTACTTTAACAAAACTACAGTATCAATGGCGAATATAAAAACAGATATAAAAAGGAAACATTCTAAGAAAAGATAAAGTTACATGACACATGTAAATAGTGCATGTCATAACAAGATGACATCTTCACCGACATAAAGATGGCGGAGAGAGGACAGCCGCCAGAAAGCTGTAAACACCAGCAAACAAGAGCGAGACTGCGAGTTCAAGAGTTAAATTCGTCGTATTTCCGGACGGTAATTTCAGCGTAATGGTCACCCCCTGGAGGAGGTAGGAGTGACCAGCGAGCGTACTTCCGACTGGAGGACTGCTCCAGGGAGGGACTAGAATCTGGTTCCATAAACAGAGTCCTCAGCCCCCGGGGTAAACTTGACCTTGAAGACAAATAACATGAGTCAGTGCGCACGAGGTGGCGGAAGACAGGGCCCGGGGACAAGCTTCCGGTGACAGAAGGGCGCGCGTCACACGTTGAGGGTCGCAGTGAGGCAAAACAAATCTTGCACGACATTGTAGACCTCTGTAGTCACAGCCGCCCACGAGCGGGGGACACATCTTGTTCGCGAGGTCGACGTCCCTCGGCAAGAGAGTCACACCAGTGGAGTCGCAACCACATTGGGAGGACATTGTTTTCACTTCGAGAAAGAAGAGTGACTTTCTTTAGTGTATAAAAAATATTGCGAAGAGGGAGAGAGAGAGAAATGCAGGCATGCATTAAAAAATAAATAAAAACAGACAGATGAGCATGAGGCAAAGGACTAAAAGCAAACACAAACAGCTTTTTTCCAACGAGTCGAACAAACTATCCTTTCCTTTAATTTTCCGTTGGGAAGTGCAGTTCGAACGATTATTATCAGCAATGTTGTCATCGCATTAGGAGGACAGGGATAACAACAATAGCTGAAAAAAAACGTAGAAGAAGTGACAAAATCGCGGCGGTGATGGTGATGGTGGTAAAGTGATAACTTGTCGACTTACTGGCATACTGACATGCTGACTTACTAGTATACTGATGACCTATGGGGTAGGGCGAAACTAGGAGGTGCTACGACTTGATGGAAGCCTCCTCAACGTCAAAGACGCAGTCACGGGGATCGAGTCTTGCTCGAGTGAATCCATCAGCAGCAACAGGTACCTGATTCTTCAAGAACTAGAACAGACGCAGGAAGGAGAGAAGCGCCACTTCCTACTAGACTTGGTTAGCCATCTACAGTTTACTGCCTCTCTAACCCTAATCTTGACCCCTACTCGTTTAAAGACCAACCGCAACGGTTTGCATTTTTTTTTTTTTTCACAAGTGGATACAGGCAATATAAACTTAACCTGTACATTTCAGCCTCCAAAATAGGCCGGCAAAGTTGTGAATGGTGCACTAGAGTGACGTATAGTATACTGTTAGCGTGACGTAGTACACTGTTAGCGGCGCTCGTTGATCGCAGGTACGAATCGCGTACTTTGTTAGCGGATAATTAATTAGCAGATGGTTTGAAAGCTAAAATTTACAGGTTAGGTTTATATCACCTTTATCTACCGCAAACCATTCAGGTTGGTCTTTAGACCAGTGTGTCCTGAATATTTTACTGTAAAGTAGCCCCAGATAGTTCACTGAAGCAAGGTGCGAGGGTTTGTTGGGTGATGGAGCGACGCGCACTTGTTCACATCCACTCTTCTGTCTGGCGAATCATTTTTCTTATATCTCAACAGACTTATCAAAAACATCAACGTTCAACTGTTGCTTCGTTTTAAAATTAAAACACTTTAAGACAAAATCTAAACAAATATAAACACTGGCAGACGACAGGCGTAGTCAATGTTTCCTTGACAACGTATTTCGTTTTGAACGTTTTTATCAAATTCGCTCCACAAACAAAGTCTGAAAAATTGTCCACAAAAAAACTGGTAAAAAAGACGAAACTGAGAAACTAGAAGTTTGCCGCTTTGCCCCCCATTGTTCAGAAGGTACCCTGTCGGTTCCCATGGCAGCTCAGTTACTAAGGGTTAGGTCTTTCACAAATCTGTATGCACAACAACCAAAAATGTGACAGAGCAGTTACAAATTGACATATTCTGGCGTACACTGTACATTATACAACTTACAACTAACACGTCAAAGCTGAGTTTTCATTGGGCGATCTGTAATGACGTCACCGAGAGTGAACAGCTGAATAACACTCACTGGTTAGTCAAGCTTTCAAGAGTAATGTCTGTTTGTCTAACAATTATATCAGTTATATAGATACCCAGGTTGTTAAAGCCTGGGTGCCAAACAAGTCCTTCTGTAGCGATACCCAGGTTAGGAAAGGTTGTGTGTAGAGTCTACCTATGAGCATCCACACACCCTCAGCAAATGGACAAAAACTGTTCTTTATTGCTGTCTTACCTAAAGTTTATGAAACCTTTTTCTGAGAGCAAAGATGCACTCTATTGTACAAGCAACAAAATAGATCTTTGTTTAGTGGTATCGTCCTGTTTATCTTCTTTTTGTGTTTTGTCAACATTCATGTTATTTATCTACACGGTAGATCACGTGAGAGATGTGTGGCGATGTAAGTGACAGGTGGTGGTACCGCTGTCGCAAACAGATAAAAGACAGGTGACAGGTCTGGTACAGACAGTGGAACCTGTGGTACAGACAGGTAGTGAGGCTCTGTGACAAACAGTGGTACCTTTGTCAAACACGGCTACACGTGTCTGGATACCTTCTTGCCTTCAGGTGACATCACGTTCGCTCATGGCGGACACACACCTGACGAGACCAGTGGCTGCCCGGCGACACATCACGCTGTCTGCAGGCCGCCACTCACAGGTGGCGCCAGCTCTGGTCACGTGTGGCGGGGCTCACACACTGCACCACTGAGTGCAAGTAATACAGAGGTAGGGCTTGTGATGTAGACAGGTAGGTACTGCGATAAAGATAGGTAGGGTATGTGACATGACAAGCAGGGACTGTGATACAGGTAGGTAAGGACTGATGCAGGTAGGGAATGTAAAACAGGTAGGTAAGGACTGATACAGGTAGGTAGGGAATGACGTAATACAGGTAGGTAAGGACTGATACAGGTAGGTAAGGACTGATACAGGTAGGTAGGTAGGGAATAACGTAATATAGGTAGGTGAGGACTGTGATACAGGTAGGGACAGTGACACAGGTAGACAGGGACTGTGGTACAGATAGGTTAGAACTGTGATAAATATAGGTAAGGACTGATACAGATAGGTAAGGACTGTGACACAGGTAGGTAGAGACTTTGGTACAGGAAGGTAGGGACTGTGGTACAGGTAAGTAAGAACTGTGAGACAGGTAGGTAGCGACTGTGGAGCTGGAATGGGCTTCTCAAGTCTACTCTAGTTTCCAAGTGTCACCTGGTGTATGGAGTAGGAAGGAAGCAGCATTAGCCAGTAGCATCACACAAGGGAGGAAGCAGGGAGGCTGCACCAGCTGCTTCTCTGTTGATTTCTTTCCTTTCTTAGAAAAACGTTTACATCAGGACTAGCCATACATCACAGGTTATAATTTCTACCCAGGATGTTTTTTGCGCCAGACAAAAATCTCTTTCACCTGATGTATGTCGTCTGTGTCAGACATACATTTCCCACACCCTGCTGGGGGCCGTCTGTGACAGACATTTATGTCCCACAAGGTAATGTCCACTGGTTGTTGATGCCAGGTGTACCTGGCTCACACCTTGGTGATTACTGTGTGCGAGTGGTATAGGTCACACACCGCCAGCAATACATCTCCTCACCTTGATGTACATCGCGTGTGTCAGGTAAACTACACCCACGTAGTGACGTATGCAGGTGTCGTGTGTGTCAAACATTACACCACTGTTTATAGGGTATGATGGTACGTCTATATGGTATCATGGCACTCCATAGGGTATGGGGGTACTCTGTCTATAGGGTGGACCCCTTCAGTTTTCGTCAATGGGGTCCCATTCAAATTTGGGCGAAGAACAGGGACCCCTTAAAAATCTGAAGGGGTCCCTGGGACCCCAAAGAATTTAGCCTTAGCAGAAGCCCTGCTACTTTCATCCATACCAATTGTTCACTTAATACGATAGGTTTTGAGTATTTAATTCCTACCAAAGTCATGATTGTTCGCTGGGTGTCTAACAATGTGGTGGTTGCTGTCGCTCTGTCACATCTCTCTCTCTGACTGTCCACGTGTCTGATTGTCCTGGCTGCTGCTTCCCTATTGCCACAAGAACGTGATTTAATTGTGATGATAAACAGAAATCAGACTACAATTTTTTTTAACCCACATCGTGAATTAGCAGCAACACATTTCGGGAACTCGTCTTGGAATCGTTTTCCCGTTGCTTTTGGTTGGATTTCATTTAGTGCTACAGTTGCAAGACTCCAGCCTCGTCGCCATTCTGAGGACAGAAAGCTGATCTGAGCGCTCGGGTTCCATTGGAAGTTTAATTTCCACACCTTCACCTTTTCACGACACAAGCTGACGATGGCTTTTCTTTTGTATTTGTCGTCTGCTGTACCGGTGTCAGAATAAACGGTGCCTGCCTGCATGTCTGACTCCTTGTCCACCTGACTTCTTGTTTACCTGTTTACATCGCTCTCTGTTTTTCTATCTACTAACACATCTCTCTTCTAACCTCCATTAGGTGCATGCTTCTCGGTCAGGATCACCTTTTGTTAGGCGATTTTGTTTCTCCAATGTCTCCTTGCTCTTGAAGCACTTTCTCTCAAAGTGGTTTTTTTAGAATCTTAAATCACATTTCAATTGTCACACGACGCTGACAAAATCATTCATACATACAGGTTTATTCAAATATCATGTGTCCTTATGTTTACACTCACACACAGATATAAAACACACACACACACCACAAATAAAGAAGGGATGAAGCTGGGTACTTACTAGAAGGATGTGCTGTCAGGGTGTTGGACTTGTAATGCTCTACATGCAAGGAAGCGCACTAACTAGGCCTAACAAGAAGTCAAAAGACCTGTTAGCCTGTCTGCATGCCTGTCCACTAACATGCTTCGTTCAAACACAGTGGTCAGAAACACAAAGAAACGAACTTTCCGGATCCCGGTCTGAACCCGCTACGTCACGTGATGTTAGCCGTCCGTGCGCAAGTTGTAACTCAACTATCACATAACTGTCACTTAACTATCACATATCACTTAGCTATCACATATCACTTAACAATCACACAACTAGCACCTCGATAGAACGTGTACTAAATTCTGAGAGGAAGGAGCATCCCAGACATCAAAGCGGAGTCGGATGGAGCACTCAGAACTACTCGCCAGCGAAAGCCGGGTGCGAGGAGTGAAATGTGTTTGTCTCCATCAGCTCAGTACACGTAGATATAAATATATAAACAGATATACCTGACATATAAACAGAGATACACCTGACATAAAATCATTCGCTGGAAGAGCGGCATGTTTGAAAATAGAAAAATTGATAAATATATGGTAAGTCGTAAGAATATTTTGTCTATCTCACAGAAATTCACTAAATTCTAAGACCAGGTGTGATATGTTTCAATCAAGAGTTACAATGATTTCGGGACCAAAGCATGTTTGAACACACAGACAGCAATAATGCCCAGCAATGTCTGACTGTACTCCAGGTGGAAGGAAGCTGTTTTCAGGGCGGGGGTCTGGTTGCAGGAGCACCGGGGGAATGTGTACTGCAGAGCCTGGAGTGCTCAGGTGGACATCAATGTTCTCACTTTTCTTTTCAATCTACAAGGCCGCACAAAATCCACCGATTGCCGCGTTTTAATCTGTCATTTCTTCCCTCGGAGCAGGGGGGGAAGCTACAGTTGATTAACCCTGCAGGGTGATGCTTTCCACGGCGCCTGAAGAAAGGTCCTCGGCATGTCCAGCAACTGCTGCAGACTTTTGGTCTCGTTGACTGTAAGTTAATCTTGATCGTTGCCGTCCGAGTCGCCCATAAGTAATTATATGTCTCGGCAGACACAATACAGAAAACAATTAAAAATAAACTCTGTATGTGTGTGTCCGTGCGCGCGCGCGTGTGTGTGCAAAACATGTGTATATATATATATGACAACATACAACAATAAAACAGATAGACTGGCACACAGAACTCACAGAGGCACCGACTCACGGCTCGCTAACAGACATACAAAAAGTAGTACAGCCACAATTGGAGAAAATGATTTCTGTGCACAAGAGGACACAAAAAGTTGTCGTCTGCAGTGAAGGCGCTAATGCACAGCACTTGCACCAATCATTACTGGACGCCAAGTGCCTTGTGTTCTCCGATATTAAGCCTAATCTGCTGTAATGTCGTGGCTGTCGTTGTGCTGGCCTTATGTTCACTGGGTTGTGAGGCTGCATCTCTTCTTACTTTTGGGCTCTTGGCTGCGTGCAGGACACGTGGCTCTCAGACTCGGTGTTTACTGCTGGGGACTAAGAAACACACAATTCAACATGCACACACACACACACAGACACGCACACACAGACACACACAGACGCGCACACACACACGCACACGCCAACGCACGCGCTGACAATGACGTAGCTGCGCACACAGCAGGCACGTGTGTCCTCGGCTCCTCTGTGGTCAGCACGGGATCCGACGTGAAAGGCTGTTATCATCACCGTTAATCTCTCACCTGAGATCACATAAGGCCGAAAACAATGCTAATTAGTTCGTGTTAATGAAGCACCACTGTACGTGCCAGGTTTTGTGTGTGACATCACGGGGAATGACCAGGTGTTCACAAGGTGGGAGGTGTCGTGGTGTGGTAACGGTATCCTCATCCTGCGATTTCAAGACGACTGGCACACCTGCTCAGAAGAAACATGCACTGACAAGTGTAGATCATGGCAATAGTTATTCAAGAAAAAAACCGAACTATTATTATACTTAAAACAACAAACTATACTAACCCAAATGAACACCAGGTCAGGACATCTCTGTATTTTCTCTCTATGGCGCAACTTTGAACTTTTTTCAAGTACCCTAATGTTTTGTCTCTGCCATTAGAATCTACAATTTGTCTGATTTTTAAGTTACATTGATGCCGTCATTAGATGATGCTTTCATCGCATCCAGTTTTGTGAAGCTCCGCATAAAGTTATTAAAGCTACACAAAGGTATCCGAATGTTCACGAAAATATTTGCTTTTTGGAGAAAAGTTTTGATAAGTTTTGTATGAGGTATGAATAATATGTTGCGTGAAATATTGAGACTTTAGAGGCTATGGAGTTCAGAATAAACAGTTGTATTAATTATACACACTTCAAACAATAATGGAAATCATTATAAGCAGTTGCCCTAAAGACATCATCATTATCATGAGATGAGGAATAACTATCATTAATAGAGATAAATAATCAACTGTGCAGCTTATGTATGTATAAATAGGTCTAAATAAAGCTATAATGTTTCCCACACTATGAAGGCGGGATCAAAGTACTAATCAAAAACAAATATACATACAGACACTTACAAAAATGAACAGAAAACTGTCCACATTGACAGTGAGTCATCCTTATCACTCGTGTGACAGAGAATTTCTAGTCTACATATGCACCGTTATATAAGAACATATAGACATACTCTACATCCTTGCCGAGGACGTGCCACACTTACGAAGACCTCATCTTCACGAACAGCAGAGAGTATTGTGGATGTCATTACTTACATCTGTACTTCATTACGGGTGCTTTCACTGGCATACCCTTTGCTTCAGATATTTATTTTGCGATGCACTCATTAATGTTAAGCGATAAGCAAGCCTCTGTTATTTTTATGGCGTCTGAAAAAGTCTCATATATCTTGTGCAACGAAATAGAAAATTCTCCAAAGAAAGAGAGAAAGGAGGGGGGATGTGCTTGAAGATCCAAGGCAGGAAAAAGCAGAGGCTCAGACTACAGAGAGCAGCTAAGCATGATAAAGCTCAAAGAAAGGCTTCTCAGAAGGGATGGATTGCTGAAAGCAGATTTCAGTGACAGGCAGGTGTTCTGAACTGGAGTGAAACAAGTCTTGATACATTTGCCGCGCTGCTTCAGGCTTCTGGCAATATTGCATCCTCCCTCACCACTGCCATTGTCATCAGTAAGGGTATGTTCATTTTACTTCTCTCTCTCTCCCTTTCTGTCTGTCTCGCTCGCACGATGGCTGTCGCAAAGAAAGGATTTGAATGGCTGTATCTATAGGTTAATATAATAACCGGCTATTACATCTTATCATTTGTTCCGCTGTCCTACCTGTTGGAACTGTTTTCTGTCTGTGGTACTAACCCATTAAGTTTCCTTTTTCTTCCCGTGGTCACAAAACAGAAACTTGTGGGTTTCGCTTTTTTTCTTTCTCTAGAATCCTTTTTATTAAAAAGATAATTCTTTGCTCTATGGTACTCAATATTTAACAAAGTTACAGGCACTTGTGACTTGTAAAACTCGTGAATGTTTTTCACACTCTTCATATCTTTCCCCACCCAGGGACTGTCTGGATTTACTTTTACCTGTTGTTTCTTTCGATTCTCAATATTTGTAGGAGCAGAAGAGTAAGTGAAAGAGGAGAAGTTGTTGCTGTAGTGGTCGTGGTGGTAGTACTAACAAGATGACAACTATTTCGCGATCTGACGACACTACAAGGGAAGGGTGAGCTGTACCTGCACTACAATACTCTGGTGAGGAACCAAAGACAGGTCTGCATCATCCAGACCTGTCTAAAACTCCGTGTTGTGTCAAGTGTGTCTGTAAGACCTAAAGCTTTTCTTCAGTTGAGGGATGAGGCACACAAGTGTTCATCGTCCGCTGACTGCGCGTGCGGCCCAAGTCCCAGAGTGAGGCCACGAGGCGGGTGGTAGCGGGCATCACACCACGGCACTATCCTCCACAAAAAAAGGTTTCCACTCTCAAATAGCTCATCTGTCTGTAGAACAAGACACCGAAAGAGCTGCTTTCTCTTTGACAGTCGCTTCGCGAGTGGAGTCGCCGGAAGTCGCTGTTCTGCCTCGACACAGGGTGACCCAGGGCGGCCTGAAATAAAAAGCGAACTCTTTTCTTGAAATATAACAAAAAAAGAAAACATAAAGACAAGATTATTATACGCCTGGGTTTTAACTGCCAGGAAATTCCAGACTGGTCCAAATATGTCAGAAGATCGAAAGATGAAAAAAGAGAAGATTGTTTTGAGCAAAGAGGCTTCACGAGACGTGAGCGCGCGAGGGGTGTAATATTGCGGGTGAGAGTGAGAGCACTGGAGAAGCGCGGTGTAGTAATAAATTATTATTTGAGTCACCTGACAAGATACAGCCAGTCACATCCTGTCGCTAGATACTTGCGGAAACTCAGTTGTCTGAACGGCTTCCTCTTTTGCGCATGCGCAGTATGAATCTAGGGCGTTGTAATGGATTGGGTGCAACGCGTGCTGTGAGGTTGTAAGTAAATGGATAAGAAACAGCCAGTGATGTGTAATGGATTAGTGATAACACGCGATGGGTAATGGATTAGTGATAACATGCGATGTGTAGTGGATTAAGAATAACACGCGATGGGTAATGGATTAAGAATAACACGCGATGGGTAATGGATTAGTGATAACAAGCGATGGGTAATGAATTAGGAATAACAAGCGATGGGTAATGGATTAGTGATAACAAGCGATGGGTAATGAATTAGGAATAACGAGCGATGGGTAATGGATTAAGAATAACAAGCGATGGGTAATGGATTAGGAATAACGAGCGATGGGTAATGGATTAGCAGACGGGCTGAGTAGCTGTAGTGCGTTGTAATGAAACAGGAGCAACAGGAGCTGGGTGTTGTAATGGATTAGGAGCAGCAGGCGCAGTGTAACTCTAGCGCCCTGTAATGAATTAGAGCTGACAGGCGCAGGGTAATTCGAGCAGGCTGTGTGGATTAGAAGGGACAAGCTCACCGGTTCCCTGTTACTGTTTCTGAGGAATCATATTGAAGTCTGAGCATCGTGCAAAACATCGTGTTAACGCTGTTGACATTGTATTCGGATTCTGCAGCATCATTTTAAAAACCACGAGACTGAGACTGTCAGGTTTCGCTCGGTAACGATGACAGTTGTTTTCACCTTTGCTGTCAACAAACATATTTCAGGCCAATCTCTCGATTTTGAAAGACGTCCGATCTCATCTAATAAGGCTAATGAAGGCTGTGTAACAACCTCGGGTATTATACCCGTCTGGGATAACCGAACTTACACAAACTAGCAACATGAATGTGTGGTAAACAAACTGACATTTTCTCTCTCTCTCATACACACATATATATATATGCACACGTACAATTGTGTTACAGCAACGAAGAACACAGATGGACGGAGGGGGAAGACATAAATCAAGGGAAAAAGAAAGATGCATGGCCTGCTCGTGAAGGTGTTCATACCACTGATGTCTAAAGGTGGATTGCTGTCTGTCTGCCAAGACCAACGGCTAACCTCTTGAGAAGGGATCCGTTGTTGGTCTCGGCGAGCCGTAACTAAGAATGTGACTAAACCGGAAGCTTTGTAGTCCAATGCCTCGTTTTAGCAGGTAACTGGAAAAAATCGTCTGCCAGCAGTCCAGTAATACATCTACATTGACATGAGTTCTGAAATGACATGTAACTTCATACATCTCGAGGCTAGCCTGCAGACGATAGCCAAAGAATTTTGACGAAAGTTTGTCAGAAAAACATGGCCGGTGCAATTCATTTTGGCGGACAACAAAATTCCGATCACTGCGGAGGCGACAACATGTTGTAATGTGTCAATGGGACGGCAGCCATGTTTTCAGTGTGTGTACGTAATCAGTGTCAGTGTGACATCAGTCGGGTTTTTGAGTGTGAATGTCACAACAGACATCTTACTACTGTGGGAAAAGCAGAGAGCCAAGTGGTGAAGAACGTAGACGCACATGTCTGTTGGTTCGATGCCCACAGGCCGCAGCGTACTTCCTGCAGTTTCCATTACCAAGAGTAGTCCCCCCATCGAAAGCAGAAAGCATGCGACTAGTGTCTCAGTCTGAGTAGTCTGAGCAGTTCACGAGTCCTACAAAAGAATTGTTCTGTTCTGTGAAAGTTTCATCAATACAAAAGAAAACAAAACTTCCATCTAGTGCACTGAGTGTCTTACACAACCGATGGTGTGTGCGGCAGGTTCCACTGTACTACGAGTCAATAATTCTTCCTTCTGTCTTCTCACTTACACTCCTCTGCTGGAGAAGCAGGCATAGATTCTCGCTTTGATCGCACTTTTTCCAGAAGCATGTAAAACTATCAGATGCATGGACTACTTTCTTACTTTTCTACAAGCAACAAGTCAATAGTATCATCGTCCTGCTTCTCAGTTCAAGCTTTGTTTCCTTTCATGCATGATAGTGATAACGATTTCCGATGAAGATGACTGCGCGGAGTATTTGGTCTCAGTTCCAGTATGTTGTACTTACCAGGGCACGCTTACTGGGGTTGCTCTTTGACCCAACCGACAGGTAAATAATAGTTAAGGGAAGAGAAGGTTAAAGTAATAAATACATGATGATAACAGTTCGCTCACTCTCTTTCTTACCTCTTTCTCTCTTCACCCTCTCTCTCTTTCTCTCTCTCTCTCCTAACGCTTTCCACCAGAAATAAGTCTTTAGAAAAGTGGTTTAGTGCTTAGTTCCCTGATGTCGCTCGATGCTCACCTGTATATTCATGGCTTACCATCTACTTGTGACACTTCGTGACACTGTCTACTCATTCAATATACTGTCTCACTGTTTTTTTATGCTAGCTGCTGTGTGATATATTTTCTGTCATATGATGATGTGCTGTCAATCGGTTCTTCATTATCTTACTAAATGTTTACAGGTTTCAATTAATTTTTAAGATAGTTTTAATTGCTTTGTTTTCCTACAGATTTCCAATTAAAATACAATCAAAGAGAGGTTAACAAGTAAGACAGGTAAAATTTAAAGTCTAGAAGCATATTTTTATTATTTCATACGCAGAATGTTAGCTGTTGGCCAAATCCTCGCAGGCTGTAAACATGCCGCCATACTTCATGTTTTTACTTGGAAAGTTCTAGCGTCCTCAACAGAACCTCAAGGAGAGAATGCCGCTGATTTGCTATTTCTTAAAAATGTAAAGTTGAAAACAAATGGTATAGATGTCCATATATCGTCCTACTCAAAATAAAGCTATAAACATAACGACGGCATTGCATCTAAACTTACAGGAGATGTCTACGGCCCAAATGGCCCTGACCGTTTTTACCCCCGTGTTACCGTACTGCTCCTCACAGCCAGGCTCCAGTTGAGGCTCAGAGCTCCTTCAGACCTTAAGTGAAGATTTGCCTTCATCGTATTTCCAAAAGTCGCGGTGCTGCTTTTTTATGGTGAGGCTGATGTTAAGGCTACGATTACTAAAGGACGAGAACTGTAGCGCAGTGCGGGGCTGCATTATCCCCCCCTGGCAGTTGCGACGTTCGAGTCTTTTGCTGGGTACGTGGTTACTACGTGCTGCTGACGACAGTCCACACCCGACAAGCCTCGTGTTACGTGTTAAATCAAGTGGCGATGCTGATTTTTAGGACCACATGCTTCTCTCTTGCTGTTTGAAACAAATGACATTCCGATATCTGAAATAAGCTCCTAGATAAAGTCTTTTTCTGTGTGTCGCTTTGTTGAATGGTTAGGACTATTTGAAAAAAATGTAAACAGATGTGATGGATGGTTGGGTGTGTGGGCGCACGCAGCGCTCAGGTTTACTGTTGGTGTAAGCGAATCTCTTGTGCATGCATTTAAATCATTTAAATCATGATGCTTGGTTATTTTCTTCTGTTTCTTAGACAAGAAATGTGCGGTGAACGCTGCTCATCTGTCATCAGCATCCTGTGCATATGTTGGAGTGTTACATGTGAGTCTGTGTTCAATCCTCCTACTACACCTTATGAACGACATTGCTTTAAGCCTTCTACATTCCTGTACCTACGTACCTTACTGTGGATGTGACAAACTGCACTGCGTGTGGTGGGGTCAGGACTTGGAGAAGCCTTCACCAGTAGCCTATGATGACAGCCCTTCTATCCTTCTATAACACACACACAAATACACACATACACACACATACATACACGTGCGCGCAAGAGAGAAAGAGAAAGTGCAAGGAGCACCTATATATATCGACTTCAGGTGCACCGCTGTCTGAACGATTCCACGTAGTGACATTTTTTTCAAAAGACAGATTTTAGTTAGTAGAAAACAGATATTTCCAAAGTCTAAACTATCGTTTGGGAGATATTCCAGGCAGAGGTCAAAGTCTCACGTCGTTTCACGGATACGCCTACTGAGGTTACGTCATCACGTTATTTCACGGACACGCCTACTGACGTTACAACGTGTCACGTTATTTCACGGACACGCCTACTGAGGTTACGTCATCACGTTATTTCACGGATACGCCCACTAAACGTACGCTGACATTTTGCCCATTGGCTGTAGCCTTTACATCACGTACTTGCCGTAATTATGGATTCTTTCAATGATTTATTTTTATCAAACTGCATGCAGCCAAGACTTTTGTAAATTATGAGAAATTCTTTTGCTTGATATGTTTAAACATTTGTGACATTTGTGTACATGTGTGACTATGAAATGAACGCTTGGCGTGATGTCACGACCTGTAGCTGTGCACTTCGCTCCTCGCGTGGACCAACTGGCTGCAAGTGAAATAACGATCTTCGTGTACTGACACAGTGAACACTTACACACTGAACATTCAACATTAACATACTGAACACTGGCGCACTGAACACTAACGTACTGAACAATAACACTTAGAGGGATGGCGTATTGGGGGTCAAGGGTTAGTGTCAAGGTATTGCCGAGTTCCGTAAGTCCGACTCTTGCTCCATCTTGTCTCTGACGGCGACAGATTTCTCGGCTTGTGTGTTTCTAGATTCCCCCTGTCTGACCACTGACCACTGACCACTGACCACTGCCAGTCAGTTCCAGGGCCTGGAAGGCGGAGGATGGTTGAGTGAGACTCCCTGTGGGTGCAGAGTGGTGAGTATCCGCCTGTCACACGTACTCACGGACTCCGACACACCAGCGGGCGCCCGGCGTGTGAGTGGCACAGCACCAGCTGTTGGTATTGTCCATGGCATGATGGGTCACTGGGACACTTCTCTCACCGTCAGCAAATGGCCTTTTACACCGGCAACTTCATGTCCAGTGTGTGGGACTTCGGTTGACACTGTTAGCACATCATACGTAACATTGCAACGTAGGGACTATGGTTGGTTTTATGTTGACATGTTGTGTACGTGTTGTGTACGTGTTGGCCACACAATGTTTGTACATGATTGTCATACAAAATAGTGCAATGCTTGGTAATACATGTTGGTTACACAATGTTTGTACACAGCAATCTTGCAAAATGCAGTCAACAATATTTGTTTTTATTTCTTCGGTTGTAAATCGTCACCATTAGGAATGGAGTCGTGTTCTGGTTATAGTGTCTGCAGCATGTCACCTGTAGTGACGTGTCACATATAGTATCTACATGAGCTATAAAATGACTTTGCTCAGTTCTTCATACCCTTGGTGGAGAAAAGCTCTTTACTAAAGTTTCAACGAATCAATCTCTTTATCTCTCTCTCTTTCTTCATCTCTTTCTCTCTTTCTCCTGGATTGTTGACTGGTTTGCTTGGTAGCCTGAGATTTAATTTGTGCACTTGTATGAGTAGAAATTTTGTGTGTGCTTATATATATATATATTTTCCTAAGTTCTCTGTTTTGTATATGTATATTTATGTGTAGAGTTCTAGTTACATGTGTTTATAGAAGTCGAGTATAACTGGTTTTGTTTATAACTGGATCATGTTTACAGTAGGTTTAAAATGTTGTGTACTTGCTTGGACAGATGCTCGCACCCTTGCTAAAGCTATGCTCGATGCAATTAAGAATCAATTAATTAATAAATCCAAAATGATATTTGACACCCTTGATCGTTATCTACTCGTTGTCAAGTTAAGCACATTAAATACTGGCTTCATATTATATTTATGGATGATAAGGTACTTTCCATGTGGCTTTACCATGTGTCATACTACCTTCATGATACATACCAAGGTCTGTTTGCCAAAAAACTTCTTTGTGTTAATTGTTGTGGGCATGTATAGCGATGTGGTGATAATAATAATAAACATGTTCTTGAGGTTTTAAACTACGACTGTTTCCAACGGACTAGAGTGAGAGATTTTAGGTTTAAGAGGTAAGTACAGCTAAATAGATATCTCTAGATGTACTGAGTGTACTGAGATGTACTAAGAGTACTGAGAAAATACTGAGTGGACTAAGGAAATGTATATATGTACTGAGAGTATCGAGATGTCCCAGGTGTATTGTGATGTACTATGCGTACCGTGATGTACAGAATGTACTAGATGTACTGAGAATTCTGAGATTTACTTAGTGTACTGAGCATACTGAGTGTACGTGATGTACTGAGTGTATTAAGAATACTGAACTCGAACTCGAACATTTTATTGGTCAGGCCTACACCCATTGAAAGTTGAGGGGTAGTGAGCAACAACAGCAAACATCCTGATTATAGACTAAACTTTACTACAATTCTATAAAATATATTGAGGATACTGAGATGTTCTGAGAGTAATTGTGCTCAGATATACCGAGTGTACTATGATGTACTAGTATACTGAAAATACTAAAATGTACTGAGTATATTGATACTACTGAGATTACTGAGAGTACCTAGTGTACCCAGATGTACTGAATGTACCCAATGTACCAAGGACACTGAGATGTACTCACTAAGTATACTAGGTGTACATAGAGTACCGAGATGTACTAAATGTACTTCAAATACTTAGTCGTTCTGAGTGTATTGAGAATACTTAGATGTTCTGAGAATACCGAAATGTACTTAGTGTATTAAAAGTATGAGATGTACTAAAAGTAGAGATGAACTGAGATGTACTGAGTGCACTGAGAACACGGACATTTACGGAGAGTACCGAGATGTACCGAGATGTTCTTAGTGTACTGAAGATAGTAAGATGCACTGAGTGTATTGAGAATACTGAGATGTACTAAGAGTAGCGAAATGTAATAAGTGTATTAACAGTACTGAGATGTACTGAATGTATCAAGAACCCCGAGATGTACTCCGAATACCGAGAGGTACTAAATGTACTAAGAATACTGAGATGTACTAAGTACACAATACCGAGATGTACTAAATGTACTGAGAATACTGAGATGTACTGAATGTACCAAGGACACTGAGATATGCTAAATGCACCGAGTATACGGAGATGTACTAAATGATCTGAGACTATTTCGATTACTAAGAAAACCGAAATGTACTGTGTATACTAAGATGTACTGAGAGTTTTTCAAGAAAAGCACGTGTATCTGTGGAATATGAACTGGGGAGTACAGCAGCACCGCCACACCATTGTGTTTGTGACAGCCAGGTGACGTGTAAGTAAGGATAGAACTGATACGGTCCATGTGTTTGTTAGTGTGTCTTGTCTAGAATTCATTGAGATCTTGAGTTGATACCTTGTCACGAGACCATTTATGTAGTGCGCTGATACTTTCATTGATGTCTTTAAATGTACTCTTTATCCCTCTAAAGGCACCAAAGCATTTCCTCAATACAGAGTTTGTCTCTCTGTCGCGCGCACACACACACACACAAACTCTCACATACATATGCACGTGTAGCCAAGCAGACATATCAACAACAGCGAGAACAGACTCATTTGCAAAATATTTTATTTTTTATTTCAGGTACCTGTATGAGCATTAAACATGTAAATATTAATTTTTTTCATATATTATACATATATGTATGTATATATTTACTGTTTGTCTATATGTTAAATAGCGTGTGTATGGTGTAAATATTGACGTGTCTACGCTCCATAGTAACTCACTCAATGTGTCAGTGACAGATTTGCAGACAGCTAATACAGGTCTATAATTATAGCTACAAATATTGTTTGGAATGTAAGAAATTTTGTCAATCATTTTAACAGAAAGCTTCTGGTAGTCATGGCGATTCATAGCTCTACCAACATGATTTAATGACCTGACGTACACCTCACTTCCGTCTCCCCCCTGTGCTGGCCGCCATGTCTGCCTGTGGTGCAGTGTCAAGGACAGTCTCAAGACCCTCACAGCGAGCCGTGTCCTCAGAACGTTCTCTCTCCCTGTCGACGTCTTTTTCTGAAGAAAACCTACAACAGCAACAGCCTCGTCTTCACAGGCATCGATCCGGGCTCTTCTCTCTCTCTGATGATGATCAGTTGCGGAGTGTGTGAAAACAGCAGGGAGCTCGCAGTCAGGTGCCTCGTCGTCCTCAAGGCCCCTTCTGTCGTACGTCATGAACAACTCGTAATAATGACGTCAGGGCACACTTTGTCATACGTCTTAAACATTTGGTAATAATGACGTCAGGCCACGCCGTGAACACTCCGTAATAATGACGTCAGGGCACATTTTGTCATACGTCGTGAACATTTCGTAATAATGACGTCTGTCATCAATACAGTGAGGGTTGGCTGTTCTGGGTTCAATTCTCGTCTCGGGCACGCTGTTTTTTCGCTGCATGTGGCATCTGTTTACAGGGCTGGCTGCCTTGCCGTGATGTAGCCTTAGTTGCTGGCACGGCGTAAAAAGAAAGCAATTCCTCCTCCTTCTGTACAATACCGTTACAGGACCGGTCACGAGAAGTATTTCCTGGTATTTTGGGTAAACCAACAGCTCGATAGAAGAACGTGACTTACAGAACACGAAAACGTGACTTCGAACTGCTTGTGAATATTAGAGTGTTCGGAAAGTAGTATAGAGAAGCTGTATAAGCAATCGGCAATCCTCAGTTGACTGTCGTGCGACACCATTAGCTGTGATGCACACCCTCCGTTAGCACTACCTCATCGCTGCTGTCAATCATGCTTGGGGAGGCGCATCATGCTGCTACCTGCGCACGTGCAAACTGACGATGCGCGTGATTGCTGCCGGGGAGCCTCCACAGCAGCAGGTGTGCCGGCCACCGGACCCGAACTTCCGGTACAACCCTGATGATGCGTCACGCAACAACAGCAATGGCATGTAAATCAACAATCCGTCACTCTCTACCGCAGTGGCGTCGCTTTGTACTTGTGAACTTTGCTCCCAAGTCCCCCACCTCCCACCCGACCCCACATGCGTGCATCCAACGACAGCAAGCTCCAGACCTTCATCGACGAAACTGATTGGCTGTCCAGGCAAACCCGTGTACGTGAACACGTCAGTGAGCAAGAGGAGCATGGGATTGAGAGAGAGAGAAAGCCCCAGTACAGGAAGTGACGATGACAACTAATCAGGGTGCGACAGAAGGGTGGATGGATGCCCATAGTTACGAGTGTCTGTCCGCGCAACTGTTCTTGTATGCAATGATGTCCTTACATCACACACAGGTGAGCGTGTAGCCCCGTGTCTTTGACATGTTTACCTGTGTACACGATTTGTCTGATGTCACTGGCTGTCAAATGATGAAGGTACCCACGTATTTGTAATAAAAAAAAAGATCTCGGTTAAGATGTCCGGGTATATTTAATTAGCTCGAGTGAGCGAATCTGGAGAACAAAATTTGGGTTGTTTTAACAGATAGTAACAGGCACGTGACAAAGATGTTGGGTAACGATACATTGCAAATTAATATCGAGGTATTTCGGGTCATCTTTTTTCTCTATTTTCCGCGACATTCACAAAATGTTAATGCTTTAAAAAAATTCACGCTCATGAAAAATAACAAAATTTGTTGAGTAAAGTTGTCCAGTAAGAAATGCAGCAAACTTCTGCTTCTCGATGTTTTGGGGAAGACCAGCAAGGCAGCGCCTATCTCTCACGAAATGGAATCCAGCTTTTTATCTCCCTTCAAAATTTGATATTGCATCCAACTTTTTTGCATTTAGTGACGAATGAAAGCAAAGGTAACACTGGAGAAAGATTCAGACACCGGTGTGTTTTAGCCTTAAAGTAGTTCGCCTGCCAACTGTTATCTGTCGACTGTGTGGCCAGCAAGAGATGGGAGACCACAGCACCACTCACATTTACTGCCCCACCCCGTACACAACATTTCGTCAGAATGAGATAACAGCGCCATTGACAATTTTATTATTTCAGAAGATGGATGTTGAACTGAAACATTTAACAGAGACTTGAATACTGCGATAATCTGTTAATTTCTACCGATGTTTTTCTTTCAGCAAAATAAAGAGTATCATGTCCACAACGATTGCAATCCAATGTATTATTAGATTAAAACCAGTAAAATATAAAACTGTTGTCAACAAAAGAAGTGAATATTTTCATAAATAGATATAATGTGTGTATATCATTTAAATGCATAAAAGAGACAAAAATACATACATTTATGCATACATTAATGGAGCAGTATCATGTTGCCAGCGGCGCTGTATGTCTTCAAGGTCGTAAAATTTGTCCTGAATTTCTGTGTGATGTTGTCTGCATGATCCACTGCGAGAATTTGCCTGGCAACAATGTTGTCTGCAATATTTTCGACATTATGGAAGCTTTTTCCTGAATCAGTTTACGTGTGGCTATCGCGGGAAGTCTTTCGAATCCTGAATCGTTTACCTGACGACGATGATGGTTGTACTCGATATCTTGGTGTACGGCCACGTGGGTGAGTGTTCAGATCGTCAGCCACAAATGTAAATGCTGGAGATGCTGTAACATGAGGCTAAACTGTGGTCCACCAGTCCCAGCAGCCTGTCTAAGATGGCGGCCACAGAGTGATGATGATGTCTGTTCTGGCGGAGGGCAGGAGGAGGGGATGCTCGTGGCACAGACTCTGGCCTGGTTTCAGGCCGCCGCCTCTCACAACCCGCCAAAATAAAGTGAAGACAAAATTGCAGTTAGAATCGGCCGTTGGGATGGGAATAATGCTGTCGTCTGCTCTCCCATACCCGCGTTACGACCCGGGAGATTCGAGGGCCGGAAAAGCTGCTCCCCAATTCCAGAATTATTGAGCTCCCTCGCTGAAATCTGATTATGTATCCATGGTGATTACCACGCGGGTCACAACAGTGAGGACAGTGGCCTTCTCATTTCTTTCTTTTTTTTTCTTTACAAACTCATTCTTTGTGTGTGTGTGTGTGTGTGTGTGTGCTTGCGTGCGTGTTTGCATGTAGGTGGGTGGGTAGTTAACGTTGCTGGTATAGAGGTGGGTGCAGATGTGTACGTGTATACACGCGGATGCAAATGAGCGATAAAGTTCAACCTGTGTAGGTTTGTCCGTTCCCTCAGTTCAATAGTCAAGGAAAAGGTGGCGAACTACTTTCTTCTGACTGTCCCGGCTGGCTGCCTATGTGCATGCTGCACAGCTCCAAGAAAGAAGTTTCAACTGCTGTCACTGTATGTCAGTGATGCCCTCCTGCTCGGTTCCAGATCTTGATTAATAATAATCAGAGAATATATATAGTGCACTTTCCCAAGCAGAAAGAGAGTGAGAGAGAAGATCAAAGAAAAAAATAGACAGGATGTGTTCAAATGCATGGTTCATGGTTCGTGATGTGCTCTCCTACCTCTCATCCCTTCTGTTCAAGCCATTTCTGTAGACAGGGCAGAGGACACCAGGCACCACGAGGGAGGGAGGAAAAGGGATGTAGTGTGTTTTGAGTGCACACGGCACTATTGTGTAAACCCAAGACTGATCTGCAGTGTAACATCGACACAAGGAACAAGTCGGTTTTGTTTTCACAAAGAAGAACAAAACCAATGACAAATTAAAGAAATATATCGCCTATGTTCCCAGTTCAGACCTCCAGCAAGCAATGACACATACATCGGAAAAACATAAATCTAGGATCATTGATAACGGGGGAACGATGTCTCTTCTCAAGTGATAACAGTAGTTCAGATGACCATGGATGGCATAAAAAGTTATGAATAAAACCAGTTGTGAACTCTAAACAGTAAGTAGATCCCCTTAGAAAAACTCACAATGATGTAGAGGGAGTCCATCCTCAACCTCCTTAGGGACATCACTTCTACCCAGCTAACAATGCAACATAAATATGACGGGTAGAAGGAGGGTGTGACTGTCCTTCGTGTCTTTTGACCTTTGAGATTCAGTAGCATCAGTTACCATGGACCAGCTATATCAAATTTTTTTTAGTCGAATAAAATGATAATGCTTAATAAACATATTTCTGTAAGGACAGTCGGGTGTTGGTGTTGTAACACTCGCCAGGCTCGAATCAAGCCTCGTTGTGCTGTGAAGTGTATGGACATGAAGGTTAAAATGTGTAATAATTCAAAATAAGTATCCAACTGCTGTCCACACATAGAAACTAAATGCTGTTGACCTCTCTGTCTGTCTCAAGCCTGAATCGCGTTCACAGAGAGACACACATAGAAAGAAAAAGAAAGAAAAAAAAGAAAAAGGAAGAAAGAAAAAAAGAAAAAGGAAGAAAGAAAAAAAAAAGAAAAGGACAGGCAGAGATAGAAAGACAGAAAAAGCGAGACAGAGACATACACTGACGACACACAGACACACGCAGAGCAAGGCATGCAGGAAGAGACAAAGGAAATGGGAGAAGAGAGATAATCACGGAGAGAAAGAAATAGGTGACGGGTTTTCTTAACGTAAAACTACATTTTGAAGACTGAAGGACAGATGATCTCCCTTTATGACTGGATTCTCTTCCCTACCCGGGCGGCTGTTAAGCTGATTTAAGCTGTTGCCATGATGAATCATGCGGCAAGGACCGCCACAGCATGACAATGGTCCCCAGTTTTAGGCTTTCCACAGTTGAGCTGTCTGGGTACGGGTGCTTGCTTAGTAAATATTGATGTTGCTCGGTCTTTAGCTAAACAGATAATGGCGGCTAAGCGTTGTCCTTAGTTAGATGCGATCTTCCATAATAGGTTGTGTTAGAGCCTCTTCTTAAATAAACTATAACAGGCTTGACAGCTAGACGACACTCATATGTAGTCCATAAATAACAGTTACGTGCAAAGCAGACGTGTTCGTGTGCGGGTAGAAATCTGCTTAAAGGTATTGTCAAGGCTGTGACGGCGGTGACAAGGCTGTGGAACGCTGTGTGACGTCAGCGAGGGACAGGAAGTTAAGGTCCTTGTTAGGATTTGAACTCAAGTGACCGGTGGTGTGTTGTTAGTTGGATTAGTGATTTTAGCAACAATTTTTCAGCATTTTAGTGATAAGAATCACGATGGGTATAAGAAATGTCCAACCATGTCATTGCATCAGCTGACACTTGGATCGTGTTGAGGTCGTCGGAGGACGAGACTTTGTTGAAGCAAACGAAAGAGCCCCGAGTAATTTTTCTTATTAAACACAAATTCTTTTTCTCACATGAACAGACACAAAAAAGACGAGATTCAAACTGATCATACTCTTTATGAGATTCTAAGCAGTTCTATTTTGCCTTTACAATCCCTTTAAGCAGATGATGGCACACACATACTAGCCTCTACTGCCGAGAGATCATGGCCATAGCACACTATGCAACTTGTCATTGTTATACTATGTCTGATATATAGTGACCTAAGGCTTGGAGCAGTGGGAAGGTCGATAGGTCCTGGAAAAAAGGAGGCACGGATTTATTTTTTCAACACTATTTTAAACAGACTGGTTTGTGTCCTTGCATGGTAAGGGTGTAAGGGAGATAATCATACACCTACTGACTATTAACGTCCAAGAAGAACCCCAAAAGGACCATTTCCAGCGAGGAAAATAGACATTTACCCATGATGCATCTGCGTTCCTTTAGAGAAGCCAGCATGTTAGGGCAGTGGTCAAACAGTTGTCAAAGCTTCATTGTGTCGTTACCTCGGTCATCATCAGCAACAGTAACCTTGCCCCAAGCAGTTTCATCGGAAGTAGTCCAAAAGCTGTTAAGCCTGCAGTTGAACGTCGAGTGTAGACTGTACACGCTTGTGTTCATTGAGGGTACACATATTTTAAACTATCCATGATTTGAAGTACACTATGTATGATCTAGAATACCCGTATTTACATTACTTATGCTCTACAATCCTCGTATTGTATTCTAGCCATGGCTTACTGTGCCCATGTGGTGCATGGAATAAACATCAAGAACACGTTAGCTGATTGCGGCATTCTAAGACTTTGTCTTTCAGACAAACAATATCATCCGATGTGTATGAAATGCAGGTTTCTACCGGGGAAAACTCTCTCAATCCTCGGTAAGCTGCTTTAAAGATAGATGAATGTAACGGTCATTTGCTTGAAAGTTTTTGTTTTCAAAGAGCAAGTGGGAGGGAGAGGTGATAATCTGAAAGACTCCTCTCCTCTTGATGCTGCACGGCAGACCGGCCAGACAGCCGGCAATCTCTTCAATCGGCATCGAATGCTGACCCAGACGCTACAGGTAGGTTCGCACAGGTGCTTTTGCTGACGTCAGATTATTGCTCTTTACTAAATCACACCTGCATGAAGGGGCTTCTTGTGGTCTGTAGATAAAGCTGAGTGACCCTCGCAATCTGTTTTCTCAGTGATGTTTTCCGAGAGTGAGGCTTCTGCAGGTGGTGCTGTCAGCGACGAGCATGAAGACACAAGCGAGTGACTTATGTACGTCAGGCAACAACTACCGACAATGAAGCCGAACGAAACTCAATCGTCACATGGTTATACGTCACACAATACGTCTTGATCTGCAGTCATTGTCCGAATGATTTTGAAAAGGATGTGATGAGGTTGTTGTTGTTGCTGCTGCTGCTGCTGCTGCTGCTGCTGCTGCTGCTGCTGCTGCTGCTGCTGATGATGATGATGATGATGATGATGATGATGATGATGATGATGAAGCTGCGATGACGGCGACAACACTTAAGTGGTCTTTTAACTCACCTTTTGAAAAACTGATGTTTGGTCAGTCTGATTTGCCCGAATATTTGGTTTTCTTCTTACATACACACACTTACACAAACATGCATTATGATGCATACATGTTTTCGTATTTCGCTCTGAAATGATTCTGATTTTTTTTAATGCCAGAAGGTTCATACACATCTACCTTGTTTTAGTAATTAACTGGAAAAAATCATCTACCAACAGTCCAGTAATACAAATTCGTGGAAGGAGGGCTTATCCGATGTGAGTGTGAGTGAGTGCTCTTGGTATATCTCAGCAAATTTCTTTCAGAACCCGTCCTGGGTGCTGCACGGAGCATGCCATATCAGGAAGATTTTTATCGCTCAAATGATTTTCAAATGCATTTTGAAAAAGTATGATGAGAGGACTCCCAACATTAATCACAAACCCCATTTGATTTGCGGACGACCACCCAAGACGCGCTGTCCATTGATCAGTATATTCAGCAAGCTGGCGCAGACTATTGTTACAGCATTACTTGCCGCCTGGCGGAGCTGACGCCGCTCCACTGGGACCCCCGAGGTCCTCTGACATGGTTTGCCGGGCATGAGGTCGACGGATGCCGGATGGGTCAAGAAAGTGGAAGAAACGGGTGTTGACAGCGGTCCCAAGAGAAGCTGAGGGCACAAAAGCTGCCTTTGTGACGGCGACTGTAGAGGGCGCTGCCATCAGAGCCACGTCTTCGCGCAGGGGAGTTAACCCAGAAAGACCTAGTTGCTATAATGACCGCGGAGTTCGCGTTGTCGAGCATTTTTGGACGGGTTGGATGTCAGTCTTCCCGGGACACAAGAACAAATTATTATTTCGAGTCTGTCTCCATTACATTTCTACGAGAACAAGTTTGTTGTTGTTGGTGTTGTTGTTGTTATTTGTTCGGGTTTCTCTCCCCTACACCTCTTTCATATCAAGTTATCTCTACCACAATTCGTCTACAGCACGATCACGAGACCAGAAGAGTTGTACGCCGTGTTTCTCTACGGATCCACATCATGGTTCTTCGTGATTATCAACGTGTTCAACCGTTAGTCCAGCTGTCGTCCTTCCTGCTATCAACGTGCGTTGAATTAATGTTTATTCAGTCAGACTTTCACAATTCGACCACGATTCTCAAACTTTTACTTGTGGCCCTCCCACCTCCATGAAAAAAGGTCTGTCCTCGCCCTCCTTAGTCAACCAAACAAAACTGTGAGTCGAACTAAACATCTAGCCTAAAAAACTAGTCTAGTTTCCGACAAAATTTAACATCTAGCCATCATCTACAACCACATCCAACCACCAGAGGTAACTAATATTGACTCATCAAACAAAGCTGTTGTCAGGAGACACTAGGTAGTCTGTCGCTCGATATGACTAACATCTCACCACTTACCAACAGTACCATCAAGTTGCTAATTAACATCTAGCCACCAGTCACAACTAACATCTAGCCACCAGTCACAACTAACATCTAGCCACCAGTCACAACTAACATCTAGCCACCAGTCACAACTAACATCTAGCCATCAATACCTCGTTTAGCAGAAGAAGCATAAAGTTACCACATTAGTGTCTCGCTACCAACAGGAACCAAACAGTGATGGCTACTCAGCGCCACTGATGCATGCTGGGCGGTGCGGCTAAACAGAATCCGGTTGCTAGATGAAAGGAAATGATGCACGCCGCCCTGATCGCGGCCATCTCAGCCCCGTTATGACGAAGCTGAAACAGTTTCCAGGGTACGGAACTCGGGTAACTGCACGGACCCTTCCGCTCTCCTCCGACTGCGAGCTTGGCCCGGCATGTCGTCAGCATCGCCGGCGTCGTGGTCGTTAGAGATGTGAGTTCCTTTCTCTTTTGTCGGTCACAGCCGGGCCCGACTTCTGGTGTACTTGGGGCGAAGCTGTGTGCCATTGTCGCCGAGCGGCGTGCGGTCCTTTTTCGGAGAGGCGGGAAACGACGAAGGAGCAGGGTACCCGCATTACCTGACGCGAAAACTCCATCGCTTACCCTATCAGCCTAATGACAGCTGCAGTGCACCTGCGGAATGACACCCGTTTAGCATAATGAGGACAGTAGACTCCCTGTTCACTGTCGCCAACAACCACCGAGTCACGAACTGCTCTTCCTTGTCCCCCTCCCCCCTGTTTTCCTCTCTACCTGCACACTTTCCTCTTCTTCATCGTCATTATCATCAATCCCCGAACCAACATTGCAATTGCTGAAAGAGATTCATTTCAAAGAACAACACAAGCTGTCGTTATAAATGATTCAAAACCTTCAATAACCTAGAAATGTTACATTTTTATATCTCTACTCTACTTGGAAAGTACAAAATGAATGAAAGTTTCTGAAGCACGCTTACAAATGCATTGTTGCACTTTGCCAAAGGTTTGTGACGACAGCACAGGGTGCAGCCTACAGGTAGCAGACAGTAACACCTGTAACAGGTGAGATAACAATGTGCGTCAGTGCAGAAGCAGAATGTGGGCATGGATTACATTTGATGATGTGGACTAAATTATACATGTATATAAACCATAGTGAATCACGCATGCTCATTTTTTCAGTTTTCAGTTGAACAAATTTGTGCACGTGCTACTCACCTCGTGTGTCAGGTGTTGACTGGTCTCTTGTGAAAGATTATGTTCCGTACATATTATTACAGACTTATTACTCATGTGAGAGACTTTCCCTTGTACCCATGTCTTCTGCACACTGCTAGGGAATCAACTTTATGTAAACAGTGCAGAGAAAGGACTACCTAAACCATGGTATTCAAAGAAATGGCCTGCAGAAACACCTGATTCAAGTTTTGTGTGATGCTTGTGTTCTGGATGAGAAAGTGTTGAATCAACAGCTACAGGTGTTCATTCGATGCCTGCTCTTATTTTCATTGACTGAACTCTGACGACACCAGCACTAAGGAAAACCAACAAACCAACCTCGTGAAAGGTTCAGGTCGAGTATTTATGACAGGAAACTGTGATCAAAATAAAATTGCAAAATTGTGGATTTTTGGGACAGTTCTAGGTTTTGTCGTTTTTCTCTTGAGTTGATTAATGTTTTGTAGCTTAATTTGTTCATTTTTTCTTAGATATTAGTCTTTTTTTTGGCGGACTAATTTCAGTTTGCTTCTTGTGGCTCACCTGTTGTACTCTGCTCACTTAACCGTGTGAGACAGACTTACATCCAAGTCTGACTGCAGCATGGAACCGTCGAGCAGACGACTTTTATGTTATTTTTATGCAGCTCTACTTTTTATTTTCAAGAATGTCAGGTTATTTAGAAGGAGCTATAAACTTATTCCTGATGCAAATGCAATAAATCGAGACGAAACTCATTCTCATAAAAAAAAGTCGAAAGAGACTTGTAATAGAAAAAAGTGTTGGATATTGTAGACCAACAAATAAGTGAGACGGCTGACCCACACTGACTTCTAGAGACTAGTGAACATAAAACACAAGTCGGTCTTCATCAGACCCATAATTTAAGTCTTGCTTTAACCACAAATGTTCCAAGTCACAGAGGTTTTGATGGCTTTGGGGCGCTCTGACAGGGACAAAGGGACAGACAGGTGTAAATAAATAGAAGAACAAAAATCAACAAACCTTTACATGTCCTTTGTCATACACTCTCCTTTCCTTCCTTCCTAACTTCATGTTTCTCTCTCACACACACATATATATATACACACAGGTGAGTGAGTAACCGACAGCTGTGTTTTGTACACCAACAGCTGATGTTTCACGAGACTTTAAGTGCTAACCCGAGTCAAAGCTGAAGACGGATTATCAAGAAATCGAACCTGATTTTTTCTTTCTTTCCTTTATTTAGAAAAGTAAATGTGATTTGTGTATTTTTGCAGCCAGTGATATAGCAGAAAACATATGTTAAGTTTTTTCAAGATATCTGCCGTAAACTATTGTGATGTCGAAAAAGCATTTGGCCTTGTTACAAGCAGCACGTGAGGCTGGCCAAAGACCGAATGTTACAATCACTTGCTATCCTCAGATTTGAGAAATACTTATCTGGGAAAAGGTATCTCGTGATCAAAGCTTTTAAAACTAATTTCCCAAATTAACCTAAAAATAATGCTTTTTAGCACTTAAATTAACCTTAAATAGTAATGTTTAAATACCTGAACGAAATATCATCATTTTTCTCCACTCGTTGTAAGACTTGGTGAATAGTTCAAACTTCCACTAGTTGGTCTGGTTGCAAAGTCTTTGCATAACAAAACCTGAATAAACCTTAGAAGTGCGAAGACTGTGACCAAAAAGTGTTGTTTGGCTTCTTCTAAACTTGGTTACTCCGCTTTCAACAGACCTTTATCTCAAGCTCACATTTTTCAGGACCTGGAGCGGAACTTGCACCAGACCCTGTGTGTCGGTGAGCAGACTTCAACTTGCTATCAGACTTTGCAAGTAAACTTGTGCCAGACTCTGAAACTAAACTTGTAGATTGACTTGTGCCAGGTTCTGTGGGTGACTGGTGTGAAGCTTCATCTTGAATGGCATCAGCAGGGACACGGGACGTGCGAAGCTGTTCACTCATCTTTATTTATTTTGAAAGCTGTGAAGAGGATGCATTAATTAAGACAATACTGTGTGTGTACGATAGATGAGTCAAAAATAATTCTTACGGTAGTTCGATGGACGAGCCAAAAAATATTGTGTACGGCATGGACGATAGACTCAGACAATACTATGGTGTGTATGGTATACATGACAGACAGACACTACTTATGGCATTACGACAGACTGTTCGTAGATGATGGAGACAATAACAATAGACTCATCAGACAATCCTGTCTATGGTGTATACGACGGACGAGTTAGACAATCCTGTCTATGGTGTGCATGATGGACGAGTCAGAAGATACGTTAGACGAGTCAGAGAATACTGATTCTTCTTGACCTTTGACCTTTGGGAGTTTACGCCTTAAATTCCTGCATTGAACTTCATATTTCACATGCTGATAAACTACTTCATCATCGTCAGGGCCCAGGCAGGATCTTCCTTTGTTCTCCTCCTCGGGCCTTCGACAAATCTGCGTGCGCGCGCGACTAAAAATGGAGGTGGCGAAGCGTGCGCGCGCATTCTGGAGGGTAAGGCGAGCCGGCAAGATGGAGGACAGCTTCACGTGCGCGCGTGGCCTGCGGGAAGAAGGCAGATGAAAGAGAAGGCGGCGCAAGAGAAGTGGGACAGTGCACAGAGAGAGAGACAGTCTCTGTGCCATCGCCACTCCACCTCAGCTCTCAACTTTACCTTTACGACATCCTTTCGGACTGTTCATCAACCACACCAGCATTTTCTTGACCAAGAATACAATGGAACGGTCATGCAAGTCTTAGTCGATTCCCTCTGAAATAATTTCATTAGATTGGGATAACAACTACCTACAACCTCAACCATGGAACTAATTACAACAGAGGTCATTGAAAATGTCTGTTCCTCACCTGGGAGTGTAGGTTGGTAGACATCACTGTTTCAATACCTCTTTTGTGTAGACAAAGACGGAGGAGTGTGTGAGTTTTTCTTGACTTTCCTTACACGTGAGAAGCACGTAAATCTCAACCAACCAATGTACCACATGACGTCAAAGAGTCAGCGACTTCAGCAGGGATGAAGAGAGAGAGGAGGAGGAGACACTTCCAAAGGAGGGGATGGACTCGTGGAAAAGCGAGAGAGAGAGAGAAAACAACAACAAGAAAAAAAAAACCTTGGCTTTAAGACGTCAGGTTGAAGGAAGAAAAAGTCCAGTGGATGGAGGATACTCATTTTCCACCCAACTCTCGCTTTTCCTCGGGCATCCCGCGACGGAAACTGGGAGCCGGTGCCGCGGTGACAAATTTGCAGGAATCGTGTTGTCCAAGGGCTGTCAGCCTGGCTCCCCGGCTTGTTTCGCCTCTCCAGATGATCCCGTCTTATCGATTGTGCGAGCGGCCGCGCGACTTAAGCTGGAAGACTTTTCATATTTTCTGCACGAGCAGATCGTTCACTCCGCGCGATCTGGGTCAGTCCCTTCACTCCATTTGGGGGGGAGGAGGACGAGGAAGGACACCCAGTCGCCTGGATCGAGTGACCGAGGAGAGCAGGTGAAATTCTGGCCTTCCGGATGTCGGGAAGAAGGCTACAGCGGCTGTTGGAGATTTCTATCCCCATCCCTGTCCCCCCCAACCAAACCCTACTCCCTTCTTCTGTCTCTCCTTAGATCGCATGTTGCGGTATGGCTAACCCTGCCTAATGTAATCAGGGTATTCATTTGTAGAAAACGTAAACTGCGGGTAGAGAGGGGGGGGGAGGGCTAATTTTCTTAACACGAAGCTGGAACATTATGTTTGGCGCTGGCTTCACGCGCAGCTCGTGTCACGTGACCTCTCACATCCGCGCCTAAAAACCTGGCTGTCGACCTGTGCGCGTTGGAGGGTTGATTGGACGACAACTACGTTTAGACGCCATGAAGTGAAGTGGTCGTTGGACATGAGTGGCTTCCCGCCCCAGCTCCTTCTTTACTACAACAATCAGGGTGCTGAATGTGACTCACGACAAACCTTTGTTATTTAAAAAAATATACAGTCCACTTCTGATCAAAACCACTCTCGACAATCAGTTGTGTTTCATCTCAATAACCTAATAACAACAAATATAAACTATCAGTAACCTATAGAAACTATACTGTCTTCCTCTCTTTCTCTCCAGCTCCATCTCTGTTAAACACCTGTGATAAATACTTTTCTCTCTATCGCAAACCGCCTGTCCTAATAATACTCTTGCAGTCTTTGTACAAAAGTAAGGAAAATACAAAGACAAAAGCTCGGGAAGTTGCGGAGAAGCTGTACAAAATGTCCGTGAGAGAGAGAGTAAAGGAATGGAGGATGGGGGGGCTGCATGTTTTATTTGTAAACACGTGTCAGTGGTGAAGCAAAGAAGGTAGACAACCTGTAAAATACATGTCTGGGTCTCGTGAGAACCCATCATTTGTTCACCGTGGCGTCGTTTGCTCTGGAGTTTGAAGATCAGGTCCGAGCTTCACAAGCAAAAAGTCGGCACACGGCAGCAATGTCTGAGTGAGATTCCTATCCCTGCTGCGGAAACAGGACCAAACAAAAAAATTGCTTTCATCGTTTCATTAACGACAAAGAAAGGAAAAGTATCGTTTTTCAGCCGAAGATGGCCGTAAAACGGATACACGCCTTTGTTTTAAGGCTTTAGCGAGTACGGGCACCGACTCAGTCGGGCGTTAGTGACGTGCAGCCAGAAGAGTGACGTAGAGACATGTAGCTAGATGGGTGACAGAGAAGGACAGACCGAAGGGTGACGCAGAGACGGGAAGACAGAAGAGTCACGTAGCGACGGGGAGACAGAAGAGTCACGCAGAGACAGGCCAACAGAAGTGTGACGCAGAGACGGGAAGACAGAAGAGTCACGTGGAGACAGGCCGACAGAAGTGTGACGTAGAGACAGTCAGGCAGAGGAACCGATGGCAGGGCGGCTTGGAGAGGTTGGGCTTGAGCTGAAATGTCCAAGTGTGCACTAGAGACTAGAGACTAGAGACAGCCCGCAGGGTGTGTGTAAAACAGCATAGTAAGGTGACTCTCCAGTCCTACCAGCTGTCTGAACACAACTCACTTCAAGCACCTGCTACAGCAACGGATGATTTAGAGAGAACATCAACAGGTCTCAGCCCTCACCACACCTCGGCAGAGAGGGTAGAGAACGTCACACTACATTTACCTTTGCATGCGACAACCGGGGTACTATATATTTCAATTGTTTACTACTCCCCCCACCTCCATGTTTTTATAATTACCCTCCCGTCTCCCAAAGACGCCAGACACTGAATATTATGGGCTTTACTTTTCTTTTAATCACAATTTTTCTTTACGTACGGAAACACAGGTCCCGTTCTGGTGTCAGCCTTCTTCATCTCCTTCCCCCTACCCACCCTCACTCCTCCCTCCTCCCTGTTTTGCAGCAGCAGCAGCTGACTGTCATATCGCAGTCTTAACCACACCGGTCGCCTCAACAACCTCTCCAGCGCTGGATCAACAAAATTTACGCTTATTCCCCCTTTCCGGTATTAGCTCGGCTAGTGTCATCAAATAATCTAATCGTTGCTGCTGTCCAAGGTTCGCGACTCGTGCAGGCCGCTGACAGTATATTAAAAAGCCAGCGGGGAGAAACAGTCCCGTTTGTTCCGGCGCATTACGCCCATTGTTAGACGTATCCGTCCGCCAATCCTCTGGCGACATGGCGGCACGCGCTCACCCATGATGCTCGCGCATGCCCAGAGCGTGCGGCGGACAATGAGAGAGGCCGGGATCGATGGCGGCCAGGCAGTATGATGTTGTGACTGTATTCAGCCTCCTTATTGTCCTCCTAATTTAAGTGTATTTTCACAAGTTTACACTGCGCTTAACATTAAGCAGCGCTAAGTGTTTGGACACTGCCTCGCATAATCAGATACAAAAAATTACAGACAATCGAGAAAACAATTTTCGCTATGAATACTATAAAATGGATATTTTTTTTTTAATTATCAAGACTACAAAGTTAATCACACCATGTGCTATAAAACACAAAATAGCTCTGTAAACTGATACAAGAAATAAGCTCCAAAAGGACTGAAAGAATAAAACTGAACAGAGAGCACTCAAATACTTTACAACTGAAATAAAGAAACAAGACAAGAAGAATAGAATTGGTTTAAAAATAAACCCAATGGTACTTAAAATTGTATTTTTAAAAAAGTCAAATTACTGAAGAAAGATTATGGAATCGACATAGAAGAAATAAAGACGCCGAAAAGAATATAAAACCGAACATTTCTAATCCCTCATACACTTGATATGCGGAGTGTAGTGGTTCACAAGGATGAATCACACAACGAATTAATTAAAATGTAGCTTTCAATCCCCAAGTCCAACATTAGGGACCTCGACAACGGGTAGAAGCCACCAGCTGGTCTCGGCGCGTCTTGTGTAATTGTTAAGGCACTGAACCCAGTCTCTACTCCTTTTCTTTTCTTTTTTCCTTACCTTCATATCATCTTGTGTCTCCGACTCATGTTACCTCAGAGTTCTCTCTGTCTCTCACTTTACCTCGGGGTTTTCTCTGACTCTTAAAGGATGGTCATAAATTTTCGTTTATCCTGCAAAACGTTCTTGATGTCTGTGAAGGACAAGATTCAGATCCCTCATATCCCTCTTCTCTTTGGCCCCTCCCTCTAATCCTCATCCCAACCACCACCCCTTTTTTTTGTTACCTGTCTTCTTCTGTCACTCGCTAACACACGTGAACACGAATGAACACATGTGGGCGTGTACTGGAAATTGCGCGTGCATGGAGCGAGGCGGGCAAAAAGAAATCAGGTTTTTAATAGACGGCGATGATGGAGGGGGACAGGAGAAGGGCCGGCACTTCAAAGACAAAAGGCTTTGTGGTTGCCGCAGCACGAAGAGGCGAACCCGAGTCACAAATGAACGGCATGGAATTACTTGGGTAAGACAGGAGAAGGTCTTGGGGGCCAGGTACAGGGTAATTTGGACCCAGCCTCAGCCGCGCAATTTTCTTTCTCCGATGCTCTACCTGTTTCTCGTTACAGTCTCTAATCTTCCACGTGGACCTGTCGTACGCCAACCGTCTGTCAGCAATGTTCCAGACCATTCTTGCAAGTAGTGCACGTGGTGTGAACACTGCACCAGCAAGACACCTGTGACAGTCGCGTGCACTGAACTGTCAGCTGTCACACAGGTGACAGGATTGTTCACAGAAGTGACGTTCTCTTGCTGTGTGCATGTCATGTTCACATCTCTCTCGTCACTCATCTACAGAATGTTACACTGTGTGTCTGTGGCTACACAAGAACGTGTAGATATATATGAATATACTACATGCAAAATATATATTTGTGTATTAACTCATAAAGACAATTAAAGATGTTAAAATGTAAACACCTTCATGAACATTTTAATGGAAACATAAAACCTTACGACATGGCCTCAAAAACTGAAAACAGCTGCACTGGTTGATCATTTTCAGCACAGGGTTTGAAACCATTTCTCTGAGCGGATAGTGAAAGAAAAATGTCCCTTATTCATAAAAATAGATGAATGGACAGACAGAAGGCGAGAATGACGTTCACAAAATTATCAGTAAGTTTATATAAACATTTTCTAAAAAATAAAAAAAAAAACTTTTGTTGTTGATAGGTAATAAGTTACAGCCGGCACAGGTTTTGGAGGACTGAAGAAAGTTAAAGCCGTGTAAAACACAGCAACATCCACAGAGAGAGTGAGAAACAAAGGGAAGCGGGCGGAGGGAGAGGAACGGGAACGAGGGGAGTATAGACAAATCAGTGTAGTTTGGGTAGGGGTGGACTGGGGACAAATCGCGGTAGTTGGGGTGGAGTGGGAAGATTTGGGGACATCTCACACAGCAGACTAAGTGTGGGTGGGACAGAACACGGAGGTGGAATGTGTGACTCAAGGCAGGAAATAGAAAGAGTAGATTAAGGGGAATGGGGGTCAGAGCACGCGGAACACCTGTGTGGAGGCGGATTGAATGCACATCATCATTATATTTACTAAACGAGCGTCATTACCAGGTCTCCCACATCTCTGGCGCAGTCACACTGCCCAACAGTCACACGACACTGGAGAAAGATGAAAAAACCCCTCAATGTACGCACATACATCACACCTGGCATAGTCACTCACCTGACATCTACAACATCCGTCTGCCGTGATGCGTCGTCCCCACCTTACATCTACCCTTGTTTCTTCGCAAAGTGATGGAGTCACATCGCTCTCCTTCTCATCCTCTCTCTCTCTCTCACACGCACGCTCACACACACAAAAACATACACGCACACACACACACACACACACACACGCACGCACAAACACTCAAATAAACCTAGAACTTTTCATCCCGATCTCTCTATTCGACAAGTCCAAATCTTAAAAATAAAATAAACAGACAGGAAGAAACAAGCTCATTATAATTTTTGTACAGCCAAACGAAGAAGTCACGCAGCCGGGTCCAGCCTGGCTGTCTGGTAATATTGAAAGGAAAAGAAAATTAGGTTTAGTACAAGAAGAAGATTTGCCAAGCTTGACCTGAACTCACATTTTCGTTAGCTTAAACATCGACAACCTCGCAATAAAAGAAATGTGGAGGTCAATACCTGGACAGAGACAGGAATAGACAGTGAGCAGTCAGACGACCCGGCGCTCTATTAGCTTCTTTCAAGCATCGCAAGGCCACTACTCCACGACAGCGATAAAATTCCCGCACTATTTCTTTGCCAACCAGACGCTGCGCCACCTGTACTTCTTCCATCAGTCCGAAAAAGACTGGCCACAGAAGAGAATTGCAGGACCTCGAAAAAGGAGCCATTTGTTCCAGGATCAGGTCGGTCGGGCGCCAGTACTTTGAACACAGAAACCACTCCATTAAGGACTGCGACAAAGACTGAAACCTTATAGGTCCTACTTCAAAGATACTTGGAGTTATTGCGACATCATCCCTGGTGGAGAATATCAGCCAAGTAAATTGGCCATCCCTAGCATCCCGGGCTAGATGGAGAGCGGCAAAATTACTTCGACCCAGGTGGGTTCGCTAGGGCCTTTGATTTCGCCGACTTCAGAGATTGGCAGGTAAATGGCTCGGTGCATGTAAGTCTGGAAGAAGTCAGAAAGGCTGTGTAGACTCTCTGGTACGTCTTTGTCGATGGCTGGAAGCGAGACGATGGCCTGGTTTGAGGGGGGAAGCTGACTAATGAGGAAACACCTGGTCTCCGTGTGTCACGTGACGTGATTCACTATGGAAGAAGCGGTTGTAGGTCTTTCCAATTTCTTGTAAATGTTAAATGTCGTCCCTGAGTCACCAAAGTCGCTTTAACTGTGAGTTGTGTCTGTGACACTAGCAATACAAACCTCAGTGTAAAATCAAAAATTTTTCATTTGTATAAGCAAAATAAAACTCACCATGCAAGTAAGTTCTTTCCTTGGCCTTCAAGTCTTTTACTATATGAATTTTCAAAGTTTTGTTAGGACCAAAAAAATGTGACATTCGCATTAAGCCTCCAAAGAACATTGTGTTGTTAATAATGTTCTTCACATTACATGACATTACCATATGGCTATATATGTGTAGTGTGCATCTCTCTTCCCACATTTCGTGGAGCTACCATCACAATATTTCAGGTGATAATCTGCCACAGTGTGAAAGCGAGCTCTTTAAAGACATGCGAACTAAGAAAAGTGCTTGAACGCCTCGTTTCAGCTTTGAAATTTATTGGAACAATAGACTGAGAAATGTCAGATTGCGCAAGAGATTAGCTGAGGAGAAGACAGGCTGAGCTAAAGGTCAAGTGAAGGGAGTTCTCAATTTCGCCAAACGGTGTTAAAACTCCGCCATTACTGATAAGACATCAAGAAGGACATTCTGGACTTTGCTACAATACTGGCTTTGAAAGCTGAATCGGATTGGAAGTGAGCTGGTCCTGTGCCATCAAACAGATTATTGCTTATCATAGCAAGTTTAAAACTTAAAACAATTAGCAAAGCCAGCAGTTCGTGTATAGTAAATACTATGTCAACAAACTGGATTGTCTCAAATAAAAAAAATAAAATAAAACTAGGAATTTTTCTCTCCCACAAGAAATCCAATTAGGCGCTTAATATTTGAACAATTAATAGTTTGAAGCGTAATTATCAATAACTGCTCTGAAGATGAAGTTTGACATTCGTTGAGGGTGACAAAAATTTAACTTGCAGACACAATTATTTTTCAAATGGATGCAAAACCAGTGAGTGTATGTTACGAATGTTCATTACGGACACTACACGACAAACTTGAATATTGTTAGAAATCATATTAACAATGACAGCAATATGGCAGTCAAGGTGAACAGAAGCACTCGCTAACACTCTCTGACACTAGGCCTTATAGGCCGTCCTCTTCCAACAGACAGCACCAGCCAAGACAAGACAGTAAGAGAAATAACCTTTGACCTGAGCACAGACAGAACGCGAGACAGGTCTTATTGTCTTCCACCAGCCTGAGCGAATATTTAATGTTGATCGCATGCTTACCTCTTCCTGGCGGTCCCCAGCATCCTGCCAGCAAGATGATGAACAAGTCCAGCAGAGTGCACCGTTCACACACTCCCCCGTCCTGATGACAGTAAACAGGTAATGATTGTTTGGCTATATGTCAAATAGAGAAAAATAATCCCGCGACCCTCATGTGAGGAAAATAAATGAAGGCCGCAAGTGAGCACGTGACTCCAGTACCACCGAGCCTAGCATGTACCCTCCAGGTCTCACTGTCGTTCTTTAAAACTTGGCGAAGGAAGCACAAAAGGCTGTTTATATTTTGTAGTGATGTAGTCTTTTTTTTTTTTCTTTTTTTTTTGTTGTTGTTGTTTTTTGTTGTTGTTTGTTTGTTGTTGTTGTTGTTGTTGTTGTTGTTGTTTTTGTTTGTGTTTTTTGGGGTTTTTTGGTTTTTCTATTGTTTGGGGGGTTTTTTTTTTGCTTTTGTTGTCAAAAACACAATGCTTCAAGACACAAGAGATTTTCTTTGTATCCTACGGGTTACAGGATTGTATGCCTGTCGCGAGGCGTCTGTGAGCTTTGAGAAGATTGATATGGACTTGCTGACTAATGAGCTTCAGATAATTAGTGTGGACTTGTTGACTAGAGTGGACTTGCTGACCTGTGCGGACATGTATCCTGGCATAGACTTGCAATGTATCCTGTATGGACATGTAAATATATTTCAAGCTTGAACGATGTGTTTTGAAGTTTGTTTTATATTGTGTTTTGTAGATTAAGTGTTTTATATATAATTTTTTTTGTAGATGAGGTGTTTATATATATATTGAATGGCAGTGACATAACATTGTTTGTTGTGTTTAGAACAAACAAGCTTTACTTGTGTCATAGTCATAGTCTGTGTACCACCATAGTCATAAACTGAGGGATCCAAGTCATCGTTCTTTACTAGGACTGTACCCAGAGTTCTGTAGAGCCGATGCCACACTGTGGGGTGCACACGCTGTGTGTGACAATAACCCCTCCCACTCTAGCCCATCGTCTCCCATCCAAGTTAACTGACTCCCAGAAAGACAGCGATTTTCTCTCTTTGTCTCGCAATTAAAAGGAATTTGTTGAGGAATGATTTCCAGACCACTGCTGAATATTTCCAGACCGCTGGTGAATATTGTGCAGAACTGTGCGCCTCCGGTTCCCCTGATGAGAGACACGTCTCTGAGAGTGGCACAACCTCACTCCTGCTCACTGGTCACAAACACCAGCTTCCCCATGTCCCCGACCCTAGTCCTTGGCATTGGTCACTTCCAAGTAACCATCTGTACTTTAATCTCGCAGCCTGTAAGCTTATCAGATGGACTTTTACTGTTGTTCCTTTTATTTCATTTGGTACATGTTACGAGCATTCTCTTTTTCATATCACCATTATTTTTTAATCTGTCGTTTTTCATTCATCCCTTGACTGGTAACAGTTGACCGGTTACCCTAGTATTTGAATATTGTGTAGGGGACAACAGCTGGACGCAGGGCTGAGGAGACTCGCCGTATGGTCCTGTCTGGAGTGTTGGTGACCAGGTCCTGCATGTCCTTCGTGTTCGCGAACGAGTTCTTCCACTGTCCACTTCTCCACAACAAACTCAAGGTACCCTGAATGACGGTCTTCGGGTGTTGTGTCGGACCACGTGGACCAACGTGACTTTCGTCTGACCCTTGTTTTTGTGAGAACTGTAAACACGTTTTTGTGAGAGAACTCTCTCTCTAAACAGCTGTTTGCATAAAACTACTTCTTGCCGACCAACTTTCTCATTTTGTGTCTGAAGCTGCAAGTTATATTATGGCTGAGATGAGAGGGTCAGTATTATTTCCTGCAATCGACCTTTATAAAACAGTCATAATAGTTTCCAGCAAACTGCAGACCTCGGTCTTGTGCGAGCTGCGACAGAAATACCAGATATTATATAAAGATCCAGCCCTCGGCAACAGCAGACGTCTGTCAGACAATAACGGTGCAAACAACGGTCACTTACCATGGTTCACTTAACTGGTGTTAATAATGCGATGCAGTCAGAAATAAAATTCAAGTCTCTGTTCTGACATCAAGAAACATTTCTTCTTCTTCTTCATATTGATGTTGGTTATACTAGCGGACGGCGCTCTTGCAGCTGAAGCCTGTTTAACTACCACACCCGCAATAAATTTCTTCAAGACAGGTTGTTTGAGTGCATTCTATTTGCCTATAACCTGTGTAATTATTTCTGAGAGGCTCTCTCTCAGTGAGTGACTAGACATGACTGTACCTTGTGCGTCTACATGTGTGTTACCGGACATTTGAGTGAGAGAAGGTGGGTTTGCTGGGTGGTGGGAGAGGAAAGGGATGGGGTGACCACACACGACAACAGCGTGTTTTGTTGTAAGGACATACGTTCGTGCGCGTGTTCATTTACAGAGAGCATAAATCAAGCTCGATCGACAGAAAAGACAGAGCAAGAGACATCCAGAAGAAGATGTGATTACAGGAACACTGTTCCACGAACAGGTGAACAGCGGGGGACAGAGAGAGAGAGCACTGTCTCGCCCTCTTCAGAACACACAGAGACAGCAGGAGGATGCCAGCCACCAGGATGGTCTACCCCAGCATCACACACACACACAGAGGTATCAGTGGACAGCAGGAGGATGCGCCACCAGAATGAAGTCTACCCTAGCATCACACACACACACACAGATACATGGAGAGAACGAGGCCCACGCACGCGCGCGCAAAGGCCGGACGGCAAGAAGGCACGAGCGGAGGGAAAGAAAAAGCACGCGCAATATTACATCAAGGCTGAGCTGGCATCCATCAAAAAGCAGATGAGACAGGTCACTTTTTACCCAGAGTGCAAAACCACACGTATGAGTGGCAGGGACAATTTTTCCTCAACTTTTGCAGTCCACTTTGACAACAGATTGGCAAAAACCCGCCATCTTGTGCGGGACTCGCCCGTTTCCGATACTGGGCCTCTTGAAGTTGAGAGGATGTCTCCAGATAGCCTTATCATCGCTCGGCTGTTTTTTGCTTGGTTTTACGACCACATGCATATGCTTGTGGCAACGGTTTTGAGAACTTGAAAAATGGCGGTACATTTGTCATGGACTAGGCCAGGACTGGACTGCCGAGGACACGTGTTTCTAGTGGTTGTCGCTAAACACTGTTGGTTAGTGATGGGATTGACTTGTTTTGTTTCGTTTTTTTTTTGTTTGTTTGTTTGTTTGTTTGTTTGTTTTTGTTTGTTTGTTTTTTTTTATACAATGAGGTTTTCTACCTTTGAATCAGTTTTGGTAACGTGTAGACTCTGTACTGGGCTGTTTGAGACAGCTTTAGCTTGCTGCTCACGTGCATGAAGATGTATAAATAGTCAAACACGACAAACATCTTTGATAGTGTGTGCTTAAGTGTTCTACCCGCGTGAGTATGTAGTATGCAGTAAGATACACGTGTATATATCAGTAGGTGCACAATGTGTCTGTGTGCATGTGTGTGTGCGTGTGACCATGTTTATACGTGTATGTAGCGGTACGTGCACAATGTGTGTGTGTGACCGTGTTATACATCTGAAGGCTGCTGCACGCATGGTTAGTTATGTGCCACGTAAACGATGAGGTTATAAGGCCACACTTCCTGCTCCTCTACTGCCGGGGCTCATCTGACTAGCCGTGATTACAGAACCCAGAATTATGTCTTCAAGATCTCCTGCTCCGCACAGGCGAGACGTAGGGAGGAGAGAGCGCGAGGTATGAACTGATTATTTGTCAATCTGAGAGCAGGGGGAGACAACCTCTCTCTCTCTCACCCTCCCTCCCCCTATCTCTCTCTCCTTCACATTCTCTCTCTCACATACTCTACTCAGGACTTTCATTGCTAAAAACACGTATAGTTAAGAGTCTGCTAAAATACATGTTTTTTTTCCAAATGAGTGAACTAAGTATAAAATATCTGAGTGAACAGCCGCCTAGGTGATGAGGATAGCGGATTAAAAAGGTCTTCTGCCACAGAGGTGACGTCACGATTGTCCACAGACACAAGTACTTCACATACGATCCCAGCTCTCCCCTTGGCTGCAGGTTTTTTTTTTTAATTATTATTTTTTGTGGGTTTTTGTTTGTTTGCTTGTTTGTTTGTTTGTTTGTTTGTTTGTTTGTTTGTTTGTTTGTGGTCTCTCTCTCTTGTGCGTTATTACGAGCGCCTCTATAGGAATCCTTGTAGCTCCGTCGTGATAAAGACGATGTAGTAAGACTTCAGGCGGAGCATGGTCTTGTAAGTCACGTGACTATTGCTTCGAACAGTAGTTGTGTGGGGGCCATTCGGTGCCAACTATTTTTAGCATGATAGCAAGGGTTGTGTCTGTGGTTATGGGGACGGTGGGGCGAAGGTGGGGTAGTGAAGATAGTGGGGGTAAATGTTTGTCTTAGAGAAGTTATCATAATAATAATCATCGTCAAGATGTACTTCTAACGTCTTATGTTTCCCCAATGGCTCAGTTGGAATGAAAGGAGCAAATCACAATATATAATGTCACTAACGTGTAAAATATAATGTGTTGTATGAAATATAATGCTCATGCCTTGTGAAAAGCCTGTTCACCTACATCCGCACTTTCTGTTACAAGGCGCCATCTTCAAGCCCCAGTGAATGCTGGTGTTACGAGACTCAAACACGTGTGCAGTGGAGCGTGAAGCTGGCAGTTGAAACAAGGCTGCTTCGCCCTCAGCGCTGTGTTGAGTGGCTCAACGGTGACACCCAGCTGCATAAACATGAGGGTGGGGTCAGGGGGCATCCACCCAACCCGTCGTGTCACCTCGGACACTCTCAACGGCGACATGTAAAAGAAACAGCAATGTCAAAACATACATACAGAACATTGTATGTTTGTTTACTTCTTGATTGTACAGAACTGTGAATGTCTGTACCACAGTAACTGTCAATACTTGTACCCCATGAACTGCTAATTAAATCAGTCAAATACGTGAATTAATGAATTATGTATTTATTTCTCTAGTGTACATTAAGACTAATGTTTATCGACAGAAAACAAACAATAAAGAATATAAAGTTTAATGTGTTTTATTTTCTTAAAGCCCTTTTCAAACACAACGACTTAAAAAAAATTAAAATAAAAGTTTAAAAAAGGAATATTTCCATTTGATACAGCATTAAATTAGGATTAGCTAATCAGCTGGTGGTTTACATCAGTTTTCATTTCTGGTGGACAAGAGTAAATATATTTTTTTAACAAAATTGTTTAATATTTCTCTCCTTTCTATTTCTCTCCCCACCTCCACCCTCTCCGTGTCTCTCTGGCAAATAAATGTGATGTATGTGTAGTTTTTGCTGTGAATGTGTGATTTTGCTGTTTGTGTATCTGGGTTTTAAATGTATGTTTGTGATATATGCGTGTGTGTGTGTGTGTGTGTGTGTGTGCTGTGTGTGTTTCTGCGTGTGAACTTTTTTATATTCTTGACTGTATTTAGCCTTATGATCTAAAGCTCTTCACATTAACTTGCTGGAGAGATCCTAAAATTTTTACATTTGCCGAACCTTCAAACAGGAGAAAATTGGATTGAAGTTCAAAGGACTCTGTCGAATGTTTCTTTTAAGTATGTTTTTACCTGACAACATTGCAGAAGACCAAACGTATTCACCGACTTCTGTAACAATGACACACACACACACATACACACGTGTGTTAGTAAGTATAGTTTCGCCGTGGGAAGCAGCATCCCCCAAGTCAGTGACTGAGTCACGGAAAGCGCGTGCGAGTTGGATGTCCTGAGGAAGGTCGAGTACCTCTGACAGTATGACGAAAAACACTTCTGCCGAACTTGCTCCTGGAGAGTCGTTTGAGCGTCTCCGAATCTCTTAATTTAGCTGTCACTTCATTCCCCATCCCCTGTCCCGCTTTTCCCCCGAAAAGACCTACACCCCCTCCTGCTCCCCCCGGAGCTACTCCCCCTCTCGCATCTCCTTCCTGTCTCGTGCTCGTCCCTGTACCTCCCACCTCTCCCTCCCTGCCATGTGGAGAGGCTGGAGGAGCTCTCGGCCGGCCTGCACTGCCGCTCGCAGAAGAGTGTCATGGATGGCGATCTGTCATAACGCCAGTGGTGCTAGGCAAGAAGTTAAAGCCTTTTGGCAGGCAACAGGCGGGATGTTTCCTGCTTATTTCCTTAATGACCTCCGGTAGGACACGCCAAAGCTGGATCTTCTTAGCTCGTCTCCTGCTGCAGCATCCCAGCATCCACTACAACCCACCCCACGCTAGGCGCGCGCTTCTGCCGCAGGGCCCCCTTGTTACTGCCACCCTCATCTCTCTCGTCTTCATTAGCAACTTTCCACTTCTCTCGTCAGCCTTCTCAACCCTCCACCCAGCACACACCCACCTCCATCCTCTTTTCCTGCGTTCATCCTTCCGTCACACCCTCCTGTGACGTTGCTGTCACCGTCCCGCCTCTCCCTCCTCCTCCTCTCCTCCTCACATACCCTTGGGCCACTTGCCACAAGTTTCTGCGCTTGTCTCATCCCGTCTACGGGTTCTTGTGACGGCAAGACTGTCCCGACAAGGCTTGCCTCCAAATGAGAAGATTTTCGCTTCAATTTCCCTTCCCAGCCTCAGCTAAGTCCGCCATTTCCCGGGGGATGGTTGCTGTAGCTGGCCCCTGCCATCTCCCTAGCGGGGCGTGAGTCACGGGACTGCGCGCGACCACTGCCCGCGGCGGCCGTTGTCCGGCAGGTTGGTGGAGTCACACATGCGCACATGTAATCAAGTGGTGAAAGGGAGGGGGAGCATCACCTAGCACTTGCCTCCCTGTCCTTGTAATCTAAGCACGACATCTTGTGCGACTAATGACAAGCGCGTTTTGCTTCGAGAAATAAATGTAGTCCTTCCCTGACATCATTATCATCGTCCAAATTATCATTGCAGATGACTATGGAAATAGTACACTGGCTGACTTCCCCGATCATAGACGGCATTATTTTCTGGTGATTATGCTTGTTTGCACTCCTTCCTCTCGGAGTTTTGCTATGTTTTGAATGTCGAGGGTCAATAGGTACATCACGCAGCTCAGTACTCATCCATCGTCTCGGGTTTGTAGACAGCAGTGCTGTAAGTAGTTCCTACATTCGAGATATGTTTGTTACATGATGTAATCTTTTATATTTCTGCAGAACGGGGAGGAGAAAGTCCCTGACATGCATGCAGGACAGGAAATGCTGTCTTTGTGTCTGTGGGGGAGCGGTTCCCAGGTCGTCCCGAGGCGTTTGGGGGTGACGCTGGCGGCGCGGTCTCCGTGGAACTGGTCACCGCAAGCCCGGGGCCTCCTGCGTCCTCCAGCGTCCTCCCATACAACGTGCCGAGTGCATGCTGGGGTAGAGGTGGTGTCCCCAACAGCTTCAATGCATCCCTTCCCACTCGCACCCTTGGACATCTTTCGTCACGCCCTCTACGCATCCGGTCTTGCGCGAACATTCCTCTCATGCAATCTGACGGTCTGGTAACGTCACTGCTTGTGCTGTCTGACGGTCTAGTAACGTCACTGCTTGTGCTGTCTGACGGTCTGGCAGTGTCACTGGTGGTGTTCGATATCACAGTGATGAACATTGATGTCAGTCTCGCAGATAACATGCTTGCATTTTAATATAATATATATATATTTACTAATATAAAAGTTTAAAGACTCACCATGATCACTGTTAAACCTGGAAGATTAAGGAGTTTCAAAACAGTTCTCACGTGTGATACACTTTGGAGAGGGAGGAAAAGGAGGACAGCAACATGGTTCATACGTTTTTGTTGATGTGATGCCCTTTCAGGACGATGGCGATATTATTCTAAAGCGGGATGAAAATAAGTAAACTTCAGTTTTCGCAGTAAGTCTCTCGACTTGTTGTGGTACATGCCCAGATGATACATGGGCTAAGTTGACTTCATCACTTCAGATTTACAGATAACTTGTTTCTTACAGATAAATATTCCAACACTCAACTCTTTTACTTCTTCTCTTTCTCCTTAGCCCCCTCCTGTCCTCTTTCGCCCATCCCCGCTCTCCCCTAAGCTCCTATCCCCTCCTTTGACAAACTTCCTACAAACGCTCTCTCTCTCTCGCAGGTCGGGACGGGAAGCAAAGCGCAATAACCATGCAAATGAAGGGAGGTAATCAGATTGCGCGCGGCAGACGACGGGCGTCCCGAATGCAGATGGTGCCAGCAAGGACCAGGACAGGGACGAGGTCCAGACCCGCCGATGTCCGCCCAGCCGCTCGCCCTCCTCCTTCCCGCCGACGCCCACCCCGCCTGCAAAAACAGCATTGATCAAGAGGCCGGGGCCATGAATTCATTTGGCCCAAAACGTAATTCAATTGGAAGGGAAATAAGCGCTTTAATGAGGTGCCGACCATTGCAGAAGACCCATGGGGATGTCGCGGCTTCTTGTGGGGGTCCGGCCCACCTCTGACGGTGCCTGTGCCAGACCTGCTGCTGTGCCAGTCCTGGTGGCGCCACTGTCTCACAAGTTTTCATCCGGAGTTTGAGCACGTCCCTGCCCGACACGGTGCTGGTGTCCTGGGTCAAAGGCTCAACTCCTGAGACGTTCCTTACAGTTCTTCTTTTTTTTTCCGTGGAAGTAGTCCACAAAATGAGGGGGAAATCAAAGTTGAGCATGACGGGCCGTGTTGTGCTACAAAGTTGTCTCTGAAAGTAAGAAGACATCCATAGTTTGCCCATACCCAGCATTTCTTTCTCCTCTATCTGTAGTTAGGACTACGAGAACTGCGGGTAGCTTGCCAGTCATATGCTGTTCCAGCTTCTCCACATTTTGTTGTTAATCTGCCACACAATCATCAGGAAATGAGTTTATTTTTCATAAATTTCTCCTTCATGCTACAAACGATGAACTCGCACCTCAAAATATCTGTTATCGTTGTGGCTGTCCACAAGACAAGTTGCTGGAATATTAAGATTTGAAACAAGAGCTGAGCTGCACAGGCGATCATCTTTCTTCATTGTTTATTGACGTGGTGAAAGGGAGCTTGCCCTAGGGTCTTTGTGGTGTATTGAAATGAGGTATGAACGTTTGAACAACCCGGGTAAGCTCACAGCAACAACAGATTCTCAGGAGTGTCTGGACTGTGGTTTAAACTAATACTTCACCAGTCAGTGAGGTTCTCATGGATATTACATAACGGTGCCAGTTGATTCACATGAAACTGTTCAGAGAGGCATTGTGAGCTGTGCCATCTAATGAACCTTTCCTAGAGTGTCGACCTCTTCAAATACACCTTTTTCGTCCAATGTAAGCGAGAACGAAATGATAATGTTCTTTCTTGTGTTTAAAGGGCAGTGCCACCACATCATCAAAATCTTCTTGACGCTGAAAATAAAAAAATAAACAAAATGAAGATAACCTTCGAAGTTCTCAAGGTTTACAAGTTCCGATGTTTCGTTAATACAGATTGCTATGAAGTATTACTGTTTGACTGTACGGAAAGCATCTCTCGTGTCTAAAGGAGCAGTGAGTGATCACGTGATTGTGTCATTTCAGTGCACCGATGCACCAATCCTCACCTACAGCTTTTCTTTCAGCGTTCCCAGAATCCTTGGGCTGACACATTTCCGGTGGAAATGATGAAGATGGCTCACGGTGGGACGCCACGACAATATTCCTGCGCATCCTGTCATTAGAGGGAGCACGAGCGGTGAGATCACGGGACGAGACCGTTTGCCGAATTTAGCTGGCTGCAGCGTTTTCAATACACACGTGCGCTGGCGGCAGTGGGGAGAAGACGTGTAGAGGCAACGATGCGAGGGAAGACAGTGAACGTGATGGCACTTTGTTTTTGTTTACTTCAAATAGATATCTGCTGAGCATACAGGTGGACCTCAAAGTAGAAAACTGGGCTGAGGCTGCTGAACCACACCGAGGCTGGCAGATGAATAGAATATGGCACTGTCATTAGGTTTGTTTGTGTTTTGTTTTTGTTTTTTTTTTTTTGTTGTTGTTGTTTTGTTTTTTGTTGTTGTTTGCTGTTGTTGTTGTTGTTGGCTTTTCTTTAGAACACTTTTTATTTTTTCTTTGGAAAAAGGACATGAAATGACACAATTTCTAATTTATAATATTACTAAAGGCCGCAGCACATGCGAACACCTGGAGTACATGCTTCTGAGAGAGGGTGTCAACTGAAGTTAACATTTTGGACGTTGCTTAAAATTTAAAAAAAAAAACGGTGAAGAACAAGAACTTCAAATGCTTGTACCTCGCTAGCTCACAATTAGTATCTGGTATTTAAAAACAATTTAATTTACTTTAACTTTTAATGAGGTACACGTGTGTTATACATGAAATACTCTTAAATGGAATTCTATCTGCTGGTTATTTTTTTATTTTTTATTTTTTTTTTTTTTTTTATCTGCTGATATTTATTTTAAGGTGAAGCGTTTGCTTCCTTGGAGATGAAAACGCATCTCAGTTGGTGACACAGCCAACAGACTCCATCCCCGTGGAAGGGGAAGTAAGCATGGTTTTCTTCGGGTCCTGTAATCAAAGCCCCTTTCTTGGCGGCTGTGACATCAAAGGGAAGAAGCCCAGGTAGCTTCACACAGACCATGAGAATATAAGGGCCAGGAGCTGCACCAGGTAATTGAAAAATTTTGATTTTCTTCACGCCGATTTCTTCAGTTTTGGCGATCTGGTAATGGACAAGCTGATGAACTGCAAAGATTCGCCAGCCGAAAATATTATTTTACTCCCTCACTTTACAACTCAAAATTTAAACAGACTTTTGCGATCTGATCGAACAACGATAGGACAAATATAGAAATATCCAGTTTTATTCGAGTTTGAAGAGAAATGAGAAGTGTAAAGTGTGCCATTCTATTTTTAGTTCATTTCTGATTTTTTTTCAATCGTTCAGACACTTTACATTAAAAGCTCCTTTTAAATATTTGGTTTCTTTAATTCAAATATCTTTAATCGTTAAATTAAATCATCTGAAGTTTTTTTCTGGAAATTTATCAATAATGAGAAAAGCAAATTAACCTTTCTATTTAAAGCATTATATTACATGAGCAGAAACAAATCAAACCTGCCAAATGTCATTCAGAAACAGCTAATACGACACGATAGAAAAAAAACACACACAGGGTTGGTGCCACAAGTGCTGACAGCTGAGCGCAACTACGGAACGGCCCTGTAATAAAGAATAAAGATAACATGCATTACACAGATTATCTACTCAGGACTTGGACTTCACTGGGTTTTTTTCTGTTTGTCTTGTATAAGCTACTGAGTGAATGAACGATGGTACAAAACAACCATAACAAGTATTTTTGTGTCAGTTTGTAGTAATTCTATGGTCGTGTAGACTGTACGACATGCCACTTGCCTTCTACAAGTAATTCTCCCTCTTGTTCTTTCTCTCTCATCATGAACGTTGATCCCATCTCTCTTTTGTCACTTAAATATCCACCTTTCTCAAAAATAACAATTTTCTTTTTACCTATAATAATGTGGAGGCTCCCCTGTGTAAGTGTTTTCACTGTCTGCAGACTTACAGCGGTTCCGGAGATCAGTGCCATGTCGTCTCTAATAGCAAGATATACTCTGATGCCTCCATTGCAAAGGTGGCACCGTGTCTTCCATCTGCATTTTATCACATCGAGTGCAAGTTCTGTGATAAAATGGAGCAGAGAACATGACTGCATGCATCTGCCAGTAACAGAAAGAACAATTAATATAATTATTTTGTCAACTTAAAGCCACTTCTAACTTCCACTTCTAATAATACGATGTAGTTTCTTTCCTCTCAGCTTTCATCATCATCATCATCATCATCATCATAAACAACAACAACAACATCATCAACAACAACAACAACAACAACAACAACAACATGTCATCAACTATGTCGCCCGGTCAGGCACAGCGTTCATTTCTCTGTCGTGATGGAAGGAGTAAACGGCTGATAAAGGGAGGTAAGTAACTGCAGACGGTTTGTCCATGCGTTCACTCCCTTTAATCAGTTCATCGTGTGTTAATGTGGTGTGAGTACCGACACATCGCTACCTGCTCACTAAAAGCCACAACTGATCAATGACACATTTAGAACTTCTTACTTTACCTTCAGTTCACTCTAAGTGTTGTTTTTTATGATTTGTCATTTGTTCTTATTTATGAAAAGGTCACGAGTTCATCCCTGTTGGTTGGTGTTACAAGCATCAGTTGGTTTTAAAGGCTGTGATGTCACCATTGCTAATACTTCTACTGGGGTTCGCTTTTTAGCCAGACAGACCTTTCAGCTTTACCGATCTGATTATCTTGTATGAGGATATTTTAATTGTTAGTGAAGTCAATGCAAAGGGTTTTTCTAGGTTACATTGCAATCTCTAATTTGGGTAAGACTCGTGCTGGGCTCTACAAGTGTAAATACAGGAGAGACATGAGGACGACTCTGAATGCTTTCCATCGCGTGCGCGTAATATGAGAAAGTTTCAGTGTACATCGTGAAAATTCATGCAACTTAACTAATTGTATTGAAGGTAAAATTGTATTCAACTTGAATGATGAATTGTACCAGTAGTGTTTGCGCTATTTCTATGTAGCAATCACCCTTGAAATAATGATCAATCAATCAATCTTTGCGATGTTCGAAATTCTCAATTTTTGTCAATTGACTTACAGTAGTGTCGTTCTCGGCCTGTTAGCACAGTGCAGTATCATTGATCATGGAGATCTTTCCCTATATATAATTATAAACTCTCTCTTTTATATATATTATATATCATATTATCTCTCTCCCCCTCTCTATGTGTCTATGTATATCTCTGTGTGTCACTGTCACACCACTTTGTCATGTCATTCTGTCAACAGCCCAGTGCTGATGTGATGTGACGTGGACAATAATTTCGATTTTAATCCGACTTTAACGACCTTTTTGGTAACGGGTGGGGAGGTTAGAGTCTGGAGAGAAAATAAAAACTCGTGCCCCTCTGTGTCCTTTCAAGAAATGTAGATCACTGCTATTGGCATGTCTCGTTTTATTTCTGAATTTCGTTTTTCTAACTCAGTTCCCTCATTTACATTCTTATCTTCTTATCTTGCCATCCAAGATTAATCACACCTGATGTTTTATCTTTCCTTTCTTCTCAGTGCTAAAAGTCGTGTTAATGTCTACTATAGAATATGTTTGTCAATGTTTGTGTGAAGACATTTCTACCTTTTTCTGTAAAAAATATTTACAAACGTAGGTATATTCTTATCCCTAATAATTTTGCTCTCCAAAGCCAATAAAAAAATAAAATAAACGCATCTTGATGTCCATGACCCACCAAACTTTTCAAAAGGCTACGACTCGGCCTTTTTCTTTTAATGCTGACAGCTAATTACTAGCCTCTAACTATATTACTGCTGACAGCTAATTACTAGCCTCTAACTATATTACTACTGACAGCTAATTACTAGCCTCTAACTATATTACTACTGACAGCTAATTACTAGCCTCTAACTATATTACTACTGACAGCTAATTACTAGCCTCTAACTATATTACTACTGACAGCTAATTACTACCATCTAACTATATTACTACTAACAGCTAATTACTAGCCTCTAACTATATTACTACTAACAGCTAATTACTAGCCTCTAACTATATTACTGCTGACAGCTAATTACTGACTTCGAACGACATTTACAGGTAAAAAGCGGCCTTTACATCTTCTTCACTCTAATTTGTAGAGAAGGCATGGTGGATGCATCTGTAGGTGCCACAACAACTTTGATACGCAGTGCACTGTAGGGTTTATGTGGAATATTCTACACGTGGACTCTATTGCAAGGTACTACTTTCTGCTTACCCTTCTTTGTAATGCGCAGTAAAAAATCGAGTGCTAAATCACCGTTCACTTTCTCTGGTTGACCTTCCAACAGGAGATTTCAACTGACTAGTTGTTGAGAGGAACACTCATTGTGATGAGATATCGATAAGACACAGCAGTTGTTCTTGAACTCGTCCGCTTCTTTCACGAAGTCCTTCGGTGCACGAAAACAAACTCAAATATTGTTGCAAGTCAGATTTTCAGATTGTTGGTGCAAAGTCCACACTAACATCACGGACACAAAAACATCTCTGTTATTTTTGTAAGTGACCACAACTTTTCCGTTGCTTTTTACGTCAAGCATCACGTGACACGTTCGCTTATAAAAGCTCGCCACTTTGTCACCCAGACAACCAGCTTTCAGAGACCAAGCAGATTCCCACAACATCACTTGCATCACTTGCATCGCTCTGAACCGGTAAGTCGTCTACTGAGTGGTGAGTTAAATACTTTGGTTACTCCTGTAAGTCTATCTTTGTTCAAGTTCAACATGATTTCAGAAATTTTGCTTCTCTGTATTTTCATATCTTTAGTTTTTTTTTATCGTATGTTGAAGATATATGTAGCCTTTCTTGACACCCTGAAGGACTACACTCATTCAAATCAAATTCCCCGTATATACACCATTATAGACTTGCAGTAAACTTGTGACTTCCAAGCATGCAGGAGAAATATTCAACTCCTTCTCTACCCCAACTAACACTTTCCCATCCACCCACTAGCCCACCAAACCTGCCGCAAACATACACAAGCACAGAAGCACACATTCACATGCATAAACAAATAATGCAAGCAAAAATTTATATGAATTTGATAAACAATGTCTAATATGAGAACAATACTTAGCTCGCACAGTCAGCTTTTCTCTCGTTGCTGTCTTTATCTTCTACAAGTTGAACAACAGAAATGTTGAGCTTGATGTCTTTGGCCTGACAGCAGTAACAAGAGTTAAATGTGATGTTGTGACAAGAAATGTGGCTGTAGTTACAACAAACTGTGACCGTTGTGACAACAAACATGCCTGTTATGTTACAGATCTCTCACAGCCATGAGGACACTGGTGCTGATTCTGGTGTTGGCCGCAGCCGCCATGTCGGCTCATGTTCCGGAAGAACGGGACTTGGACGCAGCTGGTTGGCTTACAGGTTCTCTGGGTCAAGCTGGTCCTTTGTCTTCGGTTACAGGTTCTCTGGGTCAAGCTGGTCCTTTGTCTTCGGTTACAGGTTCTCTGGGTCAAGCGGGTCCTTTGTCTTCGGTTACAGGTTCTCTGGGTCAAGCGGGTCCTTTGTCTTCGGTTACAGGTTCTCTGGGTCAAGCTGGTCCTTTGTCTTCGGTTACAGGTTCTCTGGGTCAAGCTGGTCCTTTGTCTTCGGTTACAGGTTCTCTGGGTCAAGCGGGTCCTTTGTCTTCGGTTACAGGTTCTCTGGGTCAAGCGGGTCCTTTGTCTTCGGTTACAGGTTCTCTGGGTCAAGGTGGTCCTTTGTCTTCGCTTACAGGTTCTCTGGGTGTAGGTTCTTTGACTTCGGTTGCAGGGGGTATAACTGGTGTTGTGTCTATCACACCCATCCTTACTCTCCTCTCCACGGCCTTAAGTCTGGTCACTAGTCTTCTCAACACGCTAGCTGGCGTCACATCAGCTCTTTCTGTTGTCCTTTCCCTTGTCTCATTGGCTGTGCGATTTGCCATAACCGTATTGACCAGACTTCAACCGTGCAGCAGTACCCTCGTCAGCGCATCGACCAGCATCATTTCGACCACCACCATTTCCGCAGTGACGAATGCTTTGAGTAGTTTCCAAGCAAGTTTGAATAGTAAGTATTACACAATTAACGCAATTCCACTTCAAATATCAGTGTGGTGTGCGTGCGTACGATGGGTAGGTCTGCGCGATCGCTTTTTAAATGTAGACAGTCTCATTTGAGCACCATGCAAATCCACACAAGTCATCTGACACTGTCTGAACGATCGAGGACTGAATATTATATCGATGGAAAATTAACGATTATGTTTTGGTTCTGTTCTTGTTTTGTTCGTTTGTTTGTTTATTGTTGTTTGTTTGTTTGTTTCTTTCTTTGTTTCTTTGTTTTGGATGTGAACAAGTACTTGTAATTTGTTATTTATCACTGATGTCAATGTGCACCCAGGGACTTGTAATTTGTCAGTAATCACTGATGGCAATGTGTCTGTCTCCAGATGCGTGTCTTGGTGGACGTTGAACAACGCTTCTTCTGAGTAAGCTCTAGATGTTTCTTTCGTTTGCTTGATCACTACCTCTGGGGCTGGTTTGTTTGGTTTTTGTTATTGTTGTTTTTGTTTAAGTGGGTAATTCGATGGAATTTGTATGTCAAATAAATGCTCGAAAGCGACAGAATTTTATCGAATGCATTCATGTCGTTCCCACGACAGTTGCTATCATCATAATCTCGTGAAAAATACTACAAATGTTAAAATACCATAGCTATTAAATACCATAGCTATCAAATGCTATAGCTATAACATACCATAGTTAAAACAGCGCGTTTTAATTGTTTTTGCCCAGTCAGAAAGAACAGTTTAAGACAGCTTATATATTACAGACAAACTTACAGACAACCATTCTACAAAAGAACATCTTTACTTCAATACGCACGGAAAGAGAGGGAGAGAACATTACATCCCTTCTGCGTGTCTGTAGTTAATTCAAGAAAGTTTGAAATGATACAAAGCCTTGGTAGACAGTCTAAAGGATTATTTGTGTCTTTGTTCCAGCGACCTTCCTCGATTGACCGTTATGAACAAGATTGACCGCTATGAACAAGACTGACCGTATCCCATGATGCACTGAAATACTCTACCAGCCCCAGGGCAGCACACACTCGTGATGACTGTCCGTTACGGCTTGTGTTAGAGAACAATAAACAATAAACATGGCTCTGTCCTGCACTACCTGTTTTTGTCACTAAGTAAACTCGTGATCGTGTGGGCGTGTGTGTGTGACTGTGCATGTGGGTGTGATGGTGTGCATGTGCTTGTGTAATTCTCTAGTATTCAAATCATACACTATCAAAGACTGCCAGCAGTTTGGGACAATTTAAAATTAACCTATAAACAAATAATCTCTGCATTTCCAATATCCTGCTATCCAACCACTTCCCACCTACACCGAGAGAAGCCACTACATGGACAGTAACATCACGGAACATAACCGCACCTTTAGTGATAAATTCTCGGCCATGAAGTTTGAGAGCGAGGACACACAAGACCTTGTCACTGCCTTCAGCATCAGCAGGGCGAGTACGACTTACTGTCAGCACCCATCATGCTCTGGCAAAGGACATCGTCTTCTTGTGATCATAGGCACATATCAGTCCTGAGCTGCAGACTTTCACATGTGGGATGGACATCAGCACGGACAAGAACAAAAGTGGTCGGCGCTTTTGCCTTCAATCAATGATTTAGAAATGCTTGAAAAGTCAGGATGTAATTTTATCCAGTATTCACATTCAAACTATTATTTATTCTGATAAAATGTAGTATCCATCGGAATATTTTAAAACACTAAAAATTATGTATCAACGTGTTGTAATGCCTCCATCTAGATGGCAGACTTTTGCGCCACCGGCGTGAAGGAAGGTTGAGTAAAGGTCCTTTGTTCTTCTGTGTTTCCCAGTCTAAACTTTGGTCAGACCTGCTATTACTTAGTGCCGACTGCTTGACATTTGGATGGTGGCTGTCAAATATGGCGCTGTGCACTACTAACCCTACATTTCTGCTGTTTCACCCAGACTTAATTATAGACTATACATAAACCGGGTATTAGTACCCAAACACAGACGTGTCTTGTGATTGTAACCGTTTACCTCTTGAGGGAATCATTCGTTTTAACCAAACCAGTATTAACCCTGAATGTAAGCAGTATGGTAACCGAGCAGTAAAAGACATGTAGCACCTTCTGCTGACATGTTTTGTGATGACCCTTGACCTACCTGTCTAGAGAGTGGCAGCTCTCCATCACATTCCGTTTTAACCCCTTTATCTGCATCGGGTTTTGTGTCTACGATTGACGTGTGACTCTGGGACACTATTGCCAATATTTCTGAATTGGCTTCTGTGTCTTGCCCACTTGTCTTATTTTCTGGAGTAATTTATATCTACTGCCACCTCTGCCACTTCTTGCCATATGTTACATCTGTGCATCAGCAGTTCCATTTCAGATTGTGATTTGTTTTTGTTTGGGTTTTTGTTTTTTTTTTTTGTTTGTTGGTTGGTTGGTTTGTTTGTTTTGTTTTGTTTTGTTTTTTGTTTGTTTGTTTGTTTGTTTGTTGTTTGGTTGTTTTGCAATCGTCCCAACAAGTTTTGATGTTGTTTTGTTCCAGCGGGATTTGTTGGCCATAAAGTCAGGTCTGATGCTGCTGTATGTTTTATTACACTCTGCATCTCCGGGAAATAAATGTTGCAGTGACCGTTGGCATGATGCCGTAACAGTATTCGTGGACTAAGACACACCCATGTTTATTGCTTATTCTGCTCTAACAGAACCGGAACAGACACGTAAACACGAGTATGTAGTTCGTTGTGGCTGTTAGAGTACTTTAGACTCAAAGCAAAATGGCGAAGTTGGAAATCAGTAGAAGTCTGTATTGCCCTCTATTTGACCACATAACATTGTTGTGTCGACCTGCATCTACCTTGCTGTGGGGTGTAGGTCGCTGGTACCGTTAGTTTCGGTGAGAACTGTTGGACTTTTAAAGTGAACGTGTCACGTGACGCAAAACGCGATGTCAAATTGCTGTCAGCTTTGAGAACTAATGATGGGGCTGCTTTTCGGATGACCGTGTGTTTGTGATTTTAAAGTTTAATGAGCTTACTTTTCGGCTACTCCCACAATCCCAAACTGTCAGTTGTAACAACATTAGTGTTTACTCTCGGGCCTCGCAGGACGTCCTTAACTAAAACACAAATCTTTGAGAATACTTTGTCTGGAAATGGTAAGACTATCATCATGAAGAAAATCGGATTTTGCTTTGTAGGGAGAAGTTATAAGCATGCTTATCGGCATTTGATCATAATGAGGTAAAACATGATTAGCATCACCAAGCATTCTATACATACTAAAACTCTCACTGTTTATTGATTCTAGTTTGACCACTGAGTAGTCTCTCATTGTAAACTCGTCCCACATCCTGTACGTGGAGGTTAAACAATGTTAAGCTTGTGGGGCAGTCTTTGGTAAACCTCTGTAAAACCTTCAGTCAGCTGCCTGTGTGGCCCACAGTTGAATACATTTTGATTTAGTTTTTGTTTACTTCGTTTGGTGTACAAATATCAATAGCAGAAAATTTCTTTCGTTCAAAAGGGTGTAGCTCTCAGTTCTCCGCAGCCATGTCGTCTCTAATAGCAAGATTACTCTGATGCCAGCATGGCACCGTGTCTTCCATCTACATTTTATCATATCGAGTGCAAGTTCTTTGATAAAAGGGATCATCATCATCATCATCATTATCATGTCGTCATCAACTATGTCGCAGGTCAGACACAGCGTTCACTTCTCTGTCGTGATGGAAGCAGTAAACGGCTGGTGAAGGGAGATAAGTAACTGCAGACGGTTTGTCCATGCGTTCACTCCCTTTAATTTCAGTTCATCGTGTGCTAATGTGGTGTGAGTACCGACACGTCGCTACCTGCTCACTAAAAGCAACGACTGATCAATGACATTTAGAACTTCTTACTTTACCTTCAGTTCACTCTAATGTTGTTTTTTTATGATTTGTCATTTGTTCTTATTTATGAAAAGGTCACGAGTTCATCCCTGTTGGTTGGTGTTACAAGCATCAGTTGGTTTTAAAGGCTGTGATGTCACCATTGCTAATACTTCTACTGGGGTTGGCTTTTTAGCCAGACAGATCTTTCAGCTTTACCGATCTGATTATTTTGTATGAGGATATTTTAATTGTTAGTGAAGTCAATGCAAAGGGTTTTTCTGGGTTACATTGCAATCCTTAATTTGGGTAAGGGCTTAGTTGGCGAGTTTATTTCCCACCCACATATCCCATTTTTTGTTTCCAGATAAATCCAGTGTATGTTAAACTCTTCAAAGTCTTCTGCTCAGTTAGGGGTAGTGCTGTATATCTATATGTTGTAGAGTTTTGTACTATCCGTTGTACTGATAATGATTACACGAAAGTAGCCCCCCAGACATGGTATGATTGCTTTAGAGACCTCCTAAATATAACACAAGCAACATGCGATACTGACTTCGACACACAGGTTTAAAGCTCGTTACTTGATCATGATAATAAGAACTGTGGGAAATGTTTACATTTTAATATAAACTCAAACTTAGAAGAGAAAATTTCCAACTCGGAAATACTTGAAGCTATTGTATAAAAAAGTCAAAAGCACCTGGACCTGAGTCCTCGTGATATTTCTACACACTCTCTTTAACAAAATGTTTGTAAGTGGTACATACCCCGCTGTTGGTCCATCAGTGCTTTTTCCTCTACACAAGAAAAGGTGATAAGGGTAAAGTAAATAACTTTATTGGATTTCAGTTTTAAACACTATTAGTAAACTGTACAGCAGGCAGCATTATTAATACAAGATGGACCCTATTCTGTGAAGAAAATGAACTTATCCCAGAAGTTCAAGCAGGTTTCCGCAAAGGTTATACAGTACAACAGATAAAATTGTTTGCCTGCAATCACTGAGTCAGAAATATTTAACAAAACAAGGTGGATGCTTTTACACTTTTAGTAGACGTTTTGAAAGCATTTGACAGTATTGACAGCTCCAAATTGTTATTTATACTATTAAAAAGGGATGTCCATGGAAGAATGTTTCAAACATCACATAGGATGTATAAAAGTGTGAAAACTGCTGTGAAGGTCGGATCTCCAATAACTATTTTGATGCTAGTCCTTTTTCACACTCTTCCTTTTGCAACATCATGGTACTCTCGGCAATTGTTCTTGTTATTTGGTTCCTCTTTGTGTTTTTCTTTATTTGATTTTATTCTTCGTTACTACTGTTGTTTATACTTTAATAGTTCATATGTTAATTGTTTGTTTTCTTGTCCCTCTTGTGTTGTCCATGTTTCGTTCTTGTTCTTAGGCGCTAAGAGCTTGGTGCAGGTTGCTAACGGTACTCAGGTACCCAAAAAAGTAAAAGAAAGATTCAAGGATTGTTTTCTTCAAAAATGGCACAATTATTGTGACTACCATGCATGTCTAACGAGAAAAATATAAATAAACCAGGTACCACGATGCGAACACAGACGCAACACACGCACGCTCACTCACCGACACACTTTGTTTTATTTACCTGAGTTAGAGGTGTCTGCTTCGTGTAAATAAGTGTTTTATGCTCTCAACTGCTGTACAAGCTTTATTATGTTAGACTCGATTGATAACTTGAGAAAATTTCTTCTTGTCACAGTATCAGTAAAACTGGTTGTCATGGCAATCACATTTAACTGTTGTCACTGTGTGCATAGCAGACACATTTCATAAATATAGAAGTATCGTTGTTCTACTTGTACAAATATGAGAACAATGAACAGAAAAAAACTTAACTGCTTGAGCTAAGTAATATCAGCACTAATATTGTTAAAATGAATGTTCTTGTAGACACTCGTGCGTTGGAGGCTGCGTGCGTGCAAGAGTGTTTGTGTGTGTGTTTACAAACTATCACCTAAATAAAAATCGCTGGTAACTAGTTGCTTTGATTGCATCCCACTCTTACCTGTGTATGTGGCTGATGTGGGGATAGTTCACACAACCATTTCATTTGATTGAGTGGATATGTTTAAATATTCAGACAATAGATACACATCTTGAATGTTCTATACCTTGTGGAAGACCACAGGTCTGAAAATGGCAAATAAAAGTGCCGAAAACCATTTAAGCATCTAGATATTTGAAATATGAATACGCCTGGACATTCAGGAGAAGCATCGTCGTGTAGCAGGCTAGTTGCTGTTCGCGAGAGATGAAAGAGACTGTGGATGAAGCTGTGGGACTGTGGAAGCCAGCATCCTGGAGTCGGTCTTTTATAAGCCAGAGTCTGTGGACACAGGACACAGATGCCGTCTGTTTGCAGAAATAACAATGAAACTGTTTTGGGGATGAGCGTGTGTCCGTGATGTTAGATAACAATTAGTTCACTCTTCTATCTACAACCACAATCTGAATATCACAACTGTATCAATATTTGTTTTCACGACTCCGACAAAAACCCAAAAATCTGCGCAAAACGCCAATGTGTGTGAATGCTGAACTATTATCAGGGGGAAAATCGGACTTTTCTTTACAAGAATAACAATTATTTTTCTTGTCGGCAGTTGATCAGACTGCGTACGCCTGTCCCAACAAAACAATCAGCTTCAACTTTCTGGTGGCAGGAAAACAGGGAGGAGATGATGTGAGCACCTTTTGTGTAACTGCGACTCAAAAATAAGTGAAAATTTCAGAATCACGTGTTGTAAGATATTGCACAAAACAATACAAGACTGGTATTAAGTGGACCAACATTTAGTGTATCACACTAGACCGGCATTTAAGTCTTACAATTTAAGACAATGGAACTAGCCCTGAGCAATTACACAGAGGGGAAAAAAATAGAGAGAAATGTAAAACGATTTAAAGCAAGAAAATAAGACCAATGAGAAACACAGAACATTAAAAATGCGAAACCTAGGTCTTTCATCATGAAGACAGAGGTGCAAATACAACGGAAAAGAGTGTAATGATTGGGGAAGGGAGGAGTAACCTGCTCACAGTTCGTACAGTGACTGTTTTTGAACTCAGTTGTTGCATTAATTACAAATTAATTGTAATAGTAACAAATCTTGTACAATCTATTGTGATGTACGGCATACAACATCACTTTTCTAAATGTTTGTGGATGTGTTGTGCTTACATTTATTGTATTGATGCTGAAGCGAGGCAGACTCAAGCTAGCTGTGATTTGAAGGTGGTGTACTCTCTTCTGTTTCGGAGCTGTCTTCTTACCCTGTGTGGTCACGTGGAATGTAACCCTTGCCCCGGAGGTAAAGGTGATTCGATAAGACAGACACATTAGAGTAATAAATACAATAAGAAAAAGTAGTAGATACAGGGATGTGAGTGGAGCGAACAAACGGACAAAATAACGAGGTTTTTAATTGACTAATATCACGTGGCCTCGGTACACGGACTTTTCGCCGACGGACGTTTTGCCGACCGGACGTTTCGCCACCGGACGTTTCGGAGTCGGACCTTTTGCCGACCGGCGTTTCGCCGCCGGACGTTTCGGCGCGGGGCACTTCATTTCGGCATTTCACGCGGGACCTTTAGCCGAAGTCAAGTGTGTGACGCCCCTTAGCTCACACATTTCTCTCGCCATTGTATCAATGTATCAGTGAACTCTCTCTTTCACTATCCTTCCTCATGTGAACCGTTAGCTCACACATTTCTCTCGCCATTGTATCAATGTTTTTTCTCAAAGCTGTTGCGCATAATCTGTGACAATCAAAGTGAACTGTCTGTGAAGTCTGTGTAAAATTTGTTTGAAATAAAGAATTATTGTGTAATCTAGTAGTTACTTTCATTCTTTGAGAAGTAAGTAAGCTCTCTCTCTCTCTCTCTCTCTGACATAATGCGGCGAAACATCCGGCGCCGAATAGCCGGTCGGCAAAACGTCCGACTCCGAAACGTCCGGCGGTGAAACGTCTGGTCGGCAAAACGTCCGGCGGTGAAACGTCCGTCGGCAAAACGTCCGCACACGGTGGCCTCAGCATTCAGGTGACGACCACAGCTTGTACAAAAACATGAAATGACTATAGTCAAGTTTACCATCGTACATTGTAAAACAACATCTACTAACGTGTAGCTAAATATTTCCATTTATGAACTCCTATCCATCTGAGGCTGAAAGCAGTCATGAAATGCAGTTGTTCTTAGGACATACTAGAAATTCCTTGTGTTGGTGACAACACTGATAGAGATACCTAGCAAAGCTGCTAGGTGCTAACATCCTTGAACAAAACAGCGCCGAGTATGATCCTTGGGTTCGATAGTCAACTGGTAAAAATTCAGTTCGTGGGTCTTCTAAATGGCGACAATGGACAAGGGTGATTTATCATCTTGCCTTGATTGACAAAGGGAGCAATTCAAGTCCTACTCCGAGGTGGTCACGTGTGTCACACATATACCTATGAGTCTTAAGGTCAGAGATTACCAATTTAATTAGGGAACATCTCGGAATTTTATTTTTAATATTGTTCAGGCATGGTTCTAACTGTAGACCTGGTTTTAAAGTTATGTAAACGGTAAAACTCAAGCTGTCTGAAACGTGTTGATGCCAGCCTTGCTTGTAACTCTCAGTAAGACCTTGTTTAAAACCATGAAAGAAGATTGTCACATTCGGTACACTCTGATGTAACCACAAGTATCCAAAACCACACGAATGAAGAGTCATGCAGACCTGATACCCAGCACACCTTCCCTCATTGTGTAGATGTAACAACAATACACTTTCTGTGGTAGTCTACTATCGAGTCTAGTCTTGTCACAAGTAATGAGACTGTGGTGTGTACTGATATGGGCAATCCACCAATATCACCATAAACCCTGTTGATAGGAGTTTTCTGGCTGACATTTAACAGTTTCGTCAGTGCAAAGGTATGTACTCGCTCCACGGGCAGGTAGAATTTTCGGACCCATGTTTCGGATCCGTCCAGAAGCGAAGGTCTTATTTTGGTGTGGAAAAGTTTGAACAATGGGTTTGAATGGCAGCCCCCAATTTTTCAAAAATGTTTAAAAGATTTGTTTAGCTTTTAGTGATAGATCATCGAAGGCGGCCGACAGGCCAATCTTGCCAAGACAATAGATTGAGATATTTGTAAGAGTTGACTACTTTGAGAAGTTTGCCCTTACAGGTCCATCTTTCTCTGGCTGCTGAGAGTTGTCGGATGCTATGTCGCTTCTCTAGAGCATGAATGACAAGGTTGACGAATGAAAACGCGCCTGACCCGTGCTGGGCTCTACAAGTGTAAATACAGGGGAGACATGAGGACGACTCTGAATGTTTTCATCACGTGCGCATAATATGAGAAAGTTTCAGTGTACATTGTAAAAATCCATGCAACTTAACTGATTGTATTGAAGATAGTAATTGTATTCAACTTGAATGATGAATTGTACCAGTATTGTGTGCGCTATTTCTGTGTAGCAATCACCCTTGAAATAATGATCAATCAATCAATCTTTGCGATGTTCAACATTCTCAATTCTGTCAATTGACTTTCAGTAGTGTCGTTCTCATCGTGTTAGCATAGGTCAGTATCATTGATCATGGAGATCTTTCCCTTTATATAATTATAAACTCTATCTTTTATATATATATATATTATCTCTCTCCCCCTCCATCCATCTCTCTTGTGTCACTGTCACACCACTTTGTCATGTCATTCTGTCAACAGCCCAGTCCTGATGTGATGTGACGTGGACAATAATTTCGATTTTAATCCGCGACTTTAAAGAACTTTCTAAGCGATGTTTAAAATTTAAGCAAAGAAAGTGATGACCGAGTATTGCGTATTATCTAAGTAGATATTCACGTTGAAATCATTATTTTTATTCCATCTTATAGGTATGCAGTATGGTGTGCATGACTGTTGTAACATCTGTACCATTATATACATCTGTACCATTATATATGTTAGTGATTCAGTGAGCTAAACACGTCTTCTTGTGCTGAGAGACTACCCTGAAAATGCGGCAGTAGACTATGTGCATATGTGTTTACCCCAAACCAGCATTTTGTTTTTCTGGTGTTGCTGCAGCTGTGCTGTGGATGGCTGACCCCAGGTCATTGGAGTTTGGCGAAACATTCAAACTTATTTGTCTAACTTTGTGATATGCGTATGTCCTCCTGTCATAGCCTCGCTCGCGGACTCCCTACAAAGGTCTGTGTGTGTTTTAAAACACAGCCATCTCATCTGAAAACAAACGACAGCGCCATGATCCAACGTGCAGATTATCGTCTACCTCCCGTCACGTCACACTACGTCACATCACGCAACACCGCGTCACAGCAAGAGTCGCAGTCGGGTGTTTACACAGCGTGATCTCGCCACAAGATGTGGTACCGGGTGGGGAGGGGAAAAATAAGACAGGTGACAGTGCTGACACATGGCCAGTCAACAGAGAAAGAAAGAAAATCTCGAATTCAGAAACTCCTTAATGACTTTGTGTAAGTCTGGAGAGAAAAAAACTCGTGCCCCTGTGTCATTTCAAGAAATGTAGATCATCCAAGATTGCCATCCAAGATTAATCACACCTGATGTTTCACCTCAAGTCTGAAATTCTCAGGAAGCGTGCAATGGAACAGCCTCACCCTCCATCTCAAGCAATTGCACTCCCTGAACTGATTTCGACGCCATCTATCTAAACACTTTCAAGACATGTAGATGAGGCCTCTAGAGATTCCTTCCAACTCCAGGTGACCTTGTAAATATATGCATATATCTTCTTCACCATCACCTTGTACATATCCACCCTTCTTTATGTTTACTACATTTTTTTCCTAATGCTTAATTACTTCATTTATGCAGTTAATTTCCTTCCCTTTAAAAGGCAAGGACTAAATGGAAAAAAGCGCTCTGCTGCTTATTTTACGTCTTGTAAATAAAGAGTTGTCATTGTCATTGTCATTGTCATTGTCATTGTCATTGTCATTGTCATTGTCATTGTCATTGTCATTGTCATTGTCATTATCTTTCTTTTCTTCTCAGTGCTACAAATCGTGCTAATATCTACTATATGAATATGTTTGTCAATGTTTGTGTCAATACAGTTCTACCTTTTTCTTTAAAAAATATTTACAAACGTAGGTATATTCTCATCCCTAATAGTTTTGCTCTCCAAAGCTAATAAAAAAATAAAATAAAAGCATCTTGATGTCAATGACCCGCCAAGATTTTCAAAAGGCTGCGACTTGGCCTTTTTCTTTTAATGCTGACAGCTAATTACTAGCCTCTAACTATATTACTACTGACAGCTAATTACTAGCCTCTAACTATATTACTACTGACAGCTAATTACTAGCCTCTAACTATATTACTACTGACAGCTAATTACTAGCCTCTAACTATATTACTACTGACAGCTAATTACTAGCCTCTAACTATATTACTACTAACAGCTAATTACTAGCCTCTAACTATATTACTATGACTGATAATTACTAGCCTCTAACTATATTACTGCTGACAGCTAATTACTGACTTTGAACGACATTTACAGGTAAAAAGCGGCCTGTCCCTCTTTTCACTCTACCTTGTAGAGAAGGCATGGTGGATGCATCTGTAGGTGCCACAACACCTTTGATACGCTTTGCACTGTAGGGTTTATGTGGAATATTCTACACGTGGACTCTATTGCAATGTACTACTTTCTGCTTACCTTTCTTTGTAATGCGCAGTAACAAATCGAGTTCACATTCTCTGGTTGACCTTCCAACAGGAGATTTCAACTGACTAGTTGTTGAGAGGAACACTCATTGTGATGAGATATCGATAAGAACGATATTTTTCATCCTATGAAACAAACTCTGATTTGTTTTCCGATCACAGTTCTTAACATTTCTTCACAGCAGTTGTTCTCGAACTCGTCCGCTTTTTTGACGACGTCCTACGATGCACGAAAACAAACACAAATATTGTTGCAATTCAGATTTTCAGATTGTTGTTGCAATGTCTACACTAACATCGCGGACACACGTTCATCTAAAAAAAACATCTCTGTTATTTTTGTAAGTGACCACAACTTTTCCGTTGCTTTTTACGTCAAACATCACGTGACACGTTCGCTTATAAAAGCTCGCCACTTTGTCACCCAGACAACCAGCTTTCAGAGACCAAGCAGATTCCCACAACATCACTTGTATCGCTCTGAACCGGTAAGTCGTCTACTGAGCGGTGAGTAAAATACTTTGGTTACTCCTGTGAGTCTATCTTTGTTCACGTTCAACAGGATTTCAGAACTTTTGCTTCTCTTTATTTTCATATCTTTAGTTTTTTTTATCGTATGTTGAAGATATATGTAGCCTTTCTTGACACCTTGAAGGACTACACTCATCCAAATCAAATTCCCCGTATATAAACTGTCTATACACCAACAACATGCACCGCAAAGCTGCTGCTGATGTTCGTCATTATAGACTTGCAGTAAACTGTGACTTCCAAGCATGCAGGAGAAATATCTCAACTCATACTCTCACACTTTCCCACACACCCACTAGCCCACCAAACCTGCCACAAACATACACAAGCACATTAGCACACATTCACATGCATAAACAAATAATGCAAGCACAAATATATGAATCTGAGAAAAAAATGTCTAATATGAGAACAATACTTAGCTCACACAGTCAGCTTTTCTCTCGTTGCTGTCCTTATCTTCTACAAGTTGAACAACAGTAGTTCAGCTTGATGTCTTTGGCCTGACAGCAGTAACAAGAGTTAAATGTGATGTTGTGACAAGAAATGTGGCTGTAGCTACAACAAACTGTGACCACTGTGACAACAAACATGCCTGTTATGTTACAGATCTCTCACAGCCATGAGGACACTGGTGCTGATTCTGGTGTTGGTCGCAGCCGCCATGTCGGCTCATGTTCCGGAAGAACGAGCCGCGGATGTAGTTGGTGGTCTTTTGTCTTCGGGTACAGGTGGTTCGGGTGTAATTGGTTCTGTGAATATAGTTGCTACTCTGGCTCAACTCCTACCAATTAATCTTTCGCTCCAATCGGTCATTGGTTTGCTCACTACTGTTGTCAACGGGTTACTTGTCCTCGTAACAAATCTTTCTGCTGTCCTTGTCAATGTCCTTGTCAGTGTCCTTGCCCTTTTGAAACTTTGCTCCGTAGTAATATCCACACTTCAAGGGTGCTCCCATGCTGTCCTCAGCTCAAACGCCAGCGCCAGTTTCAGCTACGTCGTTTCCACGATGATGAATTTCACCTCTAGTTTCCAACTAGATCTGCAGAGTAAGTATTACACAATTAACGCAATTCACTTCAAATATCAGTGTGGTGTGCGTGCGTACGTGCCTGGTAGGGGTGGGTAGGTCTGCTCGATCGCTTTTTAAATGTAGACAGTCTCATTTGAGGACCATGCTGATCCACACAATTCATCTGACACTGTCTGAACGATCGAGGACTGAATATTATATCGATGGAAAAGTTAACGATTATGTCTTGGTTCTGTTCTTGTTTTGTTTGTTTGTTTGTTTGTTTGTTTGTTTGTTTGTTTGTTTGTTTGTTTGTTTGTTTGTTTGTTTGTTTTGAATGTGTACAAGTACTTGTAATTTGTTATTATCACTGATGTCAATGTGCACATAGAAATTTGTAATTTGTCAGTAATCACTGATGGCAATGTGTCTGTCTCTAGATACGTGTTCCGTGACTGGAGGTTGAACAACGCTTCTTCTGAGTAAGCTCTAGATGTTTCTTTCGTTTGCATGATCACTAGCTCTGAGGCTGGTTTGTTTGGTTTTTGTTATTGTTGTTTTTGTTTTTGTTTTTGTTAAAGTCGTTAATTCGATAGAATTTGTATGACAAATAAATGCTCGAAAGCTACAGAATTTTATCGAATGGATTCATGTCGTTCCCACGACAGTTGCTCTCATCATAAGCTCGTGACAAATACTACAAATGTCAAAATACCATAGCTATTAAATACCATAGCTATCAAATGCTATAGCTATAACATACCATAGTTAGAACAGCGTGTTTTAATTGTTTTTGCCCAATCAGAAAGAACAGTTTAAGACAGCTTTTATATTACAGACAAACTTACAACCATTTCACAAAAGAACATCTGTACTTCAACACGCACGGGAAGAGAGGGAGAGAACATTACATCCCTTCTGCGTGTCTGTAGTTAATTCAAGAAAGTTTGAAATGATACAAAGCCTTGGTAGACAGTCTAAAGCAGGGGTCTCAAACACGCGGCCCGCGGGCCGAATGCGGCCCGCGAAACATTTTTGTGCGGCCCTCGGCCACGTCCGCGGTGTATATGTATGTTGTGCTTGGTGATTAACTCCCGCAGTGAAAATTACCCCCGTTATTAGTGACAGAGACAACGTCAACTTATTTTAATAAACTAAACTGCCTGTGCATGTAATAAACTACACTAAATGTAATTAATAATTATAAAAACTTTATTTTAGCATTTAACTGCAGTGACAGTAGTGTTCGTAAAATTTAATGAAAAAACATTTTCTTTTCGTGGTGCGGCCCGCTGACTGGCTGTTACTTTCCACTGCGGCCCACATGCTAATATGAGTTTGAGACCCCTGGTCTAAAGGATTATTTGTGTCTTTGTTCCAGCGACCTTCCTCGATTGACCGCTATGAACAAGACTGACCGCTATGAACAAGACTGACCGTATCCCATGATGCACTGAAATACTCTACCAGCCCCAGGGCAGGACACACTCGTGATGACTGTCCGTTACGGCTTGTGTTAGAGAACAATAAACAATAAACATGGCTCTGTCCTGCACTACCTGTTTTTGTCACTAAGTAAACTCGTGATCGTGTGTGACTGTGTGACTGTGCATGTGGGTGTGATGGTGTGCATGTGCTTGTGTAATTCTCTAGTATTCAAATCATACACTATCAAAGACTGCCAGCAGTTTGGGACAATTTAAAATTAACCTATAAACAAATAATCTCTGCATTTCCAATATCCTGCTATCCAACCACTTCCCACCTACACCTAGAGAAGCCGAATGCCACTACATGGACAGTAACATCATAGTACCTTTAGAGATAAATTCTCGGAAATGAAGTTTGAGAGCGAGGACACACAAGATCATGTCACTGCCTTCAATGAGGGACACTCTTCTTTTCTGGACTGTCACCTCCTCTCACCACTCTTTGCATGACATATCGCCCATCCACACCTTGGTTCACCTCTGATGTAACAAAGGCCAGGGAGGACCCCGTGCTGAACGCCTGTCGAGAAGAAATGGTAACAGTACAACGAGAAGAAGGCGGACCTAGACCCCAATGAACTGAAGAACTACCGTACAGTCTCCTACCTTCCTCCTCTATCTCAGATTCTGGAGAAGTCCGACCTGCATCAGCTGCTACAACATTTTTCCATGCACAGTACTGTACCAAGACACAGTACTGTCAGTACCCATCATGCTCTTGCAAAGGACCTATCGTCTTCTTGTGATCATAGGCACATATCAGTCCTGAGTTGCAGACTTTCACATGTGGGATGGACATCAGCACGGACAAGAACAAAAGTGGTCGGCGCTGCCGGACAAGCAAAAGCAGAGACTCGTGTGAACTGTGTGAAACTTGAGGCGGTACAAAGTTCAAGTTCCTGAAAGCGAGGCTCTCTAATGATGGCCGTTGCAATGACTGAGGCGAGGGCGAGGTGAAATGATAATGGGAACTATGTTGAATGGTGATATTTGAACACGTTTACTCTTAGAAGATGAAATTGTCCACACAGAAATACCTAAATTCACTGTCTGAAAAGAGAAAAATTATCTGGACCTAATGTTTTGCGTTCTGACTTCTTTAAGATTGACGATAACACCCTCGTGAGGTCGTTCTTGTTCTTGTTCTTGTTCTTGTTCTTGTTCTTGTTCTTGTTCTGCTTCTTCTTCCTTCTTCTTCTTTCTTCTTACTTCTTACTTCTTTCTTTCTTCTTTCTTCTTTCTTCCTTCTTCCTTCTTTCTTCTTTCTTCTTCTTCTTCTTCCTCCTCCTCCTCCTCCTCCTCCTCCCCCCCTTCTTCTTCTTCTTTAATATCTTTAAATATATCTTTTATTTAATATCTTTTAACGTCTTTAATAAAGCAATTGTATGAGTTCCGAAGGTTAGTCTTAGGCAGTAATTTTTACTCTACAGAAAAGGGTAATAAGGATAAAGAAGATAATTTTGGAGGAATTAAGCATTGTCGGCAAACTGTACAGCAGGATTATTCAGTCTGTAATCAAAATGAATTTATCCCAGAAGCTCGGGTAGGTTACAAATCGACTGATGACATCTGTTGCCTTCAATCAATGATTTAGAAATGCTTGCAAAATCAGGATGTAATTTTTTCCAGTATTCACATTCAAACTATTATTTATTCTTATAAAATGTAGTATCCATGGTAATATTTTAAAACACTAAAAATTATATATCAACGTGTTGTAATGCCTCCATCTAGATGGCAGACAATTGCGCCACCGGCGTGAAGGAAGGTTGAGTAAAGGTCCTTTGTTCTTCTGTGTTTCCCAGTCTAAACTTTGGTCAGACCTGCTATTACTTAGTGCCGACAGTTTGACATTTGGATGGTGGCTGTCAAATATGGCGCTGTGCACTACTAACCCTACATTTCTGTTGTTTCACCCAGACTTAATTATAGACTATACATAAACCGGGTATTATTACCCAAACACAGACAAGTCTTGTGATTGTAACCGTTTACCCCCTAAGGGAATCATTCGTTTTAATCAAACCAGTATTAACCCTGAATGTAAGCAGTATGGTAACCGAGCAGTAAAAGACCTGTAGCACCTTCTCCTGACATGTTTTGTGATGACCCTTGACCTACCTGGCTAGAGAGTGGCAGCTCTCCATCACATTCCGTTTTAACCCGTTTATCGGCATCGGGTTTTGTGTCTACGATTGACGTGTGACTGGGACACCATTGTCAATATTTCTGAATTGGCTTCTGTGCCTTGCCCACTTGTCTTATTTTTCTTGAGTAACTTATATCCACTGCCACGTCTGCCACTTCTTGCCATATGTTACATCTGTGCATCAGCAGTTCCATTTCAGATTCTGATTTGTTTTTGTGTTTTGTTTTTTTGTTTTCGTTTGTTTGTTTGTTTGTTTGTTTGTTTGTTTGTTTGTTTGTTTGTTTGTTTGTTTTGTTTGCAATCGTCCCAACAAATGTTGATGTTGTGTTGTTCCAGCGGGATTTGTTGGCCCTAAAGGCAGGTCTGATGCTGCTGTATGTTTTATGACACTCTGCATTTCCGGGAAATAAATGTTGCAGTGACCGTTGGCATGATGCCGTAACATTATTCGTGGATGAAACGATGTTTCTGTCTGCACCAAGGATTGCAATTTCAGTGTCCACACAAACTTGTTAGACCTTCAGGTCATTTTTAAAACAGAACATCACTGTTTTGTTGAATAATCCGTGCAAAAACCGAGAAGGTAATACAACCATCCTCTTTCATGAGATCTCCATGACCCTGTATACCACATAAGTTTATGCCGTATAGAACGTTAGTGTCTTGGTTTATCATGCTGTGAACACACATGTTTATGTACAGCCAACCAATGTTTCATGTCACGAGCATTGCTTGACCCTGACATAACCCAGATGACCTTTGACAAGTAAATGTTTGTAGTACCATTAGTATTTTTATTAGTAGTAGTAAAAGAATACCACACACACACACGCACGCACGCACGACGACGGTAACAGTCGCACACTAACTAAAACACAAGTCAAACAGGTGGACTACGACAGACCCATGTTTATTGCTTATTGTGCTCTAACAGAACCGGAACAGACACGTAAACACGAGTGTGTAGTTCGTTGTGGCTGTTAGAGTACGTTCAGTGCATCATGGGATACCGTCACGCTCTTCTGTGTTGTGTCAGCTGAAAAAGGTCAGTGGAATGAAGGCAAAGTTTATCTTCTGTCATTATTTTTATTTCAGAGATGACAGAATTACAAAGCACCGCTAACACGTGTTGTGTGGCTGAGTGGTAAGATATATCTAGGGCAGACCTGGGCAAACGCCGGCCCGCGGGCCGGATCCGGCCCGCCTCCTGTCTCTGACCGGCCCGCCCGCTGGCCCGCCCGCCAGTATATATACTATATATACAGTATTGGGTAAAACTGAGTTAACTACATTAGTCCGGCCCTCTAGAAACATCCCAATTTCTCATGCGGCCCCTTGGGAAAATTAATTGCCCACCCCTGATCTAGGGGGAGGGCTGAAGTGTACCTATTACGCGCGGTGCGTTTGTAATTGTGCTCAAGCATGTGTGTGAGTGTGTGTGAGTGTTGCGTGTGTGTTAGAGTGTGTTTCAGAGTGTGTGTGTGTGTGAAAGAGTGTGAGTGTTGTGAGAGAGTGTGTGTGTGAATGAGAGTGTCTGGGAGTGTGTGTGAGAGTGTGTATGTTAGAGTGTCAGTGTGTATGTGTGTGTGGGTGTATGTGAGAGAGAGAGACTGTGTGAGAGTGTGTATGTAAATACCTTACGTTTCATTTTTTCACTCTGTACCGAGCTGTTTTGGGTTATATTGTAAATGTTGCGTATCCTGGAAGTGACTATCAAGAAGTTTGCTATCCCCAGTTGTAACATTTGCTCTCTAATGTTTGTGTTTACGACGCGTGTCATGAGGTTGACACGAAAACATTTAATGTGTCCCCTCAACCTGTTAACCCGTCATCTCAGTCGTGATTCCTTCAAACTTGAAACGAAAGATCCAACCAGACAACAACAATACTGCAAACTAATTAATGAAATAAAAGTAAAAAAGTGTCATTTACAAAATAGTTGCTAAAATTAAACTCACCTCGCTAGCGGAAGTTGCGTTCGTCACTGAGGTTAAGTATTAGCAAGCACCTGCACACACGTTGATATCAGTAATTAGTTGCAATTATGACCTCAGACCAAGGAAGAAAAACTAATCAAGAATACTAGTATTTCTCAAACGGGTAATAAAATGCACATTCCTAGAAGAGTATTATTTCGAAAGGAAATAGAATGTGATACTTAGCAGCGCCATACTTAGAATTATGCTGATATTACTTATTATAATGCTTATTACACTTATGACTAATACTTAAGATAGCAACACTTAAGAAAATAATACTTACAATTGTGGTGCTTATTAGTAATACTCGAAATAGTGATAGTTAAAAGATTAATAGAATTGTAATACTTGAAATAATAATAGTTTTGTCTCTTTGTTAAACTAGTCACGTCTGCGTGTGTGTCTCACCAAAAATCTCCATTTTGTTGACGACCAAAACCCATTCCAATAACTTCATTTACTTTGTCTGCCAGGGCTTGATCAACGGTCGGTATACAGTGTACTACTGTTACTTCAGTCTCCACACAATAATCACAACTGATCATTCTACTAGTTTTATTTTTTATTTATTTATTTATTATTTTTAGTATGTGCAGTCTACCCTCATGTTTTCAAAGTCACTTTAAAATTTTAAGCTTTTTTCACTGTTCATTTGTGGATCGATGTCTTGCTTTCTCACTCGCGTGGAAGAGACAATAGATGCTCTTGGCAACCTCACTAAAATCTCCAGCAATCTGACTTTTATCATTTTAATAATGTTATTTAGATTATAAGGCTAGTATTTCACTGCCTACCTTGTATGGCTGAGAGCATGCTACTGGCGCTGTTTACGATACCACCCAGGAAGTTGGTTACTCTTGGGAGCAGTCCCGAGACGAGTTGGTTGGCGCAGCTGAGCACTGACTTCAGAATACTTAGAACGAGACCAACGATCTGCTCAACGAGGTCAAGTACCTCAGTCAACGCTGGAACCAACAAGCCGCCCAACTCACTCACAAGACCTCTGAGTGTATCAAGCGCAGTTTGAATGGTAGCTTGGAGAGTTTGTAGGACTGTACTGACGACGGTTTCAATGAGTGGGAGCGGCACACTGTTGGTGACGCTGGCGTTGACGTTGGCGTTGGCACTGACACCCAGCAGGGCCCGCTCTTCCGGAGCATGAGCAGACAAGCTTGCTCCAGCCAGAATCACAACGAGCAGCAGAGTCCTCATGGCTTAGCGAGATCTGAAATCACAGCAGTCACACAGCAGTCACACAACAGTCACAGCAGTCACATAATAGTCACACAGCAGTCACACCACAATCACAGCAGTCACACAACAAGTCACACAGCAGTCACACAACAGTCACACAACAGTCATGTAACATGTGCATTAACTGTCAATTAAAGAAAACTTGCACGTGGTAGCAATTCATTGTTTACTAGGCTACTTACCGAGATGCACGTGATTTCACGAGAAGGGTAGCTGAAGCTGGACAGTCTCCACTAGCTGGTACCCTGGGTGAGAAAACTGCCGGACTTTTATAGGCGAACGTGTCACGTGATTTGTGAAAGGAGAAGCCAGGTCAACGTGCAGACTGTTTTGAGAAATAACAATGGAGCCGATGCTCTGATAGGTGTACTTGTGTTTGAAGACATAACAGGAGCTCGAGTAAGAACAAGGTTTGTATTTACAGACATACATGGACACACCATTACACAAATAAAGTTCTCAGAAAGTAACACCAGTCCGGCAGCGATGCACACGATTATCTGGAAACAGAAACCGAATTGTTTTACACGGGAATAATAACTCTAATCATCTCATCAATATGTTCTGTTTGTTCCCACAGACTACTCCCCTGAAACTCGTCTGGCGAGGTGAGAAAGAGTAGGTTGTCTTTTTTTGACTTGGCGGTTGTATACAGTACTTCCCGTGTACAGACTAGTAACTAAAACAGATTGTACATGCTCTGTCAATATCAAGCAGAACGTCCAAAGATTTAAAGAAAGTTCCGCAGACAAGGAGTTTATTTGTGTTTGGAAATAAGAATAATCTGACAAGTTTTGTGTAACACTGTATTGTGTGAGACTGTATTGTGTAAGTGTAACGGATGTCTGTGTGCAGCTGATAACATTCATCAGACTTTCGTCGTTACAACAGCCACGCCAACATTTCAAACAATCAGTAACACAGTAAATCACAATAAAATATAATTTTTAAAAATGTGTAAAACAAACTGTATATATATATACACAGGCAGTAGGTTACACAATGGTCAGATAATTGTAACCTACTACTTAACTTTCTGGTTCCTCAGTGAATCTCTTCTTTCACTTTTTCGATTTGTACTTAAAATTCCACAGGAACGGACAGTTCACTGCAATATCTACACTCTACAGGTCACTGGGCTCACGGTACGAAGTTATACTCCCAACACACTTGGTCCACACAAGTAATACAATACAGTGGAACCTCGGTTAGCGAACGCCTCGGATAGCGAATATTTCGGTTAACGAACAAAAATTTCGTCAAAAGTTTGTCTCGGATAGCGAACAAAATTTCGGATAACGAACAGCCACGTGAACAACACGTGACCGACCAGCATGTAATCATTCGCGCTCGAGACGCAGTTACGATCGGTCGTTCCTTATCTATGCGTTCTTCTTATTTAGTGATTGTTGTGCTTTATTTTAATAAGATAATCCTCAATCGTGGCTCCAAAGAAGATTAAGAGCAATTAATAGTAGTGAGGTAATGACAAGGACGCGGCCAACAAATGAATTGAAAAAGGAAATGATTTCAAAGTATGAAGGTGGCATGCGTCTGTCGTAATGTGATGTCGTCTTACCGAAGAGTTTTACAAAAAAGGCAGAAGGAACAGACACTGGACAAGTTTTTTCCTTTAACCTCAAAGCTACAGAAAAGGGAAGTCACCCCCGATTTTACAATGTCACGTGTGCTCATGGAGGGGGAATCAGTAATTCCACCCCTTCCTCCCCACACCTCCATCCACCCACGCCGTCAAAACGGCAAGTTTTCTGATGTTTGCTTTCGTTAATGTTTTTATGTTTATTTAACTCCATTTATATTGCATTCTAACTGTTCTCATTAAAACAAATACCTATATATATATAGCCTGTAACTTTCAAATATTAGCGAGTCAACAGGGGCTGGGAACCAATTTAATCTATTTCCTTTATTTCTTATGGAAAAAATTGTTTCGGATAACGAACATTTCGGATAACGAACAGCTTTCAAGAACGGATTAAGTTCGTTAACCGAGGTTACACTGTATACTGTAACACTGCTATGTCTACACAAGTAATACAATATACTGTAACACTGCTATGTCTACACAAGTAATACAGTATACTGTAACACTGCTATGTCTACACAAGTAATACAGTATACTGTAACACTGCTATGTCTACACAAGTAATACAGTATACTGTAACACTGCTATGTCTACACAAGTAATACAATATACTGTAACACTGCTATGTCTACACAAGTAATACAATATACTGTAACACTGCTATTTCTACACAAGTAATACAATATACTGTAACACTGCTATGTCTACACAAGTAATACAATATACTGTAACACTGCTATGTCTACACAAGTAATACAGTATACTGTAACACTGCTATGTCTACACAAGTAATACAGTATACTGTAACACTGCTATGTCTACACAAGTAATACAATATACTGTAACACTGCTATGTCTACACAAGTAATACAGTATACTGTAACACTGCTATGTCTACACAAGTAATACAGTATACTGTAACACTGCTATTTCTACACAAGTAATACAGTATACTGTAACACTGCTATGTCTAAACAAGTAATACAATATACTGTAACAACCTATTTCTACACAAGTAATACAGTATACTGTAACACTGCTATGTCTACACAAGTAATACAATATACTGTAACACTGCTATGTCTACACAAGTAATACAGTATACTGTAACACTGCTATGTCTACACAAGTAATACAATATACTGTAACAACTTATTTCTACACAAGTAATACAATATACTGTAACACTGCTATTTCTACACAAGTAATACAATATACTGTAACACTGCTATGTCTACACAAGTAATACAATACACTGTAACTGCTATTTCTACACAAGTAATACAATATACTGTAACACTGCTATGTCTACACAAGTAATACAATATACTGTAACAGCTTATTCTACACAAGTAATACAATACACTGTAACTGCTATTTCTACACAAGTAATACAATATACTGTAACAGCTTATTTCTACACAAGTAATACAGTATACTGTAACACTACTAATTCTACACAAATAATACAATATACTGTAACACTGCTATTTCTACACAAGTACGACAGCATTCTTCATTAAAATGAGCAAAGTAGAAAATATGTTTTCTACAGTAAGACTGACTGCTCTGTGTAAGATTGAATTACTGTGTTACACTGTCTATACTGTTGTCAAATTTATTATTATTTGCTAAATAATGTCATTAGTTAACTCATGGTAATGCAGCTGAGAATGTCTCATACTGTATTGTGTAATACCACTGCATTATGTAAGACTGGCTATACTGTGTGAGACTGATCAGAGCATTACACTAGTAAGATTAAGGTTGACAAGATGTGTACATATATACGCTTATTGCACAAGAAACAAATGTAGATGTGGGAGGAAATTTATCCGGATGATACACAAAACAGTGATAGGAAAAGCTCCGTACATTCTAAACTGACACACGCAATATTTTTCTGTTGAAAAGAGAAGAAAATTACAGATTTTTCTCTCTTCCTCTCTCTCTCTATCACACACGCGCCCGTACACACACACTCTCTGTCTTGTTTTTAGGAAAGTGTGAACACTCAGCTGTCGCTCCTATCTCTCTCTCTATGTTTCGTTCTCAGCCTCTGTCAACAAGCTCCTCCATCTTTTGGTGTGATGTTGCTGATAATCTCACCTGACCATCACCACGCTAGTCTTATTGACAAGATACGTGTAAGACAAACGCAAGACAAATAAGGTCCTGATATTTTATCATACAGAAATAACTCTGGTGGCAACCACCTGTACCTAAAATTAAATACTTATCTCTATGTAACACCTGTCCACAAAGATTTATTTACCTCTCTAAAAAGCGAGGATGCAAGGATCGTCCAAGAATTAGTGAGACTGCTCTGTAAGTACCTTCTGCTTCTTACCCGACTTACAGACTATGCTATTCTAATTCTTCTTCCAGAACCTTTGCTTGCTAACTTGTTCCCTGGAAGAACACTGTACTATACTAACCTGTAAACTGGAAATAGATATTTTGTGCGTGCGTGCGTGCGTCCGTCCGTCCGTCCGTGCATGACTTTTAAACTAGGACAGAATTGACAGAGACACAATCCGTGTGATTTGCAGATAAACATTATTATTCCTGTCTACCAAAATTCGGTTTCTTTTTCCTGATAGCCTGCAACTTAACCGGATGACGGATCTGTATTTTGCAGTCCGTGTGCACAGTGTGAAAACAAAAACATTGTTCTTACTCAAATGTTTGTTGTGTCTTCATACACAAGTACCTAGCAGCGAGAACTAATATTGTGATTTCAAGGATTCATGTTCATCAGAACATCGGCTCCATTATTATTTCTCAAAACAGTCTGCACGTTGACCTGGCTTCTCCTTTCACAAATCACGTGACACGTTCGCCTATAAAAGTCGGCAGTTTTCTCACCCTGGGTACCAGCTTCAGTCACAGCTCCCAGAACATTACTTCTAATATCTTGTAAACGATAAGTAGTTTTCTAAATTAGAAATTGTGTCAAATGTCAACACCAAGGATACAGTAATTGCTACCTGATAAAAACACTTCTTTATTTCTACCATTAGCACCTATACAGGTGTGTTTACATATAAATAGATAAGCACTCATGAAAGACACACATGTATACACAGGGTCACACACTCACACATCTATACACAGACACAGACATAGACTTCTAAAATCATGAAAGGCATGAAAGTATCTACAAGCGGATTTACATGCAAAAGCAACTATTTAAGCACAAATTATTTTCCCAGTTTATTATCTATCTTTCAGATGTACCTTTTAATTACACAGTTTCCTTCTGTTAAGGTTGATGGGATATGTTTGAATTTCGCCTCATTTTATAACTATACATTGTAAGTATCCTGGTCATGCTACTGAATGCTGTCACAAAAGATGAATGTGGTGATTTCATAGTTTGGCAGCCACGATGACAGCTGCTGATGGTGGTGCTGGCAGGAGGAGGCTTGTCCACAAGAACAGACCCTACACCAATGTATCGCCATGTCGCTAGCTAGCCTCTTAATCTCCTTAACGAACTCCGTTGGACACTCTTCTGTCGTCTTCCTAAATCTTCTGATAGTAGAAAGGCTGATGGCTTATCATTATAAGTCTTTTGATACTAGAAAGGCTGAATGTAATGGAAATGTGAGGTACTTTGCTCTGTATGTGTGTGTGTGTTTCTAATCACTGATCTCAGCGTGTGTGCCGCTGTATGCAGTCGGTAACCACCGAGAGCAACTTCCTTTCTGTAAGTTTAATGACTTTAGTGAGTTCACGTTTTTCATTCATTTAAGTTCATGCTTTGTAAGTAGTTCACCAGCTCCGTAGTATGGTAAACAAAACTGAAAGGATGCTGTAGGACAAACAATTAAGAAATAATATCTTCTTCTTCTTCGTCGTTCACTCAAATGGACACGCCTGCCTCCTGCACAAATGATGCTGTGCGCCGCAGGTCCTCCAGGCTGCCGTGTAGCTTCCTCAATACTGGCGTCTCATCAGTCCAAATGCGGTGCCTGAGTTCTTCGTGCATGGGACATTCTTGCAGTAGATGTGCTGTTGTCTGACTGCCTGTCTGGCACGGGCACTGGTCTGTCTGGCCGATTCGGAGCTTGGTGTAAAGGTGGTGATTGAGACGGTTGTGGCCTGTCCTCAGCCTGAAAATAATGACCTGCTCAGCTCTTGTAAGCAGGTAGTATGGGTCGTTTCGGTTGAAACGTGGGTGCTGCTGCAGCCACTTGTTGTGCTGTTTGGCCTTGATGATGGATTTGACTTCGCTGTAGGTGGTGGACCTGTCTTGCTGCTCTTTTTTGGATCCTTCCTTGGCAAGAGTGTCTGCGGCTTCGTTGCCAAAAACCCCACAGTGGGAGGGAATCCACTGTAAGACGACTGTGCAGTCTCCGCATAAGGAGGAGAGAGCAGTGGACAGGTCGTTCAGTTTCTTGTCTCTGGCAGTCTGTAAGGCCTGCAGGACAGACAGTGCGTCCGTAAAGAAGACGACGTTGTTGGAGGTGTCTGGACTGTTTTTAACGTGGGTGGCACCGGTCTGAATGGCAACTGCTTCAGCCTTGAAGTTGGTGGAGTAGAGGCCGGTTGCGAGAGAAAGACGGTCTTCTCTTCCTCCTGGGTACCTGATGTAAATTCCGGCGCCACCATTACCTGGCACGGGAGGTACCCTGATCACTAAGAAATAATATAAATAATGTTCACTCAAGGAGGGTGTACAAGGAAGAGCATTTTTAAAACATTTCCCATGCAATGGCAAGTATGTAGCATAATAAACATTCCATACGATAAACACCAAACCTATAACAAACTAACCACACAACATATAAAACTTAAAAAGAATACAACAAACCACACCTTCTCCCAAACCATAACAAACAGCAACGAAAGATGCAAGTGGTGAATTTATAAAGAACTCGGTCAGTTTATTTTTATTTGACATTATCCTCTTTTTGCATAGATGTCACAATCCTGAGGTCACAATGTGCTTAATTAACATATGTAATTAACTTATATTCTCACCTGTCCCTTCGGCTAAGACTCGACAACGTATCAATGTCCTGTCCTGATGTTCGTATTGTTGACCTCTGTTTATGATGGTTTGTATCTCGAGATCAGAAAGTGGTATTCACCCAGATTTGGGGAAATATTATCTGAGCTCTACCCAATCATTAGATAAACAATTTGCACCCCACTAGTCCCCTAACATAGCCTAAGCAGCTCGAGAGCATGTATACAAGTCAGGTCTTACTTCTTCCTCGCTAGTAATAATAACGGTTATTTATAAAGTGCTTTACCCAACTATCTAAGCGGCTCAATGTACTTTACAGATTCCAGTATATAAAACTAGATGCTGACATCTAAAGCGCATCATATGCGGATGCATTGATGAACATAATAGCAATATCACATAAAATGCACTAAGACACGAAACCTGGGGACTGTTCGACGAATAACCAGAACTGTTGTTCAGCAAGACCTAATGTACATGCGTGTACATACTTATATATAGTTATTTTCGTAGTGTATACTTTGTGTGTGTGTATCCTGGATTAATCGTCAACAGCACGTGCTTCCAGCACCTGATAGAAAGTAGCATGAGCGGGGCTCACTTCTTCCCTTGAGGCCGCTAGGTAAGGTGCTGAAATGTCAAACCTCCCAAGTCCTCCGTAGTCCCATGGAACTGCCATGTTCACTGTATTGGCAAACAATTTTGAACTTAGCATGTTCACCAACGTTCCAGTTGCTAGAATGTTGGCCCCAAAGCCATTTGTTTACTGTGACCTTCCCACACAACTTTGTCAAACTTTGTCAAACATTCTACGATATTAGCCCTGTTATGGCGCCATGACAAATGAATGTTTTGGTGCGATTTCGCTCTCCCTCCTGTGTTCTGCTGTGAGCACAAGACTGACACACAATGTGCCCCCAAATATGTACATGAAAGTGTATATGAATAGAAACTTGGCAGTGTTTGTGTAGGTATGTGTATGTAAGTCTGCTTTGGTCTCCCAACTCTCTCTTCCCCTGAGTTTTTGCAGCAAACTAAGTCCCTCAGCTCAGTCTGCTCACAAATCGGTTGACAAGGCAGTGGCGGTGCACAGTACTCCCCCTCACCCTCTCCACCATACACACACTCAACGCACACAGACACACTGCGTACATAATAAAGGAACTGAATACCATGCTTAGTCTGCAGTGATATATTTCACGCAATTCTCCCATTGTTGTAATGGGAACATCAACATTTCATGTTTAATTTTTATGTGAATGTGACTTGATAGCTTGAGACACCAGAGGGACATCAGGATGTGACGTCATCGTCTAGCTTGTCTCGACTTCTGCTTCAGTCCCCTGCGTCAAGGAATGATCTGGAACACAACAAAAGAGCATCTCATGAGTCCCCATTGTCAAGATGAAAGAAGATAAACAAGCAGTACCATAGCTGTCTGTCCCATCCCAGCCTCCTTTATACTCGTCTTCCATCTACATTGAAAAGAAAAAAGTTTTAAAGTTTACCTTCGCCAGTCGCCAGAATTATCTGCTGCTACTTTGTCTGGTCTACAGAACTACCTGCAGCTAGTGTTGTCTATCTACTCCGGCAGTTTGTCGGGACATGAGATGGTCGAGCGTGACATCTACCTGGTGTCAAGCCCCTCACTCAGCCTCTGTCGTGTCTTCTCGTCGTCTACCATCGGCCATGTTTATGCACAGAGCACGATGAAGACGAGCTTTTGGACATCCGTCCATTTCTTTGTCCTGTTCTTCGCAGTAGCTTTTTGATTTGGGGGAAAGGGGTTTGAAATTTTTTTAAGGGAATGTATACAATTTGCCTGGGTAAATTGCCTTTATTTTGCTGAGTTTGTTGGCATGATACATTATTGTTGTTAAGTTCCTTACATACACAAACCATGTTGAGTGAATCAGTGACAGAAATTTATTAAAGTTTTAGTTCTCTGCTTTTAAAAAGAAATGAGTAAGGTAACCTGTTTTGCATACCTGTCCAGGTCCTGCAGCAAGCGGTGCTAGTCCGAGTCCTACACCTGTGGCAAGGACCTGATCAGCGACAGTCCAGTGAGGCTTGTGCCACAGCCCAGTTTCAGGAGGCCACTCGACGACAGCAGCATTTGCACTATGAACACTACAAGATCGACCACGATGACTAAGCCGTTTGCCAGTAGTTTAATGAAGATGTCCGATACCATGGACACCGCCTGCAGGCCTACTATGATAGCCGCTTGGAACTGGAGCATGGCGGACTGCACGATGGGCCTGACCAGGCTGTCCACGTCAACTGGCGTGCCGTCAGTCAGGCAGTCCGTGCCGCCGGTGCCGGTCGTACCCACAATGTCAGGAAGGACACCAGTGAGAACCCCAGCAACGGGACCAATTTCCAGACCATCAGTGCCTCCAAGATTGGTACCCAAAATACTAGTGCCGGTGCCGATCGTACCCGCAATGTCAGGAAGGACATCAGTGAGAACCTCATCAACGGGGCCAATATTCAGACCATCGGTGCCTCCAAGATTCGTACCCAAAATACTAGTGCCTAAAACATCAGGTGTCAGACCACCACCCTGACCATCTATGATTCCAAGATTACCTTCAAGATTCGTACTTAGAACACCAGAGACTCCAACATCAGCTACAATTTTAGTATCTAGAATGTTAGTGCCTGGAACAGTGGCCAACAGATCAACACCAGAACCACTTTCACCACCAATAACCGGCAGACCAACATTCACACCATTTTCACACCCTGCGCCTGCAGTGATACCATCAGCCAGGCTGCCAGCCGTGTCAACTAGAGTGTCTACGACACCTGAGGTTCCTGTGTCAAGAAGACTGCCTGGGCTGCTAGCCGTGTCACCCAGAGTGTTTACGACAACTGAGGTTCCTGTGTCAAGAAGACTGCCTGGGCTGCTAGCCGTGTCACCCAGAGTGTTTACGACAACTGAGGTTCCTGTGTCAAGAAGACCGCCTGTGCCACTTAAGGAAGTTCCACTGCTAGTAGGACTAAGAAAACTTCCCAGTAAGCTTCTCTTCGGATGAGCAGCCGACACAGTTGAGGAGGTGAGCAGCAGGAACAGTAGCAATACCTTCATGGTTACTCGAGGCCTGAAATGAGAAGGACACAGAACCAGCGATAAATGTCGTGAAATTACAGAGCGATGTAGACCATACAGCGACGATAGACATAAGTTGAGAAATAATTGAAAACTCTTGATCAAGTGGGATCTTTCGGGCTGAATTATCATATACTTATAGTTGCTCCCCTGACATTGTTGCCCATCTTTTACTATTTTTCTGGGTATGTGCATGGTAGCCATAAAATCACTTCTTCCTTTTCTTGTTCATTTTCTTTCTTCTGAGCATAAACCCAGACTTGTAATAATGAAATAATTAAATCACAATGTAAAGCTTAAACAGAACTACTAGTTTAAACATCATTTTCAATGATGGATAAATTTGAAATAAAATTTAATATTTACCGTTCTGGATTGCAAGAGAAAACCCGCCAATTCTAGGCTTGTGGTAGAACATCGGATTGGGGCAAACGTTCATGCCTTTATAGGAATTTATTTGGTCTAAAGAACTACAGGTGAGCTGTGGCTGGCTACATTCAAAGTTATTTCTGCATGAGAAAATATCCAAATTTTTATTTGTCTTGCGTTTGTCTTGCACGTATCTCGTCGATGAAAACTAGCGTGGTGGTGTCAGGAGAGATTATCAGCCACATCATCCCCAGAGAGACAGGAGCTTGTTGACAAACGCTGAGAACGAAGTGATAGAGAGATAGGAGTGAACAATAACACGACACCTGAGAGTGTTCACACTTTTCTAAAAACAAGACCGTGAAAGAGAGACGACACAACTTGCCCTTCACTTTCATGATCTTCATAAGTAAAAACAAAATCGGTTTCAGCTTTTTCAGCTCAGTATATCAATACTGGTTTGTTTTTATAACGAAAGTCTCAACTTTTCCAAGTCCGATGAGTAGATTTATATTTCCCTCTAAGCTTATGTTTATTTGGTAATTAAAGAATTTATCCAGTGCAAATGGTAAAAACCGTGTTGTCTGTAACATTTCCCTTCACATGATCTTATTGACATGCATGGCTTCCATGTCTCACACATTCCCTGTATTAATAAAATTCTGACATTATCTTTTGCCTACATATATATCCTGCAGATATTCCAACATCAGCTTTTTTTTTAACAGACAACTTAGTGTTTAGTCGAAATTTTCATGCAGTAGTACCTCGAGAATCAATATTATTATTTCGAGGATTCACACTCATCAGAGAAGCGGCTCCGTTATTATTTCTCATAACTGTCTGAACGCTGACGCCGCTTCTTCTGTCGCAGATCACGTGACAAGCCTGCTTATAAAAGTCCGCCCCTTTGGTCACCTAGTCTAAGACTTTAAGGTGGGTGGTCAACTACATGATGAGTCATATCTCTAGCAACTTCTCTATCTCACTCCATTCACTCCTACTAAAAACTTGTTTTTATAATAATCTTGTTTTCCTGCCTGTTTCATGTCTGTGACTGTTCAAACTATTCAGGTCCTTCTCGCTCCTGTTGACAAGCTACAATTATAAAGTGCTCAAAATAAACACTTCTCTCTCGCATTGTCTTAAAAAAGCTGAGTATTTGTCACAATTTTTCCATGAGATACTAGTTCAGGGCGCATTGAGCTCCTGTCAAGCAGAAAATAGGCTTTATTGTTATTATTGTTGCTGTTGTTCTTGAGATGTTACAAATTTTGGGGCCACATGAGTGTCTGTATGCTATCAATCCCTACACCAATGTCTGTGTTTACCTGTATGTAGTTTTCTTATGTGTCTACACAGGTGTCTACCTGTTTGTATTTTTTCTGTCTCTCTTTGCCTCCCTATGTGTGTTTTCTTTGTCTGAGTCTCTTAATCTTCTTGTGTGTATGCGTGTTCTTCTATGTCTTCTATATTTGTTTACTGTATGTTTTCCTGTGCGCCTGATTAGTGTGTCTTCTAGATATGTTCGTGTTTGCCTGTATTTGTCTTTCCTTCACTACCAACTGCCAATCAGTTGGTCTGGTTGTCTGCCTGTCTGTTTAACTGAAGCTATCCGGACCAAGCTTCTTGGCTCGTGTTGCATGAAGTCGTCACATGCTTCTGAATCAGAATTCATATGCGACAGTCATCGCCAAAATCTGTCTTCTGACATCCGTATTGGCTCCTTCGCGGCCACCCTAGAGGGAAGTGTCCTGGGTGTGGCACCTGCTCTCCTCAACCGCATTATCAGTCAGGTCCTCAGCTGCAGTATAGTCTCCGCCTCCATCGACATCAGCACCATTGTGCAGTCCACAAATAAGTAGACTCATATATAACTTACGGTTCTCATCCCCGTATATGACACTCACCCAGATATAGTGAAGGTGGGATTTTGTGTCCTGCTTTTTTTTCTTTTCTTTTTTTCCTTTTTGTCGATGCTTGTTTTGTAAGTACAACTGATGAACTTGTCGATTAGAACATCCTGAAGAATCTCTGTCGTGTCGGCAGGCTAACACAATGTCGCTGTCGCTGTCGCTGATTAATCTTCATTATCAAAATCACTGCCAAAGTCCGTCGGCGGTACCTCTTCCTCGCTCTCAAAAGTCCATCAAGGGGTCTCTACCTCTGAACACACTAACATATTTCGGTAATCCACAGTTGATTTTAAGGAATGATACGAGAGAGGACGTGCTAAGACCGATAGAAGGTGCTATGATTATCACACGTGAAGATTCTTTTGACGTCAGGTTCACATCCTTTAAAGCAGGGGTGAGCAATTAATTTTCCCAAGGGGCCGGATGAGAAACTGGGATGGTTCTAGAGGGCCGGACTAATATAGTTAACTCAGTTTTACCCAATACTGTATATATAGTATATATACTGGTGGGCGGGCCAGCGGGCGGGCCGGTCAGAGACAGTAGGCGGGCCGGATCCGGCCCGCGGGCCGGCGTTTGCCCAGGTCTGCTTTAAAGCATGTTTATGAACGTGTAATCGAATATAGAACTCGTGCACTCGTTCTGACTCGTTCATGCAATCTTCTCTGCTTTGCGTATCTTGTGTTGATTAAAAACTTCATGTACCATTTGCAACTGACACAGCTGACGGAATGGGACTTCTAGCAGGAGGTTACCATACAGTATTGTGTTAGTATGAGGATCAGACAAAATTTACACTAATGATGAGCAGACGACGCAAGAGCAGTATGAAGGGGTAAAAAAATTACGCACGCGCATAGACAACATCCGGAAGGGGAGACAGCTCTAAAATAAACCACGTGATCACCGCGAAGGTCGTTTCGGAGAACAACGAGAAAAGGTAATAGTCAATAGATAAAATGGCAAATACTATAATATTTACTTTGTACTCTTCAAACATTTTTGATTCTCGGTAGTAAATTTTAATGACATGTCGACAGCATTCTATGAACGATTCATCAAAAGCCCTCGGTTAACTCTCAAACGTGCTCATAATGATATTTGGCTTGTTGCCGGTTGACTTCATTGTGAAAATGGTCATATACTTGATTTTGCATTATACTCTGTAAGAGAGTCCCTTAGTCTCTTTATGTAAACCGGAGATTTTTTAAATCCTTTCTATATCTTAAATACAGTTTATCAAAATTCTCAGGGCTTCTGACGTATATATCTATATAGATATAAATTTTGGTTTTCCATAGTGAATGTGAAATACAAGAAGCTGTGCGGCATATGCGAACAATAGTGAGTCGCATGTGTGTATGGATCATCAGGCTCAGTAGTGTCAAAATGGAAATAGAATAGAAGAGACGAACCGTCAGACTGACAATGAATTGAAATAGGGTATAATAAATATTGCACGCAGGAGAAGACATAAAAGGTGGATACAATAAACTTTTATATTCACACATGTATACATAACTATAACAATAAAGAACATCTTCAGTGGAGATCTTTCCAGCATGGAAGACATTACCCCAGAAAGTCAAACCCAAAATTAATTTTTAGTTGTTCATTGAATGTTACTTATATGTCTCTAGTCATTTACCATTCTATTATAGTAAAACTGTAATGATTAGACTGGTCCTTTATGCACAAAGTATTAAGGACACTTGGATTTGGGACTGATATCTGTAACTGGATAAAAACATTCTACCAAAACATTAAGTCAGCGGTTATGGTTAATGGAAGACTATCAGATTGGTTCGAAATAAAACGTGGATGTAGGCAAGGGGATCCAATATCACCGTACCTATTCATACTTTGTGCTGAAGTCCTAGCAGTAATGATAAGGAAAAATGCTAGCATAAGGGGTATTAGAATAAATGAAAAAGAACACAAAATATTACAGTTTGCTGATGACACACAAATCTTTATGGAAGGCGACGAATTATCTTTTAATAACGCTTTGGTTACATTAAATAAATTCACTAGAATGTCAGGACTGCAGATAAATTTCGGAAAAACAGAAGCTATCTGGTTAGGAAATAGAAAAAATTCACCCATAAAATATTCCCCACACCTGAAGTTTCAATGGAACCCATCAGAATTTAAAATATTAGGGATATGGCTAAGCACTAAGTTAGAAACATGTTACACTCTAAACTTTAAGGAAAAATATGTTGAAACGAGGAATTTAATGAAATCTTGGCTTAAACGAGTTATTACACCAATGGGAAGAGTGGCTGTGCTAAAATCATTAATACTATCAAAATTAATTTATTTATGGATACTGCTGCCTAATCCCCTATCCAAGATATACAAGAACTCCAAAAGCAATGCTTTAACTTTGTGTGGGATGGAAAACCTGATCGAATAAACAGGAAAGTTGCAGTGAAAACTGTCCGTAATGGTGGCTTAAATATACCCAACATTTGTCAATATATAAAAGCGCTAAAGCTAATATGGATTAAAAAGCTAAATGTCACTGAACACCAATGGAAAGATGTAGTGATAAAGATATACCCAAAACTCGTAGATATAGATAAATATGGCCCGAATGTGTACTGTGACACACAACATAATAATAAATTTTGGAAAGATGTATTAAATGCTTATAAGGAATTCTATTATTATGTCAAGCCAGAGACATCAGAGGAGGTGATGGCAGAACCAATACACTTAAACAGTAGATTTCAGCTTGGCCAGAAGGCTATTTTCTTCAAAAACTGGGTTAGTAAGGGGTTATATAGAATTCAACATTTCTATAATGAATCTGGTGTACTTTTGTCCCTGGGTGAAATTAATGCCAAGTATGGAACAACAATAGATATAGTTACATATATGGGATGTGCAAAAATAATTAAAAAATTTGTTCAGTCAATGGGCATTACAATTAGGAACAACACTGCACAAGAAACATCAAAAACTATTAAACTAATTAATTCTATAAAGAAAGGTTCCAAATATTATTACGAAATATTGACAGAAAACACAATCAGGCCCAAATGTTGTGAAAAGTGGGAAAATAAAATAGGGGCCCAATTACCCTGGAAAATAATATTTTCCAAGGTTCAAGGAATAAAAGATATTAAACTGAGATGGTTTCAGTGCAGAATTATCCACAGAATTCTAGGTACAAACTCCCTGGCAGAATATATGGGGGTAGAAGTTAATAATAAATGCACTTTCTGTGGCAACGAAAGGGAGACAATTGAACATCTATTTTGGCGCTGTAAGGCAACCAAACTATTTTGGACAAGCCTAGAAAAGGCAATAAGGGAAAAATGCTCTAAAAATAATAAATTAGCACTTAACGAATCTGTAATACTATTTGGATATGAAGCAAACTGTCCAATAGATAAGACGTTAGAGAATATACTACTAGAAGCAAAGTTTTTTATCTATAAATGTAAACTAGAGAAGAAACAGCCAGACTTAAGAGTTTTTATTCTGCAGTTAAATAGAAAATACAAGATTGAGGAATTTAGCGCACTTGTTAATATGAAATTGCAGGAATTTATAATAAGCTGGGCTGATTATATGAATTTTATGAGTTTATCTGAAAATATATAATTTCACGACTTTGTATTAAAAAAAAACCAAACAAACAAATAAAAAAAAAAGAAATCAATGTGACTGCCTGGTGGGGGGAGAGGTAAAACAAGAAAAGTAAAATAAATATATTTAATTTGTTTCTGCATTTAGTTTTAAAAGTCCTATTTTCTCTCAACAAACAAACATCTGGGAGGTTCAGAGAAAAATAATTAAATGTTAAACAGACATTATTTCCTCCATGTTCTACGAATTATCACGTCAATTACTGTGCAACTTCTAATTGTTTTTATTGATATGTTATTTATGTGGGTACTGTTTATTGATTTGTTTGCAGTCCTATGCTCCAGTGGCGGCAAACAGGACTAAGAAGTCTGTTTAGTAGTGATGCTACATATGCAAACTTTTGGAATGAAAATAAGGATTTCATGTCAAAGTTTCAGTGACTAACATTTTGTTTAAGTTATTTTTGGTGTTAACTAAGATGGGTCATTTAATATGCCATTTCCTGAGTTTTTCTTGTGTGAATATTTTTTATATGGATATTTTCTGAGTTTGAGAAATGGTCAAATTGTGAATGAAACCTATGAGTACTGCCCAAATTTTGCCAGTTGTAATCATGTGGTTGCCACATGTTATTGGACAGTATTGGCATTATGCCTTCTTGGGGAAACATTTAATCTCTCCTACTGGTACTTCAAACGGGAGTGCTTATCTCTGTGGGCTGCTGAAAAGTTTAATACAGTTTACTCCTTTTACATGTTTCTCAGTCTCTGTCTATGCTCTTTTGTGTGTGCATGCACACCCTTCTTTTTGAATGCTATATAGATGCACAGTGTTCAGCCCTAAACACATTTTTGCAGTACCTTTTTTTTTTTTTTTTTTTTTTTTTTTTTTTTTTTTTTTTTTTTTTTTTTGTTTTTTTTTTTTTTGTTTTTGGTTTTTGTTTTACAACATTTATAGGTCAATTTTTGCCTGTGAATTTCTGATACAAAGCAACTTTTGTGTAATGTTTTGTGTTTCATATTATAAGATACATTATTGGTGGAGAAAATAAAAACTTGAGGAAAAAAAAAAAAAAAAAAAAAAAAAAAAACTGTAATGATTTGACATATGTAATGTAAGTTAGAAAATGCTGTGCATGTAAAGCTTATGAGATGTAGGCTGCAACATCTTAGATTTCTTTAATTGCATTTCTCTCATCTATGTTCACATTATCTGATTATTCAATGATAGCCACTCTGCTTTGCTTGATAAATTGGATAGTAGAATCTAAGCCACATTTAGCAAGTTTATGTAATTAATATCATAATCAGGTAACTAATAGTGCATTATTATTTGCACTTTTATGACAACAGACGAAACTTTGCCCAATTTCTTTGGTAAAAATAATACTGCCATGTGTATATTATATAATAAAATAGTTAATTTGTAGTTTAACAAGTTTTGCTTGTCTATACACAGTAAGATTATTATGGTTCTGGTGTCTTTTCTAGAATGTCAGTAGCACGCCCTCAGCTTCGTGGCCTCCTGAAGTCTCACATTCAACGCACCTTAGCTGGTGCTGTTGTATTCTCTTGTATCAGCACTGTAGCCTGGAAATATGCTGTGGAAGAGCCCCGTAAAGCACGTTATGCTGAATTTTACAGGTAACCAACCATTTGGAAAAGAAAAAAGCTTTTAGCCTTAAGCTCCTGGTAGTTTAATCAATAATAAAAACATTCTATCTTGTGAACTGTGCGAGCTTGTGCTTGTCCTTTTTTGATATTCCAAGCTTTTGTTGGTAATGCTGCTATTTAAGGAAGTAGTGGATGACCGGAAGCTTTTGTTGGTAACGCTGCTATTTAAAAAAGTAGTGGATGTCTGGATGTCGTCGTTGACAAACCTCTACACTTTGTGTAATAGTCTATGCTCCCTGCTGCAGCTTGCCATTATATAGCCTTAGTTGCTGGCACTGTGTAAAACACAACCAACCAACCCTGCTGCGGCACATATTTCTGTTTCTTCTTATTTGATCGGCACATCTGTCTCACTTGTCACATGACTAAATACCTCTTTCTGAAAAGCTGCTTTCTTACAAGTACATAGAAATTGGTTATTTTTCAGGACCTACAATCCAACGCTGGACTTTGAAAGGATGAAGGCAGCTGGCATATTCCAGTCCGTAACCCCCGATGGCTCAATACTCAAACTATGGTAATAGGATGTTTACCTCAGGTGAGCATTGTCAGCACGAAGAATGATTTTAAATATGCTGCTCTTTCTTATTTTCTTTATCCCTTTTTATGATATAATATTAAGACATGTCTAATAAATCTCTTTGCCCATTAAAACTAATAATTACTTCTAGTCAGTTTAACATTAATGGATTAGTGTGGTAATTCAGATTTGGAAAAAATATCATCTCAGCCTTCTTCACACATGTAATACATCCAGCTACTCTTACTCAGTGAGCACTAGTGTTTTGAAATGTACTAAAAAAAATTTTGACATTCTCTTTTGCAAACAAGTTGTAATAGAGTATAAACTCTGAGTCATAACCTTACTTTGGAGAAGTCATCAACATAAGTATTTCTTGACCTGTATGTTTCAGGTGTGTTTGAATGTAACCAGGAACATTTTCTGATCAAGTCTGAATGAAAATAAATCACATTTCAAGGATTTAACAATTTTCTTGGTGTTAACTCTCTATAGAGAAGTGTGACATACATGTATGAGAGTGAACATGAAGCCTGTGGGGGGTGGTGGTGATAATGTGTCAGAAGGTAGCCAGTTCCAGCCAGTGTTATAAAGTTCCTTTCAGAAATGCATTATAAGGCAGCAAAATAGCTCCAGGTCTGCTGTTAGCATAAACAAGTCCACAAATGGTAAAAGGATCTCCTTTGGCTGTTTAGATTTTTTTTTAAAGTAGCAATTTAGTTGTAAGTTGTGACCCCACACATTTCTAGAGCACACTTATCAGCTTAATATCTCACAAAAAAAATATACATACAAGAATTGAAAGGTGTGAAAAGAGAAGGAAAGGATAGTTGTTTGATATGGCAAAAAGTGAATCTTGTTATAAGCTGCCAGTTTTTCTTTCTCCTCTCTAAATGATGCATTACATATAAAATAATATATTAAATATAAATAGTGGCAGCTGTACAAGTCTGGCTGAATGATGAGTTCTGAGTATTGATGTCCCGATTGTGATGAGAAATGTGACTCAGGATCCTATATGTTTAAGCCCTCCTTCGGTAGTGAATTAAGCTGCTTCAGAAATTAACAGCATATAACAAAATGTGTAAATCTCCATCTTGAACAACACAAGGCTGCTTATTTTTGCACATTTTAATGTCACTTTGCAAACAGGAACTGTACATGGTGTGTCCTTTCTTCCATTTTTCACAGACAAATTAATGTTGTAAACCATGTAAGGCTTGATTCAGCCTTTGAAAACAATGAAATATTGAGCTGTGTGGCAACTGTATCTTCACTTGCACAACTTTCTGGCCACTTCTGACAAGAAAATGAATAATATTAGAAGTCTTTACTGAATAATAAACTTTCCCAAAAGAAAAATCTTAAACTTTAATTTAAATGTGGCTTTTAAGTGCTATCAGGTAATTTTTTATAATAAAAAGGCATTGTGAAAGTGGTCTGTTAAAAGCAGAAAAAAGTAAATTCAACGGTAAAAAAACAAAGGTATAGTTTTCAATATGTGAAGATCATGTCAACTTGGAGGTCAGTAATAATAGTTACAAGGTTATGCTGCATCATCTAGTCTTCACAGAGTAAGCACACCAGTTAATACCTGTGTGGTGCAGCAAGCTTCCCCCAATCAACCCAGCTGTCAGGAAATGGGTATCTGACTCCATAGAGCAGGGTGGAGAAATGTTTTTCCTCTAAAGGCCACATGGATATTCGTGTCATTCATAGGCCATACAAAATTCTCAACTTAAAAATTAGCCTGCTATACTTCGTCAAGCTGTACTTTCATTTTTTCAATCCACCTGACATCAACTGTCCTCCAAGTCACCAAAATATAGGCAGCCAGCAAGAAGCATACGTGTCTTGTCTATCCCTAAATAGACATTTTCTTGCTCAAAATTTCAATTATTATTACAATTCACTTATATATATTGCTATAAAAAAAAAAAGGTCCTAGATTTACTGAATTTTGAGTCCCACCTGCCAGGCCATATCATATGTACAATGTTTCTCACCCTTGCCATAGTGTTGGGAAGTTAATGCAGCAAGATGAGATGAGCACCATCCTCACCATCTCTACCCCCAACAACCTGAAAAGGCTGACCTTTTTTTACCTTATCTTGACATTGTCTTGTTGCTTAAACAGTTTCTGAATGATAACATAAGAAGGCTAGTGCAAAGAGTATGCTCAGTTCCTCTTGCATTCTTTTTTCATGGTTCTCTCCAGTATATTTCCTATTTGATAAATGCCTCCGAATACACTAAAAGGTGTTTCATAGAGTATGCAGTTTTTTAATTTCATAGGATTTTTTTGTTTGAAGATTGTTAGCACTGGTCCTATCATTTTTGTTATCTATTTTCACTCTGATTTAAAGACCATATGTCATTTTTCCATTTTGTAGCCATGGAGCAGTTCAGTATCAAGCGATGCATTCTTACTGTAAAAACTCATTAAAAAAACTGGAGTGCTACGCAGAGACTGATCTCGCTTCACAGTGGCGACCACCAAAGTCACAAGAACAAACCTCAAATGATTGCCAAACTGAAGAGGAAAATTCAACCGGTAATTGGCGAAATCAATAGGGACGTCTGCAGAAGAGTTATCATTAATTTCAACAAAGCTGCAGAGAAGATGGAGGGGGACACATGCTCGATATCATTTTATAATTTTTAAATTGGAGTATATGTTAAATGAAATTAAATAAGACATTTGAATTGTACTTCAACTTAGGCTGATTTATTGCATTTTTTTTTAACTGCATACGTTATGAAACACCATGTATAACAAATATTACTTAAAAATTTCTTGATTAAGATATATAATTTATTCTAATAACTGATCACAGAATCATTTCATCATGTGGGGCTTGCAGTTCTTGGTACATTTTCTAACAGCAAAAATCAAAGAATTGTGGCCCTATATCCCAAAATATTTGTGTAATGTAAAATCGAGCTTAAAAGCAGGGATTGAATAGCACAAGAATTGTATTGCCCTTTCCATTCAGAAAACTGCAATGCATAAAATGTCCATTTATCTGCCATGTATCAATAATTATCTGCCTCATCAAAATAAATATTACAGCTGACAACTGACATCAAGTTTTTTAAAACAGGAAATTAATAAAAAGACATCAATTAAAAAAAACTGAAACTGTAAAATAATAAATGCAAAATTTAGCACTTAAGAACAAGAATGAAACATGGACAGCATAAGAGGGACAGGAAAACAACATATGGCAGATATGGAAGGAAGAGAATTCCATTGTTTCACTGCACAACAACTAAAAATCCTGTGGCCATAGGTTGTTCTGGTGGCAGGAAGAGTAAGGAGACGATCATCAGACGAGGAGCGTAGTCGTCTACCTGAGACGTAAGGGAAATAATCAGGACAGGTACCATCAAAGAAATTAAAACACAGCACTTACAGTTTGTACTGGATGAGAGAACAGATGGGAAGCCTAGCCTGTGTTGAAAATGAAGGAGAGGGGTGATGTCCTGTTTCCTAGCTCTAAGCAACAAACGTGCAGCAGCAATCAACATTATTTACATACTTAACTTGGAAAACACTATGTGGGTCTTATAATATTTCTTTGTAAACTATCAAGATAATCACAAAGCAGAAATGATCAAAAGTGAACATTCTACACTTTCTTCAAGCCTATAATTGTATTAGGGAAAGAAACTTTGATGATATATATATTTCAATCTAAATATTGCAATTTTAAGATAATATCAGCAATAATTACAAGCTATAATCTCAGCTGTACAACATAAGCATGAAAGCACGTACAGAAAACATTTTAAAGTCTTACCAAATAAATGGTTCAATTACTGTCATAATTTTAAGCTAAATCCACACACAGTATATGCTCAAACACACCATTAAATGAGATAAAGGGTACAGTCAGCCAAAGCTCTAGGACTCGTGCTGGTACTCCATGCTGAATACACTGTTGGGTTTAAAATGTAGTATTTTTAATAATTAAGCAGGCATGTCGCTTATAACGCACTACCCCCATTACTATATTCATATTCTTCCTTTCTGCATCAATGACTTCATAGAAGGAGTATAATTTTTTACACAGAAATCCACAATGTCACCAAAGACAACAAATTAATATCAGCAGTATTCGATATCAATCCTTATCTAAAATTGGTTCTTAAAGGCAGAACTTCTTGTGGGCAGTTTTGAAAATGGTTTTGCCTGGGCAAGGAAAGGTAGAAGTATCCACAGGGTAGTAATTAGAGACAACTGACCGCTAGTTACCAGCACCCCGTGTACTCCTACCTTCCCTCACATGCATGAAACCATTTCTTCCTACAATCCACCTTTAAGTCACTAATGACAATAATCATAAGCGAATGATAGACACTAAACAGGAGTAGAGTCAGGTACTTTCTTGCCAATGCCCTGTAGTACTATCAGCTTTTTTTAATAGTGAAATAATTAGATTATATTTACACGAGTTTTCACAGCTCTAGGTTGGTCACAAGCAAGAGGCTAAAAACGTCAACCATCACCGAGGTGTTGTCTGAAAGTCCTGCAGAATAGTGTAAAACTTCGTACCAAACTACAGACCAATGGAACAGATCTTTTGTGTATATGTATATAAGGAAGCCTTCATCATGATGTTTTAATGCTGAGTACATACTTTCACTTTCACAGGTTTCAGATAAAAAATAAAAATATTGCACATTACATAGATTACCATCGTATTACACAAATCAATTTAGCCCAACACGAACGTTGAGTACCAAGCATGTAAAACAGATGGTGTAGTTTGTTACTGTGACAGAATGAGCTGTTTGGTTTTGCACACTTTCATAATCAGCCTTCTATAGTTGTGGCTTTACAATGTGCCCAGGCTACCAATTGTTCAGATGTTAAATTATGCATCCAGGTTCAACAAACTCTCATTCTATGCCGATAAGAATAAAACAAAATCTGTTACATCACTTCTTGCTACCATTGTGACAAACCCTGAAGCACACATTTGGACAATCCTGAAGTTTAAGCTAGAGGAGGTTAAAGCCTATAAAAGTCAGGAAAGCATCTTAAAAGCAATGCTTTAAGTGACTTTGCCACTGTTAACCAAGGATGCCATTTGACATGGCATTTATAACCATCTACTGTTTAGCTGGTCAGGGCAACATGCAACATTCTGGCCTGTTTTAAGTCAGATTATTAAAAATGATCTTGTTCTTACATTTGCAAGTTTAACAATTTCACCAATAAATATGTTATGATATGTATACAAACTTGCACAGAAATTGAAAGATTTTAAAGTATACTAATAAATTCTTTGTACATGTTACTATATTTTGTGGAGATAAACACGTAATGCAGATTATTATTTTAACCATCCCACAGTAATTGTTGATAGGTATGGATGACTGTGGTGAAAAAAAAAAGCTGTAGTATGCATGTAGAGTTGTTTTTTTAACTGACAGCACATGCAGATTTTTGATGAGACCTTTAACTTGTGGTCCATTCAGAATATGAAGGAAAATGGATACAAAAGTTCAAGATCTAGTGTAATGCAAAATGGATTGTACTGGAAGCATAATACAAAAGACCAACATTGATATTAATAGGACAATCTTCTCAGGTTCAATGTATCTTTGAGAGGATCAATGATCTTGACAATCTCTGGACGGCTATTACCTGGGTGAACCTGTATCATCAAATCTGGGAAGAGAGTGGTGTGGGGCTAAAAGAATTGCTAAATTATTGCAGAAATGATTTATCTCTAGTGATCTCAGTGATAATGCGATGAAATGCTCTTCAATATTAGAAACAACCAAAAAAGCAAAAACCAGCAGATCTGCATAAATCCTCAACTATCATTATAAAATACAAAACTATATAATTTAAAAGTTAAATATGTGTAAAGTAGATTTTTTTTTAAATACTTGTAAGAAAGAAAATCCTTTTAAATTCCAACATTTAAAAAAGCATATGAGCAATTAAAAATAACTGAGGACAGAAATAAGACTATATGTTGTTGAGCACATCAGTTTCACCAGATCTAGCAAGCACATCACGCTAAAAAAGATCATCAGATTAAGAACTGAACCCCAAGATCCCTGATTTGCATGAACACAGCTCAAATGAAGATTGGTCCTCCATGAAGAATAAAGCTCAAGGTCACCTGATCCAAGCTCAGAATAAATGGATCACAAACTGAAAGGAACATTCACACTCTTTGGCCTTTTCCAGTGAAAGTCACCATGCACCTTTGCAGATGTCTGTATAAACATCTCATCTGCCACCTAGAGATGATGATAATGGCTGAATCAGCTACATGCATCTCTCACTTTTTCTTTTCTCTTGGCAGCACCTTTGGTCTGGCCCCCTGTCCTGCAACATCATGATAAATACCTGTGCATCATGGGATTCTAGTCAATGAATACTTCAAGATACAATGGATTTTGCCTGTTTATAAACTAAAGAAATAAGCTTGTTCAATTAAGGATTATGATGGGCTGTAAAAAATGCATATATTGCTGGATATTTTTTTCCTGGGCAACTGGGACAATATTGATATGTGTGTGTGTTGTGTCTGTGTATGTGTGTACACGCCTTTTCCAATCAGGTTGTAAAAATTTGTCATTTACTTTAGCTGGCATCAAAATTCCTACCTTCAGAAAGTGACATACACTCTGTTGCATCTGATTTTATTCCCTTTGTTCTTGGTGGTGCAACCGGCCTCTTTCCAGAGTTTGCTGATACTGGAGAGTCTGATTCAATCTTATTTGGCACTGCTGGGTTTGATGATGATGCAGATTTTGGAGGTACATTGTTACTGGGGGCTACAGGTAATTTTGGAGGCACATTGTGATTAGTAGATACTACTGGATTTGGCAGCAAAGTGCAATCAAAGGCTACCACTGGTTTGAGAGGCATACGGGAATCAAGAGGGACCACTGGTTTTGGGGGCGGTGCAGGCTTTGGTGGTCGATGATTATTTACAGTTTCAGAGGTTTTTTGTTTTTCACAAGTTTCTGCTTGTATCACATTTCTGAAGTCAGTCTTACTAACATTAACTTCCAATACTCTTTCTGCTAGTCCAGTAGCATCAAAACTATTGCCATCTTCACTACAGCTGTCACCAATGGCATCAATTTTTCGTCGTGGTCTTCTTGGTTTAGGAGATTTCTTTAATGAATCAAGTGCTACCAGGTCTGCTGAAGCCACAGAAGTATCATCTTCTCTGTAACTCATCTTTTCAGACAGACATTCTGTAACCTTTTTGTGGGATGGCTGTGTTGGTGATTTTACTTTTGGTATAGGTTTTGCGTACTCTTTATCTCTTTGTGTCAAACTGACATTTTCAGCTGACGCAGATAAAGACATCTTAAGGTGTCCTGATCGTGACATGCTGCTGCCTGACTGACCTGCCTGCAGTGACTTTGTCATCTGAACAGGAGGATGAGCAATATTCACATCTTCATAAGGATCATCTGAATCGTCTGAGTGCTCCCAAAGTTTAGCTCCTGAAACCAAAGAAAGTGATTCAGAAGGAAATTTTCAAGTTTGTTTTATACATGAGTATGAACTAGTTTGCAGCACAAATAAAAACCAAAAATCAAGTATAAAGGGTGAGGAATGGGATGAATTGGTGTTTTACGCAGAGTCACCAACCAAGGCTATATCATAGCAAAGCAGCTAGATCTGTAAACAGATATGCCACCTGCAGAGAAGGAACAGAGACAAGATCTGAACCCAGCACAGCCAATCTTCACTATGTTGGTCATAGGCACTAAACATTGCACCACCAAGAGTTTAAAGGATGAATATCACTTCCAGTGACACTGACATGAAGAAAGCAATCAATGATCCGAATTACCATCCAAAATTGACAAATAGGTGAAACAGTGTAATAAAGACACCTTTGCAACAAGATAACAACAATTGTTCATGCTGGATACAATATGTGGGCTCTTACAAGCATAATCTTTTTAACTAGACACAATAAAGAATGTTTGAGACAAATGTTTGCGCTTACATCGAACCCAATAAAGTGCAGTCCTTGAACTTAATTTAAAGCTTTAAAGTACATTGTTCACATAAGATTTACTATTATTATAGTTGTTTTAATATTTCTAGCTTTCTGAAATTAGAAAATTCACCCTCTGTGGGCAGATAACCTTTTACCACAGGATTATTTGAACTTAAAAAGCTGTAAGGATGCCATGGTCAAATTAAAAAGAACTAACACTATTATAAAATAACAGATACAAAATTTGTGAAAAGAAATTTGATGATCAAACTAGCTAAAAAGACCACTACTGTCAAGAAAAAATTATGTCAAATGATGTCAAAATGCAAAGATGAGCATGTGAAAAAATGGCAGTTTATGATCACACCTTACAAATTAAAATCCCAAGTAAGTCTTTAACTCACTTTAACCTTTTCATAAATACTGAGATGTGCGAAAAGATCAGGTATTTCAAAAAAACCATAAAAATAAACTTGAAAGAAAGAAAAATCAAAATTAAAATTCAATGTAAGCAGAAATAAAATGTTTCCATTTCAACCATGAACAAGTACTTTCTTGCAAATTACAAAATTATTAAGTATATACAATAGCATTTGCACACACACAAATTTTCAATAGGGTTACATAAAATATATGATCACTGAAATACTTAGTTCTGTAGACACTATATTTAATAACCTAAGCAGTAAATCTATAAACATAAATCCTGTTGATGAAAAATGGAACAAATGTGTTACTCGGATGGCACACAACGCCAGGAACCTAACCTGCTGTGCTTGCTTTTAACTGATGCGTTAAAATAAAATACTTCCATCACCTGGTTCATTAACAGCACACAACTCCACACCCTGCTCTCTGTTTTATCTGTTCAGTTCCACTCCCCAGTGGAATTGTATCTGATACCTCTCTTCAAGCACCTTAACATAAGAATTGCATATGCCACTTACGTGACACATTAGTACCTGAAAAACAGCTTATTTGTATGAAATAGACTCTAAAAAGGTGAAAAATGTCACCTGCCATCCTGATGTGTACCTTCACATCACATCATTTTTTAAAAGAAAGGTACATCTGGAAAAATTCAAATCTTCAAATCAATGGTTTCCTGTTTCTGTATTAAGAAATGCAACTCCACTTAAAATGGTTCATCTATTAAATGAGCAGATTTCATCCATTTCTAATTACACAGTACATGTTACTGAATATTATGCATGTGCAACCCTCTGTATATTGTTGCTGAATGTACTGCACATATTTATACACTATGCTGTAAATGAATATAAAACCTTCCTGGCGACCCAGTGGCATAACAGTTAGCACCTGTCCCCAGTACTGTGAGGGTTGGCTGTCCTGGGTTCAGATCTCGTCTTGGGTATGCTGTTGTTTCTCTGCATGTAGCATCTGTTTACAGGGCTGGCTGTTTTGCCATGATATAGCCTTAGCTGGTGGCTCAGAGTAAAACTCTTATTCCCTCCCCCTTAAATCCTCGCCCACCCATCTCCTGTCCCTGCACACCCCTTAGTACTTTCTGCTTCACTGTAAACTCACCTTTTTTGGCTGTCTCAGAATCTTGTTTTTTACTTTTGGGAGATTGGAGGGAAGGGCAATCGCCAACATCCCCCTGATAAACGTTGGCAGCAGCCTGAGGGGGCTGGAGGGCTAGGGTCAAAATTCCAGAGGCTGTATAACCTGGGGGGGGAAGTGTCACCTCACTCTCTGCTGCAGCAGCACGGGAAAACTTCCAATTCTTTGGATTAAATGCTTTGCTCAGCCGTTTGACTTGGTCCATAGTCTTTTTGCGTTGCTCCAATGATCTGAAAAGTGAGAGGAGCTGAAGTTTTGTATGTGTATTTTATAAGTTCTACAAAAAGTGAATCTTATTTATTTGCCTTGTTGACTCATTGGTTTTCATATAAGTTAATGCCACAATGACAAATATATGAATCTGCTAGCAAACAACAAACAAAATGTATGTCAGAAACTATCACATAAAAGCACAAGCTGTTTTTGAAAGTATTACTTCACTGATGTGCATTTAGTACACTGATGTGCTTGGCTATATAAATTAATATAAGCATTGTGTACAGGCAAGGACTAACTTTGATAGGATTGTACCATTGAATCAATAACTATTACATTTTGTGCTCTACATTACTACTATAGAGATTAAAAAAAAAAAGTAGCAAAGTTCTATTTCTTGCATGGTACTAAAACATGACACTTAACAAATTTCTATAAATTTTATATAATCAAATACTTACCCTGTTGATATTGTTCTTGGAAGTGAACTATCACTTGAAGCACCAGAATGGCTTCCTATACTGTCGACGCCTGTGCCTCCTTTGCAACTGGTCTGATTTTTGCCACTGATGCCAACATCCTCATACTCTGTAGCTAACTTTTTAGCACGTTCTAGTTCTTCATATTCACTTTCAGTGATCTCTTCAACATTTTCACACAATATCTTATGGGCTGGTGGCATGACAAAGTAGCCATCTGGAAACTCAAGTTTGCGCTTAAAACCCATCGTGATATTATATCGAAGTGGAATAAGGACACCAGTTTCCACAAGAGGGCTTATTGCAGAAGCTGAATCTAATGGAGAAATAAGGATTTCTTTTTCTGTGAGCACCTGAAGTATTTGGAATTCTGTTGGTAAACGTGAGTAACTTCCACCTTTTCCTTCAACCACAGAAACATTCCCTGAAGGTATGTGTTCCTTGCCAGAAAAAATGTCAGCTATACTAATAACCTTGAGGTCTGCTGGATCTGTTTTCTGAACCATACTGACTTCAAGATCCAAAGGAAGCTTTAATTTATCCAGTTTCCCTCCGTCTGGCCCCAGCCGTATACATTTTAACACAGTCACTTCTCCTGAAGAGCTGAGTTTGGATTTCCAGAATTCACTGCTTTTTACATTTCTGAATTTAAAAAATTCTCCTTTCTTTGGTTTCCAAGACTCTGTTTCATATTTTTTGACACGTAGGATGTCTCCATACTTCAGAATGAATGGTTGTGGAAAGTCAGCTGCAATGTCAGCCAAGATTTGCACATTTGATCCATTAGGTAGTGACAAAAGTTCCAGAACACTAGAAAACATACGAGGTGTCTCTACAAAATTAATATTTTCTGATTCTCTGATGCATAAGTAGTTGTTTTTCTTTGGATCTTTAACGAACAGTTTCTTTGAGTGCATTACCTCATGAGCAATTATATCTTTATAGATTCCAAGACAATCTGCCAATTTTTGGGGAAGTCCATGGTAACGAAGTAATCCTGCATGAATGGGAAGCTGATACTCATACTGAGCAGCAAAGCTACTGATGCTTTGAGGCTGTATCTTTTTTCTAACTGGTTCTTCATAGTCACTGGAAGATCCATGGAGCCGCACATGCAGGTTTGCGGAGACTGGTATCTTCCAGTTTGTATCTGGGTTATCTAAGGGTGTTACATCTATCGCTTCCTCTGGCTTTGACATACAAATAACACCAGTGAATGTTGATGGCATTCCTGGAATACCAGTAATTTCATCATCAAGATCTCTTGATGAATCACCAAAATCTATAAGAACACCATTTTCTGGTGCTAATTTTAAGCGTCTTGGAACATTTGCTAATCTTATTAACTCTTGAAGTGTGTAAACAGTTTCATCCTTGACCACTGTGAAATTGCCTCTGCAGCTGGAAGATAAGCTGATGATCTCTCCACTTTCTGTTCGACACTGTAGTCTGATACTAACTTTGTCTTTCGAATCTACAATCGTTTTAACAAAACGAAATTTATCACCGGGCTTGATAGAAAATCCAGGCAAATATGGATCATCGTAAGATGTGTTTGCTTCAAAACAAGTAGGACAATCCATGAGCAAGTCAGCAATTGTTGGGTAGGACACCACAGAGAGTGGTCTGTGTTTCGACAAAGATGGACACTCACTATCATCGTCCCCTGCCTCTTTAGGAGGCAAGACAATAAACTTTGTTGGTAACTCAGTACTCACCGTCACTTCGCGCTGCACTCTTGTTGCTGTTTCATAGAATGTCAGATGCACCTGAGGAGGTGCCAGGCCGTTAAGAACAAGGACATCGCCGCGTGCAAGTAACGCGCTGTGTGACATGAAGCTGCCTTCCGTGATGGCCACCGTCTGCGGTAAGGTGTACGTGGTGACGAATTCCTTCAGCGTCAACTGAGCTTCCTCTGAGTACAGGTGGTCTGATCCCTCTTCATCTGAATCAGGCGCTGCGGACGCCATTTTGTTTGTCCCCTGGCGCGCTGGTGTTTCCGTGTGTCTCTCGCTTGCGACGAGCGCACCTGTGCGGGGTGGTGGTGGAGAGGGAGGGGGACAGGTAACAGTAGTTGTTTCCCTTGGCATGCTGTGACATCCACGGCGAGACATGCAGTGACAGTCGTAGGTGCACTGGTCTCGACAGGAAACACGACGACCGGCCAGAAGACGCCCCTGCTGATTATTTTTTTTTTTAATTAATGTTAATGAAGACCAGCAGCGACCCACCCCTGGCGCAGAAGTAAATTCAGTTTTAAGTGACAGTCGCTCAGTTCTACGTTTTGTATAAAAGTCCCACCCACGGGCCGTATATTCATTTCATCCAGCCTGCCTAGACAATCGTAAATGAGTAAATCTATGACTTTTTACATAGCAAAATCAATGTACATGTATATTACATGAATAATAATGTACGAAATTTTGAGGGACTAGCAAGGAAAGTCTATGGTGGTATAGACAGGACACATGCGAGTACATGCTAGCTGGGGTAGATATACGTATATAGGCTTTTCGTCGGCTGCCCGTGTAGCAAGACAAATGTTCCAACCAAGAATCTTAAATTATTCCAAGTGAGGAATGCGCAGACGCTGGGTCTTCTAGTGTTGTTGAATGATTTAGCAGACATTTTCGTGATATAATGATGTAATGATTTGAACGTAAAAGTTTCCTGTGTTTCTCAACTGTTAAATTTAATTTAATTTTGTAGTATGCACAGACCATTGGCTCTCGCTGAGAGTTCGAGTTCTGTCCTTACAACAAGACGCATACCTTCAATGTTCTTCACACTTTACTGGCTGGCCATCCATATGTAGAATAGTCGATCCTGATCTTTGGAAATCAAAGAGCAGGAAAAGAATATTTTAAGGCTAAATTTGAATACCATCATAACTGTCAAATACCTTTTTGGGGAGGGTAGGTATAGGTGAGGGTGGAGAGGTTCATGCAGTATAGGTCCTTTGCCTTTGCAAAAGCAGTCCACCTCTGACCTATGATTTTCGATATTACTAAACGAAACAGAAACAGAGGGGCATTTGTTGCGGCGCATTTTGCTCCTTTGTTATTTTAGATGATATGATATTTTAGTGAGTGATGGGATATCTTGACTGGGGTCGCGAAGATAGATTTTAGCTTTGATGTATTTGTTCGAGGTCTTGACGGGTAACTACGGCAATGAACACACCCGTTTAGGCACCAGCTTTAAAAAAACTTTTCTTTCCTTTAGTAATTTTTATCCCTTTGTTCTGACCGAGCTAGGAATATCTGTCGTTCCCAAAGCTAATTTACGATCGCAGTTTGAAGCAAGGGCACTCAGGTCGTTTCATTCGTGTGGCCCCGTGATGGCTCTCGCTGGCTCTGCTGGTATGTAATTATACTGCTAATTGATGTTTAGTTGCTATGGTGATATGCAGGTACACCTTGCAATTCATTCTTTACAGTGTCATGCAGCTGAAGGGTCAAGTACACGATGACGCCGCTGCACGTGTCAGGTGATTCGTAGACATGTCTATGAAAGTATTTCTATCTAGATATACTCCACTGTGACACCCAGCGATGTCAGGGTAGGACTGCCATCGGTCCACGCCGACATATCCTGATCTGCATCACAGCATGAACTGTTCTTGTCTGATGTTTTCTCGAGGCTATGCTTCTAAATTATATGTGGGGTGGTCATCGGTCGGCTCGATCATGACCGAAACAAGACAAATATTTCGTGACAATAAAGTTTTTATTTAATGAAGCAACAGTTCAATATATTTATTCATTCCATAGCATTGCTAAGTTAAAATTAGAAAATCACATGCAAAAAGGGTTAAATACATCATATCTGAGCACCTGAAACGCCGCATCGTCAGTCTTTATTAAGTGAACGGTTTGTCACCTGTAGTCCTGTCTGTTCCTTCCTGTGAACAGGTATCAGCTGACCACAGCTGCACGTAGGCCTTAGTATTGGAATGTGTCTCGTTTCAGAAAATTATTCCGATAACGAGTATTTTGATAACAGGAGCTATATTTCCATTATTTTTAAAGAGATTTCCTACCTCAGCATACTTCAATACTTTATCCCCACTTTCCCTGTAAATAGCTTTAAGAATTATATATATCTATCAAAAGTTCAATAATTAAAAAAAGGACAGTAAACAGCATTTTTTATAGTAAATCACTGAATACAAGTTTCAGCTATTTTTTACATGTAAAATGTGTTTTGTCTTCATACCTACTAAAATGAAACTGTTTGATGTAGAGGCTATTTTCGACGCGTTCTGGAATCTGTTCATACATCGTGCCGATTCAAATTAATTTATTTCAGATTTAATGTTGAGACCGTCGTTTCTGTTAGTAGGATGTAGTAGTTCCCATAGCGGGATAATGTATACGGCGATGTTCTGCTGTAGATTAACGACGACGAGAAGAAAAGCCTCGTGGCTCCCTGCTCCATCCTCCCACAATGCAATCGGTACCCATCTGACATCTATACCCACATACTTTGCTCGCGTTTGGATCATGGAAGCTTTCATCCTTTCTCGTCTTTTTTAATCGTCCCTTTTTCAATGTGAGTTCTCTTCCAACCAAGATGCCCCGCAACTGTTCTCACATGAAATCCAGTGAGAGGAAAAGCATTGCACAGCCCTATTCTCAAAATGTATATTCGTCATAGAACTCACCCTGCAGATTACACACACGTGCAAAAGAAATCACAATAATGCTAATTGGATTGTTTAAAAAAGGGTTTTCTGATATAGAAAATAGCACACAGTTTACTGATATGATTTCGGATACAAAGAAACATTTGTCCAAAATACTCAGATTTGCAGTATATAATGTAGGACGATCACCGTGCTCAAATTAAAACCTTCAGGTGATCGTCACTTCTAAACACAAAAGTACGAAGTCCTCAGATGGCTGTTAGGGTCGTTTTCATTCAGTGTTGCTCTGATCTTTGTTGTGAAAAACATTGCTAATATTGTCAGTCCAGCTTAAAAGGTTTAATTTTCCTGAGTCTCGAATACAAGATCATGTATGTATATGGTTTCATCAGAGTAATAATCATGTTACAATATATTTTCGGCCGCTGTTAATGCGAATAATTCAATACACACAATAGGAAAGAGTACAGTTTAGCAGTAGACACTAGTACTAGAAACAAAACTGTTGTTTACCTTTTAAGTGAAACATTCAGTGTTCTTTACCTGTTACAATCGAGTCTGTCATTCAAGAAGAGACATTTTGTTACATGCAACCAATATCTTATAAACCCTAACGCGGTATTCACAAACAAATTCTGTAAACTGACGGCAGATTTGAGCGCCAACAAGCACAAAAACGTCTGAGCCAGGTCACATGTCACATGCTGTCCACAGTATTGTTTGTCACCACGCCCCTCCAGTCACATGTCACATGCTGTCCACACTATTGTTTGTCACCACGCCCCTCCAGTCACATGTCACATGCTGTCCACACTATTGTTTGTTACCACGCCCCTACGGTCACATGTCACATGCTGTCCACACTTCTGTTTGTCACCACGCCCCTACGGTCACATGTCACATGCTGTCCACACTACTGTTTGTCACCACGCCCCTCCAGTCACATGTCACATGCTGTCCACATTATTGTTTGTCACCACGCCCCTACGGTCACATGTCACATGCTGTCCACACTACTGTTTGTCACTACGCCCCTACAGTCACATGTCACAAGCTGTCCACACTACTGTTTATCACCACGCCCCTCCAGTCACATGTCACATGCTGTCCGACTTAGAATCTCTGGTCACAGACAGTTGCAGACTTCCCCGTCGTCTCACAGAATGAACGGCACTCTTTGTTTGGGTTTCTTGGTCACCGCGGCAGCTGTCCTGTCTCTAAAATAAACCAACACTGGATTTTTTAGATTCAGGTTTTCCAGCTCGTTGTCTTTAAGCCGGCCAAATTTTCGACCATCCAACGACTGACGATGCAAGTGGCCGATAATGCGGTCTTCCACTCGCAAGCATTTCATGAAGGAGGCCATGGCGTCAGCAGAGAACGAAGACAAGTTCCCATCATCGGGGATTGCAAATTCAACTTCCGGTATTGATGCTGCACGAGTATTAAAATTACATGCAATGTATACATATATGTTTAAAACAGTACTATTTCAGTAATCAAATAATAGCCTCATCATTAACATTTTTAAACAAAGTTTCAATGTCAAAAGTATATTAATACACAAAATAAACATGCTAATAAGAAATCTTGACGTGAGCAGCTGGTTTGTTTTATCTCTTTTCAATACCAACAGCCCTAGCAAGCCCTCTGTAGCAAAGAACCTTACGAAAAATGGGGACCTCAGCCCACCTCAGCGGTTTGTTTCCAGTCATGGCACCCCTAAAGGTAAGACTTCGTCCATAACTAATCCTGAGGTAACGTCTGCTTGATTACTATGGCCCTCTGCTGTACCCCCAGAAATAAGATCAAAGATGGTAGTCAATGACTAAAATGGCTAAACAACGCTACTTTCGTCTCGAGAAGTATGTAGCAAGAACTCAATAAAAGACTTTACAGACAACAAAAGGAGTCAGCGGGCTGAGTAAAGATACTCACTCGATCCAGTCTTAGAAACCTTGGCCCTAGCAGTCCCAGTGCCGCCCCCGACTGGCATCCTTGGAGGTACGTCTGGATTTCTTCTACTTCCCTCAGTGCTTCCATTTTGTGGGCTGCAGCAGAAATCATACAATAGCGTGTGTGTTAATGGCACAAAATTGCCACTATTTTTATTGTTCCCATCGGTTAAGGTTCTGCCTACATGTTATGTAAAAGCGGAAGAAAGTGGGACTTAAATAGCTTAACCCTTGCGCTCAGAAAGACATCTACAACTTCTGATGAAACTGAAGTCAAATGTCCAGGGAAAGTCCTAAAAGATTTTACCATTCATTCCACCTGTTATCATCCTGAGCAAACTTCTACTAACTGTAAAACAACACAGGAATATTTAAGGACGGTCCTGTGGTGCAACAGATAGCGTCTATCGCCAATACATCGAGGATGGGTTCGAATCTCGTCTTGGGCAAGCTGTTTTCTCTGCATGTAGCACCTGTTTACGCTACTGGTTTATATAGTCTTATAGTTCGTGACACGACATAAAACAACAATCCTCCTTTTCTAGACACACTACAACCATATTCAATTACAAATATTATCTACTACACCAGGAACAATAATACTGACAAGCTAAAAAGAAGGAAAACTCATGAACATTACAAGCAAACGCAGTGACACATTTCAAATAAGGACAGAAACCGTCTAATTGTGTCCTATTCTTGAAACCAGGAAGGACAGTCCGCTTTGTATTATCGTTGCTACTCCCTAAAACGACAGGAGCAAGAACATAGCCTTAAAGACATAGCCTTAAAGATTTTACTCCTATCAGCAAGTTATGTTTCCATTATTACAATCATGGCAGCCGATCAGCGCATTAATTTCCATAGCTTGATGCTGTGCAGTCCCTTGTCTCCAGAATTCACAAAACGAGCTGTGGACCCAGTCTACAGTTCATTGTTAATAAACACAACATTGAAATTACAAAGCAAGGGCGTAAATCAATTGAAATACAAATTAACTAGTTCACCTGCTCTGTAGCTCTTCAGTCATGTCTGCAACAAAATAAAACTAATCACCGGCTAAAAATATGGGACGCTACACCAGTCTTCGTGTTAACTAAGCCATGAAAACGTTTATCCGGTTAGATATCAGCCTGACAACTTCTCCACCCTGGTTCTCCTCGTCGTCTCCACGAAAGGAAGGCACGCTCGGGTACGTGTAAATAAAGGTGTTTTCTTCATCGTCGCGGGTGCTTCACAAAACTTGTTTGCCTTGTCGCCCTGCAAAAAGATAACTCGCCAGAACGTCGGGTAGAGACGAAGGGTGACGTAAGAGGTCATTTTACCCGGTGTAGGGGTTGCTTGGCCATTGGTGCTCATGCAAACTGCGATGCCGGATACCAGGAAGATGAGGCCCTCAGTCTGTGTGTACGCAAAGGGAGTGACATAATCCTGTTGTCAGCGAAACATGCACTCTCCTGGTGATGATGGTATTCACGTGACATCCCATGAGGATTTCACGCGGTGACAACGGTTTCAGAATATGCATAGACAAGCCACTTAAAAATGACAGACGAAAATGTGAGTTTGTTGCTGATGCCACCCCAAAATTTGTGTGCACCTGTGCACATTGTCAAGCAACAAAGGGTTTACGACGGTTGAGTTTGGGTTATGCATATCCTCTGTCTCTAATATTCTTACCACAAGATAAAGAGAAAATGGCATCGAACATTCATAACAGTTTACAGTATGGCTTACGTAAAATATTTTAGACAAACCTAAGACAAAACGAGCGCCGCTCCCCTAGCAGCAGAGAATGCAAAAACTACACGGGTCCCCTGGGAAGGACTTGGCTCCCATAAACTTTATGTTTTCTGCATTCTGTGTGTGTAGGGTGATTGTTTGTTATTACCTGTATCTTATAATTGTTTAATAATATTATTTTCAAGAAAACTTGAGTCCGGTTTGAACCTGATATATTCTTTATGGAATTTATATATCTTAATACCCATACCTGTCATTATCCGGATATCACCTATCGGACAAGTAACGAAAAAGAGCAATATCGGAAATTACGCACGTTTGTCGTACTCAGAATTATAGACATTTCCCATATTTGATATTCAAAGTTGATTTGTCAGACTTGGAGATGTGCATATATATATGTCAGACTAATCAGATAAGCTGACCCACCTGTGGGTGATACGAATCATGTAGGTCCTCGACAGCATACGCATCATACTTAAATGCCGAAACTAAACAATAAAAGTGTATTTCATCTAAGTGTGAAAAAAAGAGTGTTTTGTTTTTTGTAGTATGACAGATTTAACTGAGCGCGCTAGCCACAAGTGGGTTTGAATATAAAATGGTGAGCCAATCGCCACACACGTGTCCAAATCCTCGCATGTGACTTCAAACGATACACTTTCAGAATAATTGAACAGTTATGTAGCAATACACAGTGGTGCATGTGATAACGGAGGCAGTAGACCAAAGCCTTTATTTGAAGTCGACTCACCTTGTTAACATGTGGTTGTCATAGGCAGACATGCCATGTTCGGTCTTGCTCTCCTCCGTCAGCCTCCCCCCGTCTCGCAGAACCAGCTGCTGGCTACCAGAGTCGCTGACTTCGCTGCCTCGTCTGTCTAGGCCCTGGTAGACATGTTCCTCGTTCTTTCCATGGGATTTGTCGCTGCCAGTACTGACAGAGCCTTGCCGACTGTGTGAGCTCGAGACTGTTAGTGCGTCATAAGGTGTATCACCAGCGAAGAAATCGGCCATGTTGTAGCTTAATTATCTGTAGCACCCAAACAGCCTTGTTACTGGGTCCTGCCAGCCATTTTAACAAGATGGTAAAGTCCACTTGCTCAGCCTTATAACCCAAACACGCTCTCTTTTACAGGCATACCTGTGTCGTCTGCTTTTAAAGGCGCAACCAACAATGACCCGGGTTAGGACTCACAATTGTATACTCCAAATGTTCTTGGAAAATGCTGTCTGTACAATTTTCTTACTGGTGAGAAGTTCAGAATGGCTTCATATGTCTCAACAAAGAGCTGAGGGTTTGAAATACCTGGCAGCCTTTTATAAAACCTAAGTGAACAATGACTTCCCGCATGTAGTAGCAGGTAGGCAGGGCTGTCGCCGCCCACACTCCGGGGCAGACATCCAAGGTGCGGCCTTCAAGTTTTCGTGAAGCCTACGTAAGAAAGCACTGAAAAGGTACACAAACTGAACAGCGACCTAAATACCGTCCTAATAATGAAGTGGATGTGTGGACAAGTAAACTACGAGCTGAACACGCAAATAAATTGAAGGCTGCGTGAATCGTCGTTAGGTACCAGCCGAGCCCGCCTGTAGTCTGTGTTTCATTACAAATATTGGGCCGAAAACTGGCTAAACTGTTGGCTCATTTACTTCGGGAATAATGTTGTCACTACAGAACTTAATAGCGTTGTTACCAGAGCAACCAGCTTGCTGTCGTGACTAGACCACAAATAAAGCACTGGTGTTACCTGCATACCATAAGCTTGCCGGCGTCAAAAAACACTATGCAGACTATATAGTGTCACCAGCACATTATAGGCATATTATTGTTGTCGCCAAACTATTAGGCGTCGTCTTGGATGCAACAGTTAACTTTCTCTCGTTAATGTACGTACACTGTGACAGTAAACGGTTATAATTTGTCGGCGCGGATTTTATGGTCGAACTAGTCCCAACTACAGGGATTGAAGTTGGTCATGTTCGATAAAATAGAAGAAACAGATCGATGAGAACAAACCTCGTTTACCCCGGCCGCTGACGATGGAGGCAGCGACCCCACAACCCGTCAAACCGGTGGAACCGCTAGTTGCTAAAAATAATCTGACGGCGTCACGTGAAGTCACAGTCAAGAGGAGCGTCAGTCGCTCGCGTGCTCACGCCCGTTACAAACACGCGCAAGGAATACGTCAGCGCCGGACCTGCAGGGCATGGGTCTGCTTGACCATGCACAGTTGTGTGGGCTTGACATCTCACTTCACAGTTAAGCTGTCCATATTGTTTTTAAGCAGTGAAAAGCCATGGCAACAGCCACCTTCAACATTTCATCGAATGTTGAGAAATAAATGCATCTTTGAGCGATAATTATTTTAACGGTAAAATAAAAATGTGCTTGGTAGACAATGGGTTCTTGTATAGAATGGTATGCTAAACAGATGAAGGACGCAGGACTCATTTCTTCGGGTAGACGATTAGATAAATATTCCTGCAAAAACTGTTGTAGGTATGCAGGTGCATGCTTCCTGAAAGTCTGCTTGTGCACTCAGAAATTCAAATATATGCAAACTAGTCCTTGAAAAACAACACGTTTCTGTAACTCCACAACAAAATTATATTGCAGGTTCTAAAGAATAAGCCACTAAATGTAAATTCCACAATATAAATCATGATTACCAAGGAAAACTGTTTCATGTTTGAGACTTGAAGAAAACTATTATCTGATGAAACTTAATGGTTTTGTTAATGACCAAGTCAGGCAACTGTAAGAAAGTAAGATAAGCAGATAATAATAATTCTAGAGATTGCTATATTTGTCATAATTCACACATTTTTGCCCCATTGGTTACACATGTAACAATATAGAGTTTTGTAAACTGAATATTGCATAAGCTCTTTCATCACAAAACATCAATTATTAAAGCAATGATTTGTGAACTTTTGCAAGTATGATTTACCAAAACCTGACTTAAAGTGCTGAGTAAAACAAGAAACTGATATGACAAATGTAACACTTTATACTTTCAGATGTTGAGTATGATGAATTGTGCTACATTGAGAATTCTTTTAACCCAAAACAAGATGAATTCTTTTAATATAATCAAATTACACAATATTGAAGTGGATTATTTACAAGTCTGCACAGTTAACATTGATGCTATATGAAAAATAGTTGTTTATAAACATACATGCACACACTCCCCAACACACATCACACATGCATGTGAGTGCATTCAGGCTGAGATAGGCTGAAGACATATAGACCCAGATTCAAGTCAATCAGAACAGAGAAGAAATACGATAACTACATAAATTTAAAAAAAAAAATTAAACACTTTTACAGGCATTCAAAGATTAATAAATAAACTCAAGAGTAAGTACAATCGCTCTTTTTCTCACACATAGTCATATTAATTTAATATTCTTTTAATACATTATGCTGTATGCTCCTGGCTAGTTTTTTATAGGCTGTACCATATTTTAAAGATAACATGAGTTAAACAATAGAGGGAACAGTTACAAGAATTTCCCTTTTTATATCTACACTCAAATTAATTAAATATTTTCACAATAAATGCTGAAAATTTATTTTTATTCTTATTACAGCTTTAAAATTGCATAAAGAGTACTGATCAACTGCAATAAGGCAGAATAAAACACCCTCTAGAGCTGGGCCAGCTACTTTTGCTGAGTTACTGATAATGCTCTAGCCTGCTAAAAAGTGTTCTGTTAAACAACTGGCTGATGTACTAACTGCAGTAGTGAGAATGCTTGGTATCGATCAATACAAACATGCAAAACCAAGTGTTTTTGTGCTGTAGTCACATCATGTTGCTTGTCGATAAGATGTGCAAAACACTCAGGTGCATAATCACAATGAATTACAAATTTTTTTTCTATTTATCCCTCAGAAAGATAGCAACTATATATACACACATCTGATACCTTTAACTAAATGACATTTTTCCAGTAAATCAATCAAGAAAAATGATTTTAGTATATCCTTACAAGTGATCTAACCTATCCCCAAATTATCTTCCTCTTACAAATAGCTTGGGCAACCATACCAGAAAAGATTTCAACTTCATATTTTGCACATGACACTGAATAAAACAGTCTATAAACTGGCATCAGCATCAACAAACAAGCATTAACAATGTTAATATTAAATAGCAGTACTTTCATTTCAAACTAGTGGAAATTCTTTTATTTTCGTATAGGTTAAAATTATTTTAATCAAGATAAATCTTGATGTATCTTTCACAACCATGCATAAAAACAACTCCAAGTGTAAATAGGCAGGAATCTGAATGAAAACACTTGATTAGTCGCTTATCATGGCAAAGTCTATTTAAGGTTCAAAGCACAGTCCATCATAAAGTTTCATTATTATTCTTAATCTGTTATATTTTAATCTACTACACAGCAGCATTGTGCATTATTCCAGAAAATTTTGAGCTGTTTTTAAATTGTCTACTCTGATAAAACCAAAAATTGTAAAAGCAATATTAATCAAATAGTTTCAAAAGCACTTATTTAAAGCACCTTTACTTTACAAAAAATGTTTCCAGTCATGCTTTTCAAAGTTTAAAATAAATGCACCATTCCATCTGAGCAACTTGTTTCGAGTTTTTATATTAATACAAAGGACACAGAAAGACCAAAATCACATATTTATGGAACAGGAGTAACAAAGTTTATCATCGTTGTTGTTAGGATCCCCCCCACCTTTTTAAATTTTTGTTGGAGGGAGTGGTCTAAAAGCCGCAATTAGACAGAGACAAGCAATATGTTGATAACAGTTCATCTGTTGACTTCATTGTTTGGGGCTCCACGTGCTGCCCTGGCTTCTACAATCTGACGATAGATAATACTGACATAAATTGCAAGCAGAAGAATGATGAAAAGGTCATCCAAGAAACCAAGGATTCCAAATGCTGCCTCTGGAATGATGTCTAGAGGTGAGATAAAATACAGAAGAGCAGCAAAGAAACAGATGATAACTCTCACACGAAACATCCATATAAGTCCTCCAACAGTGAAGAATTCATTCCAAGCATGGCGCAGAAGAGTTGGCAGGTCACGAATATAGTCAATCCACTACAAAATGAAAACAACAAAATTAGCTGCCAAACATGGCACACAAACCATGAATCAACAACTGTATTGCCTGATAAAAATATGCATTCCACTAGCAAAATTTTGACTACAAATTGTGGATGGAAGGGATTCAAATTCACTGTGACATGCCCAAAGTAGCCTATGTTGAAGCGAATAACAAAAACAAAACGAAAAATAATTTTCACTGGGTTCTTTTAGTTCAACAGCATTGAAAATTAACAATATTTATGTGCTATGCATCTTGCACAAAGCTGAAATAAATCTCTCATTCACACGTTCATGCTTTTTCTTTCTTCTATTTTCATGCAATGTGTGTAGTTTTTGTATATGTGTGTGTGAGTGCATACCTGTGAGTACAATATTGTTAAATCAATGATTTATGTCAAAGTGCACTGAGCGTTCTGCTAGCAGGAAAATGCACTCTAGAAATGCTTTTATCATTATCATCATCTTAACTCACTGGGCGAGGTTCTCCTGAAAATCTGCGGTTGTAGTTGTTAATCTGCTCTATTATCTGTGTCTTTTCCTCTGAAGTTTCCAAAACTTCTTGATTGGAAAAATTCTGCAGCAATATTGTCACCTAAAAAGGAATTAAAGACAAAACAATTTATTTGATATAATTTGCCATTACTATAATTCTGCACCCAAAAGCCCATCAAGAAGACAACCGGCATAGAGTTACATAGAAAAAGCATCTTGTTCAGCAGGTAATCTTACACAAAGAAATATTACAATGAATTTTAAAGTTTTATATTTGTCCACCTATACACAGACAAGGTTGCTGACACACAAGTGCACATGCACCAACATATGTAACGACAAAAGATTATACAGCAAATGAACACATTATGCAACTTCACATTCAAAATATTGGTTATATTGACATTTTACAACATGGTTGAGGTAGAGAACAGAAACAGCAACTAAAATGTTTTAAGTATGTTGAAATAACCATTGTTACCACATTGGGAAAAATACTGGACCACTTTGGACATAGCAGCTAATGCATCCTCCCTAAAACTAATTAATCTTAGAGATGTTTAGAACAGGAGACTACCACGAGTGAGTTAACAAATTAAAAAATAAAAGTTATATATGCATATATGCACACCCGAGTTCTGCATGATGGACAAGGCACTGCTCCCAGCCAGCTTTGATGTTGCCAATAAGTTATAATACACAGACCTGCAACATTAACCATCACCACCTCATGATATTTTATTAAACATAAGCCTTTTGCAAACTTCTATACTACTTGCCATAAATAGCGCCAAAGAATGGATAGTTGATGCACATTGCCAGGTTATCCATAGCCAACTGAACACAACAAAATATTTCTTAGCTGACAAAAGAATAGAAAAAAGCTTATGTACCAAAACTGAAACAAAAACAGCAGTGGTGTTGGTGAGCAATGATATTTCTGATTTGTTCTATTGCCACTTACAGACCAAGTTTGTTTTGCTACATTTGTGATTTATCTTTACTTATTCATCTCCACTGCCAGAAACTATGTGTGTCTGGGTGTGTGCACATGCATGCACGTATTGTGCATAGATACATGCACTGCTGCAAGTATGATGTAAGTATGCACACATTGATAAAGCTCCTAGTTAAGATTAAGCAATATAGTAAAACTCTCTTCACAGCTAAGTACTCCAAGACATCAGATGTTTTCATTGTTGGTTCTGGATCAAGATGTGACTACAAACAATTTTGCCTAAATGCTGTCAATTATGTCATGATTCATTTATCCTCAGAAAGTCAATAGATAAGTAGATTATGACCACTGATGGACAGTAAATCATCAAATCAAGTTTGCCACGGCTTACCACAAAAAATATGTCCGCAGTTAGTTTCAACAGCAAAGTTAGCATCTCCTAAACAAATTGGGCAGGTAAGTTGACCATTGTTGTTTTGACGTGCTTGACGTCTTCCAGTCTGAATTTGATGGTCTGAATCCTGGCGAAGCTGCGCACGAGTTGATTCAACATTGGCAGCGCTGTCTGGGTGAATAACAGGAACCTGGCGTTGTCTGAAAATTATATTTAAAAATTCTACAAAAAGATATTAGTCTTATATGTATGCATCCAAATATGTGTGCATGTGTGATTGTGCAAACGACTGGAAGGTATGAAAACCGAAAGCCACCATTTATTTCAAGTAAAAGGTATGACTTTTAAGCATCATGGTGGAACATGCGTGAAGTGATGGTGGCAAAGTATTCCAGACACTGAGGTCAAAGAAAGAACAAGAGTGGTGGCCAAAGCTATTACATCTGAGACATGGCACTCAGCATAAGCAGATCTAAGAGACTAACTAGGCTGAAAATGTGTAAATAACTCATATATATGTATAAATAATTTAGTAAACAAATGTCTATTTAATGTTTATAAGCTAAACATTAAATTTATTTCAAGGAGAGATATGTAACTTCTACCAGGCTGCAAAGTATGCCTTCTACCATATAAAGGTGTATAACTGCCACTTCAAATTTTTTGTTTATATTTGGTATTCTTGTTGCTATAAAATCATGTTTTCTACTCTTCTAGTTCTTAATCTCAGTAATGTGAAATTCCTATAATAATAAATACTACGACCGTCATAAATGACTGCAGTTGAAGATAAATGCTGCTCTATATGTCATTATGAGTCCTCTATAATTTCTTATCATCATTTGCAGAAGACGATATTTGAATAAATATATATTATGACTGTTGGTGCGTACCATTACAAATTAACAGAAGTAAGACTACTTAAGTCTGATTTAATTACTATTTTTTTACGATTGTACTTTTTTCTCTTGGGCATACCTGTTCAGGATGTATGCAATCATAGGCACAAGAATGCCTGAAAATGCAGCAATTCCGAACAAGACTTCATTGCCGACCCCTTCGATGAAATTGGTTTTTCGCAAGTATGTTCCCATTCTGCAGTCTACATCATCTCCCCTGTTCGGTTTGCAACTTCCTGAGCATTCACCGTGACGACATGTTTGCTACTAAAAATAAACGGATAATGCCGTGCCACGCCTTCACTTTTAGTCTTTAAATATTTATTCATTTTAAGCTTTATGAAAGTCAAATGTCGTTTGCAGCTAATGTGACTTATAACTAAACAAGTTAAAATAACAGCATTAAGGAGAGTCGTAATCCGGAAACGTATCATGTGGTAGTAGGAACACATTAATCATAACACTTTCACACATGTAGATTCTGAGTTAGTTTTTTTAAAGGTTATTTTTATTTATCAGTACAATGGAGCCAGACAGAGAACAGATTTGCAACAGCTTGATCACCTGGGTAAGTCACAGGAAATAATGTGTTATATACTGTTCATATTGACGTATCCTCCTGAACTTCGCTGACACCGTAAAAACTGGCGAGCGACGATAAGCCTTCTTCGATCAGTTATAATTTCCAAACTCATATATTCTCCATTATTATGCACAAGAATTCTCACTCTGCAGTATAAGCAGAATTTAATGCAGCTCACTGCTCTCCTCACGCATCTTATTCATCCACTTTTGACTGTTCATATTTGCCTTTTCTGTTGGCCATTCTGTGCCATGAGATCGATCCCGATCTTGTTGATAAACCAAATGTTGGAAAACAGAAGTTTGTATTAAAGCAGTCACCTATTACAAAGGGAATGCCTTATCCTCTTTCTAACAAGCCAGATATCATATCTCAAGATCTGCTTATATGCTGAGGGAGACATTTTATCTGCTCTGGAAAGATAACTACAAATGACTACAAATCCACTCAGCATTCCTCATTGCTTGAATATTATTTGCAACAGCCATTAGGTCAATGTAGAGTGCGTCCCATAACTAGGGAAAACTTGTGTGCTTCTGGTGGAAAGGATAGGCAGTCAGTTGTTCTAAATATTATCTTGCACAGAATTTATTGTATTTTGCAGCAAAACAGCCATAGCAGTTTGCACTCTCTGCGTTGGCCAACAATAATAAAACAAGGTCTAGCATTAAAAACACTAACAATGATACACAAAACATACTAAGTTACTGACAAGGTCATAAAGAATACACAGGGAACAAAATTTAGAAAGTTTGGTATCAGAGAATACATTTTACTTACTAAATACAATGTAAATACACTTTCTTGAAGCAGTGGTAGATTACTTTGAACATCATTATGCTTTGGCAGATGATTAGACTGATAGTTTGATTTAGTAGTTTTGGTAGTTTAGTATTTCCTTTCTTTGGTAGGGGTATTATAAGAGATTGTGTTCATCCTTTGGGTCATTTGATTTTGATACTTCACTGATATTTCTAACCATTGTTCTTCTTCTGGGCTTGTATACAGTGGGAGGTGCCAGGTATTCTGTTGTTAAGTACAGACTAAGACTCATACTGAATTAAGAACAGATCTAGACCATAGACTGGATACATGGCTGAAATCATTACTGATGAGAAAATATTGTGGACTAGTGCCACAGGGGATGCTACAATGATGTTATATTAAAGCATTAGCTTTACATTATATTAGTATACTCTTGTGACTGTTGACTACAAAGGTCATACACATGAAATCATGCATCACGTCTGACAGATTCTGTAGGTCCTAACAGAAAAATGTATAAAGGTCTTGGTAGCTGTAATCAGTCTTGAAGTCAGAATTGACAATTATATACAATTAATAATAAATTATAATAATTAAATTGTTTCTGTGAATATATTTTGAACTGTTGTTTGCATTTCTTCTTATTTGCTTACACATACAGGTACAATCTTTTTGCAGCACTGTTCTCTATTTGTGTTACTTACAAGTGAGTCGATACTTTATATCCATTTTAGCTGCAGACGCTGGAATTATCAGCACCTCATGATAACCCAGCTGAACTCAGTGATGGGATAGCCATTGCACAGGGCCTTCAGCAAATGTGAGTGATTTTTGACATTAGATTTGTCTGTATAGCAGGGGAGCACCAACATGGCAATAAATATTTGCCTCCAAGACCTCTTTATGAAACAGGTTGTGCTACATACATCTGTATTAAGTACATGTCATCTGTTTTGTAATACATCTATTTATCCATCTGTCACACGTCAATAGTTTAAATAATTTGTCAAGTTTTCTACTAAATATAATGTGATGCCTCTCTACTTGTATACTTAATGCAGCAGTTCAATAAGCATTTTTTTAATTTTCTATCTACTCATGTTAGTGCTCTGTATTATTTATTTATTATTTCTATTTATTTTATGAAACCATAGAATCTGCAAATGTGAAATTAGGGATGTTGTGTGCAAATGTCTTTATTTTTGTGTGAACCATAATTATATATATAGTTAGTAGTTTATTCCTTGTTACTGCTCAAGGAGCATAGGGCCGGAATAACACCTTGGCTGTGGACCCAGTTTTGGACAGCACCCTTTAGTTGGGCCTATGTGGATAACTTGGCAGGACGAGTCTTTGTACAACCCCTGAATAATGTTTATGAGGTTAGGTGGAATGTCATAGTGGATCATCAGCCTCCGGATGATGTCCCTGTCTACACTGTCAAATGCCTTCTCAAAATCCAAAAAAGTTATATAGCGGGAGGACTGCCACTCAATAGACTGCTCAATGATGATACGAAGGGTGGCAATGTGGTCAATTCATGACATATCCTGGAGAAACCCTGCTTGTTCTGGTCTCAGTCTCTCTAGAATTACCCTTATCAGGACTTTGCTGGGAATAGACAGCAGCATAATCCCCCAACAGTTGTTGCACTGGGAGGGGTCTCCTCTCTTTGGTAACTTGATCAGGTGGCCTAGATTCCAGTCTGCTGGTACTAGCTCTTGTTCCCAGATATTGTGTAGGAGGGGCTATAAAATTGTTTCTGGGGGTATGCCATCAAGGCCTGTTGCTTTGCCACTTTTCATGCTTTTGATAGCTTTGATGATTTCTGTCTTAGTGGGAGGGTTGGTGTTGACATGAAGTTGTTCAGTTGCTGGTGGTATATCAGGTAAAGGTGATGGACGAGGTCAAATCGGGATCTCTTAAGTGTTCCATCCACTTGTCTTTTTGTCCCGCATCGTTTGTTATGGTCTTGCCGTCTTTGTCTTTCACTGACTTGTTTGGGTTAATGGCAAAGTTCATATTATTTTGTAATAAATATATTTTGAAATGTTAATGTATATTGGTGTCCTAATAACTAATACAAATGTTATTTTAAAAACCAAACTGGATAGCTATAAAAAAAAACAAAGAATCAAAGCAAGAAATATTTATCTTACGCCATAGGGCTTATGCAGTTGAAAAATCTTTATAAAATTATAACTTTATATTGTCATAAAGGTTTATGGATTGCAAACTATCATCAGAACCCAACATCATTTACCAGAATATGAACTACTAAGCAGATTTTATATCACTGTTTTTAATTCATCCCAAATGCAGAGCACCAGAATATTTCAGTCAAGCCTGGATGTCCAAGATCAAGGTGGAAGATGTTGGAAACTGGCGTTTTAAAGTAAGTTGTGAAATAAAAATAAAAAAAACTGCTTCTAACAAGAAGGTAGGAAAATAATTTATCTGTGGAAAGAACATTTGGCTTTTTCCCACCAATAAGTTATGATGCTCTATTATGAAGAAAGAGTTTCAGTTCTGGAAGCACAACTAATAAAACTCTATTCTCACTCCATGTAACATGGATAATTCAGATATATTATACAAACATTTAAATTTACTTATTCATGTACATTATAATCATGGTTGTTGTTTGCTGCTTGTGGTAATCATGGTAGCAACAAAGACAGTAAAGACTACTCATATGCGAAATCTTTTTATAAAAAGAGTGATAATAGCAATTATTTTTATAATAATATACAAGAGACCTTTAGATATTTGCGGTCATGGTCTCTCTATCTCTTGCAAATTGTATGCATATGCCCACAGACAGTCAATCATACAGATCTTACTGTTTTTCTGTTTGCTTCAAACTTTTATTTTCCTTGACTTTTACTTATTTTAATGATTTTTTTAAAACTGTTAAACAGGTAACAAACTTAAAAAAAATATTGAAAGGAATTTTGGAATACAACCTTGAGGTAAGATTGAGATAGTACATAAATTTAAACACAGTGTTATAATTACTTAATGCTGGTATTATTAGATTCCCTGTAATCTTTTCACATTGAACCTTAAGAGCTTACAATAGGAATATTGTGCTGCAGAAATGCCATTCACTTAGTTACACATTGCAGCTTTATGAAGTACTGTAAAATATTTACACATTTAATTTTGAAAAGGTTCAGGGTGGACTCTAGATAGAAGGGGGGATGAGGCAGTGTGGAGACTATATAGGGTGTGACTACTCTAGACCCTTGGGTGGCTTTTTGCACAACGGCAGCTGCTATAGCCACAATGAGCACTGACCAAAGATTGCTACCCACTGGAGAGGACCAGTAACATTAGTTAATTTAAGTCAGCGAAAATAAATATTTAAAAAAGTCATCTTTGTGACTATTGCAGGTGCTAGGCATACAGATTCAAGGCTTCCAGATGCCTGATGTGAATGCAATAGGTGAGCTGTGCTAACACTTTCCCACACTTGTACACATAGGTGTGCACACATGTACACTCTTATTGATGTACAGTATTAGCATTCTTTAGTGATCTGTTAAAACAGTAAACATAATGTACATCAGGTTGCAGCATTTGAAGTCTTAAGGCTTTTAAAAAATTCTGTTTTATTCAACTTTTGAAGTGCTTTTTTTTATAAATAGTGTACTTTTCTGTAGCTTTTTGATGTCTTCTTTGTATTTCATATTTCATTTGTGTGTGAGGAAGTGGGAGGTAGGAAGAGGGTCAGTATGGTAAAACTGTTAGGATGTAGTATTTAGTAGCCTCATTATCCTCATTTAATTACCCTCCGCTCTATCTTCTGTTCCGAAGATGAACAGCTATTTTTACGTCAACATTCTTACCTAGGACAAATCCACAGTTCCCTGTTAGAACATGGAGACATGTTGTCGTGATTAGAGCCCAACAGAGAGCTTGGAATGCCTTCTGGTGTGACATCACAAATTTGACTTCTTTTTGTGCTTGTGTTTGTGTTTGAGGCACAGATATATTTCAGATTTTTACAATATTTTGTAATGAACTAAATCTATTCCTTTCAAAGACTTCTTATCTTTAATAAACTGTTCTGTTTGTGTTCATCTGTCCATGAGCAGGAGAACATAATGACCCTATGGAGCTAGGTCGTCTCTTGCAGTTAGTGCTGGGTGTTGCTATTAACTGTGAACGCAAACAAGAACACATCCAACGCATCATGGGTATGGGGGAGATGCAGCAACAAACGATCAAATATGCCATACAAGAGGTAAGACTGCCATTTGGCTTACTTCCTCCACCATTCAAGTCTTCAGTGATAAGACCACTCCTTGAAAATGACTATATCAAAACAATCACAAGAATTATCATCCATTTATGAATATCTTTTTCCTCTCCAAAACCTCCTTAGATCATCCTCAAACAGGTCTTTGCATACTTGAATCATAACTTTTTGCTGTCCTCTGAAATTAGCATACTCCATCATACAGCACCACTTCATCAGTACATAAATCAACAATAACCATAGGAAAAAAAACCAACATTGCAAAGTTTTCTGTGTGTGCTGCACATTTCCTGAATAATAATTTATTTTCCAGCTAATGACGAAAGAAATAGCAACTGGTGATGAGGTGGAATCTGAAGTTCAAGAACAGGTATTTCTTAAATTTTTTTTAATATGCTTCTTGTTATTTTGACATCAGTTGTTATTACAGATGTTACGTCCTAGCTTTTATAAGCAGTTCTAGTACATACATCTACTACTTACTCCTCTGAGCTACTTTCAGTAAACTTTCAGAATTGTTTATTTTCTTTTCCTGTCAAAGTTAGGCCTGCTTCATTTATCATTTGCAGAGATCTTGGGGATAAAGTATACACTGAGTTATCAGAGAAAAAGTTCTTCATGTGCAGAATAAACATTCCTGTGATGTATTTACTTGTGCAGTTGAAACGCACTATGGAAGAACTCAGTTCTGTGTTGGAAGGGAAAGAAGAACTACTACAGCGGTGTCATGAACTGGACATGCAGGTGAGATATTCTCTTGAGAAATGGTACTAACAGAAAAAGAGGAATAGGTGGAAAGTTGGAAAACACACACAGAGAGACAGACGTGCACAGCACAACAGCTTGAAACACTTGTTAGAGCAAGACACAAAGAATCCTAGATGACGATCTGAATGTTGGTTTCATTTGCTGATGAAGAGGAGAAACTAGTGGCAGTGGGTTTGGGAATTGGTGCTGTGAGCCAGAAACTAAGCTATATCAGCAGCCAACCCTGTAAACAGATGCCACATGTGGAGAAAGAATAGCTTGCTTAAGACAAGCTGAACCCAGGACATCCAACCTTCACTGTACTGGTGACAGACGCTAACCATGACCCTCGAAGCTAATAGAAGAGAAATTTGTCATATTATTGTTTCACTATATCCTTTTCATCTTATTTTTTCAGTGCCTCTTAGTGTTTTTATTTACTCATTTTTCTTTTAATTTTGTTTCATTGTGTCCTTTAATTTATGGTGGTCTGAATTTTATGTATATCTGTTTAAAGATCTACAAAATCAGTATGTTTTTTTTTTATCATGGTTCCCACTCTTACCAATGAATGTTGCTCTCTAATTGTTTGGCAGGTGGCATCGTTGCATGAGGAAAAACTTGGGCTACAAGCAGAAAATGAAAGACTTCAAGAGCGACTTCAGCACGCAGAGAACATTGATGACCCCAGGTAGGTGATACAAGAGACTAGAATATTTTTGCAAGAGACATGAATCATGCACAGAACTTTGTCACATTAGTCGTATCTTCAGAATATAACTTCTTGGTGAAGACAGCTTTAATATCTATTTTTCGTTATGCAAGTTGAGAGATGTGAGAGACAAACATAATTTAAAGAGCAAGCAGTCAGTAATTTTAAGATAAAAAGTAATTACCTTCTGAAATCTGTTGTGGAGGTTGATTATTTTCGGCTGTTGGTTACTGTTTTTTGCAAGCATTGTAAGTAGGCTGCAATCACACAAAACTGAGTGGTAGTGTTTCTGATTCTGATGGTTTCTACAGTACTTTCGTTGTCAATAATTATGTACTTTTAAAATTGGCAGCACGCCTGTAGGAAAGCGCATGATGCAGTTCCAACAGCAGATTGAAGTCCTGCAGGATGAAATTTACAAGTTAGAGTCAGGTGAGAGAAACTTTGGTTGATAGCTGATGGCTGTCCACATGAAAATAAGTAGCAATATTGAACACCTGTACTTGTTTATTTCTTAACATTGTTTCCCCCTTTCCTTCCAGTTTTTCTCCTAAATGCAAGCCATTGCTTTGCCACACATATTAAAAATAAACATTCTGCAGTGTGCAAATCTGATATTCATCTTTCTGTAAGCTGACTCTGCAGTATGCAAAGCATTTTAGCAATCGTTTCCACTCGAGTAGTGGTAGAAACAGCCACATATGACTTACTGCAGAAACAGTTGAGCAAAAAGACTTTGTTTTTCGTACCTTGACTCCCATGTCTCATTTTCACGTATGCACATGAGAATATGTGCGCGCACGCACACACGTCTGGCATAGTGATATAGCTTGATAGCCTGTTGCTAACCAAACTATTATTGATTGGTTGATAATTTTACATTTCCACAGGTAAAGAGGATTACAGAATAAAATATGATGTTCTACTGAAAGAGTGCAACGATTTAAAAGACAAGGTAAGCAGTTATTGTTAACTCTCATACCATATATTGAAGACGTGCTAATCAATAATGAAAGTATACTTAAATGAATATCAAGAATTTACTGTCACTGCAGCAGTTATTTAGAACAATGGTTTTCAAAGTGTGGTCTGCGGCTGACAGTCATTCTATGTCAGCAAAGTGATGTTTAATTTGCCAGATATGCTAATTAGCTCAGTATTGATTTCACATGCGTTTTGATTTTAACAATGCCCAACTGTTTGTTTGCATAAAACTCTCACTTACCAACTAAGTCTTTATGTCACAGCGTGAACATTGTATCATTTAACTGCATCATCCATTACCCCTTAGTAACACAGTGCACTTCCTTATTTTTAATTTGTATGTGTACTTTACAAACTTTGTAATTTATGTGAACTTATTACTATACTACTGTCACAAAAGTACACTTAGTTTTAAATCATAATTAAACAAATGCGACAATTTCAATGTAAAATTCATGGTAGTGAGTGATTTTAAGCCTTTTTTTTTTTTTTTTTGCGGCATATTTTTTTACTTTAGTAAAGTGGTCCACAGTCCGAAATACTTTGAAAACTACTGATTTAGAGCAACATTTGTAGCTTGGCTAGTTCCCTGATATTTCAGAACTGTTGCTAGTAATTTATCATACCAACCTTGTCACTTTTAACAACTGAAGCTGAAGTCAACTTGGAATGCAGCAAGGGGTAAGCTTCCATAACAGGTATTGTAGTATAAAATAGTTAAGCCATCCTGGTAATAAGTCTGTCATTAGGACATTATAAAGTCTTTGAATCTCTCTCCCTTTTTACTCTGTGTATGTGTTTGTCTCTCTTTTGCTCTCAATATATTTATATACCAATCATCTGCTATGGCAGAATGCAGAACTTACTCAGCTAGCATCAGAATCCAGAGCAATGAAAGATGAGCTTGATGTTCTCCGCCATACGTCAGACAAAGCAGTATGTATTGCATTAGACTTAAATTTTTTTTCCTATTACACTGCTAATATATAATGGGATTTTCTGCAGCATTGCATTTGTAAAATGGCAGGCTAGAAGCAATCTATTTTAATAGAGCACAAACTGCTAGTTGTAAGTCACATTGGGGAGGTAGTTGTATCATAGATGATGTTCGTATAGAGAAATTTGTCTGAAAAATTTTGGGATCACAGTATAGAAGGTTTTCATGAGTAGGTTTTACTGTATTTATCTCTTATGATTAGACTGTGTACAGATGTTAAACATGGCTTAGAATAACATCCATTTATTCTTGTTGGGGAAACTACAATTCTGTCCAGACATTACAATAAAATAATGTAGAAAGTATGCATAAAGCGTTCTTTTGAGTGGTGAGATCTTGGTTTCATTGTAACAAGTCTATTGCAAAAATATCTATAACTTCTTGTTGATATTGTTGAAATTTATATTTTCAGACAAAATATGAGGCAGCAATAGAATCTTACAAGAAGAAATTAGGTATGTATAGCTTTACTTCTACTATTTCGTTATTGGTATTAAATATTAAATATCCCTTGCTGAGTTTGGAGTATGATTAGTTCTTGCACATACACATGTTGAACAGACAACATTGTCTTTAACATGAACACACACTCACACACTTACCACTGTGTAGAGCCATATTGTGCAAAGAGGCAGACAAAAAAAAAAATTTAGATAAGATTTTATTTTTTTATTATCATTGTTTGATGTGATTCATTCTTACCCTGATAAAAGGAAGGGAGAGTATATGTATATGACCAGTCCTATAAACATAAGTTACATCCAGAGACAATTATTTTATATCTCCTGGTGACCAAGCATTAAATCTTGATGTGAAGTTCCCCCATACATTAATTACAAGATTGTAAACGGATAAAGAATTAGCTTGGACTTATTCTCACCATTGTGTTTGCATATAAACAGATTTTTGTTACATCATAGATGGGTGTAATCAGTCCTAAAGACATAAAATTGACAGGATCTTCTTATTGATGTGTTTATGTTGACATCTTTTGGTTGGTAAACATGTTTGTGTCTCTGGATCTGTTACAGAGGACATGAGTGATCTACGGGTGCAGCTGAAGATGCTGGAGGAGAAGAACACACACTACATGCAGCAGCAGATTGAAATGGAAGAGGTCTGTGGATAATGTGCTATTCTTATATAATTATTGCCATATTCTGAAAGCATTTCATGAGCAAATGTTACTTGTAAAGGCTGAAGAGAAGCTTGGATATTTTTTGTGCAGCCTTGGGATTTCTCCTCCTTTCCCCCCCACACCCCAAAATACATAGTTTCTGGCCTATCTTGGAAGGAACTAGATTTTTTGCCACAAGAAGCAGATTTTAACTGGCGAGCTCAAAACATGGGGACTAACCTGTTGCCATTAGACATTTGTTTGATTGGGTTTTTTTTTTCAAACTAGCTAAACAAGTCTACTAAAGGATTCGGGATTTTCAGATTTTAAATATTTCATTACATTTTTGCAATAGCCTTTAGGGTTTTCCAAAACCAGTATGAAGCTATATTGCCTGGTGTCATTAATTTATAACAAATTTATTTTACTCATTTTTATTTAATTTTTTTTTTATGTAAATATGTGTTTCCTCTTCATTCTGTACTATGACATGACTGTGGAGTTCATCCTACTAGCTACATTAATTCAAGCTGTTTACTCCCAATTTAAAACTGATCAGTCAACAGGGAGCACACAAACTCAACAAACTGATCCCACCCCTACCCACCTCTACACTGTTCTTCTTCCCTTTTTTTTGCCCAGATTCAAGTGAGTTGTGTTTCAGATACCTTATGTCTGTTGTGTGTCATAGAGGAACCTTACATTGCAAAGTTACCTGCATGTTCTCTGTCTGAACTGCCAGTCACGTTATGTCAGCTCTGTATGTAATGTTTACCACTTTAAGGTCTGTGGTGGGGAGAGGGGAGTCTTTCTGTACCTTTCTGGCCTTTCTGTACTGCCTTCCCACATGAGTGGTGATCACCCGAGACTGTTAGTGTCTGCTCCACTCTATCCATTATGCCCAATCAAGGTCATCCACTCTCATCTTTGTTTGCCCAGTGGCCTGCCAGACTACTCTGTCCCTCTGGTCCTTCTATAGAGAGGGTGGTCTTGTACCATTCAAGTACCATCATGGGAGCTGTTGCCAGGCAGAACTCAGCTTTCTAGAGGGTAGAGAGGACTTTACCTGACACTTTCTTGCCTTGCCAAGATCTCCAGACCCAACTTGGCAGTTGGGCCACTCATCTCCTACCCCACTTCCTGCTGTAATATAGCCAATGGTCTCAGAGTGGATGGTGCTTCAGACCTGGCAGACCTTCCTGCATGGGAAATGCATGTCCTACAACCCCACTGTGGTGTCCTGCCTTCATTGGCAGGGTGGTACATTCTCTCCCATGACGTGTCTCATATTTTGGAAGCTTCTCTGGTGGTGTCACCTGCACAACACCACTTTACAGGTACAGCGCATTGTGAGGAAACTCATGGTCATTACAGATTCCCTGAGCAGGATAGGGCAGATTATTTATTCAAATGGTCTTTCCATCCAACAATCTTTCAGCATGTGTGCCAAATTGTTTGTTTTGGTTTTTTTGTTTTTTTTTCTTTTGGATGCTGGTGAACCTCTTTGCCATTCACATCAATGAGCTCCAGACCTTCATGTCCCCAGTTCCAAACCTGTCAGCATGGGCATAAACATTATTTTATTATGTTATGTCTTACATTGATGTTTCATTTTTTTGGTTGTCATGAGATTTAAAGACTGTTTTATTAAAGTTCACCTGAATTTATCATATGCATAACACCTGTGATATTAAACATCAAATATGTCAGCAAGGCCAAAGCAAACGAATGCAGAAAAGCTAGGAGAATGTGTAAGGCTGTATTCCTTTAAATATTTTAAAATTTAAATATTCCTTTAAAGATTCAGCGTACATTCTTGTGTATGTGATCAGTTGTTGAGATGGTAAGTGTTGTTGTAAGTGATGAGAAGAGTTCTTTATGATAGGGTAAACATGTTTTTTCCTTTTATTGCAGGAAATCAAGCGGTTAAACAACACTAAGCAGCAGCTGGAGTCCTACAAGAGACAAACACTGGAACAGCAAAACCGTTTGACAGATGAGACTAAGCGTGCAGACAAGTGGGAGTTTGAGTGCAGCAGGCTACAGGAGAGGTTGGCTACACTTCAGCGAGAAAAAGAGGTGATGTTCTTCAAAGATTTTCAGCATTTTTCAGCACAACACTTATCTAAGACTAGCCTTCAAAGTATCTTGGAGGAAGGTCAATGCCGAGGTGGTCACAGGAAGAACTGGCTTACAAATGTGAAGGAGTGGACTGGTTGTGCGGTGCAGGACCTGCTCACCATCACTCAAGACAGATCTAAGTTGCAGGCCTTGTCAGCTGCCATATGTATCCATGTGCTCCCCTTTTCTTAGTCAAGAAATGAATAAAACATATCTATGTATGCATATGAATATATGCATAGAATGTTGATTTAACAAACCCACTCAGATGGGAGGAAAATATTCACTGGATCTGAATTTAGACATTTAACGACCAAACCAGGTTATCTATCATGCATGTCTGGATTTCTGGCATTCTAAGAAATTTTTTTAAATTTAATTTTAGTTCATTATATTGAAAAAATCACTCTATCAAAATTTGTTATATCAAGAATCTGTTTAACATTAGCTCCATGAAAATTTGCGAGGACTTTGGGAAAAAATTATTATATTTAAAAAGTATTATATCAAGAGGATCTATTTATATGTATTGAAATTTGGTCATAGCGTGTTGTAGCTGAGAGGGACTCTCTGAAAGAATTGAATGATGAGCTGAAATGCACACAGCCAACTATGGCTGGCATCTCCCTGAGTGAGCAGATAAGTGATATAGGGCCCTCACCACAGCGCATGCTGTCTTTACCGCCAGAAGTCAAGTGAGTGGACATGAAAATTCTTCTTTATCCTACAAATATAGAAATCTCTCTGAAAAATGTGATGGTTATTATAGTTTTCTAAGATGCAAATTTTGTTGTTTACTTGATCAGTTGCATTTTATTTTATTCTTTTATATATATGTTTGTGTCTTAAACGAGGGTCTTTGTAAGGCTTAATATAGGTTTATATGTGCACACACATGCATGCTTTTACAGGGAGCAGCTTTTGCGACTGGAGCATGAGAACAAATTGCTGAAGATGAGTGCGGATGGGAACCAGGAGGAACAAACTCACAACTTACAGTCACAGCTGGATGATGCTAATGCACGCAAGAATGAACTTGAAACAGAAGTCAGGTATAAAGTAGACAAGAGCAATGATCGAAAGTATATCATTTCAGAGGCATAACTGATGGCACAGTTGATATCTCTCAATTGCTGTGGTAACATTTGCCCATTTGTAGCAGTGATAGTATGTGCTGGACAGTCGTTACAATGATATAGTGTGTATCTTTATGACTCCTTTTTCCTGCGACTGTTTTTCTCTGTGTGGTGCATGTAAAATTTACCCTTTTCCTCACCCAGGTTACTGAATCAGCGCCTGATAGAGCTGCAGGCACAGGTTGAAGATCTTCAAGAGCGACAGCAGACAACAGCTTCAGCTTCATCCACTGAGACATTGGAGATGAAGAGGCGAGCAACAGAGCTCACTCAACGGTTGGAAGAACGAGAGTTACAGATAGCCCAGCGGACAGCACAAGTGGAGATGCTGAAAGATAAGGTATTTTTGTTGGTAGAGGTACAGAAATTAGAATCAGTGTTATTAAGATCTGGGTCAAAAAATAAGGCCATATGAACATTATGTTATTCTTTGAAGTAAAGCCCAGAGATAAAAGTTCTTGAATGCTTTTCTTTCACGGCATCAGTGTGCACTTCAAATCTCCTAAACTTAACTAGTTGATGACAGTGAGGTTTAGGTATAATTAAACATTCACTTGTGTGTAATGTGATGTCATTATGAGCACAATTAAGGAAGTTTGATAAGTGAAGGAGATTCCCATGTGCTTAACAGCTGAGCAGCAGCGCAGAGACACTAACAGCTGTACAAGAAACTCTGAGACGCAAGGACGAAGAGATGAGGGCTATGGAAGAACGTTATAGGCGATACCTAGATAAAGCCAGACAGGTATTTGAGCTCAACATTTTATTTTAGTGCATAATTCTTGTAGGAGTGATCAAGTTAAAAAGTGTGAGAGTGTTGGTAGCTACTGTTCTGTCAGTGTTTGTTTAAATGTCATTCTGATGATAATCTTTTGGGCTTCTATATAATATTTGACATATTTCCTTTGCTAGTTTTGGTTGTCTTTTATACACTTTACATTCCATGATATCATTACAAGATACACAGGGCGTGCAGTGTCAAAGTTGCTGTCTTATACCATCCCATGTTGTATCACTTCTCAAGGCAGTTTTGTCCAACACTAACTGTAAAATAATAATAAAATTTTATTCTCAAACAGATGGATTTATAAGGAAGACATTTTTATATGCTCGAAAAGAAAAAGAAAATTGATCATACACAAGTTGCAGCTCTGTCAATCTGCTTATTATGAACTACATAAGATCACCTTTATCTGCCCCATTCTTTCAACTCACATCAATACTCTTGTCTATACAATTTTTCTATAAAGGCTTGAATAATAATAAAAGTTGCTTGGATACTGTAATATCCTGGCCAACAGGCAAGAGAATTATTATTGGGCCCATCTTTGTGGATTATTTTTGTAATCTAAACACTCCAAGGCAGTCTTATACTTTCACTGTCTTGGAAAGTTGGTTCCTCATCTTGGCTTTCATTTCAGTAGGTTATGTGTGTCAAAGCTCTTGTGAATCATCTTTAGATGGACATTCAGTTTGACAATATTTTTGGCTTTTTTGCAAGATCTAATCTTCTGTTGCTGGATACTGATGTCTAATCATGAAAATAATTGGGATCAACAGGTTATAAAAAGTCTAGATGCAAGCCAGAGTGCTGATACATCAGCAGAAGTGCTAGCTCTCCGACATCAACTTCATGAAAAAGAACAATACATCACCAGTTTAGAAGTAAGATTGGTTTTCTGTGTGATTCCTTCTACCATTTTAAAGTTAATGCATCAATTGGAAGGACCTAATCACATGCACCCTTATATATCTCTATTATAAATCCATAACAGAGGCTTTACCCGGTGACCAGTAGCTAGCTGTAGATGTATCCCAAACAATGTGACATGTTCTGTGGCAGCATCATCTCCACCTCTATTTTATTTTTTTTGCAGAAGGACCAGGAAAGAATGAGAAGCATTCACAGTGAGGAAGAGTCTTTGATTGTCACTGCCTGGTACAACCTGGTCTGTTGTGTTTCTTCTTTTTGTTAGGATGGGATGATTTAGGGGTGTGTTCTTTAAATTGATCATTGTTATGTAAACACTGCAATCTGCTTAGCCTAATATGTATTTACCTGTTCTGTTTAATAGTAATATGCTTCTCAAAGCAAATGTTTTTGTGTTGGTTTCTTTTTAATTATAATGCATGTTTTCACCTGTGTGAGAGAAACAGAGTAGTTGAGCAGGTATGAACCTCTATAGTCTATATTAACCACATAATGCAACCAGAGAGATGTCTAGATTGTGGAAGATATTATTCTTTATCTAAAGCCTTCTTGAAGACAGATGACTTGTTTTTTTATAGATTTTTTTCTGCTACAGGGAATGCAGCTGCACCGACAGGCAGCTGAAGAGAGACTTGCCAACAGTAACATGGGGCAGTCCTTTTTAGCACGCCAGAGGCAAATGCAGACTCGCCGTGTCCCAGCTATGAGTACTTTACACAACAGCAGCAATAGGTGAACATCACTTGTTCAGTTCTAGATGCTACTGTTCCTGTTAATGTAAATGTGTGCATGCAGGATTGCTAAGAGAGCAGGTGACTGGATAGTTCTTCAAATTTCTTTCTTCTTTGAGCTGACCAATGACATTATAGTTTCACCACCTTTTACATCATCAGCCATAGTCCTTCACTAACAGCAGACAGTAAATGAGAAAGCTTAGTTACCAGTTAGAAAGGTAGAAAGTTCTGTGGCTGATGTGTAAAAGGTAGTGAGACTCCTATGTAATGTCATCTGGCAAGTCTCGAAGAAAATTTAAAATGTTATTTTTGCTTAGCCAACATACAGTGTTAATCAAAGTTTTGTTGGTCTAGAAATGACATCATTGCTCTGAAAAAATGTTTGTACACCTGAAAAATTCTCATTTAAATGTATATTAAAATGTGACAAATGTCAGTAAAAGGATTAAAAAAAGGAAAAAATATCAAATGCAATATAGCAGCTGCGTATGCAATATTGTTGACATTTGTTTATACATATATTGATGGGCACACTATGAATCTCTTGGACGTGATGAAGATGGTGTGTGGGATATACTATACACTGAATACTGGTTTTCTGGCATACAGTAACATGCTGCATTGCACACTAGCGTTTTCATGTACAGAGTGAGGTGTTGTACACTGACACCAGTGTTCTCATAGGCAGAATGATGTGCTATGTACTGTACACCTGTACTGTACTGTACTGTTTTCTGATGTATAGAATGATTTGCTGCAATATGTGTGTTGAACAAAGGCTAATGCCACTGGCACACTTACATGTCTTTTGCAGTGTTGTCATTGTTTAATTTGTCATTCAGCCTCATTAAATTTTTATGCACTGTCATCTGGCTTTTCCTGTGTGACTTGTCAGCTAGCATTTCTTTGAGCATTTCTTTTTCCTAATGACATTTAACTTTTTACCTTCACTTTCTGCTTGAAAATGTATCAAGCTTTCTAGGGTTGTTGCCTCTTTTGAGATTGAAATGTTCTTTTTCCGTCTCTACATCCTAACCACCCACATTTTCAGCAGCAGATGATAAAGCATTAGAACGTTAGTATCTGCTGCACTGGAAACAGATATTTTTTCGTTTAATTAATTTGTAGTCTTTTAGGGATTGACAGTACTTAAATTTACTATAAAGGTAGGGTGTCTAGTCATTACTGTGATCTGTATTGTTTTTAAATATGGTGATTTATTTAATAGGCATTTCAGTGAACTTGTGCCAAGTTTCAGTGAACTTGTGCTGTGTTTTAGGTTCTGCTTTACCATAGGTATATATTTTTATCCCTGTCCTTTAAGTTTTTATTTTAGAGATGGACATTAATGTCAAACCAAATGGGCTTGGGAAAGATTTGGGGCTAAATTTCTTGTAATACATGATGTATGATAGCACATTGTGATAAAGCAAGGGGATCTTACTGTAGTGTTAGAGCGAGAAGCTTTTTGTAAAAACACTTTTACTCCTAAGTATGAGAGAAAAAGTAAAGACTTGTACCACAGACACATCATCTCTTTCTCTCTAGTAAGATAGTAGTAGGTACACAATTTTTCTCTCTAGTAAGGTATTAGTAGATATAGATTTTTTTTTTAAATAGGCTAGTAGGTACAGTTTGCACCATTGTTTCTTGTAAGCAATATCGCCATTCTTTGCTTCATTATACCTCTAGACAATATAAAGCAGAAATTAAAACAAAGTCACAACATTAGTCAGAGCTTAAACTTCTATTTCTAGAAACTTACTCATGTAAATCACATGGTAAAAACAGCAGCACGTAAGGAGCTAATGCTTTGGTAGACAGAAAAATTGAGCGATGGATATTTTTATATTCAAAACATGTAATGACGTTTACAGTCAAAAAGATGTTTGATGTGCTGTTTGTGTGGTGGTTCGCAGCACTGTACTGCACTAACTGGCTGGTCAGGAGCATCACTGGAGGCTGCATATAGCAGCCCTGGTGAATAACTGGCCTGTGTATGTCTATATGTATGAAGGTGAGCTGGAAGGAAGAAGAGAGTGTGTGTGCATGCATTCATAAGCGTGTACTGTAATTTATTTCAGTCAGTAGATACATACAGCAGCTGGAAACTTTGTGAATGCTACTATTACCTATATTCCTACTGTACCAACCTGCCAACTTGCTTGCCCCCCCTTTTTTTCTTTTTTTTTTTTTTAATTTTTGTCCAGCAGCTTTTCACTGGCTTGAAGAGAGCATTAAGCATGCAGCTGTTTGTCTCTTTTCTCTTGGTATGATAAAAATATACAGCTTGTATGTCAGTGTAAATAAGCTTGCTTGCAAATGGTGCTTGGGTGGTATTACAACTTTATATGACCATAACTGAACCTCAGACCTTTCACTTTTCATAAAGAAGAGTTATTCACACATAAGAGTCATTATTATGTGAGGGTGCTTGAACCATGCATGCTAGTCTTCTTGTAGATGCCTCTTTAGTTAAACTATCCTGGGTAGTACAATGTATCTGATAGTGGTTATTGTTAAATATATATGAAGTTTGCATGTTTTTAATAGTGCATGTGTACATTCAAGTTAAGAGCTCCGTGATATTCATGTATCCAATGTGCTTCATGGTGATCATTTAATGTGAACTGTGTATAGCTGTCCTCACCTATGTTGATAAGCAGGCATGCATGTTCTTTTGCTTGCTGCTTGCAGTAACAGGTCAGTGGACATTGCACGTTCTGAAGTCCCCCATGGGAGTCTGATGTTAGGGGCTACAATAGCAGATTCATCTCCTATATACCTTCCTCTGCAGCATCCAAGAATGGAATTACATTTTTCACCTGTATGAATTTTAAAGAGATAGCATGGCGGTGGGAACAGAAGAGAGTAGAGAGCGTGTGTGTGCATGCATATAAATGGTGCATAAAATTGTATTTTAATCTGTTAGTATTTTAAAGTTTATATAGGTTGAGCTGTGACAATTAGAGTAATCCATTGTTTTGTCTATAGTTTGCTTTTTGATTGGGTGGTATTGCTGGAATTATGATTACGTCTTCTGTCTTTGTACTGGTATATTTTGCCACCTCAAGATAAGCATTGAGCTTTGTCTGCCATCATCATTCATCAAGCAGAAAGACTGGGGTTTGTGTGAGCAAAAGTGGCTTAAAAGACAGTAAAATGGATTGTTTGCAAAGAGAACAAAAGTGAAAATAAAGAGAATATTGGCAGTTGATGACCAGGAATGATATGCTGGGATACTTTCACCATTATTTAAATTCATGCATCTTTATATTCTGTAGAATGACAGTTTAAAAGAAAAGTGTAAAGCAGGATGTGTTTTAAATTTGCTGTAATTTTGTTGAAGAATGTGTTATCTGGATGTACTTAGGATGCTATTCTTCTGTGACGTTTGGCCCATCACTGTCATCTATGTATGTATATGTATGTAAGCACTGTTTGCTATTTACACCATGTGGCCTTTTCAGCTTGAGTTATGTATGATGTATATATAACAGAATAAGAATGAAAAAAATGTAGCTTTTTCACTAGCTTTTTACAACAGTCTTTTCAAGAGGCAGGGTTAGGGTTAGGGTTAGTTTATGGTTGTCAGGTTAAAACTGTAAAGCATTTGCATGATATCACTCCTTTGTTTTAGAGTAGGAGTGTAGATGTGCAAGTATATATATAGACAAGTTTATGAGTCTTTGCACATGAATATTCATGCATCAATAAGAGTCAACACCAACATCCAGATTAATGTCAGATTGATCAAAACTTTGTACTTCTTGGATTTGATGGCCTATGGACAGATGCTGGAGTCCTAACTGTATGCTGCCTTACCAGAGATCACAGGCAATACACACTTGCATATTTCTACATAGACACACACACAGACATGATAAACAGATATGCTCACTTAGCATTTCATACTTTTCAACTTAAATTGATCAGAATTGATAAAGAGATTGGAAAGTTTTATCTGGTAGTCACAAGATGAGCTACAGGATTTGGTACTGCCATTGTAGAATGAAACCTGACAGCAGTGAGAGAACTGAACTAACCTCATTACACACAGTTTCCAGGCATTGACTAGTCATATAAACTGCACAGTGGATGCATAATCAATTCCACAAAGAAGTGAGATATTGAGTACCTGTGAGGTGTTAGATATGTCAGAGAAGTAAGATATTGAGATGCTAGATAGTTGTGTACATGTAAACAACCCAAAATCATAATGTTTGCCTTCAGTGGACAGAAAATTGAAGTACTGTATGCTGATTAAAGCTGATATTAGACTTGAAGGCAACCTAGATATAGATATGTTTACCAAATATGCAGTGGACAGTAACAAATTATGATTTCTTTTGAAGTACATCTCTGCTCGCATTTTAAATTTATTGAACACATAAACATTTTATGGTGATACAAATTTAAAATTTCATGTTATGTTAACAAACCCAGTAATATTTGTTAATAAGTCGTTTTATTTTTAAATGTGAGGCCTTTTATTAGGAATGAAGCATTTTAATGTATTGCTTTAAGTGTACCTTTATATATCTTACACAACCTTGTAGGAGTGGGTCAAATGTTATTCCACTATTTGAATACTTTCTCCAAAACACTGAAAAAAACTTTATTAACAGTCATAATTGCTACACTTTAATGCTGGTGTACATTGAAACTGTCTCCTTACAGGTGGTCTGGGGCAGATTCATTGTGACAGCAGTGATGAGAGAAACATGAAAATATTAAAATGCTGTCTAACATGCCTGAAAAAAATAGACTATGAGCCCAACCACCCACAGCAGTTTGAAGCAAGTGGGTAGAAGGCTGTGGCATCATTTGTGACTACAAGTTAGGAGAGAGAGAGAGCGAGCGAAAGAAAGAAGTTCCCCAGGAAAACACAAATAGTGCAAGATCACAGCTGTGTTTGTGTCGTTAATGTAAACTGCTGCAAAATCTGTCAGCAGCATGTATACAGTCATTTCACATCATAAGATGATTATATTTTTATTTTTAGTTTAGAAAATACTTGTGTTCATTTTATCCAGTCTTTGTTTCCTTTTTTTATGTACCATAAATTGCAGCTGAATGGAAAAAGAAAAGTGTGAAAAATTATTGCATTAGCAAAAATGTATATACTTTCTTGTATAGAAGAACATAGCTATTTATCAGTCATGTACACAAAATAAAATATTTGAGAATCTGTGTGAGTTTGTTGATGTTTATAGAAGCATGCATAGGATCACTCTGTACTCCTGTAGTTTACAAGCTGGTCTCACTACATTATGGTGAGTGCTGTTGTAGTGCATTTGTCACCATGGTAGCATGTGTCATGAGTTGAGATCTTTTGATCTGATGCGTTTCATGTCTTGATGAATGTGGTACACATTGACAGGACTGGGCTAGCATGCCAAATCAGACTGAGGATGTCATGTTTGTTTCTGTGTTGAGAATATGTTTCTGTCTGGATGTTAGTATGCTGATAAGTACATTGAACTACATTAGCAGAAAGTCCTAGAGTGAGGCCTGCTCAGACCTGTGACTGAAAAATGCCAGTTTCCTCCTTTCCCAAGCACGACTAGGTAGTACCTGATTTGTCAGGGAAAGTACATGTGGAGAGATGGATTCTGCCTTCAACATGCTATGTGCTTGATACAGTGAACTATATTCACTATAGCCTCAAGGTTAATGAGCCCTTTACCTTTTTTCTTTTCAGTTTGATGTAATGGATGTAGCTTCTCCCTTGCAGATGGATTACGGAAACCATGAATCAATTGGATCTGTTTGCTGACATTTCTAGTTTGGTTTATGTCATTTGTTTAAATTTTTTAAATCAGTGATCATCAGTTGCAACAAATTAGCTTCAGACATACCCAGCTTCTAATTAATAGGGTTTCTTGATCTCTAAAACCTAAGTTTTCTGATGTGAAATGTGTATCCAGCTTTCAGTAGGTAATGATCTCCCTTTGCTTAATGGCATGCAGTTCTGTTCTTTAGGTTTGTTTTGTTTTTTCAACAGCTGAGATTGATATTAGGAATTCTTTTTGTAAAAACTGATTTGTAAAGTATTATTATTATTGTATTAGTCCTTAACATTGTGACAGCAGTGATGACAGTTGAGTGAGGGGGCGCTACTCTGTGGCTTGACCCCGGCTCACAATCATTCTCTACGTTTTTTGACGTGTTTGAATTCTACGGGAATTTCGCTTACTCCAGCTTGTGCATGAATGGTTATAAGTGTTACTTCAATACGTCTGACTGTGAGGAGCACCGTATTGCTGCGTGTGAGTGTCCCTGTACGGGAGAAATTTCTTTTACCAATACCGCGTCCATTTTGTGACCGTTGGTTAGATCTATAGATAGTCAGAAAACGGACTGAAACGGACTACAGGTGCGGCCAATCGGGACTATCTGGCTGATAACACTCCCTTCAGTGACTGAGTATCGTCCCTACAGGTAGATCTATTACAATCCCAATACCTAGTTGAATCGGTGATAGATCTGCCATGATCGTGCTATGAGCAGTGTAGTGTAGTCTATGCGTGTGTGCCTGTACGGCAGACTTTCACACTTCGATGTGTTTAGAGTGGCGCTGTCTTCATGCTGATCTACAGTCGGGACTTTCTGCTATCGCTGAGGCAGAAGGCCACACAGGCCCCTGTTGTGAATTTCAGTGACATTCCGACACAGGGCGGGCAAAGAAAAAAGAAACTGAGAGGATCTAGAGGAGGAGTCAGACACAGACTGAAGAGGAGAGGTGCCGACATCCACTGCCAGCCATCACCCTGTCGAATGTGCGCTCTCTCCACAACAAACAGGATGAGCTCTCTGCGCTCATTAAATTCGATGGAGACTACCGACGCTGTGACCTCTTCTGTTTCACTGAAACATGGCTAACAGAGGAGGAGACATTCGGACTTGAAGGATACACAACGATTCGATTTGACAGGAATGCACAAGCGACAAAACAAGCATGTAGGGGGGAGGCTTGTGTATGCTTGCAAATGAGAAATGGGCCACGAACTACACAGTACGAGAACAGACTAGTACCCCCCATTATGAGATACTGACAGTGTCCTTCAGGCCGCATTATTTACCTCGTGAATTCGGCCAAATCACTGTGGTCCTCGTCTATGTGCCCGGCCCAGACTTCAACCTTGCAGCTGAGCACATTGCAGACACATATAATCGAGCGACAACAAGATCAGTTGATCAGCCTGTGTTTTTGCTCGGTGACTTCAACCGCTGTGATGTCTGTAAGCTGCTCCCCTGTCTCCATCAATACGTCACGTGTCCCACCCGCCTCGACAGAACGCTAGACAGGTGTTTCGGTAATGTGCCGGCCGCTTATGTTTCCAAGTGCCGGCCGCCGCTGGGCAGATCGGACCACAACATTGTTCATCTGCTACCCACATACAGACAGCTCCTTAAACGTGAAAAGCCGACAACACTATGTATTAGGACCTGGACAAATGAAGCAACTGAGATGCTCAGAGACTGCCTAGAGGTCACTGACTGGGATCTGTTCTTCACTACCTGTGAGACGACCTGGACTGTCTGGCAGACACAATCACTCTTTACATCACCTTCTGTGAAGAGTCTGTCATCCCTACCAAGCAGATCTGCAGCTATCCAAATAACAAACCATGGCTAGGTAAAGGACTGAAGCACTGTCTCAATGAAAAGAAGATAGCTTTTATGCAAGGAGACAAACAGAAAGTGAAAGAAAAAGGAGAAGGAGTTCAGGGCAAAGGCAAGAACGGCTAGGGTGGAATACAGAAAGAAGGTAGAAAAGCAATTAATTGAGGGCAACGCAAGAAGATGCTTGGAAGGGCCTGGACACCATGATGGGTAGAGAACGCAAGACACAAAGAGTAAAGTGTGATGACCCAGTGTCATTTGTTAATGAGCTCAACACTTTCTACGCGCGGTTTGATGTGAGAGACTTCAGCAATGAAGCAGAAAATATATGTTCTTCACTGTCGGCAGCCACTGTCACCATCTGTGAGGGAGATGTTGTCAGAATTTCTCTCTCATGTGAACCAACGTAAAGCCCCTGGACCTGACCACGTGAGAGGCAAAGTACTCAAAGAGTGTGCTAGTCAGCTGAGTGGTGTTTTTACCAGACTTTTTCAGCTCTCCCTTGACTCTCATAGTGTCCCCCGCGTGTGGAGAACATCCACAATAATACCAGTGCCAAAGAAGCCTCATGCTACAACTTGAAAGACTTTCGACCTGTGGCTCTCACGTCTGTTGTGGCCAAATGTTTGGAGAGAGTTGTGGAAGATTGTTAATCCCCACCATGGCTGATCGCCTGGATCCTTTGCAGTTGCCTACAAGCCACGCAGGGGGGTGTCTGATGCAACTCTCACGCTTTTAAATACTATCCTACAACACTTGGACACTTCTGGCACCTATGTTCGGGTCCTGTTCATGGACTTTCCAGCGCCTTCAACACGGTCCAGCCACACCTTCTTGTACAGCGCCTACTAGACCTGGATGTCAACACTGGCCTAGTTCTATGGATCAGATCATTCCTGAAGGACGACCACAGAGGGTGGGTTTCAGAGTTCCACCGACAGGTACTATAGGGTCCAGCAGCTCGTCTGACGGAGTTTATTTGTCAGTGGATGGAATGATTCTGTCAGATGAGCAGATCCTCAACACGGGTACCCCTCAGGGATGTGTGCTTTCCCCCATCCTGTTCTCTGTAATATACAAATGGGATTAGTATTAACAGTGCTATTCTCAAACTTGTTAAATATGCAGATGACATGGCCCTTGTGGGCTGCCTGAAAGACGAGCAGTCCCTGTCACAGTACCTGGCTGTTGTGGGGGAGCTGGAGGAGTGGTTTGACCGCAGCTTTCTGGATCTGAACGTTGACAAAACGGAGGAGATGGCCTTTGGAAGAGCCTACGAAGGAAGAGATGGCACAACCCCTCTCTCCCCACACTCCAAATCAAGGGACAGCAGGTGCAGAGGGCTGCTGTGTTTAGGTACCTTGGTACAGTGATCGACGGAAAGCTCTCATTTAGTGATCACGTGAACCAAGTGTACAAAAAGGCCCAGCAACGGCTGTACCTTCTGAGGAGACTTCGCAGCTTCGACGTCAGCTCTGGGGTGCTGGAGACTGTGTACAGGTCTCTTGTTGAGAGCATCCTCTCATTCAACATCGCTGCCTGGTATGGTCATCTACTAGTCAAAGACAAGGCAAGGCTGGCCAGAATCATCCACCAGGCAAATAAAATTATTGGTCAAGCACAGCTGCCACTTTCTGACTTGTACCTTCATGCAGTCAGAAGGATGGCACATAACATCATTTCGGACCTGAAACACCCTCTCCACACTAGCTTCCAGCTGTTGCCCTCAGGCAGGCGCCATAAGGTACCACGCATAAGGAAAGCTGCCTACCAGAGGTCCTTCGTGCCAGCAGCCATCACCATCCTAAATAAAGGCACAAGGACTCAGGAGGAATCAAACAGAGACTGAAGAAGAGTGAGTGCTGACATCTATTGTCAGCCATCACCTCGTGTGTCATTCTTGTCAATGACATTTTCTGGACGCAGCCGCGGTAAAGTTGAAGAAAAATGAACAATTAGCAAAATAAACAACTGATCAATGCGTACGTGTCATCTACGGTGTCACCGATCACCGCAACTAAAAAATATATCCATGGTATTCATATTGCCATGGCATAGCGTCGCACGAACTGTTTCATCCTACACTTTGTGCGAGTTTGTTGCCTGTCTCGCGGTAAGTCGCTGCGATCTGCGCGGTTCGGACACGATAGGGACTCATTTCTGGTACTGTCATCTGACACCAAGACACTGTTACTTCTGGCACCACAGGCATTGTCACAAGAGTTCTGTGGTGATGGTTTGGAAGAGTAGCATACCACCCTGGCGTTTCCTCTTCACTGTCGTCATCCTGAAGGTATGGCGCCTCCCGCAGTTGAATGTCTTTATCTTGGAGTATACCAATGATCGTCTAGGTACACAAGAAGGACTGAAATTAAACAGTTCGGCATGGTGGTCTGCATTAACCTCTGGAAAGTGGCTGGTGTGGACGTCAGACCCATTGGCATCCTGGAACGGGCGTGTTGCCAGCGGCCCTAGCCAGTCCTTTTGTTGACAATGTCTTCTCAAGATGAGCTTCATGCACGGCTGCCTGTACTGCCTGCGCCACATCTTCGGTAGAGTCCATTATCTGATCAAGGACGTTCTTCCCTAGTAGAAGCGACACGCGCCTCCTGCGCTCACTTGTGACCACATCGACCAGGTCCTTGACCACCAGGATAGGAACGTCCTCAGACGCTGGCGTAAACATGTCCACCACCGCACTCCTGAGTTTGTTTTAGCTGTAAGTCCTGTATGTGCCCTCGTGCCCACTCGTCAGTGACCGTCGTTACCTCACTGCCGGTGTCGAGCAACGCCATCACTCAACTGCCATAAATGACAACCTCCGCCGTCGGACACTTTCCAGTCAGGCCAGCTACACTTTATTTCCCTGTCATCCTGTTACGGATGACGGGGGCAGTCACTTTCCCTGACCGGTCGGGCTGCAGTCCTCCGAGATGGTGTCAATCGCCGCCACTTCGACGCTCTGCGCCGCCTTCTACCTCGCCTGCTTAAATTCTGGAGCTTCGCGGCGTATTCGTCGACCACCTCATCACGTTGCTGTGGCACTGATGTCGACATCCTTCCGTTCGCCGTACGCCTCCACTAGACACCCAAGATCTTTCTCGGCGTATCTCTTGCGTCATGCGGAAGCATCAACACGACGTCTGGCAGGTCCTCCAGCGAGCTCAAGATGTAACCACGAGCCGCATTCTGACACATCGGGTTTATGGCGAGAGCTCACTCGACCTCTGTTTCAATCTCGTCGGCACTCGTTGGTCCACCGGCAAACTACTGAAAGCGGACTAACTAGTATGCTCGTAGAGCCTCTGCCCACCCAACGGATAGCATCATGCTATGTACTAATCTTCTGTCGTGGGCTTCTGCCCGTGATGAACAAATGTTTCTTTTTGTTCAGCAGTGCTTTTAGGCCCTTGGTCACCCAAGGTTTGTTGTTAGGATAAACATACACTGCCTTGATGGACTGGTGCAATCAACACTATTTTACTCCTCACTTTTACTCCTAACTGTTTGTTAAATGTCTGTATGGGTATGTGAGCAAAGACAAATTTCTGTCCTCCTGGGCAGACAATAAAGTCTGTTTTGATTTGATTTGATTTTGATTTGAACGTTTTTAGTGGTGACAGCATAATGAAAAAATTCACACATTACAAGCACAAGAAATACAACTTTTTATACTGGGTGTATTTTGATATGTTTCTACTGTCTTGATTTTATTACATATATGATTAAGAATTGCATTAAATCACACTATATTTGCTTCTTATTAAGGATTAGTACAGATTATGGTTATAATTACCTCAGAAGACAGATTTGTAAGGCATTTCCAAGGAACTGCAAGTCAGTATGATAATGATCTACATTCCCAACATCACCATCCAAATGCTGGGCAAGAGCCAAAGGTGGTGACATAAGGAGGGTTTGTGATCCTTCCCTAGGGGTAACTTTCAGGAACATCCATTCTGCAGTAAGAGGAAGACTTGGCAAGAGGATGTAATTGTATCTACAGTATGAAAAGAACACTAACCCATGCCATCCCATTCAGAATAATAATTTAAAATAAAAATGTTGAACAGGTGATAACCATTTAAACCAGTTTTTAAAATACTGTAATAGATAATGCTGTACTCAAATACAAACATGTCATGGAGAAGGTAAAGAATAAAAAAATTATTTCCATCTTGGAACAAGGGCACTTTCCTGGACTTGACCATGATGGCTACTTAAGGTACTGTGGGGCCCACAAGATGAAATGATAATCTGTCATTGCAAGTTCCATAAGGAGAGCTAGATGGACAATTTTATTTCAGCATACAAGTATTCACCATGATCACTGAGCAGCTCAGCATGTAAATGCTTTTTATTTTTTAAAGTGTCTCAAGAAAATGTCAAAACTCAATAATCCTGCATAAATATAGCCTTCCTGGAGACAAATTTTTAGAGGTCTTTTGTATCTATCATTTTTTTTTATGGTAGCAAGTTACAAAAACATGATATAATTACACATAAATGTTCTTAGTCTCCAAAGATTTCTGTGAACATTTTCCTTTAATTCCTCAATATTTGAACAAATATTAAATCAAAATTTTTCTATTTCAAATATTGCCTTCAAGTCCAAAGAAAAAACCAAACCCTGAGACAATGACAAGTTGCCAACAGAACACATCTTTTGATAACCTCTTGTGTAGATATGTAATTGCCTATATATATATTTGAAACCATATGCTCATTTTCACCACAAAAAAAAAAAAAAAAATGAACACAAAACATAGCTGGACAAAAGACTGGACAAGTTGTTATAAATATTGCTAGTTACAACTTTCACAATAGATATGTCAATGGGTGTAAGTGCATTACCAAAAAAATTTGTATTATAGGATAAAACTGAAAACTGCTCATGAAAATTGTAATCTTAGGCTGCTTTATAAGCTTTAACATCTTCATATGCTGCAATGGTATTAAATGCATTTTTAGCAATTATGCAATTAACAGTCTCAACTGTGACTTGAATTTAAAGATGGTCAACTTTCGAGTCAATGCTGTCATCCACTTCTGAAGAGTTCAAGTCAACAGGACTGTCCATGTCAAGACTATCTGCATCTAATTCTGTGGACAAACACAAAGACTCAGTGGTCTTTTCGAAACAACTGAATACACTAAATAAACACTCCACACAAATGTGCATGCTCTCTGAGGCAACAAATACTATGTAAGCACGGCATGTTTATGACAGACCTGTTAACTCTTAGAAAGCCTTCGTGGGCCCGGCTCCTAGTGCCAGGGGTGGACACCCAACCTCTCTTTGGATGGGTGCCTCTTTCATCCTTACTGTACTTAATTCTGTCTCACAGGTCCTTTATTCATTATATTTCTTATCTTTCCACTGCTGATTTTTCCTATTCTATCCTCTGACTTCTGGTAATCCACTTTTTCAAAATTTCCCATAAATCTCTCTTTTATGATTTCTGTTTTCACAGCAGCCTTCTTTAGGCCCCCTGCGTTTGCCATGAAGGGTGAACTGTGTCATGGGAGAATGGGATCCTGGAGGCTGAGGTCACTGATGGGTTGTGGCCAAAAATGTGTCAGTATAACTGATAGGGGAGAACGTTGATGCCTATTGTCATGTGAAAGAAAGCACCCATTTGGTTGTCCAAATTGATGAGCTCTTGTACATGGGGGTAGTTAAGTCTGCTATTGTAGCTACTAATGTCCAACTGTAGTGTCACATCATAGCATATGTTTTCATGCTTTATAAACTGTTCCATGTTCTTCTTCATAGTGTTGATTGCTCGAAAGGGAGATTTTAGGACCAAAGACAAAAAGGAAAGAAAGAGAAAAAAATCCTGTAATTTTTGCGCCTTAGCCATAATTCTGAAGAATTCCACATAATGAATATAACTAGCTGATAAGAGTAAACAGGTGTGTTGTAAATTATCTTCTAGTGTATCTGGAATTTAAACCTACACCTGGGATAAATCCTCCATCTATCAAAAACTACTTGGTCTGGAACTGTTATCTGTCATGCACTTTATCTTCTGCAATTTTAAAAATCAACTCTGTAAAAGATGTAGGACAAAGATATCAGTTTTTTTCTTCTTTCTACAACTGAAGAACTTACCACTGGGAATTCCAGTAACTGGAGATGATACTCTGACAGAAGCAGGTGTCTGGAGTTTGGTTTGCTTTTTCCAACTTCTCTGACTTGTGTTCAAATGGGATTTAATGTCATAGGTTTTTTTAGGCATAAGGATGTCAGAATCATCACTCAAATCGTCATCAATGGAACTTGAATTGCCATCAAGATCAGCAGACAGATCTAAATCAGTGAGGTCACTGCAGTTATTATCGTCTAGATCCAGCACATGAGCTTTGGCTAAATGCTTGCGTGATGGAGAGAAGCCCAAATCTGAGGAAAATACATACATTTTGTAATGCCACAATACATTCAACTAATTACACAATAGTTTATATATGATGTTATATATAAAACATCCAATACATGACTTTGAAGTCACACCTAGCTCTAAACACATATCTAATAAAACTCCTTTTATTTCATTGTTGTTAAAAAAAGTAATTCTGCTACCTGTAGCATTTAATACAGAAAAATCTGCTTTTCAGAACTTTTCATAAAAAGTACAAATTTCTTGATCCTGTATCAAGCCCATCTAGTAAAAAAGATGATATATCCATCATAAACATCCACCAGATCAGTAGAAAATCAAAGAATGCTTACATGCTTCTCACAAATAGCTTCCTAAGTGCTCCATGCTGTACAAATACACAATAAAAACATCAACTAATAACATGGACAGTCTGCAGAAGATTTAGCGTGAGAAACTAGAAAACCTGTGGTGCCATTGCTAGGCATTGGTAGCTGCTTGCTGATTGAGTCCGCACTGGGGAGTCTTCCTTCTAGTTTGTCAAGTTTTTCATGCAGATTTGACACAGTTGACCTGCACATATGCAGAAAGAAAAAAAGTAAACACCAGATTTTAAAGAGATTCTCTTCATGACACGTGTTAAGGTAATACAAGATCTTCAAAGGAGGTTGCTCGCCCAGTTCACAAATGTGAGAAAACAAGCACCAACGCTAAAGTGCATTTTAAGTAAAGATGCGCCAAAGCAATAAGGTGTCATGATACTATAATTATCCTCTGTGTTAACTGTCTTCTTTTTTCACTCCAGTAATGGCAATAGCAGCAAACTTGTGACCAACTACTACAAATGTAGGCCAGTGACATGAACTCAGTGATCAGGTGTGGACTGGGTTGACTGGAGCGAGTTGTTCAGCTATTACTTTTTTTCATTGGTAGGAGTTCTATCAATAGCAAGCCAGTTGCTGGAATTTAAATGACAAGTAGGATGATTTTCTTATAAACAAAAGGAGAACTCCTCCAAAATTTGGTCGGATTAGGACAAACAGCATGGAGTTGCATAGCACCTTGCACCCTCCATCATTTCCCACAAATACATGACAGTTTTATTTATATCATAAGCATTAAATTTCCTCAAACTGACAGATATAAAACTGAACATGTATTGTACTTAGTTTACCTGGTATGCTGTAACTGTAAAGGCTAACCAAGGCTAACAAGCAGCAAAATAAAAGCCATTTATAATTTTACCTGTACCTGTCTTTATTTTCCCAGCTTACCTGAGATGTTCTATCTGTATTGCACTCACAGGATTAAATCCTGGGGAAAAATCTTGGTGTAGAGGTACTTTTGGAACTGATGAATTCTTCACACGAGATGACTCACGTAAGGTCTGCAACAAAAATCCCAAAATCACAAAATTCTCATTTCAAACATCAAACACTTCTTATCTGCTGGATAACAACTACATTTACACTGCCTTCTCTGAAAAGTATGTTTCAAAATCCTGAAAAACATTTTTCCTTGAAAACTTATGGTTTGTTGTATGATCTTATGTTAAGGCATTAGTAATTGTGGTTAAATATAAAATGAAAAATAAGTCTGCAATCAATATTACAAAAATTACTTCCAAATCACACAAAATTAAGAAAAACCTTCAAAGTCCTACCCATTCTTCAGGACCATGAATATCTCTGTGACTTAAATCATGTGCTGTGATGTCCACCTCTAATTTTCCTGCATGACAAAGATATACTCAAAACAAAATTTCATAAAGTGTAGATTTTGTCTTCAGTTTATAAAAAACAAGAAACATATTATCTTTTTCCTACCAGAAATATAAGCTCATTATCAAATTAAAAATAAACTAGTTTACTTGCAAGACCAAAAGCAATGAGCACACAACCAACCAGAGCTAATGTGCTTAGAGAAAGTTTATGTACCTACCTAAACGCCGATTGATTTGGTTCACTTCTTGTTGTACTCTGTCTAACTCTTCCTGTATGTTTTGCTTGCTGAAAAGAAACACCATACTCACCAGATCAGTCACAAAAGTCATCCTTTTCATTAAGTCATTCAATTAAATTTGTTTCAACAAAACGGAGCACATTTAGTCTGGATCATCCAGTTGACTGAAGACTCCCTCTGCATACATATGTATGCTGGACCACAGTGACTCTAATGTTTATTGAAGGAGGCTGTTGGTGAAGGGATAAAGGGAAACACGGTGAGTTTTGCTATGGTCTAGTTTATTTCTTAATCATTAGTATAAATATGACCTACTTGTATTTCTTTATTACAAATGTTTTGCTGCAGGATGAAAAACAGACTTTGCATGTAGATAAATGAAGACAACACTTCTAGCTCTGCTATAAGACTCACATGTCTCGAATGTCTTTAGCCATCCCTCTTTCCAACAAACTTGAGTAAGTTGTGGCAGATCTTCCTTCATGAAGCATATCCTTAAGACGTTTTATTTCTGCCATGACTTCCCGCCTCATAAGGTCCACCTGAGTCTCAACCTGTAAATCTGATGTCCGTGACACATTCAGATGTGACACGAGCCCCCCTACTTCATCTGAAACAAAAAAAGACAAAAATGTATTGCTAGAAAAGTATTATGATAATAATAAATGCAAAATTTGTAAAGTGCATACTCACACTCCTAAGAAGCATGCTCTTAGCACTTAAGAACAAGAGTGAAACATGGACAGCATACGAGGGAAAAGCAGGGAAAAGTATCTGTGATGAAAGTGAATAAATGCAGGAAAACATGATGAAAGTACAGACTAAAAAAAAAAGCCAAAGTATTCCTCCTTTCCTAGCAGCTTATGTTTTGTCAAGTCATTCAGTTAATCAGGTAAGTATATGCACACACACACTCTCACATGAACAATGCATACAAATATATATTATTATGGGACTTTCAAGGTAAAACATGTATAGAAATCCAACCAAATTTGTTATTATCATGCTGGGAGCTAGTAATCACTTACTTCGTAAATCTCGAATCTGTTGTTTGTATTCATCTCTTTCTTTATCCAGTGATTTTAGCAACCGTTCCATCTTATGTATTACCTGGAAAAGATAAATAGTTTATACGATGCTCAAGAAAAACAATAACAAAGTGCTTTCATACTAAGTGATGTAAGAGCAACTGTTCTGAAGTCACTGGGTTGACTAGACCAAGTAGTTTTCACACCACACCTTGTTTATAGCCCTCCACAATTCCTCTAATCTAGCTTGTGGCCCAATGTCCAATATGATGACATCACAACCTTGTTTATAGCTCTACAACCCACCCAGAAGTATCATAATCAGCATTTCAACATTGAAACAACATCAACGATAGTATTGTTACCTTATGTGCAACACAAACACTTTCATAAACATCACTCTCACACACACACACACAGATTCATATATATCAACCTAATATCTTGGTACCCAGTATAATTTTACTTCTCTGATTATTCTTCACCTGATTCTGAGCATCTACTTTTTCCAATAAAGATCTGACTTCCCAACTGCTTTGCGCAGACATTGATGTTGGCCATGATCCCAAATGGTGACTGCCTATGTTGCTATCATCCCTCCACTGAACTGGTGACCAGGAAGCCAGTGCTGGAGTGGAGGATGTAATGGTGGATGATAAAGGGTCTTTCACTGCACCACAAATATAAGTCCAGAATGAGCAATAACAATTAAAAGATAAGTACATAGTGATGAACAAGCTGGGAATATGACCAAAAGAACTGAACTACCTACAAACTCACATTTGTATACTTCTTGTGAACATGTCTCCTCAATGTTGCCATGCCCATAAAGTTTGCGCTACAGAACAATGCAGAAAAAAATCAAATTAAACACAGGTGCCTGAGAATTTTTCTAAATATCATCATTCTGTAATAAATAAAAAATGAATGTTTAATTTTATTGCCTGCATTAATTAAGTTAAATGTTTGCTGCTTGTTTTTGAATGAGGAAGTAATAATAAGAATGATCTTTCTTATAAATAAATGTTTTAGCAGGTCCATTCTTAAGTTAGAAATATACCACAAAGTTTTTATATTTCAATCCTAATCAGAACTTAGCAGTTATATTCATTCTATATTTGTACAAATATCTTAAGTATATTTGCAAAACAAAAACAAAACATTTACAAACTTTACCCGAGCCTTAGTGAGATTAGACTCTGTTTCTCTCACAATGTCATAAAACTTCCTTTTCCACTCCATTTTTTTCAAGCCAGAAAATCATCATTTGATACAAATAAACCACAACTGCAAAATAACAATCATCGATATTGACACTACACATTAAAATACAGACACACAGGCAGAGGCAAAAAAGAAGAAATAAACAGAGCTATTTTTATGAATATGTCAGACACAAACAATTAGAGAACAGATAAAGCAAGACACTATCAAAAGCAGCCATATATGTAAATGTGCCAAGAACACGAAAAGATTAATAAACTTAAACAATACTTGTAATATAAATGTGCAAATCTGATTATATGCACCTAAAATAACACTTGCATCTAACTGCTTGTATGTGCATGTGAGTGGATGTAATATATAATGATGTTAAATCCAATGATTATTATGGGAGTTAAAAGTCCAAAGTTGATCTTTAAGTAATACCATGACAAATACTTGAATTATTCAATATTTTTCTTAAATTAAAAAATCAATGTTATAATACGATAACTGGCTTTTACCCACCTTTCACTTCCAGCCAAGGACCTAACCCTTCACTGAATAGTGATTGAAGTTGATGTGCTGTGGAAGACAGTAGCCATAGTGTTTTGTTAAAAATATATTTTCATGTAGAGATTCGCGCAGCTTTATATAAATATTTTTATTTGTAATTTTATTGTTTATGTTTTCGTATTTACATGTTCCAAAATGCTTCGACTTTAAATTATGACACTGTCAGGCTGTCAGATTGACCGATGACAGTAAGTGCAGATTGTTTTCGTTCTGCTCACGAATATACGTCCGTGTTTTCGCTGTGATCACTGGTAAAAATAAATAACATTGATTTCAACAATTAAAATACATTATTGCTTGATTTTGAAAAAAAATAATTACCTCTTCTGAAGTAATAAAAGTCTAGAGCTGACAAACCAGTATCTTCTTTTTATTTTTCACTTCCATCTCGGCGCCTCTTAAACAAGTCGTCTCCCCTGTTGTCAATCGGTTTTATTTGTTTCTGTGAGAAGAGCTCCATAGTTGTCACTATCGACAACAGTTTCTTAATGGCAGTTGCATCTAGAGAACATAGTTTTGATGAAAAAGATTTTTTTTTTTATGAATCGAAAGATCAGGAGAATTGAATCGAAGAGATGGACAAGATCAGAGTTTGAACACGGACGGGGATACAGACTCGTGGTTTGAAGTAAACAAAGTAAACATGCTTAGGCGTGAGGCAACTTTGTTCTGAGGATCCTGGCAACTTGAGTTGAGCACGCACACAGAAAGAGAGAGATTTAGGCGCACACGTTTGCGTACATATCGGATAAACAGAGCTTGGAAACTTGAAATTAGCAACTTCTCTAATCGAAAACATTTAAATTAGAAATTATTCTAATTTAGAAAAAAAAATACGGTTCTAATACACATGGCAATGGTTTTGCATGTAATTAGTGACATTTTTTGAACACATAGAGATTACAGTTGTGACATCTAAACGCAATGACATAGACATTTTAAACGCAATGCCTGTGCAAAAATACTTATTATATGCATGTACGTGCATGGATATTTACAGATGTTGCAGTTTTGACGTTTTCCTCTTTTTTCCTTGCGGACGCAACAGTGTATATATTGCTTCCTTATAATACAAAATGTAGCCGTAAATTTAAATACAACCCATTAGCTAGGCGACGAGACTGCCTGGTATGCGCTTACATGAGTGAATTAATTCGTCTCTGTTCAGAAACCGAGCTTTCACGTACTATAATTGGGCTATGTGAAGCAATTAACTGTTCAGATTTCCTGAATACAGCCTGATCTAGTTCGTCCGCAACCGTTTGCTTTTGGGGCTACTACCCCACCGTTTGCGTGAGATACTTGATTAACTGACAATTGCGTCTCTCTTACTGTTTCCTCTTGCTTTGGCGTAATTAATAATTTACGTTCAGCACACACTTTCCTTTTGTGTATCTCTTTGACGTTATAAGCAGCAATATAGGTTACATTTTTTTTTCAGGAACCGATATTTCCTCGGCAGAATTGATGATGGCAAACTGCGAGATTTCGCATCTTTCGATGAAGTCATATCCTGCGTCAGAAATCGCTGGAGTGGTGTAAGTGCGATGAGCACAGATGTTCAGTGTCAAGAGAAAGTGTTCGTCTTCAATGAAGTGGCAAGAAAGAACCAAAACTGCTGGGGACTTGGGTTCGCATATAACTACAAGGCAGGCTGGCACAGATCTTTTCGCTGGCAACTCTGCATCAACTTCTTGCATCTATGGAAACATAAGACTAGTGAAACTACTAAACATGCAGCAAAACCAACAATAAATGCAACATGTTAAATCTGTTCAGAAAGGAAACGATGTTTATTTGTTTGTCTTCGTCTTTCTAAAAAAAATAACAATCGAAAACTTTTAGTTCGAGAGTTTGGCAGCTGATCGGCGCAGCACACCATGAACCACCAGCCAGACATCTTTGTGTGAAGACTAATATATAGTAAAGGAGGGAGTGTCGGGGGAATGCGGGACAGCGGGGCTTCACTTTCCACGCCTCGGTGGCCTCTCTTGCTAAATCTTTTTGATTTCATTTTGACAGGTGATTTACCTTCACATGGGTGGTTTACCTTCCGTAATCCAATGTCGACAGCCACCTTAGTGTGTCAATAGCGGCAATAGTGGCAGTGTGATTCTTTGATATCTAGGAACAACCCGCTTCCTCAATCATTTACCAATTACTTTATTTTCGACTTTGGAAACACTGAATGGGATGCAGCAAGATACTACATGTCCACTTTCATTGGTTGTGGTAAAGTTTATTTTTGTAGGTTTAAGCCTGCTCTTTTCGTTTTGTGTGCAATAAATGTTCACTTGCAATTCTGGACCATAACAGTGCGCCATAGCATAACCTGAGTGAGTTTATGAAGCTACATGGCTGAATCTCACATATCTCAAAGTATCGAGTACATTACTTGCTAATCCAGAGCTAGTCGTGTGTAGAATTGTTTTCCCCACAGAGGAAAGGCAGATTAATTCCAAGACTTTTTAACACTTTAGAATAATACTGTTAACTGATAAAGAATATTTTCATAATATGTTCCCGAGTTATACGAAGCCACCCCCACTTAGGTACACAGTGCGTGCATGACTGTATATAGTGGCTTAGATTTTAGTAAATACAGTGTACAGATATAAAAAAGATAAATTGTGTGTATGTGTGAGAGAGAGATGGTGTGTATGAAAGAAGAACATCATTATTATCATCATCATTACTATCATCATAGACGTCGTCATTATCTTCTTCATCATCATCATGCATGTTATGAATTTATTAATTGTCAAAGTGTCAATTAGACATAAATAATCAAGCGTTGTACCTAACAATCTTATGCATGTGGCAACTTCAGCTGTTGATTCAAATAACGCAAACTACTACAGGTATGTCGATCAGTCCCTAGTTGGGCTACCTGAGAATTTAAGTACAATGCAGTAAAAACTGTGTTCAGTAGAAGATGACAAGAAAGGGAACTTACAAGCAAGTTAACCCTAAGTGGAAATCGAAAATATGATTGTACCGGAATCGCTGCCCAACCAGTTTCCGTTTATGCTACATTGGATTTGACATTTATATTCATACCTATACACAAAAACCAGCACACTCACACACTTGTGCACACAAACTAACACACGAAATAAAGATACTTTCCTTGAAGTTATCGCTTCCTTTTTATCCCTCCTCCAACTGACAAAGCCAGTTTGTTCAGTTGTTTCAATTTGTTCATTAAGAATATTACACATTTGCCTACGTGGCAAAGTCAGAAATTTTTCAATTGTCACTTAAATCGCCAGGTCAGCCGCTTCCATAGCGTGTCTTTGCCTTGTTTCTGAGAACCTTCAGAATGGTCAGGTTTACTCATTTTTGGAACAGATGCTAACTCATCGCTGGTGAATGCCCCATTGACAAACTCTCCGTTGATGGAGCGTAAGAAGGTCTCGTAGGACGAACCCGTGTCTACAAACACCTCAGCCTCCACCTCCACGTCCGTCAGCGACCTCACACTTGTGCGAGGTTTCTCTGCCATTGATACTGTCCCAAACTTTGAATCAGCGTATGTAAAATTTCGGAGAGAACTGAGGGATCCAGAGGCCGCCCTGTCTTTCTTGCTCAGTCTTTTGGACGGGCTTGACGACCCACGTTTCTTGTAGTATGACCTTTTGGCCTCGGTCTGGGACTTGCGTTGCGCTTGGATGCTTACTTGCTTCGGACGCATCGTTACTGTCTCCGCTTCTTCTTCAAAGAGATAATGGGCAAAGTCCTCGCCGCCATATTCTTTAAAGACTTGTTTGCCTCGGCTAGGGCTGGCTTGTTCCGTCACATCGCCATCGTCAGTGAAGTCGATCGTCTTTTCCTCTTCGTCGTAATCAGGGGCGGGAATGAAAATGTCTTGCTGTTTGTTCTCGGTGGAGGTCGCTTTTTCGTTTTCTGTCGTCTTCATGAACAGCGGATTTCGAGTCTCAATGCCAGGCGTGCTCGAAGATGTCGGGACTTGTCTCCCGTCCTCCGAGGTCAGACTAAGGTTGTGCAGCCCACTTGCTACCTCTTTGAAGTCAGGAGTGTCATAAAGCACCATGGGAGTGTCTTTATCGCCGACGACGAAAGGTCTGCTAGTGTTAATACCATTGTTTGTTTGGAAGGTGCCGAAAGCACTCGTAGAACCATTCTCTTTGGTCGCTTCGTGCGGCAGAAGGGGTGCACGTCCTTTGTTGGAAGCTTTCTTGTCTTCGCTTTCTGTATAAGCCGGAACCTGTCCACTAGAGTCAAGGGTCAAGATTTTAGGTTTGTACTGACCGAGACCCCCAGCAGGTGGAGAAATGTGCTTCTTTTTCTTCAGGTCGTATTTAGTCTTAGTTTCTTTTTGTTCGTATTCAAAATTTCCTGCCTTCAAAAAACTGCTATTGCCACCAAACAGCTGACTGACCGCCATCTTGTGCTGCGACGCCTCCCCTCACGGGCAACAAATCTGTAGTCTGAGACACTCGAGGAACAAGTGGTGGTCTTGGGGGCGATTGGTCACGGTTGTTGGTCTCAAAGCTGGCTAGTCCTGGCTGACTGGAGCAAGCACGTCCTTTTGTTCAACGTGAGAAGCTCAGGAAGGGATGGCTGACCGCAGTGTACAGCGACTGCTGCACGAGCAACACCGTCCTCGTCACACTGGATGCGCTCCGCAGGCGGCATGCTGCTTCTGAAAGAACATACAGAAATCACGAATACTACAGCGGAGAATGTATATACAAAGACAGAATGTACAAGTACAGAGATCATAAGTAAAACGGAAGTGAATAAACATTTATTAAAAACTTACGTGAGTATTCGATGACAAGCATTGTGTTTATTTGTGAGGATTGAATTATAAAAGACAGGATTATGGTTTCGTACAAAAATTCGTATGTTATTACCGGACTCCCTTTGACTATTCTCTCGATTTTGGTATAGGAAGTTGTCGAGTAAATTTACTTTGAGGAAAGAGAACGTGTGAGTACCAACGCTTTGCCCAAACTCTTTCGTCCTTCGCCATTTGTTTCTCGAGACAGGCTCGTACCTTGTGATTTATTGTAGTTGGTCGGGCTGCTTAATAGACACGAATATTACGCTGCAGCATTTTGGTGATCATGTGTGAACAGATGAGCCATTTTTTTAACACTTTTGTTTGTTATTGGCGTGTATGAGGTGGATGATTAGTGGAAGCAGCTTTGGTGTCCAGGCAGATGCTTGCTTTGTGTAGGATGGGCGGATACATTGGCCTACAGCCGACACCCACCTCTCACTGATGTGTACAGGATAGCCGGGTACACTGGCGGACAGCTGTCTGCTCGTGTTGCGGTGATTCAGAGGACAGTCAGTGCCAGGTGGAGGGGGAAGATTGGTGTTTTACGCCGTGCAACTGAGCAACTGAGGCTATATTACGGCAAGGCAGTCAGCCCTGTAAACAGATGCCACGTGCAAAGAAAGAACAGCATGCCCGAGACGAGAAATGAACTCTGGGCAGCCAACCTTCACTGTATTGGTGACAGGCGCTAACCGTTGCGCCACCGGACCGCTTAGTGACAAGTAGGCAAAATAAGGGTCGTATAATTCACAGCTCAAAGACACTGGCGTTTACCTCTGACATGGCAGGTAAAAACTAAACACTGGCACTCACCTGTGACCTGGCACGCAAGAACAAAGACCTTATCAGATGAACTCTTTAGAGTAACCACCGGTAATCGGAAAGCTCAGGCTAGGAAAGAGCTGGCCACGCCCAAGACATAAGCCCTCGAAGCACGAGGTAGGCATGCCCTGCTACCTACTGTGAGTGCTTTTTCTGGCTAACACAGGATAAACAGCTTTGAGGTGGTGCACACGGACTAGCTGAGCAAGCGGAGGAATGGCGATATCAAACCCATTGAACCAGTTGCTTGACACACTCACAAACCATGGGCGCTACTTCCACACTCTCCACACCCACACACGATACACACCAACTGTTCCTTTCCTGTCTTTCTCGTAATTGCGGACTATAACAACACTCTTGACTGTTCAAGAGTAAAGTAAAGTAAAAGTAAAGTAAAACATAGTGACTTGATTACTAGACTATAACAGTATCTAAGTCACAAGATCGAAAGCGTTTAACCCAAATGATACAATGACGATGCGTACCACCTATAGCATCCAAAGAACAGGTGCGACAACGTACGTAGCTTACAATCTACACAGGCACACATACCCATGGCACACACACACACACGAAAAAGTGACAATGTTGTCTAGCACCTGCTGTCGGTGTGAACTGGTCTGTACTCTGAATGTCGTTCCCGTTGTGACAAATCCTGGTATAATTTATTCATAGTTGTGTGGAACTCAAAGCCTTGTGTACTCTGTGCCCGCATACAGTTTCCACTTTCTTGCTCATCTCTGTTCTGGTCATCTTTCTTGGCCATGTGGATAATATGGTCACGTGGTCTGGTGTGTGTGTGCGTGATATGGTCACGAGGTCTGGTGTGAGTGATAGATCCTGAAGCCTGGTGTGCTTATGTGTCTGAGTACTGTCATATAATCGGAAGAATCTTGTCTTCATGTCTGCATTCTAAATGTTTCATGTGCCGAATATGTTGACTTAACATATTTTGATATGGAAATGACTATAATCCGCTGTCTGCCTGTGATGTACATGTACAGTCGCTCTTTGACTTTCTCACAGACTTGTCTGTGTTGACACATTCCCACAGTCTGTGTTTACACAGGACAGAGCTGAGTGTCAACATTGCTGTGGCTAGTTGCCTTATGTGTAGCATGCTAAACCTGATGATATAGTGGGTATAGTATGCTGAGGCTGGTGACTGTAACGTATAACATGCTGTCATATGACACCAACAACATATATAGAGCACAGATTGTTACACTGGTTAAATTAAACTGACAATTACTTTCCATGACCTGAGATGTTGCTGTGGTGCAGAATATCTTGAGAAGTAAGCCGCACATTAACTAATTTAACTTATTCTTTAGCTCTGTCGATCCATGCGACAGAAGAACCAATGTCAACAGTTGCATATGTCCCCTCATTCACCTACAGATATCGATCTTCATGGCACGATCGATCTACAGTATGTGTCAACACGTACAATCAATCCCCAGGCAAGAACGGCCAGAAATTATTGTCAGCTTATCCTGGTCACGTGACCAGCATTCATGCTAGCTGATGGCACCTTTTCATTGTTATCACGCTCTCTCTCACACACACACAAACACACAGCGACTTGCATGGACTCACCCTGATTAACCAGACGACGAAAAGAACCTCCGATGTGTTGATCAGTCGCTAGCTTCCTAGTGATCGAGGGTTTGTGAGATTTATTGCGTGCAGTCACCCAGACAACATTAAGCACAAATCTTGGCCACACCCTGGCGATCGTCACTCGGGTGTCGGGTGAACGGCTATAAGCGGAGAGGCACAATTACTCCCTGCACAACAATCTTTCGCAATCTGTCTACTTCTTGCCATTAACTTCAGTTCCGTCTTTCAGTCATCGGTGATATTAAAGTGTTGCGTCTCACGCTTTGTTCCAGACTGGTGACGTGCTGCCTCGAGTGTCACCCGGTCCTGGCGTCTTCTGTAGACTGCTAGCGCCGAGGGGATACAACAATGGGTTTGACTGTGGGGCAAGAGACCAGTTCTGGGGCGTCGCCAGGTAGGTCAACCCTCCCAGTGGTGCCTACCCGCTCTTGCTTGCCCTGAATTTCATCCTTCCCTTCAATCTGTGCGACGAAGCAGACTAACCGCGCGCCTTCGCGCTTTCGCTTTGTGTGGAAATCACAGAAGAAATAAGAGGGCACAACTATTGAACTCGACCCACCCCTGTCCTGCCCTACCTGGTGTCGCAGTGTACTCGCTTAAATACATTTGGCGACGGCATTATCAACACAGCAGACGTCACCAGAAGCAGCATGCACCGCGTGTGCGTCACCAGCACAAGAAGAGACTGCCTGCTCGTCACTAGTATCGAATCACACGCCGTGTCACGTCACCAGATGGTGCATGAGGTCAACAGCAACAACAGCTGATTCATCATCACCAGCAGCACAGCAGACGCCGTATGGATAACATCTTCCACACAACAGACACTGTATGTTAGTATGTACGTCACCACCAACAAAGCAAAATAAACTACTGACTGCTTAGCACCTTATGACTACCTGTCACTCAGTAGCAGTAACAATAAGACCATATTTAAGTATAATAATACAAACAATTTAAAGTTGCATAGCTCTCTACCACAAGACTATAATGTGTTCGCTGACTCATTAACACATCAACGTTAAAAGTTTCATATCAAGTTAAAACATTTCACTAAACTTTCACAATAAAGAGGGCAAAATTTAAAACAGCAAAAGCTGCCAGTAATGTCCAATATCAACCCATAATGAATTTATGACCTGGAATGACACGCAATTACATCAAAGACTTTATATAATATATCCTCTTTAGTTACACCAGTGGTTCTTAACCGGGGTTCGATCGAACCCTAGGGGTTTGGTGAGTCGGTCTCAGGGGTTCGGCGGAGCCTCCGCCACGGAGGTCAAGACACACCCGCAATTCATGATGACACTAAAGAAGGGTTCGGTGAATGTGCATATGAAACTTATAGGTTCGGTACCTCAAACAAGGTTAAGAACCACTGAGTTACACATTATGACTTGCCTATAATTACTATAATGACAGGTCGACATTAAAGCTCTAAAAACAAACAAAATGTCCTCCTTCTTCAAAATTAATTGTAGAAGTCAAATGTTGGTCAGTAAAGATCACGAGAAGGATGGATAGCGGTATACAATGATGCAGAAAAATCAAATTAAATACTTATTGACAAGAGCCACAATCCTTGCAAACAACAACAACAACAACAACAATTATAATAATAATGCTGATTTGTAAAGCGCTTTTCCACATCATCAAAGGTCGCTCAAAGCGTTTTACCAAGAAGAAAATGACAAATTGAACTTTCTAGACAAAAATAACCACGTAGGTTTTGGGAAAGGACTCTTGTTCCAGTCAATGGACTGACTGACATTGAGAGTACGTGCGCGCACACTACACGTCTTCTCACGGGTTGACATAGACAGGAATAGTCACATGATCAACATAGTACGTCACAGGGAGAGAAATCGAGAGAGAGAAGAGAAACAAGATTTGTAGTCAATTCTGCTCAAAATACGATGTCTGACCTTTTCAGAATCTGAACTCTTCGTGGTTCACTCTCAGCTGTAGACGTCCCCGCTGTGTTGTAAGACTACCAACTACCACTTATACAGAGTCAGTGATGTGTGAGTGTACAGCCGTTGAACTGTGGTGCACAAGGGTAAAACTTTCTACCTGACGGATCGAGTTGGCCTAACCGGTTTTTTAAAGAACACAGCAACTGCGCTTATTTGTGTACATTATGCATAGCTATGGGTGCGCGTCACCACCCTGTCTGAAAAAAAACCGGGTGGATTACCGTAATATCTGCAAGAAAGCGGGCCACAATATTTATAATATTGCAGTGCAAGTAATGTTCGTTGGGCAAAAATTAAAGTTGTGAAAACTACGCAGTTGAGTGTCAGGCCTGTTGCTGACTTTGTTTAACATCGCCCTCATACATCAACAAAACATTAAGTTGTGCGCATTTGCAAAATATTCAAGTAGAAAACAGGTAAGTTGAACGGAAGCAACACAATATTCAGATAGGTATGGCGCGAAAACTAGATTGTAAGAACAAAGCTGAGATGGATATACCCCTAAGATAGGACATGAGTATTTGTTGTCTTATAGACATGGAAACATGACAGAAAAGATCAGATAGGTACACGGGTAGATATAAACAGAACGAGGAGGAGGACTCAAAATAAGTAGGAAATACTGGGTAGAGATGATAGAATCTCCTGGTCTGTCTGCTGTAGCCACGGTCTGTTGGCTTACTTACCCGAACTCGCCACGGAGTATCAGCCATTTCTTTGCAGCAGGAGTGAGCACGAATATTAGCGTGACCTGCAGGATACTAAACTTTTTTTTAATGGGGTGGCAGGTATGATACGTGTCACGCGGGCATGAGTCTGGGCAATATGTTCATAGTGCCACTTATGGGAAATAAGGCGTATGTGTGACGTGATGTGTACGATAAGAAGTGTGTCTGTGTGACATGATACACAACATACAGCGTGACATGCAGGAACCGAGGGGTATAGGGATGTATGTATAGCGTGACGTGGTGCGTGATGCGGTGAACACGGTATGTACAGTGTGACGTACAGGATACCATCTTTTCTTACGGAAGTTCTAGTATGCTCAGTATGATGGTCGATTAGAGATTTGTGTAATATGTATGAGAAAAGCAGCTGGTGAAAGCAAATGTCGTGACATGGATGACATGTTAGATCTTGTTAGTGCGCAGCATGTCACGAGGTGTCACGAGGACTAGAGAAGATTTCGTTTCTGTGGATGTTTGTGAGGAAGTTTTAAAAAGAAAACAGCTGACAGACTGCAGACAACATTGCAATCACCTACTGACGATTATGTTGTTAAATGCGGTGCTGCGGGGATTTTCCGTTAACTTTTTTAATAAGACCGCACGGACAGGTAATAACCCGTAATAGCCTCCTTGTTATACTGAACCACCTCTCCATCCACAGAATGTTGACTGCCATAGCCTCCCAGGCCCTGTCCTACTGCATTGAAAACCTCCAGTACTAGCTGTCCGCGCTCTTCTGACAGGCTGACATCATATATCCCTGCAGTCTGCCGGAGGGATTGAAGGAAAAAAGAAGAAATGCTACTGAGACAAATGCTTGCATCCGTTTGTGTGTGGTTCCCAAGAGAACTAAGGAGAGGACAAGTTGGAGAGTTTTTTTCGTTTGGGAAACACAGTGAGTTGTGAGCAGTGACTGCGCGAGAAAAGCTACGACAAAACATAGCCCCAGTGAAATGTTTTTACATCCGACTCACAGACATGTACACGATGAGTTAAATTTCCTTCGTGCTTCTCTCGGCTCTAATGAATAGATGTGTGAACTTTGCGTCTGTACACTCATTAAGTTAATAGCTGTCTTTCTAGTCAAAGAGGCAACAATCACAGCTTTTTTTTTTTTTGTGCTGCGTTTAACACCCACTGATTATTTGCCAGGTAACGCTGTGCGGTATATCCGGTATATCATTATAACCAGGTCGAGATCACGAGTTAGCGAGTCACTGCTCAGCCCGTTACAGGCTGTGACGTACACGTCTTCCTGTTAGTCCACATAACGGTTCCTCGGGGTAACAGAGAACAGTGACGTACGTGCGTCTCTCGTTAGTTCCTACAACAATTACTTCATGAATAGTGCGCAGTACAGCGCAGTGACGTATCACGACACCCAGGGTGGGCAGAAGAGGGTCTATGATTGCAGTAAAGTGTAAAATTAACGGAGGAGGTTTTGGTACACTAAGTATTATGTTTACGTGCCAAAGAAAGAAATATTCTAAGGGGCTCAACTCTCTAATAAAGCACGCCAACTTTTTGTACCACTGCGTCTTCATGCGGAGTTAGTCCGTACGTACGCCTTCCTCCCTCTCTCTTTCACTCAAGAAACAGCTCGCATGGAAGTCAAAATAATGAAACCAGACACAGTTCATCAGCATTTTGTTCATCAAATGAGGTACAAATAGGGTTTATAAGTACACCAGTCAGGTGCAAAGATGGGGGAAATTAAACAGGGAGGTAACAGAATCAGCAGCTCAAAGTTTATGATTGCTTCCCTTGATCTACTATGCAACAAAAAACTGAGGAACAAGAAGAGCAATTCCAAAAATAGTAGCTCTCTCCTTCCTCTCACTCTCGATAGCCCCCTCTGTCTCTTCCCTCCTTCCTTATCCAGTCTTTTTCTCTCTCTCTTCAATCCTCTCTCTCTCCGGGACCATCTCAGTCTAATTATTATGTTCTCAGTAGCCCGCCATCTGCTGAACTTTAATTTGCCTGCAGGTGGGTAAAACGCTGAATCAAGAAAAGAGCAGTCCATAATTTCATCAGTCTAAATACCTCAGCTGATTATCTTCGAATACTGTGCATGTTCTCATTTACTATACTCTGAAGTTTTCAGCATTTTATGTTCCCTCATCGCTATTTTTTTGTCCGTATTTTTATTTCACTTTTATCTCTACCACTAGATGTCCATGTTTTCTCTCGTTTTTCTGGGCATTTAAATTCAAATTATTGTAAAAAGTTGCAAACATAATGAAAACCTTTAATGTAAAGCACGAAGAGTGCTATTATACAACCACTGTATTGTAAAGTGTTGTAATGCTATGTTAATAGATGCATGAATTTTCTTTAACATATCTTTTATTTAGATGACAAAGACAAGTGACACAACGGGCTATATTTTCTTTAAATTATAATTACACATAGAGAATTCGGGGTCAAGTAGAATAATGTCTAATAAATTATTCGTTCTATGTTGATGACAGAGATATTAAGTGTGAAGCTATTAATATTAACATTAAAATAATATTATATTCATGTCCCTCATCACCCTCTTTAAGATGCTGACAAATAGTTTACAGCCTAAAAGAATCAGTTAAGTGTTTAGGATATTGTAGGGTGTGTGTAGACTACGGGTGTAGCGTCTGTTTGGGTTGTGTGGTGTGTAAGTGTGTGTACTTGAACAGATGAATGAGTGTGCTCACGTTTGTAGGCGTGTGTGCACTTGCGAATGTGCCCATATTTTATGTGTTGTACGTGCCTCCGATTGTGTGTGTGTGAGAGAGAGAGAGACCATTGAACAGTGACAGAGAGATGAGAGGGTACAAGAGAAAGACTTGGAGAAGGACAGTAAGCTTGTGACCACTTCATCTTACTCCAGGGCTCTAAAGATATAATATCAAAATAAAATTGACCAGTCATAAATGCCAATAATCGGCGAAATTAGTTAAATTGGAGAAATTAGTTTAAAACAGCCAAATTTATCACCGGACTCATATTTTGTTTGTTTGTTGTTTGGCAGGATTATATAGTATATGTTAAAAGCAGAAGTGAAGGATGATTTTTTTGTTTGTTTGTTTGTTTTGTTTTGTTTTTGCCGTGTCAGCAGCAAGAGCTATATCACAGCTTGAGAGGAGAGCTCCACTAAAGTGAACAAAAGTGGTTGGAATAATTAATCTCTTCAGTGGAAAGCCATCTGGTGGTGGGTGCGACGGAGAGAAAAAATGTTACCATAGAAGAAAGGAAGCATAGATGACACAGAGAGAAACCGAGCACTGTACCCTGAATCATTCGAGGTCATATCAAAAGTCCTGGCGCTATGGCAACGCTTAATCTGTGTACTAACACTCTGTATGTGTGTATGTTTGTACGGCGTGTTACTGACATGATAAAACAGACTCCATGTCCCCCTGTGTCATGACAGTGACGCCATGTATACACAGCCTTGTGGCAGTGACACAGAGACTTTTAGCACAGGAAACGTACAGTGACGTGTCACTACTGTCACGCGCAGTCACACAACACTTTCACTGCCTCGACAGTCATGCTGACCACAACACTGTCATAAATACTGTTGGTTTGTATATCTGCTGTTGTAGAAAAGCCGTTGTTGTCATGATGGTGACGTGTGTGTGACGCTCTGCTGGGGTGTGCAGATATACTGCAACTGCTGTACTAAACAGGGGGAAATGGTTTCCTTCTATCAAGCGCGGTGGCACACACATAATTTGTAGCCCTTGTTCTGACACCTGACAGGTGACAAAAACTCTACAACACTTCTTTATGTGCAGTACCGTCTCCTGTCCACCCTCCCCTTCCCCGAGGGCCTCCAGAGCAAAGCAGACCAGGTGTGACGGGAGACAAGACCATTTGTGTGATTCCACCTACTTCTCGCTTGATCTCCATCTGAGACTGAAACTGTCGTCGGCTAAGTCCCTGGTGATGCGACAGTGTCACGTGACGAGACTTAGTGTATGACTGCATAGCGATGTGCGATGATGTCGTAGGAGAAAGCTCACGCCAACTAGACGTTGACATCGTCACCTGTAAACGTGCGGCATTTTATGGGTGAAGATTCAGTTACACCTGCCAGTGTCGAGCACAATGTTCGTTTGACAGGCGTCAGTGGCGGGGTTAAGTACCGCGCCTTGTCACAGCGCTCAGAGTCGGCGACTAGAATGTCTGGAATTCTCCCTCCTTCCTTCCTATATGGCAGGCGCCACACTTCACAAAATATCTGCCCTAAAAAAATGAAGTGAAAAATGCAGGAAGCTGGTTTGCTTAGCGAAACAAAAGCATAAACAAAGTTGGAAAAGGGAAGACTGAAAGAATTGAAATGTTCTCTTTGAGAAATTTTCTGTGGAGAACTGTGGTCACCTGTACAAATAAGCAAGGAACAAATGAACACATAACTCTTCATTTTTAAAAATTTCAAAGAACGAAATCACGCCAAGAGGTACGAAAGTATGTGGTGGCAGGGTGTTCCAAATACTGAGATAACTTGTAAAGTACCAGCATGACACACTGTCGGCTGTCGGTCTCTCCATCAGTTTTATATCAGTGGTTGGCCATAGCTATGGGAGGGACATGATAATGCAGTGTGGGTCATGACAATATAGTGCTGTATGATGATGATGGTGTAATGTAGCGCCGGACACCATAATGATGTACTGTACAATGAGACGAGCTGGCATAGTAGGGTATGGGGTGAGTTCATGCAGTGTTGGACAAGAAAAGTTAGCCTGGACCATGATGGTGATGCCACGATGGCGATAAATTGTGGGGTGGAGCATGGTGATGACTAATGTAGAGTGGAATTAGATGCAATGTTGCTTGGAGAACAATAACGATAAAATACACTGTGAGACATGGAGGTGAAGTGTAGCTTGGGGTATGATAGTCGTGTATATGAAAAATGATGATGATGAGGAGGATGATGATGATGCAATGTGATGTAGGAAAGTGCGTGATAGTGTAGCCTTGGACGTGATGGTGTGATGTACTTTGAACATGATAAAAAGTGGCAAACTGTGTGGGGCTTGAGGATGAAAATAAATCCGTTGACGGCAATGATTACTATTAACGCTGCTATTATTTGTTGTGATGTTTACGTTAATGTTGTTGATGTTGTGTTAGTTTTAATGGTATTTGTTTTGTTTGCAGGACAGGTGTTTACATATACCTTATTCTTGTCAAAGTCATCAACTGCACTTTGATGAAAAGCCAAACTAAAAGGCTATCTGGGCGCGAGTCGTGAAAAAAAATTTTTAGTAGCTTCCAGAGCCCGCCTTCAGCGACTTGAGCGAGTCGTATCTGCAACAATATCTCATAACTTGCCTGTGGTTTCCAGGGCAACTGAATGTCAGTTTGCGTACTAATGTTACTAGCTACTACTTTTAGCTTTATTTTATATTAAAAAATCCTGCCTTGTGTGTACATATTTGCTTGCAAGTTGCCTGGTTCTGGACATCAACACGTGTAACCAAAGACAGGCGAGAGACTGATGCGAGGATGTGTGAGTGTAAAAGCGGCTTCTGTACTTCGAATTTCCTGCTATGTGTTTGCAGTGGAGCTGTGAGACAATCTGTTTGTGACTCAGCGACACAGTTTGTTGCTGTCACGCCAGGGAGTTCTGAAGTACCGGATCCTAACACTGAAGGAACCCATGCAACGATATTCGATGTTCGGAACACTTCACGACTGCCCCTCCTCCCCCCGTGTACTCAGTACCTGACAGTTTCCGTCATGTTTGGCGGCGAGGTGTCTGTGAGGGACGTTGTGAACAGGTGCGAGCGCTATACACAAGTGACGTCATCACGTACCTCACCTTTTGCTGTCTGATCTGTGAAGGTGTGTTTTTACATTCTTGTCACAAAATATTTGTGCACAAATAATATTGTAACTACTGGTATTATTTTCCCGTTTTCTTGTTTGCCTGGATTAATCAGGTCTGTCGCCTGTCTTTTCCAGTCTGGGGTCAGATCACTTTAGAAAGTGTTTTCGCTTAGAAACCACGTTTGGCTTGGGTGGGCAATGGTTACGTGGACATCAGAGGAAGCCGACTCCATATTACAGACGTCAGTGTAGATTCTTCCTTCCTTTCATATTTTGGACTTTGTGGCTCATTGGTTTCAGAGCTTTTAGTCTCTCTGGATTTATTGCCTAATTGTAAAACACACACACACATATTTGTATTTGTAGTCGTTCCAGTTTGTGCCACGTGAAGGTCGACGTGGAGCGAACTACTGTCCTAGATAGCATAGTCCAATGCCCTAAGCATGCAGCCATGCATGTGTTGTGCCCTGCCCCTCCCACCTCTTGTTTTCATCAGTCACCCTTGACAGAAAAGTTTTAGCAGGGCCACTCCGCATAACATCCTCTTCATTTTTTTAAATCCGAATCACAGCATGATTCATTGGGCGTGCTTTCTATGTCCACCACCTGTAGGCCACTCAAGTGACGATCTGACGATGATGTATCCCCCAGAGTCATTGTCGCGCTAATTGGACAACTGAGGCGAGCTTTATTAGGAGTGTTTTCAGCCATCCCATCATCTCAGCAAAGACTGCACGGCGTAACAACTTTCGATTATCATTTATTAGCCCCCATTGTAACACTTTACAATCTGGACAAAAGTTTGAGATACAAATATTTGGATAGAATATGATTTTTAGCCATTTAAGTGCGAAGTAACTAATCCTGAGCGATCCCGTGCTGTAGGAGCCTAGCCTCCTAACGTGGAGAATCTCCAGTGTATAGAAGAACATGTATGGGAGATAAGCGCGCAGTTCTAGGGGCAGATAACTCGGTGCTAATGCTGCTAGAGCAAAGGAGGTAACTCACGTTTCATACAGCAAGACTATGGGACTAAGCAAAAGAACACATAGCTTACATCAGTATAGTACAGAGCATTGGTCAGAAAAGCTGGAAGTCAGGGAGAGAACTGTCGCGCATGGTAACCATGGTTTTCTGGAGAACATGACAGAGCAGGGCAGAGGAGTAGTCTTGTACTTTGCTAGCAACACCTGAGGCTGAGAGTGCTCATCAGCTCTCAATGTAGTCTGACGACTCCAACTGTACAGGTACAAAAGGTCCCCGCACAGCTGTATGGTGTACACATAAGCAGGCATCATGTATATCTACTGACATATTTTCATACCTATGCAGCGATATACGAAGTTGCACTTCAGTCCGCGCACAGAAAGAGAGACATATTATGTATTGACGAGAGAACATTAAGTAATAAAACAATATCACACGCTCATTGAGCTCGATCAATCTTCCTTCTGATGTGGCGATGTCGAAACATTTACACACGAAAATATGGAGGTTGCAGCCATGACAGTCTGAATATAGTTATATAGTCTGACCTTTTGTGCCCTCAGTTATCACCATGCAGCCTATGGGAGACAGTGTATGTCACAGGCTGACGATGTGGATAATCTGTCAATGCTGCCACTGTTTCATTCCTGACTGTTAGTAACAGTGCTACCGTCTGTGTCTGAGGTCGGTCTTTACCCGTCGATGCTGACGCTAGCAAAGCGAAATGTTCAGTTTACCACCTCACAACCACAAATGAGTTCCACTTTATTTGATCAGTCCTCTCAGACTGCTATATTTAGAATTATTTTGAAAAATATTATCTAGTTTCATTTACTTTGTTCACTTTAAAGAAAAGAAGTGATGATCAGTTATCAGTACACCCCAAAATGTAAACACGCACACAGATTGAGAAGGATTGTGGATGGGGTGGGAGCTGGAGTGCTCTGAACGAGAGAATTATGATGAACTGTCGTTGTGAAAGAAATCCACACGTTAACGTTAGAGACTCGTTGGTGAGGCGGAGGCACACGTCAGCAAGTGCACAGACTTGGCGGGCTTCAGTGGAGTCACTCTCACGACGTCCTCCGAAATCTCCCGTATCTCCACGATGTGATCATCACTCGTCACGTGATTTCTGCTCCACGCCCCGACCAGCTTCTCGTCAATGGAGGGCTGATCGGACTGGTCGCCTTCAGAGTCTGAAGAGCTGTCATCTTTTGGCCCCTCGTTGCCCGTCTCGTCCTTGTCGTTGTCCACCTCGGTGCCCTCCGAGCTGGAGCACAACGAGAGGCTGCGCTGCGGGGACAGTGAGTCCGACATGCTGTCCACGATGGTGTTGAAGCACGCGGCCGACACCGACGTCAAAGGATGCTCACTGGAGCAACTTCCGGTAGAACTAAGCGAGCGAGTGTAGTCGTTCTTTTTCTTGGGCATGCTCAGTTCCACCAATTTCCAGAACTTCTCCGTCCTTTTGGAGTCGTCAGGGCCGGGCCATTTGATGTAGGTGACAGTGTCGAGAATGTTCTTGAGGTTCTTGTCCACAAAACTCACGTGGTCCACGTCCTCCAGAACCACTGGGATGATCTTGTGCTTTAGCTTCAGCATCTCATGTTGCGCCTTCTGGTACTCCAGGCGGCACCACTCGCTCTGCACGTAGGCAGGGGAGAGAACCATAATGGTGCGTCTGCTGTTCTCGATGGCATGGATGATGTTGTCAGCAATGGCTGCAACATACACATGAGCAGAATGTGACGTAATGTGACAATGATGGCTACAACATGCCCAAGCGTAATCTGTGACGTAAAATGACAGTAACGACTACAACCTGCAAGACGTACTGTGTGACATTAATGGCTACAACATCTACACGCTTATACTATGTAACTAGTGTGACGTAACTAAACATTAGTAACTTTAGTAAACACAGGCTTACTATGTGACGTAATGTAACAACAATAGCTACAATGTGACTACACGTAATATGACATTAATAGCTACATGTGTAAGCGTACTACATGACGTAACGTGCCAACAACGGCTACAACATATGCATGTGTACTAAGTGACGTAATGCGACAACAATGACAAATACAAAAGCACGTAGTGTGACGTACAGCGTCTGTTCTCTTGTGACAAACAGAACACGATTCTTTTTGTAAATTTAGAAAGAGATATTCATTATCAAATATATAATCTCTCCCCAAAACATTAATTGTTCTGTTTTTGAAAGCAACACTAACATCAGACAGAGTGAACTTGTAAAAATTAGTGACAGGCGCCACAGTGCGGCGACATATTGGCGAGGACAGACTCCGCCTGCACTCGGCAACAAGTGAAACTTGTTCAGTGACGTCAGGTGGAGTTAGGAGAGGAGACAACCTTCAGCAGGGTGGAATGGGGGACACGAGAATCATTAATGGCAGAGGACGACTTGCATCACAGAGACAGAGATTGAAAGCTTTCGCGTCAAAGGCGTTCCTCGAACATGGCTTCCACAAGCTTATGTTTGACACAGGAGTGTGACGAGGTAAGCAATGAATTATGTATGTGGATGAGAAATCTGCATTATTCATACGGCTTCCATCTCTTCTACTCTGATCTCTTTTAGCAGCTATGTCACGTTTGATTAAGTCGATCAATCTTTGTCGAAAAAATAAAATTTTACAGAGAGTAAACAAGGTGACACAAGGTAAAGCTACTCATTTAATCTGAATTGTTTACAGTTCTATCTGATGATTTGTCACATTCAGTGACTACTCAAAAATATTAGTGGAAAACTTCCATCTGTCAAGATCTCGCTGCATACCCTGAACAAAAACAAACAGAATCTTTAACCGTCACATTTATTCCATTCCCTCGCACACTCCAGCGAAATGTCGACCTCGCTTTGTCTACACGACCTTCACAAATAGATGAAGCTGTCATCGAGGTCGTGTCCGATTATGACAATGGGCAAGAAGAGAGTGGGGTAGTTTTAAGAACCTCGTGAAGTTCTGTGCCAGTATGGATGATTTCATAAAATTATGCATGCATGAAAACTTCACTTCAAACTCTGGGTTTTACTTCTTAGTGTTTTGATATCAGCTCATCGCGACTGAGTGGTTCATGAGGCTTCATCAAAACATGTGTGGAGGACAGCTAGCCTCCGATCGCTCAGTCACCATTACTTACAGGGCACTTCGGTGCTACCAATACTATCACAATGATTTTGTTGGATTTTTATGATTGGACACTGAAGCCACAAAGAAGTGTGCGTGTATCCAGCACCCATTGACTTTAGTTTACACAGATAAAATACTTGTACACAGAAACAAAAGCACATTAATTCGACAGTAACAGACGACCGAGTGTACACTCTATCAGCTGTTGCCAGTTTGAGAAACTTTCATTGACACTGATGGAATACTGACTGTATTTTATCCTTCAGTGAAGATGTTTCTGCTGATATTTTGACCTTTTACTGACTATCACAGTAGAAAGGTTTGTGTGTGTGTGAAGCTGCGCCAGAACGATGCTGTATTTGAGATTACCCAGCCTTAAAAAAATTTATTATTCCGTAAAAAAATTATAAATAACTTTACCAGAAAATGGTAATTAAAATGGACAATTTGATGTCCACCGGCAGAATGTAGGATTGTGTTTTCGTATCACCGCAGAAGTCGTACACCCATACAACCACATCCGTTACCAAAATTGCTAAAGAGAAAAGTGCAGTATACTATACACATTTGTCGTCACTTGAACAGAAGTTCAGCGTGTTTAACTGATCAGCTACTTGTTTTAAATAAACTACTTTCTAAACTAGAATAATTGTAAATATGTAATGGTGGCAGGTAAAAACGGTTCTAAACAGCTACTATAAATGCATCCTGTAACAGACTATCTGTAACCTCACCTGTTATTTGCATTTTAAATACAGATTTTTAGTTTAGATGATCTGAACACCCAAGTTATTTAAGTTTGTTTAAAATGACACTCTCCACTGACATTCTGACTACACTGCTGCTCACTTTCTCCTGGCGGGAAGTCCCTGAAGTGCAAGCACAGTTTGAAGTCGAGATCTTTCTCCAGGCGCGGATACAGCTGCTGCAACACGAACTTCTCGTCCCGCGCCGTCGACTTGTAGGACACAAAGGCGTCGAACTCTTTGCCGTCTGAAACAACGACAGTGGTAACAACTACTTGTCATTTGAAACTACAGCTGTCACATACTGTTTGCTGCAATGGAGCCATCACAAACTATCTTCTGTTTAAAAGTACAGTTTCTTGCCAACTGAAAGTCTCTTCAATTTGCTCTCAGAAACAAGGCCCAGTTATGAAACCAACTACTTGTCTAGCTTCCCTCTGGAAAAATCAGTCTGATCTCTTTCTCTCACTTACCCCGCCCCTCTCACACACACATAAACACACCCCACGAATTTCAGAGTGTTTTAAAACCCTTCCTGAGTGCCTTGATTTCGATTACTGTAACTGTAAATATTTTTCTCCACTTCTGTGGCATGTCTACCATTTCTTATTCTTGTTCGTAGTTGCCCCCAGTGGAGCATAGGGCTGCAATGTCTACCTTTTACTGGACAAAGGAATAAATTAACGCTTTAGCTGCTTTGCCTGTGCCCTAAAATCTTGCAGAACTAATCTGAAGTATGGCAGAAAAAGCTGAGCAACAGAAATGAGAAATATGTCGTGACATTGAATCCATAACAAAATGTCTCAGGCCATGTGCTGGGTGCGAGGAAGCCATGTGAACACATCCAGTTCTCAGTGATGGAGGCTTGACAGTTAAGGAGCGATGCGACTGTATCACCAAGGACTCAGCACAGACATCAGCAGCACATTGCCCCCGCCGACAACTAGCACTAGTATCAATCTTGGAGGGCTGACAAGAGACACACCACCGAGCATCAAGATTGGTTTGGTACAGACTGACTGTCAGTGAGGGAGAACTTACTGTACGTAAGGGAAGAGAGAGGAGGACTAACAGAAAAACAGTCCGTGTACTTGTAAACATTGTCTGAATGTTTTGGCCACTTTATGGGGCATTAACCACCGTCGCCATACATCCCCCCACGTTACCTGTCATCACCGTCATTCGCCTGGCTGAACTGCCGACATACCAGAGATGTTACTAAACACGCAGCTGTACTGTGACATTCCAGAGATGTTACTAAACACGCAGCTGTACTGTGACATACTAGAGATGTTACTAAACACGCAGCTGTACTGTGACATACCAGAGATGTTACTAAACACGCAGCTGTACTGTGACATACTAGAGATGTTACAGCATACATAAAACCTACAACCTGCTGTTCTAATATGTATACCATCCAAACATACGTGTAACTCAATGAAGTATTTGCTTACTTGCCAAAAGCTCCTAGCCCCGTGAAGTACTTACCCTGTTGCCCATCATGTCTAACCCAGTGCTGAATACTTCTAAACCATTTAAAACTATTTGGCAAGCGCATCTACCCCAGAGAAACACTAGGCACCAATTCTACCACAGTGAATGTTTCTGGATTTCTGCAAGTAAAATAAAGTCAGTCGTGACTTGCAGCAGGACCTGCCCAAGCCTGCCTCTCGGTGCTAGCAGCTGAGTAAGAGACCATGTCTTGATGTCGTCCGTCTGTCAGCTTCCTTTCAGCATGGCTGCTCTAACTTACCGTGTAGACATTAGTAGCTTCTCGCCTACAACGGTGATTGTACCTGTCACAGTGTGCAAGACAGGCAGTCCCTTGCCCTGTGCCCCGTTGTCTGCCTGTGACAAGCAGTTCAGTCACGATACCTGCTCTGTATTTGCCATTATGGTCACGCTATATCTGTGATGCTATCATCATTTGTCAGTATTGTCAAAAGAGAGGGATATCTTCAGGGAGCTCACAATGACCCTTACAGTCACGAGATCAGGAGACTACTAGTCTGGGCTGTAGGCTTTCTAATCAAATATATGAACAGTGAACATGTCTGGCTCGTCCTTTTTAAAAAAAAAAAAGAATCTTACGAATTTTTGGACAGAGGACCTCCCGGGTAGTTTAAACTATTCTTTTCTTGTAGCTGTTGTTCTTTCATATAAATCTGTTTTATTGTCTATTTGGAAAATACAAATCCATGGTTCTCAGCCTGAGAAAAGGCAATAATACACAAAGCCTGTCTTATCGTCTTTGGCTGAGCAAAGCCTAGCGACTCACAACTCTTCACTAAGGCTTTGACCTCCCCACAGGGCCTCACAATGCCAGGACTTGGCATCCTGTCTGTGTGCTGGAGGTAGTGGACCTCAGGGTTTCAAGTGACTTACCGTCCTCTTCATACTGCTGGAAGTAGTGAACCAGTTTGCGCATGGGCAGCCACTGCCAGCGCCACGTGACGTATGCCAGCAGCACCAGGAGCACCAACAGCACAGCTACGACACCCAGACACCCGGCTGCCACCTGCCACACGGTCAGCGACTCCCCCGTCCGCCCAGACCCTGCAACAACACACGCTTTCTATAGTCTACATCAGCCAGGTTTTAGAAGGATAAAGTGAGAGAGAGAGAAGGTACTAACATAAAGATAAACAATATAACCTGGTAGTCAACTTACCAACAGACATATATACATATATCGCAAATTAAACCAGTCCTTTTTAAATTTTTAATTATTTTACGTCAACCATGAGTGGGAAATTTAGTTATTGCTTCTCCAATAATTCATTACAACATAAGCGTTTCGTGGGTAACATTAACATTAAGGGGAAAATAAATGAACCAAACATAGTCTAGGACCTTTACATATACATTAGAAGCATTACCTAAAATTTGATTAGGATAAGTACTTGGTGTAGACTTGTATGCGTGCACATACACGCGCAGACTTATCTGTATGTTAAACTCACGAGAAACCCGTCTGTTAAAGAGATGTTTATAGTCTGTTTACACTCTGTAGTCTGTTTGATGTCTTGCTAATTATCCTAATACGAGGACTCAGGTTTTGTCTCTGAAAAGTTATATGGGAAATATTGCTAGCACTTTCTCAATGCATGAAATGGACCACAAGATTTTGTCAAGAATATTGAGAGCAGTCACAAGTTATTTTTGAGGGCTGCAAAACAAGTTCCACTGTGGACGTCCCAGGGGTTGATAAATTGTGAGCTGCTGGCCTTGTGTGGAATGAAAAACAAGTCTGTTTTGTTGCCGCATTTTTGTGTTGTACAATGCAGGCGACGTGTTAACACCCTCTGTCTCCAGTAATGCTTACGTATGTATCATAGGAGAGTATGTTAAACAGGTTAACCAGGTGAACAACCTCTACTCCAGGATATTTTACAACTGTTTTATGCTGAAATGCTGCACTACAATGTGTCTGCACATTTTCTTCATTCTCATGTTTTTGTTGGAGAACTGTTTAAATGTGATTTACAAGCAAAGCCAAGCTTTTCTGCTTCTTAAAAAGTGTTCTTACATAAATATTTTTTGTAGTTGCTTGTCTCCTACTTTTCTCACCATCTCTCCATTCCTCTCCTTTTGCCTCGCCTGTAACTTTATTTACTTTTCGTGCTGCTCGAGCGAATGATCGCACTGTTGTCCACAGAGGAAATGACTTATACAAGGTTTTCTTTATTTTGCTATTATCGTTGTAAAATGTTGTCGTGGTGTTAAAATAATTTATGTGCAGGTTATATGTACAAGCACATTCTGCAGCCCCAGAGCTTTTCCTCTGACAGTCGCATGCGTGGTGTGCAGTGAACAGCAGCCCCTCTGCACTTAATCTTGTGCAGTGAACAGTGAACAGCGGGCTGTCGGCTGGCAGTAAATCTCGCGCACAAATACAAGAGGAGACTTGCCGAGCCTCGTGTCCACACGCCCTCGCGCTGTCTCATATTTCACCTGGAATGTCGACACGAGGCTTGCGAGGCCGACTCTCATTTAGACTCTGTTGCAAATATCAGCATCTGCAGTAAGCCAGCAAAAAGTAAGTCAACCATGATGCGGAGTGACTACTGCTCACTGTAGCACATGGACTGGCACGGTCATGCCATTTGTGCCACGCCAGACGAAGAGGACTACGGCTGACCGATGCTGATTCAGGGAACATTTTTTACCTATATCTTTACTCTGAAATCCTGCTTCTCTGCCCACAAAACAGATTGCTAAAGTGCGTGTGGTCTGCAACCTTAGCAACTCAATCATCTCGTTGCAAAAGTTTTTTTTAATCTGAACCCGTCAAGAAAACTAGAAAAATATAGCCGTGTTTGACAAAATTATTTTCATGTCATCACCGACAAGTAAAAATATTATTACCATATGCTGATATATTTATTCCTTGTTTTGCACGCAGTGACAATGTGTAATAAAAGTACCAACTCTCAGCACATGTATCATACTTCGTTCATTATGAACACGACAGTTAACAGGTCGCGAAGCTTCCAAATATCTATAGTTAATATTTGCTAGAGACATTTTGCCGGCTGGTCTTTCATGTCTGTTGTCACGACCCCATCTGCAACTTCATCTTTGTCGTCGGTCGTTTCCAAATGGTGCGTGACGAAGGTGATATCGTGACACAGGCCAGACGACACTCAGCTCAATATACAACATGTTGTTATGTAGATATCATAAACAGCATATTATAATGTAGATATACAACACGTTATTATGTAGATATGATATACAACAAGTTATTATGTAGATATGATATACAACACGTTATTATGTAAATATGATATACAACACGTTATTATGTAGATATGATATACAACACGTTGTTATGTAGATGTACAACACGTTATTATTTTTTAACTCCATACTCAAGAAATGTTATATACTATCTTTTCACCAAAACAAATTTCCAAGCTTTAAGCTAAATTGTACACATGCAAAATCCTCCAATTATGTAAAAGCCTTAATGGGCGAGGTGTGTAGCTATAAATCGAGCGCCGCTGTTATAAACATGCATTCCTTAGCTTGGTCTTGACGTTCTCAGGGTAATGAGCCGACTAGACATACATCCATGTGTGTAGCCACACAGCTCCTCAAAATGACGAGTTTCCCACTACAGAGAAAATGAACAGACTTTCTCCCGAAAATGTGCGGGGTGTAGATTTGAACAACTCAGTCTACGGTGTTTAAATCACCTGACTTTAACAGGTAGTATTCAGTGTGTGTCGCAACTAGTCATCACCTGACTTTCACAGGTAGTATTCAGTGTGTGTCGCAACTAGTCATCACCTGACGTTAACTAGGGACATTGGTAAACAGAACATGTTTACAGTAAACCCATGACGTCACTGATGTTTACGGATACACTTAATTAACCTAAAGTTCTGGCTCTACCACTGATATAGTGCCCCTTGGCAAAGTAAAAATATATGTGTACATTTGTGATGTTCGCGTTTTGTTGGGTTTTTTTTTTTTTTGTTTTTTTTTTTATCTCATCCTGAGCATACTGATGCTGATATTTATAGCATTTATTCAGAGGTTAGGTTTGTAGTGGGAATAACAGATTTTGCGATATATTATTTTGTACCAAGATCAAGCCTGTTATTTGAAAACATAAACAACAGGCCACTAGACGGGTCTGTCTGGTATCGATGCTGCTGTGCCCTATAACCACGAGGTCTGCCTGCAGTAAAATGTCTGTCTCATCAATCAGCGGTATTTGCGGGGCAACCATGCCACCGGGTTCTGCTTAATGTTCAACACTTAATAATTAAAGATGCTCATTGTACTAACATATAATCAACGATTTTTGTTTTTCTTGCACAATGTTTTAAAATATAATAATTACAAAATTTAAAGTAGATTTAAACGGATGTTAAACACGGTTATTATTTTGACGATTTATAATAACCTATAAACTCCTTGAAGAGAGCAGCCTAACTTGTTGTTACTGGGAGAACACATCGATACAAATGCCATCAGACAAGATTTTAATTACCAAAGGATAAAAATCGCAAATAACAAGAGACAACAGAACAAAGGGTGAAAAAGCAGCTTGGGAATTACCAAGCGACAGAAACACAACTGCTGAGAAAGACAGAGCAGGACAAATACCGAGCAAGCAACATCTGTAGGCGATGAAGACAGCAGAAGATAGAAAGAGCTAAGTATAACAATGTGATGACTACGGAGTACTTTTTTTGTTGCTGGTGGTGGTGGTGGGGCTGCTGCTGGCGATGAACTAGGCCAGTTACCGACTTTTTCGTACAGAATGTGATTGTTGTTGAGGGAAATGAGAGACAGTGTTTTCTCAAAGCTTCTCCATGGTGTGCATGATTACAATTCTTCCACAGACCTGCAGTCTTTCTTTTTTCTTGCAGATCTTTCCACTCCTTTAATACCATAGTAAAGTTCATCAACAGAATATGGCGGCTGCTACATTAGGCTCTCACCAACTAACATTCATACATCAACAACTACCACCTAAAGGTGTTAATTGAAATGACCGAATAGAGGATCACTTAACGGATTGGCCAGGATAAGGGACACTTTCACGTACACTTTTTAGAATCTCTCCTTATGTTCAGTTTCTTCTTTTCTTCTACCTTGACACACTTTTACTTAGCTTGTAATATTTGCTTTCTCTCGCTTGCATTAAAAAGGTAGAACAGATGGGAAAAAAAAGAGTGAAGAAGAAAGAAAAGCTGACCAACCTTCGTCTGTGAAGAGGACTGGCCACGAGTCGTTGCACCAGGTGCCCGTGTAGTTCCAGTTGCAGATGCAGGCGATGCTTCCGTTCTGCGCATGTCCGCAGTACCCGTGTTCGCCACACTCAAGCGAACATTCCTTTTCACAGCGCACCCCGACCCAATTTTTTTCGCACTCGCAGCTAAACTTGCCTTCTGATTCTTTGCAAGTGCCGTGCATGCAGTTGAAGGACAAGCATGGATCAGGACCCTCGCCCTCCACACACTGAGGTTTGAACCCTAGCCCTAAAACACATTTTCGGCCCCCAGACTCGCAGTCCTGGCACCAGTCATCGCTGAGGGACGGCAAGATGGAAGTTCTTCGTGGGTTCACCGCACCACCGGTAGAGTTATCCTGAACGTGGTCGTTGCTGCTGGAATTCTGTTGAGTGAAAGGGTTGATGTGGATGTCATTTCCGCTTGCACTCGTTGTGACTGCCTCGACGTCACCAACATCAGAGAGGGAGGGCCGGTGTGCACTCGCCCCGCTAACTCCGTCTTCCTTGAGCTGACCTCCAGCTTCCCACACCACATCTCTAGCACTCCCCTCATCAGCCGGACCTCCATCTGCAGGGTGCGCGCCCTGAGCGGCTGGTGTGGGCGTGGTGAAGACGGTACCTGTGACTCCATGAGAATGAGGTTCTGCTGCAGCCATTGGGTCTCTGTGTTTTAGACTTGGGTCAGGACCTGTCGGTAGTTGGTCCGATTCAAGCGACAGAGAACCTCGACGATTAAGAAAACCTAGAAGACGGTTTATCTCCCTGGGGCACAGTGACATCGACGGGTTGTGTGCACAGATGCACATGACGGTACAGCTGGACACACCAAGCAAACACTGACCCTGGGAGTTACAGGCACTTGGCAAGGCCTCACAACAGTCCGACGAAAACATCGACGAGGTCGACGACTGCAGATCGCTGAGAGAGGCTCTTGACAGAGACGGCGGAGCGGCTGAGGCGCCGCGCGGATCGGGCGGCTGGCAAGGAGAAGAGCGGAGAAGTGCGAACATGGCCAGCATTTGGAGCAGCCACATCTTCCCTTCTGTCAACCTGCACTGAACTGGTGGTGATACACATCTCATGAAGGAGGGATATTATTCAAGTAAATAACTGTTTTCTAGTCTGTTCCGTGTCTGCATTTTACAATGTCTGCTTAACGGCTTAGTGAGTCGGCTTATTGAAGGTCAAGAAACAAGTTGTGCACGTGCTTTACATTCTTCTTTTAAATCAAAAGACCTCATCATCTCGGTACACATGGCAGAAAAAGGCTCCATTCCTCCCAGTGGCAGGAGCGGAAAGGATTTTCTGCTGCCTTCTATTTTGGAAGGCGATGGTTTGCACGAGAGAGACACAGGACGTCATAGTCTTCAGTAAGTTCTTCCATCACAAGCTTCTTGTAAGTAATCACAAGTTCTGTACTGATTCTGCCGCTTGTGAACTGGTTACAGGCATGCTGGCAGGCCCTGTGGACAGTCGGCAGGTGAGTATGCCGGCCATCAGCGCTGGGCGGGCGTCTGGCGCGGTGCCGCGTGTCCGCGTGTGGCAGGAGACAATCTGGCCTCTGGTGACGCTGGCGGCACGGCGGCCCTCATTCCACGCTCAGGTCTCGTGCACTAATTCCGGTTCTCGCGCCACGCCAACATATAACAAACTGTCAGGGTCGTAGTCACTGACCTGAAAAACAAATGAGAACAATATTATCCTTTCTTTCACACTCGTCGGAGTTTGGTTTTTTTTTTAAATGGTTTCGCCCGTGCGAGGGAAGGTAGGAGTACACGGGGCTGACTTTAACCAGCGGTCAGTTTTCCCTAGTTGCTACCCCGACCCTGAGGCAGGGTGGAGATCGCAGGCGGTACTGACTACCCGAGCAATAAAACGTCTTTCTCAGTAGAGTACTTGCTGTTGGCGTTTAGAAGAAAGCTGAGGTGAAACAGTTTGCAACTGAACATACTGTCTGGGTTAGGACCGACATGTGCTCATCATCTTTGGCTGTCCTAACGAACACAATACCGTCTGTATTCTCTAACTAGTCTCCGCTAGGTGACAGTTATTCTGTAAGTGAAACAATGTACCTTGCGTACATCACATCGGGGTTTATCCACATTCAATAAAAAAAATTGCTAAGTGTGCCAGTTTGGGACATGTAAATGATACATTTTTGAGAAAACGGTTGCCACGGATCGGCAGTCGTTGACTTCGCTGAATGAGGAGACAATTTACCATCAATGTTTGCACTTTCAAAACCAAAATTGTTCTAACCGACGGTACAGCTCCACACCGACAAATGTATTGTCTCTCTAGACATGTTCATTCCAGTCTAAAACTGCAAGACCCACTCGTATGTTATAAAATATAACGGAATTTTTTTTTTATCGTTTTCACTTTACATATTTGTTTCTTATTCACTTTACATATTTGTTATTCTGCGATATTAATTGTAGGATCAGTAGCAGTGTTAATTTTTGTGTTTCCATTCGTGATTTTGCTTTGTTATATATCAGTATGTATGATAGTGCCTCCAGCCACTGATTTTGCTTGCATACCTGTACTTCACCTGCCAATAAGAAACCTTGAATTCCTTGTAATGTTATTTAACTCATGAGATGAAGGGGAAAGGTTTTTGAAGCTTAAAATAAATTACACTAATTTCTGTTGCAAATTATATTTTGTTGTTGTTATTGTTGCTCTTTTTTTCCCTCCTTTACTTGTTTTGGTTGGGTTGTCCAAAAGGAAACAAACCACACGAAAGCCACACTAACAGCGGTGTATATACAAGCTCTGCTTTCTTGTTTCCAGCCTCGGATGTCATTTCGCATTTACAGATTACTTACCAGAAGTAGATGAGTAGCTGCCACGTGCAGATAGTGGTAAGAAAGTAGTCTAGTAGAAAGGACATCGAATTTGTTAGGTGGACACAGACTGTCATTTCCCAGATTCAGGGTGTAAGAAACAAAGTATACATAACAACTGGAAAATAAAATACTAATAATACAGTGTGGACACTAGCGTACATGCACGTCGCACTCAAAACTTGGGTGGAATGCACACATAGACCGTACATGTAAGCACGGACTACAAGCCGAATATTGATATCCCTGATTATGAGAAAGAAGATAAGAGACATAGAGAAAGATAAAAAAAATAATAATAAAGTTTGAACATTCAGTTCTCTTTAGGTTTATGTCATTTGCACTGTTCATCCTTCTCTCCTTTATATATTTTTGTTTGTGGAGAATACATTCAGTCTTAAAGCCGTTTTGGCTCAGCTCTGAGACCCTACAGCAAGCACTGGTCGGGTGAGAATTTTCGGGTGACATTTTATTGCTAGGCCAGTGGGCAGTGCCTGTGATCTGCACCCTGCCTGTTGTCCGGGTAGTAACTAGAGACAACTGGACACTAGTTGAGTAGTCAGCACCGCGTGCACTCCTACCTTCCCTCCCACGGGCGATACCATTGCATTCTGTCGGCCAGAAGTTGTTCGCCTTTAACGCACTGTTGGGGTCAATGGGATGGCAGGAAAGAAGAAAATCCATATGACGAAATAAGAACCTATATTGCACCTGTGAACCGACGTGAACTGTTGTATGAGCAATAACACAGATGCTTGCTCTTTAGAAAAGCTTCTCCAACGATACGTCAGTCTTCATTTACATGACGATTGTGTTTAAAAAACATATTGCAATAAAGTTTTTAAATGCTTCAGGTACTTGCTACCCAACAATTTCTCATTTTCTACACATGTACAGTGGAACCTCGGTTAGCGAACGCCTCGGATAGCGAATATTTCGGTTAACGAACAAAAATTTCGTTAAAAGTTTGTCTCGGATAGCGAACAAAATTTCGGATAACGAACAGCCACGTGAACCACACGTGACCGACCATCATGTCATCATTCGCGCTCCAGACACAGTTACGATCGGTCGTTCCCTATCTATGCGCATCCTTCTTATTTAGTGATTGTTGTGCTTTATTTTAATAAGATAATCCTCAATCATGATTCCAAAGAAGATTAAGAGCAATTAATAGTAGTGAGGTAATGACAAGGAAGCGGCCAACAAATGAATTTAAAAAGGAAATGATTTCAAAGTATGAAGGTGGCATGCGTCTGTCGGATATGTGATGTCGTATTACCGAAGAGTTTTACAAAAAAGACAGAAGGAACAGACACTGGACAAGTTTTTTTCCTTTAACCTCAAAGCTACAGAAAAAGGTTACCCCCGATTTTATAATGTCACGTGCTCATGGAGGGGGAATCAAAGCAGTAATTCCACCCCATCCTCACCACACCTGCTTCCATCCACGCCGTCAAAACGGCAAGTTTTCTGATGTTTCAATGCTTTCATTAATGTTTTTATATTTAACTTCATTTAAACTGCATTATAACTCTTCTCATTAAAACAAATACCTATATAGCCTGCAACTTTCAAATATTAGCGAGTCAACAGGGGCTGGGAACCAATTAAATCTATTTCCTTTATTTCTTATGGAAAAAATTGTTTCGGATAACGAACATTTCGGATAACGAACAGTTTTCCAGAACGGATTAAGTTCGTTAACCGAGGTTCCACTGTATCATAAATCTGAGCCGTGTTGCACTCGGTTATGTACACACAGACACACCACAGCCACTTTCGGCCACAGACATACACCATCCACAAACACTCACCACAAGCACGCTTCCACACACACAATGTGCGAGAAAACTACCAATATTTTGTAAACTTTCTTCCTCTTTCTTCCTTTGATCTTTATTACGAGACCCACTTGTCTCTCACCACAGTCACGCCGCGAGGGACGAAGCAACAATTCAACATCATCTGTCACACCGCGCTATAAACCATAGCAACGCAGCATCCAAGTTTAAACACTTTTTCCGAGGAAATGTTAGTATTTTAAACTCATTTGTAATAATATATTTTATGATTGGAAGCATGACTAGTTTGTAACCTTCTACACTTTGAGAAGCAGCGAAGCGATTAGCCTATAAACACTAGGTAAAAACACTACTTACTTTCCCTAACCTGCAGAGAAAATATTTCATGTCTACAGGATCTCTAGCAAGAAGCATCAGCACAGATACACACTCAAAACATGAACAGAAATACGCAAATGCGAAGGCTATCAGTAGAGCTACATACATATTTAACAAACTAATAAACATTTTTATTAAGTTACACATCTCCTCAATGCTGAAACCCCACAACAAGAACTTTCTAGAATACAGCATTACGTACATCAGTTACATATAAAAATTGCTGGTGTAACTACATCAGGAATAAAGTTGTCTAAAGTCAAGGTGCGCCTCAAACTAAATAAATACCACTGCTCACCTCATTTCATGCTCATGAAAAGCTCTTCTAGCTGAAACGTTTTTGTGACGAAGCCAAGGCGCCATGTAACGGTCAAAGCATGAAAACTGCACGAAGCTGAGACCCACAGAGGTGTGGACTATGTTGTCGCCTGTCCACTTGTTACATCAAGCAGATACCGCTGCCCCGCAAAACATTCTAACTCTCGTCCTGTGATGGCGAGGACCAGCAGAGACGACGATCTGAGCTGGGTGGGCAGCAGCTAATGAGAAGCAGTCCACACACAACAACAACAATTACCAAGCTTGTCCTCCCATGAAGCGTGCCAAGAGGTTTGTGCAAACTGCAAGCGAGGACAGGCGTCAGGGATGTGCCTGTCTTCTCAGCTCGGGGAGGGGGCGGTCGAGGCTGAGACAGCCGGGGAACTATACGTGTGCGTGACAGGTCAAGCTTGTCACCATCAGACAGGTCACGCCCGTCACTGTGTGACAAGCAGGCGAGCGCTGGCACAGACGTTTGCTTAAAGTTTTGAGGCCGAGGACTGAGTATAGTGCCAGGATATGTTGTCAGCTTTGGCTACTGTGTCCAGGCGTCCTGCAACTTTCTCTACACGGGGTCCGCTTCCAGAATCGTATTTCGGTGTTTCCTCCTACCACATTCCATTAATGCAGCTGTAAATGTGCACCTCACGTTCTAGGGTGCAACGGACTGCCAGATCATGTGACAATATAATGACCTGCCCTAGCAGTAAAGGAAGATGGGGGACATCTGGGTCCCATGTATCCGATGGGGCGGGGCAAAAAGGTCTGTGAAGCCATGGCAAACGTGCAAAAAGGCTTAATAATGTTTATTTTACCTAGGGGTGGGGGGGAACAAACGCGGAACCCTTATCCTACCCTTGTGTTTCTCAGGTAACCCACGTGTGTCTTGGATAGGTTCCATGGATATATATATATCCAAGATAGATCCCACTTGCATAACCTACAAATTTCATGTGTTTCTCAACTGTTAAATTTTGTATTATGCACAGACCATTGGCTCTCGTTGGATAACATGACGTCTCATAAAGAATTTTTTCCATTGTTCTTGACTAATTAAAATATGCTTGGCAAATGCTTTCGCAGTTGTTCGTCTTGCGATGATCCAAGGATTTCACCTCCAACACTGCAGTACGGATGACCCCGTCTGTCCCTCTTAATCATTAACTCGTGTTTCGAAAAGCAGCAAAATAGAACCGAAGTCCTGTTCCATTATTTCATGCACCATTATTCAGGCTGACAAGCCTGCTTTGAACACTCGAATTTCTTCAAAGTAAACGTTCCGGCCACCCATAACGCTCAGCGAAGAGCACCATGGATGGAGAGACCGGAGATGAACGGAAGATGGGACACCAAAGAACGAACGCGACCCCGCAAAGGGACCCCGCAAAGGGCCCCGCCCACCCCGGCTTCACACAGTGACCGTCGCGAGACGGACCGCACGCCCATTGCCCTAGATCAGACCTGGGCAAACGCCGGCCCGCGGGCCTCCTGTCTCTGACCGGCCCGCCCGCCAGTATATATACTATATATACAGTATTGGGTAACACTGAGTTAACTATATAAGTCCGGCCCTCTCGAACCATCCCAGTTTCTCATGCGGCCCCTTGGGAAAATTAATTGCCCACCCCTGCCCTAGATCCAACTACAAGCTTTTTAATGGCAACAACTTTAATACATGTATACGCTAGTGGAGCTAGAATTACCGCGGCTGCTGGCACCAGACTTGCCCTCCAATAGATTCTCGTTAAAGGATTTGAAGTGTACTCTTTCCAATTACGGAGCCTCAAAAGAGTTCCCTATTGTTATTTTTCGTCACTACCTCCCCGAGGTGGGAGTGGGTAAGTTGCGCTAGCAAAAGTCCGGCCTGAGTCCATCACTCGCCGCTTATTGCAGACACTTTGAGAAAAGATTTCAACACTAGGTAGACACCAAGTGTTGCTCCTTAACATCGATTTCACTTCAACTCGAGGGTGAAATTATTATTTATTTTATTTTTTGACTTTGAGGTCGCACTTTTATTCTCATGATCGTTATTCTTTTAGAGCTTTGCACCAGGCCCCCCCCCCTTTTTTTTTCATTTATTTTTCTCCCAGCATCTTGATCATCACGGCGATCGCCACCAAAAGATAAGAATATTTCAACAAAAGAAATGACTGGCATTTATTGTGTGTCTCTCCTTGGAGTAAAAAGATCAAATCCAGCTTTTTTTTAAAAAAAATTTGTTCTAGACATCTCTGATGTCCTCATAGTAAAATCTGTCAATTGATGATCATATGCTGTACTTTATAAAAATTTGACAGACAAAAACTCTTTCCAATAGCTCAGTTTTCTTTAAAATTCTACATCAGTTCCAGCATCCCTATTTGTGCTCGTACTGTTGTTGACACATTAAAAAAGTGTTATCCTTGTTACACTGTTTCCCAGTAATAATAAAAAAAGAGACTGATTAAATGAGAAACAGAGAAAAAATGACATATTTTCATAATTAAAATTTGTCTGGGTTTAGATTATAAGCAGTCTCACCTTTCTGAGTAATATGAAAGATTAAAAATATTTGACTGTTTTGTCCTTGCAGGTGCATTTATGTACTTGGTGTCAAACCCTTCCTTTATTGGCTATGTATCTACAGAACAAGCCGTGACCACTGGGCACATAAGGCACTTATGACTGCATTTATTTTAAATAAATATTCATTTGCAATGGAACACTTGTACATGTTTTCTTCTGCTTTTGTCTGCATTTGGTCACTTGAATTTGTTCACTTTCTTCAGTGTTCAAAGGTGTAGAAGGTTAAAATGTCTCCTAGAAAACAGTCATTTTGTCTTTTTTCATGTATACAGACTTCTCTTTTCTTGCACATTATTTACCACCAGTGAATGCCTGGATCCCTGTGATTGCCCGTCCAAGAATCAAAGCATGAATGTCATGAGTGCCTACAAACAGAAAAATGTCAATAACATATTACTTTTCATTGGCAAAATTTATCAAGACATTTGCAGTATTATTTACCATATGACTGAGTGTTTTTACGACTTCTATAATAACACTTTTAAGATTTTTACAAAAATATGTAGGTTCAAGCAGACAGCACTCAAGCATTATTATTTGGATCTAGTGAGTTTAGATGTATTAGCAGTTCCTTTGTTAAAAGGGAAAAAGATTGTGCTACTTTAGAGATAGTGCTGTATGCAGTCTGTGGCAACAGGCTTGTTTCACCTGACACACCCGATTGCTTCATATACATATCTCAATTAAAATCAAAAGGTGCAAAAGACAAAATGTGTGTGAGATGTTAAAATCAACTTCTGCAAAAGGGATCGTCTTCAAAATACAAGGCAAGGTTGAAAGTGCTAGCATGACTATCACAAAGACCTGTTTCTCTTTCCAGTAGGTCTAATAAAGAGTTTGCGTCCTGGCCTCAGGACTGTGAAGACTATAAAATCATATTAAGAAAAGAAATTGTAAATCACTATTCTTCCCATGCAGGCAGTATTTTCCATATAGTGGTAAAAAGTTCAATATATGTAATTATGTGGTGTCTCAAAACATTTTCTAAAGGATTTCATGCAAATAATACCTTCATATGTGTTGACAGCTTCCAGATTCATGACATGTCGAATGACATGGTACTCATCACAAATGCCATTACCACCTAGCATGTCTCGAGCAACACGTGCAATGTCCAATGCCTTCCCACAGGAATTCCGTTTAATCATAGAAATCATCTCAGATGTTGCCCTTGCAAGGAATACAATTACATGTGGTATCACAAATTACTTGTGGCAGACAGAAGAATTATGCTAGCTACACTAGTTTCAATTAAATTACAGTAGTTTCACCATAGAGATGCACACTGCACAAGCTATTGACTCACAACTCTTTTTCTCTCTTAGTTTCCTCATTTCAATTGCTCTGGGACAAAAGTGACTATGTTAAGATGAAATCAATCAAATGCAACCATTACAGTAGTCTTAAATACCTAGAATTTTTACTAAAAGTTAGAAACTTTTTTTTCTTACTTCTTTGCAAAGTTCCTGAAACTTTCTATAAAATTTCTTCCTGTCATGTCTTCAATAATGGATAAGTAAGAGAGAATTTTTCTTTATTTTAACTCAAGCAGCAGATTTTTTCATGAGTATGAGGACAAAAAGTAGAGTCCCATTTCTAAACACAGAAAATACACTTACTTGCCCTGATCCTTGAGTCGACCAACTTGTAAGCAAGATTGAAGACCAAGAGAAATATCTGTAAGCATGTCTGCCATCTTTTTTTGAATTAGCTGGTTTGCAGCAAGTGGTCTTCCAAACTGTTTTCTGAAATAAAATTTGGGATTTTTGGTCTTCCAAGATTGTCATCATGCATGAAAGGCCATAACTAGCAAAATAATTATGTTCTAACCATACACAATGCACTTTTTTCTTCTCTGACATGTGCAATAATTATTACAGAGAACTGTTTTGCAAATGTACACAAGAAGCTGTTTGAATCTATGGCTGCAGCCCCAAACTGACTGTAACAGATTTAAGATTTGGGAAAACTTGATAAATTTGCCATTTTTAGACCCTGACTGCACTCTAAAATCTGGCAGTATACAGACGTTGGCCCCCACTACCACTACTCCTTCTCTCAAGTCTGTTAGACTAGTTTGAGAAATGTCTGGAAGAAATGTCTACAATAATCCAAAATTATACAAAACATCAGGAAGGAAAAGGCACCGGTCTAGTGTGTACTGGCGAGCAGTCTCCAGGCAAAACTCTGCAGCCCCCAGCACACCCCAGGCAATACCATATCGAGCATTATTCAGACATCCAAATGGACCCTGCAGATAAAGAACAACAGAAAAATTAATGCATCAGAAAAATTTTTCTGTAAATGGCTGTTATTTTATTCACACATCTGCTCTATCTTGCAACTATCACATAACATAACAGTTGTTTTGGAAAAAGAAAAAGAATAATATGCTGAGTTTATATAGCAATTTTTTCCCCACCATTATAGGCAGATTCAAAGCACATACTAAAAAGAAAGGAAAAAGAACAGAAAAACACACAAACATAATAAAAATGAAAAAAAAAAACAGTTGTAGAGTCACTGTATGTGTTTTGGTGAGATGTTAATATCAGCTCCAATACTGTTATTTTTCAGATGTTTCTTTTGTGGAATAATCCTAAGCACATCTTGAACCTTGAAGTGTTCAGGAGAATAGGAAAATCTCATCAGGCCTTGCAATGGTTGAAGCTCTGCAGTTTTTGGAGGAATGAACCAGAAGTGTTGTACCATTGTTGACAGATATAGAAATAATTCCATTCTGGCAAGTGTCTCACCCAAACAAATGCACCGACCAATAGAGAAGGAAATTAACTCTTTGGATCACCACAGTTTGCTATACTCTCCTATGAAATGTTCAGGTCAGAATCTGTCAGGGTCACCCCAGATCTCTGGAGCTCCCAACATAGACTCCAGGTTGGGGATGACTAAAGTGCCTTTAGGGATTGTGTATCCACTAAACTCCATGTCATATTCAGGGACAAACTTAGTGGCACAGCAAAGAACTTCCACTATGACAGCCTCCACATAGACTAACTGGGGTCTGTCTTGTATGCTGGGCGCTCGCTCTGTTCCAATAACTCTTGTGGATCTCTTCATAGCACTTGTTCTAATAGGGTGGTGAAGGAAGTAAACCTGAATCCAGCAGATAATTTTAGAGCCTGTATCCATGCCGCCTACAAAGTTGTTGAAGACTACCTTAGGGAGATTAGAATCTTTAAACTATACTTTATAATCTCATACTTGTGGTAAAAATGTTTAAAATTGAACAAATCAGAATGTGAATTTACTGTTGATGTGAGGTGATCCTGACTGCCTGTCGTGATGATGATGTATTTCAATGGCGAGAACATTTAAGTGTCAATAATGAAGGTTTATAATCCTGTTAAGTCAAAACCCCAAAACAAGATGGAAGCGAAGAACAGGACACAGAAGCCATTAGTGGATGAAAATATTGGTTGGAAGAAACAACGCAGCACAAACAGTGACGAACAATAAGAATAAACAAGAACAGTGCAGTAAACATCACAGATCGGCAAAATTCGCTAAAACTCGACACAGATCCATGGAGAAAACAAAACGGCAGAGAGCTAGTCACATACAGCCAGCTAGGCGAAGGGACATCACTCTAGAAATGCCTCTTGCTCACTTACTTCTGCATAAAAAAAGCCTTTATTTGAAATAAAGCTTTTCCTTAATTTTAATTTACTAAAATTTGGTATTATAACACAGCACTTGTGTCTTGCTAGTACAGTAATGGTGTATGATCCCTTTTCCTATCAAATAAACCAACCAGCCAGCCAAGCATGTCTATATTATGATCGTAAGACCTATTTTGAACAGTTGACTTTACACAATAGTGTGATAGCTGTAGCTGGTCTTGTAAGAGGCTGTATGGGTGCTTAGTACATTTGGATATACTGTTCATTTTCTGGCATGCCATAGAGGCATGCACCCATTTCCACATTTAAAAAAAAACCCACTGAAATCTGAGACTGAGATCACCTTGCAACAGTTTTTCCCTTTGCTTCTATGTTTAATTTTAAAAATTTAAATATAAATGTCAAACCACAGAAAATAATTTAAGCCTCACCCCAAGACCAGAAATATTTGGCAGCATATTCTCTTCTGGAACTTCAACATCCTCCATAACAATCTGCCCAGTGACACTAGCACGCAGTGAAAATTTCCCCTCAATCTTTGGAGCAGAAAGCCCAGGTGTGCCCTTCTCAATGATGAATCCACGAATACGGTTGCTGTCAGCATCACATTTGCCCCACACCACAAACACATCTGCAATTGGTGAGTTTGTAATCCTAAAAAACAAAAACAAAAAAACACACAAACAAAAACAAAAATGAAAGGTTTCATATGCTGTTTGTCTTGTTGAAAACAGACTAACAGCAGTTTCATGACAAACAGTTCATTTGATCAAGAGTTCATATGACCAGTTCCATGTGCACTAAATGTAATGATGATTTGACACGTTATCACATACAATGTTCAGTAAGTGGTAGTTTACAAATAATATTGTCCACAGTTGTGTTTTGCGCTTCTCTGATTTATCCTCTCTATAACTAAAAAAATCTGTACAGTTTGCTACTAACCTGACATACAGTTGAAGTAGTAACAGGTGTTAATATTTTTGTTCTTCAATGTACACAGTTTTCTATTTCATAAAACCAAAGAATGTAATTGTGAAATGTATAATTTTTTGTAAAATAGAAGCATAACATATATGAATCCTGTACAAAGCAGAAAGACTGTAGCACAAACCATGATTTGCTTCCATTTAGAATAAATGTTTTCTTGCTTGCATTGTATTTAGCAACTGTCTCCATGGAAGATGGATCACTGCCATGGTTTGGTTCGGTCAGACCAAAACAGCCAATCAACTCTCCTTTTGCAAGTTTAGGAATGTACTTCTGTTTCTGATCTTCTGAACCATAAGCATAAATTGGCCACATTACCAGACTGGACTGTACACTCATTGCTGATCGATAGCTGCTGTCCACTCTGAAATGATGCGTAAAATTGGTTGAAAAAAAGGCTTAACACTTTACATTTATCTACAATGTGTACAAGAAAAACATCAAATAAAGTACTGATAGCATCATGCAAAATGTGTTAATAGTATTGTAATAGTATAGTCAGTTTTATGAGCCCAGAGCATGTTGGAGGGATTGAAGGGTGTGGAGTGATGCAGAAGGGAGTCCAGTAAAAAGGAAGTTGCAGCAATCCAGTCTGAAGAAATAAAGGAGACAAGTAGCTTGATGGTGACAACAGTACTCAGACAGCGATGGATAGCGGTGAGGCATCAGGGACAGAAAAACAAGTTCTCACCAAAGAGGTGATGCAGGGTGCATGAAAAGGATGGAGTTCAGCATGACACCAAGACTCTTCATGCTAGACAGTAAAGGAATTGTGGTGCCAGATAATGAGGCTAGAGGAAGAGACAGCAGAAAGGTTCAGTCTAGCGCCAGCAATCAAGGTTTCAGTCTTGTCAGGGCTGAGCTTCAGTTTGTTTTCAGTCATCCAGTTCTGTATGTCAGAATATCAGTGACTGATGGAGAAGAGTTGACATATCGTTTGATATCGTTTGTGATGGCAAGATAGTGGAGATCATGGTGTATGCTGACAGGGACTGTGTCAAAAGTGGAGAGGACAAGGTCCAGAACCAAAACTAATTGAAAGCTATCAACAATATAATCATCATAGCCATTTTCATTTCACATGGTTACAAAGAAAGTTACTCTCAGGAATTTAATAATAATTATCTTCCTTTTGAAAATGGTTACGGCATTTATTTATTTGTAATGGCTTGACGGCATTTGAAAATTTGCTATACTTTAATACTGAACTGCACAATATATTTAAAAAAACAGAAACAACTAATGATAAGTTCAATATCTTAATCTTTGAATAGCTGCTAGACAGTAGCAATAAACCTTTGCAATATTTTAACAGTTTTCTTTTCTTCCAACCTTTCTAGTTCACGTGTAATTAGTCCATATCCAACAGAAGACAGCCCTGCACAGCCATAGCCTTGGATAGTAGGTCCTAACACCCCCATGTCACCCAATTCTCTCATGATAGCAGGATCAAATTCTGCACAACTCAAATTAAAATGCAGTTTCAGCAGTCTTGTCAAAATTATCTGCAAAGACAGATCTTAAACTACTTCAGAGCACATAAGTACTCAGGAACCAACAATATGTTGCAGGTCACTTGACAACCACTTAAAGAGACATTTCTAACACTGTAGTAAATGAATCTTTCAATAACAGTAATATTCAACTTTATATCTATTTATGTCTATAAGTAAAAATGTAAAAATGATAAAAGAAATTTGTTTGTACAGGGAGGTGTGTAACATTTTGCAACTCAGATGTTCAGTATTCTGGATACATGTTGGGGTTTTTTTGGTGGGGGTTAGGAAAAATTATTTTAATCCATTCAGATATGCAGCCAAAATTAGGGAATATGTTGCATCACAACATGATGAGCATAGAGTTTAATATTATTAGAGGTTGTGAATCTTAAATTACTGCTAATTAGGCATCACCGAAAACCATGCAGTTCTTAGGAAAAATATTAATCAAGCTCCATGCTCCATGTTAATAACATAGGCCAGAACAGTCAGTCAGCATGGACATCCAAATATTGGAAGTCACTAGGTGATAAAGTAATATAATAATTGTGCTGGTTAGCATTCTCTGATTCAGATGGAAGAGGTAGTTTACAATAGTGATTCCAGCATTCTGAGAGAAATCTTCAATCCATACTGATCACTGCAAAGAACAAGATCTTAGCACTGTGCGCTATTAGGATTCAGCTACCTTCGGGTAGAACAGGCATCAAGGTGTCAATCAGATCAGATAGGGGTTGCAGGCAAACTGGTCACCAAACATATTCCAGTCTAGTCAAAATTGCAAAAAATTCAGTTATGAAAACTTTAAGAGCTTAGTATATGGTATATATAATCATAACTATGTATACCTTCAAGTCTGTTTGCCATCAAAATTCGTGGCATGAGCTTTTTTTGGCAATAACTGCGGAACTGATCACGAATAATGCATTCTTCCTCTGTAAGTTGTGATTCCAGGTTTAAAGCATCCCTCCATGAAAACTCCACTATGAAAAATATATAACAATACATCATCCTTTTTTTTTAATACATTTACATTTTTAAAGTACAGTGACAAAATTAAATGAAAAAATGGTGAAATTTCCTTTTTAAAAAAATTACTAATATCTACAACATATGACATTCTAAATGAAACTTTCTTTACTGCACTATGTTATGCTGTGCACATTATCTAAAATAACAAAATGGTTTCTAAAATGGTTTGATACCCAGAAATGATATGTCACACATAAAACGGTAAAAATATATCTAAAGAAGAGTACCTTTAGATTTAGTAGCTGGATCTTTTGCTAAAGAAGAGTGTTCTTTTTGGAATTAAGGAACCATAAAGGAAAGCAAGCAAATACATTAATTTCGCTGAAACGGTTTATGCCTTGAAAACTTAAGATTACAACATATTTTATAAAGTGATTCTGATTCCATTTAAGTACATGTATTCACAAATATGAAATCTATGAACCATTAAATCTTATCAACAGCAGAAAATTCACAATGTCTAGCTGCAGTTATGAACACCTTAATTGCTGAATCACTTTCATTTATGGCAGAAAGAATTTTCATTTCAGAAAATCAATGAATTATATGTATATGTTAATTTCTTTCCTTCACTTCCTACCCCCTACCCAGACAAGCAAAGAGCGAGTGAGACTGGTGGTGGGCGAAAACGAAACAATGATGAAGACAACTAGCATTTGTGGCAGTTAGCAGACGACACTCACAGCGATCTGTCCAATAGGGACGCTGAAAATGGACACACCTCCACAACCACCACCATCATAATTTAAGCTTCGCTGAAGTTAAATACCAACAGCAACACATAAAGGTAGCCCGTTATTAGTTATTATAATAAAGAATATGTCAAAAACTCCTTCACAAACGAGTATTATATATTAAAAACAAATACGTGTTGTCTTCGAACACATGTCCCTGACTCCAAAAAAGATACGTGTAACATTAGCTGTAGCAGCATTTCTGAAAGATCGACGGTGAAGGATCTGAACCAGACATGTATTTCTTCCGAACAAGTCGATAATTGTCCTTGAAAATGACATAATGTAGTAAAATACTAAACACAACTGCAGCCCAAGCAAAATATCAGTGATGATTTCGTAAGTAACCTTGACCCTTCTTTTTTTTCTAAAAGCCTGACAAATTTATTATATCAGAAATACGCTATATCAAAAAATCAAATTTTCTTAATAAAAGAGAATTTAAAAAATAGTTTTAAATATAATTCAACTGGATATGAATATTTAACATTTCTTTCTCTTAGTTTTACTTATTTAATGTAATAACTAAATATTGCCAGTCTCAGACTGATGCAATCAAGTGCACACTAGCATCATGGCTGACTATAGCGAGTTCATTCTTACTGAAATAGACAAAGTCGGCGAAATCGATACACTTTCTTTCGCCAGAAAGATTAATGTCGATCACCAAAAAATAGTTGGTGCTGTGAAAAGTTTGCAGACTCATTCGGATGTGAGATTTGTTTTGTTTTGATTGTGTATATATTTTATACAGGCTGTCTGCTCAGTGTATATTTCTCCCAGATTGAACAGTTTAGTTTGCCGCCCTATGCTCCACTGAGGGTGAAAAGGAATTAAAAGAAAAGGAATAAGATGTGCGCATGCACTTGTGTGCATTATTATTTATCTAATTGTATTTGTTTGTCCACAGGTTATTGAAGTTAAACAGGTTCAAGGGACTAGTCTACAACTGACAGAGGAAGGAGCACGGGTTGCAGAAAATGGGAGCTATGAGGCTCTTGTCTTTAAGGCAGTACCAGAAAATGGAATTACTCAAGCAGAATTAATGGTATATTTCCCTTGAAACTTGTTATTGTTAGTGCAGTATTCATGTTTCACAGTCCTCCTAATGTGTATATATGTGTGTGTTTAGTAAATTAACAACAAAAAATTACTTTTCAAATTCAAGTGATTGAATATGTGTATGATGTGTAGGGAAAATATGTGTATAGCTTAAATGTGTGCCATTTCTAACATGGAATGGGATTGCATTAATTCCTCAGCAGTGTAAGGAAAAAACCTAAATCAAATATTCCAAGATTGTAAAAGAAGTTGTTTCAGTTGAATCGCTTGTAACAATAATGTACATTATTGTAGGAAGGAATTTGTTTAAATTTGACAGAAATCTGTGCCAAATGCTAAAATAGGAGTTGGCAAGGCCATTCAAGCGGGATGGATTGAAATTGACAAAAGTACAGGTAGTGAACCTAGAGTACTTCGAAAAGTAAGTACAAAGCTGTATTTAATATTACACAGGTATTGTGTTATGAGAGAAGCAAGATTTTATTGCTGTTTTATGTAACATGTACTCATCTTAGTTAAAGGTCTAACAAACTGCAAGTGCTTTGAAGCACAGAACAAATCATGTCATCACAATGAGGCTGCACGAATGACATGGAAGCTGGAGTCTTGACCACTTTCTGAATAGGATAAAAGAAGATGTTTGGAAAAGATACATGTTTGGAAATACATGAAGTATTTCACTTGCATTTTGGGAACACTTATTTTATAATAAGCTAAACTTAGTTCTCCAAAAGGGATTTCGCACAATCAGTTTCTGTTTATTTGTATGTTAATGGACTTATATCAGCTTATATCTTTATTTGCATTTCTGATGTATGGCGATATAATGTTCTTATCGTTTTAGTCTGTTAAACATCTGGCAGTAAATAATCTCTCAGCTTCCTTTTCTCTGGAGCTCTGTATGCATGTATTTTAAAAAGGGGACGTGCACACAGATTTAACTAAATTGAAACTTCCAAAGTCTAGTTCTCACAGCCAGAATGAGAACTCCGGGAACTGACATGCTTTTTATGATTTAATGAGAAATGGTTGCTTTTATTGAGAATTGTGATAACTCAAACCTTGTTTCTCTCAAACAGAACAAAACTGTAAACTCAGATTTGGGAAATTGTAGTTAATCTTGCAATAAACTATAGCAACCATTTGATAATAGATTTGCACCACAGAAAGCCATTAATTTAAAGTTTAAAGGATCCGAGACGCTAGTTTTTGAGGGGGCAAAAATTTAATAAAGTGCAATAATAATAATAACAATGTTCATTGTCAGGTTGACTGTATTGAGGATAACGTGCAGCAGTGTCTCCTGAAGATAAAAGACCTTGCCTTGGATGGAGTGACAGATGCTACCAAAGCAGAATATAAAAAGCGGAAACTCATAGTGGAAGTGTATGTGTAGTGGGTTTTTAAAAAAAAAATATTTATTGTATGTAATTAGTCATGTATTCCATCTTTCATTTCAAACAATATGTAACCCCTAAATTGTGATGCTTACAGATTTTCTTAAAATGTTGATTGACATTGTTACTTGTAGCTAATTATTGGCTGCATTCATGTATTGTTCAGTATGCTTTGTACATTGCTCAAGATGGAGATTAATTTTTCTGTTCTTAAATATGATGGGAACTCCTGTAAATATTGTTATGTGGTTAGTCTGACCTGACCCAGGTTCATAAGCTAACAAGAAAACTTTATAATTACATACCTGTAAATTTAAGTCATTTGCTTTTAGATCATCTGACGTGCACATCTTATTGTTTGCATTGCTATATTCAATATATTTTTAGAGTATAACAGAGTTTATTGGGGTCAACATTTGCCTGTTTGACCATTTATGAGTCATTTCAACAATGGGACTTGATGTGACCACCGATTACAGAATCAGTTGCTATTCAAATGAATTTTTCTGCAGACGTGCACACATACAAATTGCAAAAGATAGAGATAGTTGCATTGCATTATCCATACTGACACACGCAGGCACAACCCTGATGCAATGTGCAAGCATTAAAATGAAATTCTGGGCATTTAGAACTACAAGTGGATGGAAAATAGGCACCCGGTGGCACGATGATCAGCACCTGCCACCAATACAATGAAGGTTGCCTGTTCTGGGTTCAATCTCATCTCGGGCACACTGTTTTTTCTTTGCATGTGACATCAGTTTACAGGGATGGCTTCCTTGCTGTGATATAGTCTTAGTTGCTGGCTCAGAGTAAAGCACTACTCCATCCACCCCCCTCCTTTCCTGAAAGTAGACATCAAATGGGTGGTTAATTGGAACCATGCTGATAAAGATTTCTTTATTACAGAAAAGAAACAAGCTTCAAAGTGAGAAAGGGACCCAATTTTAGTCTCACTGTTGCCAAACCAGAAGTTGACCTGACACCACAAATGATACAAAAGTAAGTACTTTTGGTAAAAATGTGTTACATTTTGACAATCTGATCATGCATCTGTTAAGAATAACCTGATTTATCTTGAAAAAAAATTACGTTTTTTTTTTTTCTAATTCCATTTTGTAACAAATTTTTGCAGCTTCTGAATGGTAGTAAAACAGAAGAGTTTAGCTGCTGATGTTGGTCAAATGATGTGATGAGTTCAAGGCAGATAATTGAGAGAGTCCCATAAAATCATTAGAATTAAATCTTGGTGATGTTTAATCCACCCTTCATTCATCTATTTTCTACCTCCTGCCTGTGTCCCAGTGGTACCTGGAAGACAAAGCAGTTCAAGCCATACAACTTTGATGCCATGGGTGTTGCGCCAGAATGTGGCCATTTGCATCCATTACTCAAAGTCCGAACTCAGTACCGACAGATTTTCTTGGAGATGGGGTGAGTGACTGCTGTGTTTATAGTACTTAAATGAACATTATTTCACAATTAAGGATAATCATATAATCAATAAGGAAATGTAAGCTGTTTATTGTATGACTTATCAGTATTTCATCAGAAATAACCTGATGTTAGATCATGAGTATGTTCTGTCCTTTCTGTCTTTTTTTAGTATAATTTTGTCAGCAACACTAAATTTGTGTCTGATTATAGCTTTGCAGAAATGCCAACAAACAACTTCATTGAAAGTAGTTTCTGGAATTTTGATGCATTGTTTGTTCCACAAAAACATCCAGCACGGGATGCGCAAGATACCTTCTTCATATCAGGTTCAGTATCCTTTGAGCCTGCATTAATTTTTACCTAAAATAGCATGAAATAAAAATTTAGGAAATTTAAAGAGACCAACATTGAAAATGGTGATATGGGAACAGTTTGAGAAACTGCAGATAAAGAGCTAAAGCTCTGGCTGTTGACAACAGAGAAGCCAGGTGTTGTCAGTTGAGTTGCTGTGACAACAATATGTGAGGAGAATGGAAAATTGTGTGTGTATGTGTGTGAGAGTAGATGGTGATGAATCAGAAAGGGAAAGTTTGTCAAGAGTATATTGAATAAGGAAAGATAATAATAAAGTATGTTTCTTCTTTGGCAGATCCCCAAAATGCCAGTGCTTTCCCAATGGAATATCTTGAAAAAGTTAGAAAAGTTCATGCAGAGGGAGACTTTTGCTCTAGAGGGTGAGACAGATTTTCTAACACATCAAAAGTCATCATTTTTTGCATCGGAATAATGTTTCTCTGTGACGTTACTAGATACATAACTTTTCTCTTTAATGATGCTGGAGTGATGTTTCTGGCTAGAGGGTGACAGATTTCTTTCTTTTAACCTTTTTCATAGATCTGTATTTTCTCTTACGAAGTCAGTATGCATCCACTTTTGCAAACTGCGAGGTATGTTTCCAAACCTGTCTATTTCTGTTAATGGCACAGTACTCAAAGTGGTCCAGGAAGTAAAATTCCTCGGGGTTATCTTTGACCATAAACTTTTCTGTCTCATATCAAATCTCTACGCCTTTCTTGTCGGAAAGCCTTGGACATTCTCAGAGTAGTTGGCCATGTCAGCTGGAGGGCGGACCGCACGGTCCTGCTTCGTCTGTATCATGCCCTGGTCCCCTCCAAGCTAGACTATGGATCCATCATCTATGGCTCTGCTTCAGACCCTATGGCAACGCCACTGGGACACTCTGGGCCAAAATAAATTACATGCCACCATTCCGTGTCTTTCTGACCGCCTGTCTTCGTGTCATCCTGTGAGGCGGCAGGAGGTGGTCCATTGTCATATTTCCAAACAACAAACCGTCGGTAACCAGGAGCTTAAAAAATGTACTAAATAAAAAAAAATATATTTATTTCACTGGTGATGCCTTGGCTAAAAGATCTGCGGATAGAGGTAAGGGGATATGACTACAAACTGTTCTTATTTTTCATATTATTTTACCTTATACTGTGGGTTTTAGTAAACATTAGAATTTATGCAAAGAAATAAATCCCTTTGTGGCAGAGGAAGGAGGAGTACTTTTGCATGTACAGTATCATCTATTTTCCAGATATATGTACGATTGGAAGATGGAAGAAGCAGAAAAAAATGTACTGCGCACTCACACAACAGCTGTTAGTGCAAGGATGTTGTACAAATTAGCTCAACAGGTGGGTTGCTGTAGGTGTGTGTGCTTATAAATAAGCATATGCTTTTGGCTACATGCTTCAGACAGTACGTGTACAGTACTTGTATGATTGCATATGTGAGAGGTCTGTCCCTTCACCTAACAGGCTGAGGGGATCAGCTCTCCTTTGTTTATGTTTTGTGGTCGTGCTTCTTTTGGATAAAAGTGTTGGACCTTCATGTTTACATGTTCTTCTTCTTTGTTTTCTTACTCTTCTGGTTTGCAACATGGCTGTATATAATGTTATTTTGAGATGTGAACTGTTCGAGTTTATTGGCTGATTCCACTCCGCCATGCATCACTCATTATTATTATGTAGTTAAAGATGCTGACATTTCTGAGAAATAAATCTGTGAATGTGTAATGATATCAAAAGCTTTAAGTGTGGTTTGTTTCTAGCATATACTTGTTATCATGTACTTCCTCAAATATGTACCTTTATAAATTGTATTTTGTGTAAGAAGAGGTGGCAGTGTTGTCCTGCCAGTCTTTTCTTTTTTTTAACTTCTTGCCAACACGGAATAAGAATGTAAATTTCATGAACACAGTCTCACAGGTATCAATAATATATTTTTCAGAGACCTTTCAAGCCTGTCAAGTATTTCTCTATAGACCGTGTTTTCCGAAATGAGAATCTTGACGCAACACATCTTGCAGAGTTTCACCAAATAGAGGGGGTTGTTGCAGACTATGGCCTCACACTGGGCAATTTGATGGGTGTTATCAATGAATTCTTCAAGAAGTTAGGCATGTCATGGCATTTTTATTTGATTACTAAACACTACTTTATTATGTAAATGCAATAATTACACAATACAACTATTTCCAACAAGACGAGCTACTAAAACTGGTTTTCTAGTGTGTCATCATTGTGTTAAGTGGAACATTATTATGCAATAGAAAATTTTAATACAAAGAATTCTCAACTGGCATTCTACAGGGGAAAAAGTAATAAAAATACTGTCCCTTCTCATTATCTTACCATTATGCAACACAGATGTTGGGGACATAAAGCAGGTATATGATAACTAGGGGTTACTTGAGGGGAAAGTCTCTCTTCCCCAAAACTTGTTTAGAGGTGAAATTGGAAAAATAATGAGATAACTAGATGGTATAATTTTTTCTTAAAGTTTTATCAACTGTCACTAGCTTTTAAACACAGGTGTTGAAATCTGTGCAGGAATTACAAAATTGCGTTTCAAGCCTGCATACAATCCTTATACTGAACCCAGCATGGAGATTTTCAGCTTTCATGAAGGTAATGCTTACTGAAAACATTTGTAAGGTGACATTTTTTATGCTTAATGTTTTAGTTTTCAACTGTATACATAATTCTTTCCTTTTCAGTTTTATCCCTTTCACATTGCTGAGACAGGGTAATTTTTACGCTGTCGGTAGTTAAGAAGTGTTGGTGCAGTCAGGATTTTATACCTGTTTCAGTGAAGGAAAAAAAATGTCTCTGGTGATTAGGTGGCATGGTAAAAAGAGGGACAAACATTTTTACTACTATGCACATTCTTTTAAGAAACACAAACATTTGCTTTAAGGCTGTCAAGATGTGTAATCTTAGTGGACTTAAGACATATGACAGCACTATAATGTTTAACACAGAGCTCTTGGTTCCCAGCTAGTGTCGTAGCAGTTAGTGAGCACCCAGCTAAGGTATCTGTATCAAACATGAATGTACCCAAACAGATGTTGCAATTTTATCATGACCAAATATCCTGATTTCTGATTTCAAATGATCTTCTCTGTGCAGGTCTAAATAAATGGGTTGAAGTAGGCAATTCTGGAATGTTCCGACCAGAAATGTTGCTTCCCATGGGTCTTCCAGAAGATGTCTCTGTCATTGCATGGGGATTGTCATTGGAAAGGTGGTGTTTTTGTTATTTTTGCATTACAGTGTGCTTCTGCAATTTTGGTGCAGTTTTATATTGGGGATCTTCTATAAAATTTTATATCATAATATTTAGGTGCAGATACATTTTGTAACAAAGTCTCTTGGTCACATGATCTTTCTGTGCATCACTTTGTGCCTTAATATTTTTTTTTTAAATTAGATGTTGTGGAACTATGTTTCTTAGTCTTGTCAAACTGATATATTTTTTCTTTTCAGACCCACCATGATCAAATACAAGATCAACAATATAAGAGACTTGATTGGCCCAAAAGTGAACCTTCAGATGGTCTATGATAATCCAATCTGCAGACTAGACAAATAATGATTTTAGGGATGTTAACAAATTTTAATTTAGCTAGTAAAGAATTTCAGTTTTCTTCCATTCTGAGTTTCACACCATATGAGCATATAAAAAAATAAACTGGACTTCAAATAATAAAAATTTATCTAAAATACTAAAGGATGAAATTTTGTGAATAGAGTTGGTATGCAGTGTTTTTGATAATATGCCAAGTGAAAGCAGATTTAATAATAATAATAAATGGGAACTTATAAAGCGCAATATCTCAGCCAAAGGCAGACTCATTGCACTGAACAAGATCACAATATATTAACAAAGACGTAGAACAAAGTAGTAACAAAGACGTAAAATGAAGAACAATGCGAAGACTCGCTGCGTTCTGGCAGTAAAGGGCGATCACTGTAGATTTAACAGTAAGAACTCCAGAGAATAAGGTTAGTGACATCAGGAGAATACTGGGAAGACATTGAGTAATCTTGAGAATATGAAGAAATATTATCAGATGAAACTGCAAGGTGATCATCCCTTGAGTTTATTAAGTGCAGCTCAAGGTCTTTGCCGAAGTGAGTGATGCATGGTGGAGTGGAATCCAGCCAATAAACTCAAACAGTTTGCATCTCAAAATAACATTATATACAGTCCTGTTGCAAACCAGAAGAGTAAGAAAACGCAGCAGAAGCACATGTGAACATGAAAGTCCAACACTTTTATCCAAATGAAGCACGACCACAAAACGAAATCAAGGAGAGCCAATCCCCTCAGGTGAAGGGACAGAACTCTCATCCCATTTGTATGGTACAGTTTGTGTACCTATATTTCAGTTGCTCCAGGTTCTATGAAAAACTCTGTGAAGACCAGCCTGCTTGACAGCTGTGCTACTGTTGAAGAAAATTGAACCATCCTTCACAATCAGGAGGTGGTGGCTGGGGTAAGAAAGCACACTGTTGGCTCTGGTGTAAGCTAGCATGGTTAACCTTGTCAGGACTAATTTAGTTTTAAGTAAACTGGTTTGTGTTCCAAGATCTGAACAATTTCTGAGATATTTTTAAAAAAAAAGATAGCCGATGTTCTGAATTGTTTCCGTTCAAAATTGTGGGTTTCAAACGAACAGTTTACTTTGTGTCCACAGCACAGTCAGTTCTTGGAGGCCACATATAGTCTTCTCAATTTTGTTCAGTCGTACTCTCTGTTAGACTGTAGGCAAGTTCAAAATTGCTTGGTACAATCCCCATATCCATGGTGTTAGTGTTTCAATTGGGAACACATGGGAAACTGTGATTGCTCATACTAAATGGGTGTGCTTAAGAACTAAACATGATGCCTCATTGTACCACCCCAGAGATGTTTTACTGTGATTGCCCATTGAAGCCGAGTTGGTTTCAGGATAAGGGTACACTCCAAAAATTAAAAGCAATATTATGAATATCTTTAAGTGTTTTTTAATATAGAGTAACAAAATAATATAAATAGCACTATTTTTGAGTATCCAGTGAAAATGGTGACTAAACCTTTTTTTGTTTAAAATGTATAAGTATTTTAAAAGCAAAGTTACACAGTGCCATAAATCATATCATTTGGGGTTTTTTGTAAACTAGAGGCAATGATGTAAATGATGGTCTAGCATTTTTATATCAAGATTTCTAGGAGATATAAAAAAATCAAACATGGTACCCCCCACTCCGGCAATTGAAGATTTTTAAGTGTTTATTTCATCAAAAACAATGTACTGTAATATCTCTGTATCATGTATTTCTAAATAAAACTGCAAAATGTTAATGCTATAGCACAAGCCTAACTTGAAATATATTGTTTTTGCAGGTAAGCCCTTGCATTGAAAATGGAAATCAGAGAAATTCCAGTTTAAAGATTCAAAATGAATATATTTTGTATCAGATCATTTTTGAAAAATATATTTCAGTGTTTATATGCTACACTTAACATCCTACTATGTAATTGAAGTCTGTCCTAGTATGCCAGGACTATAAATTTCACCCTAACAGCTTTCTTGCTCGGAAACCATTAGCTTTGTTTGTGTTCTTTTGTTTTCTCAGTATCTAGGTTTCAAGTAATGCCTTATTATCTGCTTGCCTGCATTAGATTAAGAACTGTTTTACGTACAATTCATGCAAACTCAGTTATTTGTTTTAATGGTTTGTTGTTTATCACAGTATTATTTGTACGGTGGCACAATGGTTAGCACCTGTCTCTAATATAGTGAATGAAGGTTGGCTGTCTTGGGTTCAGCTCTTGTCTCGGACACACTGCTTCCCCACCTCAATACAGAGTTGGAATTCAGAGCCACTGTTATTAAATAAATGATTTTGTAACCCAACATTCTAAGCATAAAATAAAAATTTGCCATTTCCTATACTTTTTACTCAAACCTCTAGATTTGTTTAAGATTTAGTTGCTGGTTTTTCACAAATTGTGCACCGTTCACGGGCTTGTTTTGTCTTTTCAGTGTGGAAAAATATTTTATGAAAGAGTTTGTTGGGAGGATTGTATCTGTATTAAATATTTGCATTCAAAAGTCAACAGAATTATTACTATGATTATTGTAATGCAGAATATTTGATAAATAAATTATACAAGATTTATAACCCTGAGACCTTTTGCCCTTGATGAGGTGAATAGGCATAGTATATATGGCTAATATAGTCTGTGGTTCACATTCACAACAAACAGTTCTAATGGACTGTGTCTACAGCATCTTCCTTTGCCTAACTGATACATAACAAAATTTGCAAATGCACTTTATCATACAAAGTTCCACAGAAAACATGATTTTATTTGAAATTTGCAGTTGACCATAACAATTGTCTGGAAATTGCAATACCTTAGGAAGAAAATAAAAACAGCCATATCATCAGAGCATCTTTCTCTCACCCCTTTCCTTTCTCTCTCTCATAAAATGCTCACTGGTGTCAGAAGACTTACAGAAGGCAAGACAGTCTAAGCATATTACTGCACTCTCTCCCCCTTCCAAAACTTCGGTCTTTGTTTTATTCCTTTAGTGATTTCAAAAGCAGATCGCCCCAATTGCTTCCGTTCTTTCCTGTGGCGACGCATTTCTTCATCCTTCAAAGTATCTTTGACATTCTGAAATAATGCAGAATGATATACATACTTTTTCATAAGTACCAGCAACTGAACCAACAATAGTTTCACTTAAATATTTTGGCAATGAACTGTTAGTTGATCTTTGTTAAATCTGTGATGAAATAATTTTTAATTCATAATTTTTGAGCTTTGGAAAAGCATTCACAAACCTAGTTTTTCTATATGCTTATGTTTCAACCTATCATTAATAGCAAAAAATATAAATTCACCTTCTGAAGCTTGAAGGTCATCTCTCTGTTGCCTATAGAGCCATGTACAACCTTTTCTGATTCTTCATTTAGACGCTCTGCCAGAGTCATCCTGCAAAAACAAACCTCATTAATGATGCAGCATATTTTCTCATTGTGCTTCATTCAACACAGCAAGTTTAAATAATAATAAATGCAAAATTTGTAAAGTATATACACTCCTAAGGAGCAAGCTTTAAGTGCTTAAGAATACGACATGGACAGCATACGAGAGACAGGAAAACAACACATGAACTAAGCAAGAATAATTAGTACTAATGATGAATAAAAACAAGCATAGAAAACTCAAAGAGGAACCAAATAACAAGAACTGAGAGTATCATGATAAAGACAAGCAGGGAAGGGTGTGAACAAAGGACTACCATGGTAGGAAAGGGTGTTAAGAGTAATGTTAAGGGGAAGTATTTCCAAGAATAAACTTGAATGTTACATATTATTATGTAGAAATACATATGCATCGAAAAGAATTTGAAAATAACTTTCAAATGTAAAAAGAATTTGAAAAATATGTAGCACAAATATAAGAGTGTGCTTATTTTTAAAGACCAAGATGAATGTAAAAGAACATTTACACTACTGAGAGGACTATTCTTATGCTGTCAAAACTCATTCATGTACAGCCTCAGTGTTAGGTGAAGTAAGAAAATGTAGTAAAACACAAAGGGTCTAAGCAGCATCAGAGACTTGAGTAAGCAAGCAGTTGCCACATGTTAGACAGGTAGGCTTGTTGACCTTATCATCTTTCACAACTGTTCAGTTAACACTTCCTGGGAGGATGCTACTCCCACTAAGGTAATGGAGTTATATTCCCAACCCACTGCATCTCCATGTGGCGGATAAGAGGTCAGCCTTCATATATTGGAAGTTATCTGCGAAATAAGCTGGGCTAACCTGCACAAATGATTACAAACCAAGTGGCAGTGTTCCTAACAGGATTGGCTGTGGTATCAGGTAGTGCTGCTATCTCCACAGTATACCCAGGTATCCTACAACTGGCACGCCAGGCTAAGAAGAGTGCCTAAGCTCTAGCAAGTTCCCCCCGACTGAACAGACAGCAGAGAAAGCTTTTACAATGGCTGTGAAGGTGGATAAAGGCACCAACTTTGATAAACTAGTTGGGTAGATGGTGCTCATCAGATCTGCAAAATCATTCGGTCTAGGAGATTGACCACTTTTGATTAAAAAGAAAAATGACACATACACACAGTTATAAAGTTCTGACATGTTAACTCACTGCCTGTGATGGTCCTGCAGGTAAAAAAATATAAAAGGAAGAACTGCACAGAAGTGCTATGGAGAGAGGAAATGCATAAAGGAAACGAACCCAGAAGGGAAAGCTGGCACGAACGTCTTGCATCATCATTATCTCATTTTTGTAAACACATAGATTTCAAATAAAACCCCTTGAACATTCCAAATCAGCCCTTGCATTGCACTTTACATGAGCAGTTCCAAAAAGGTCAAAATGATGACAAATAAACAGAAGCATCTTTTAAATAAAACACAAAAACTTACTTGAGTTTCTTTTTCCTGCTGTCTGTCAGGTTTTTCAACTCCTCCCCTTCTCTCATTGCAAAGAATCTGGGCCGACTTCTCTCCACTTTTTTAGCAGTCATGCTTGACTTTGATGATCCATTTGTTATTTTATTTAGCTTGTAATCTTCATCATCTGAACTACTGCTCTCCTCACTGACACGACCTTCTTCTTCATCCTCCTACATGGAAAAGAACATGCTTGATCAAACAGCAAGGACTTCACTAAAGAAAAACAATGCTGACTGAAAAAGGCATGATATTCAACAAGTGACTCCTTGCCAAAAGAGCAATTCCTGTTTCATGGCATTATGACAGACACTAATCAGCCATAAAACATTAATGTACAAAAAGTAGCATTACAGAAATGAACAGAAGGTATTCTCTCCTAAGCTCTTCTGCATTAAAAACCATATCTTCATTTCTTCTTTGACCTTATTAGATGATATGGCCATGGGAGATAATAGACTATGTTTGCTCATTAAAGGCGGAACTTCTTGTGGACATTTTTAAAAATGGTTTCGCCCGTGCGAGGGGCGGTAGGGGTACATGCGGTGCTGACTTTTACAAGCAGTTTTCTCTAGTTGATACCCCAACCCTGAGGCAGGGTGGAGATCACAGGCACTGCTGACTACCCTAGCAATAAATCAACTGAGTACTTGCTGTTGGCATTTAGAAAGCTGTGATGAAACAGTTTGCAAACTGAGCATCCTGTCAGGGTTAGGACCAACAATTGAATGTATTCTTCATAAACAAGAAAGAAGAAAAGGATGAACAGCAGACATGACACAAACTCAGAGACAACTCAATTTTATAACTTTGTTTTTATTGGTTTCATTTATCTTTTTATATTTCTATATCTTTTTTTACCCGTAGGTGGAAATAACAATATTCAAAATTTTTAGTTTATTCCCCTGGTGACTGATATGAAGTATATCTGCGTTTGGGTGCAGTGTTCGTACTTTAAAGGGCAACAATTCCCACCTGTAACACAGGGCCAGTCTGTGGCAGTTTCACTTCAAGCAGAACAGTCTCCTCTGTCCGACAGGATTAGTGTGATGACAGATGCAAGGCACGCTTGTCAAAAAACTTCATATCACACTGATGATGTAACTCTCGGAGTATCAACCCACAAGATTCTAAATCTTCAGTACATCACCAAAGAGGATGACGTGTGCACCCAGCTGCACGAGGCAGTGGGTGCGAGAGGATGTATGCACGGCCCTATATACTCTATAAAAATCCAGAGAACTATGTGCCGTCCAGAGACATTTTATGTTGAACCATTCACAGTTGCAAACCTTATTTTGTTGTTTCTGCTCTTTTTTTCCCGCTCTTACTCACTTTCATTCAGTAGTCCAAAAGGAAATAAACCACACCAGAGCCAAACTAAAAGTAGCATATATGCAAGCTCTTCCCTCTTGTTCTTGTAGGGGAACGAACTGAAAATCTTAAATACTGGTATCCCCGCTTATGAGCAAATAAAGATAAAGAGATGCAGAGAAAAATATAAAAAAGCAATAAAAATTAAGTTTAAAAATTAAGTTGTCTCTATTTTTGTGTCATTTGGGCTGTTCATCCATCTCTCCTTTCTGTTCTATTTTTTGGTTTGTTTGTTGAGAATACATTCAGTCCTAACCATGACAGTATGTTCAGATAGCCGTTTCGCCTCACCTCTCAGACCCTTCACCAATCATTTCTTCTAGACCTAACTAATTCCAAAGTTTTTCTCACTCTTTTGATCATATCATACATAAGAAAATATTCACACATCTACCAGTAAAAAGAACTGTTTATAAAAGGATATCATTAGAATACGCATCAGCAGGTATACATGGATTCACATACAAACGCCTGCATACTCTCTTTCTCTCTTTCACAAACAGTGTCAAGTGAAAGGATACAAAAGTAAAATACAATCTCTGACCTGCACTTCCTCAAACTTTTCAGCAATTTTCTCCTTTTCTTTCTGTTTGCTGACTTCCAGCCGAGAAAGAACTGGGTTCAGTAGCCGAAACTCTTCACTGTCTGGATCTATTTGGAAATCTGGATTTTCAAACATTTGTTTGAAGCGATCATCGTTCATCAGGTTGACTCCAGCCATCTGTAATAATGCATTTTTAGACATAATGTTAGACACCTGCATTAACTTCAATATAAAATTGATCACTAAATACCACAGATAATTGACTTAAACTTATGTTATTTAACCCTTATAGCACGATGAGCCATGATTTGCCAGGAAAGAACAAGGAAGGCAATTTCCATTGCTTTTATTGCAAAATTCAAGCTTTCTCCTTTCCAAAAATGTATAGGTTTCTTAGTCTAATGTTTTACCTGAGAGCAGCAATTATAAAAACAAACATCATCAACTGTCATTTTCAGTCTTCAGTTATTAGCCATTGTCTTTGTACAATCTTACTTACATGCAGTGCTAAGAGGGTTAAAAGCCTAAAAACACTAGCTTGCATTATGGCATACATGTATCTTCAAACAAACACACATAAACATTTTTAACCCTAGTTTCCCACTCTTTAAGCTGCTAGTGGCAGATGTTCTTTAATTTGAAAACTATAAAAGAAATACCACAACTTCTAAAAACTGATTTAATACTTATTTGGGCATAGAATAGTAAACTACGCCATCATTTTTAAGATTTCCTTCACCATCTTAGAAACCCAAATTGGTGAACAAAGACTTACCTTCAATTTTTTTTTTCTGTTTATCTCTCCTGCTTCAAGCTCCTCTTCTTCCTGCTGAATTTTCTCTGCTAGAGCACGATTGACTGTGGGCAGTTTCTGAAGATTATAGTTGATTCAGAATATCCTGTTTATGACAGCTTTCAACAAACTTAACAGCTTTTTACTTTTCAATCACTTTTTCTTTTCCTTTATAAAAGGAAAATTAAAACCTTAGAGGTTTTTAAGAGTCTTTCCTTCACAAACTCAAACTGGTTTGTATCAGATGTTATTGTAAAGACATTATTGCAAAGTTTTCTAATCATGGGTTGGGACAAATGTTTAAAGTCCAGTGGACTAAATACCAAGCTATAGTGCTATTCTCAATTCTACAGAGTAAAATCACACAGATCTCAATACACACCTAACAAAATTAAAAATATTTATTATACAAAAATTCAGAAAAAATATTTATACTAGAGAAAATGCTTATAGTTTAAGAAGTGCTTTTAAAAATTGCTTGTGAACAATAGTTGTGTTTATTGTAGATCAGGGCTTCTGCTTACGCAAAAAATTGCGTACAGTACGCATTCAAAGTTTGGAGGACCCCTTCAGTTTTCGTCAATGGGGTCCCCTTCAAATTTGGACGAAGAACAGGGACCCCTTAAAAATCTGAAGAAGGGGTCCCTGGGACCCCAAAGAATTTAGCCTTAGCAGAAGCCCTGGTAGATGTGTTTAAACAACATGCTTTTGTGTTAAATGTGCCAACTATCTACATGATGGAGTAGCATTACAAATGTGGGAACTAAACGCATGCAAATATACTGCATATGAATATATGATATAGATGTAATCATTAAATCTTCATACCTTTCTCTTCACTCTGTTAATTCGATCTTCTTCAATCTTCTTGCGAATCTGGTTTTTACGGTAATCATCATAGGCAAAGGGGTCTGCAATAGCTTTGGCCTGAAAAAGAATATAAATTGAATACCAAAGATATGAGACTGAGAAACACTGTTAACAGACTGCATTTGAAAGTATTAATTATAATCAGCAAAATAAACAATCCAAGAATTTTGTTTTAACAAGCTGTTTCATCTATTTCCAAACAAAAATAAACACTGTTATTGAAGAGTCATTTCTACAAGGATCAATTTAAATGTCTTCAACTATAATGATTATACAACGTAGTGATTGAAACAAAGATTTTATTGATCACATCTGGAACTAACCTTACGATAAAGACGTATATCAACAAAGAAACCATGCATGTATGCACGAAGAAGATTTGACCCAATTAGGTGTGCAAGTCCAAGTTCTTCTAGCTCTTTGCGGCTGACAAATTTGTAGTCATCGTACACTGGAATAGAAACAGACTCAAAATCACACTTTGTAAGGAGCATGTGCATTAATATATGCATGCATGAGAAGTTGTGTATGCATGTGTAAGTATAAAGACCCACATGTAAAACAACTAACCTGACTGTGATGTATCCTCTTCCAGTTCTTCTGTAAGACTGTCAAGAAATGCACACCACTTGGGGGCAATGCCCAATGCCTGGACAATAAGATATTGTCATAAGAATGCTTATGTTATAAAAACATGTGTAAACATTTTGGTGATGCTGTCAACAACTATAATAATAATAAATGTTTACTGATAGTGCCTTATCCCATCAACAAAGCAGGACTCAAGACACATAAAGTAACATGAGCACATAGTTATCTGTAAACATCAAATGCATCTTATAAATTCATTTTCTCTCTCTGCCCATTAACTGCGACTAGTACATTTGTTACAGATACATTCACCACCATTCACACCATAACTACTCCCTCAGTCTCTCTGTCTCACACACACAGTTATGAACCCATGACACCTGATTCTTAATGTTGTGGTGACAGGCACTTTAGCCATTGCACCACCAACTGCCCCAGTTGTAATTTTATTTTACTTTGGGTTTAAGAATAAGATCACAAATTTTCCCATATGCACCTGACAAAACTGATAATATTAATCAAGTTTCTTTTCCTAGAGCTCTCAAAGGAGCATTTTTTTTTTTATCTACAAGTTCTATGATTAGGGTTTTTACGATGTCAATATTGTTATAGAGTATCACTTGTGCCACAATTCATGCATGTATACAGCATCATAATCCAACAAGGAACCAATCATCTGCATAGACTTCCAAGTTAAATAAGTGGTATAACATTCATGGACAGTCATATTTTTATATAGCTATTCATGCTGAAAAAATAATTTGTTAAAGATCCAGCAAAAGTATGTTAAAACAGCATTAATTTCTCCTCAATTCATCCCTTTCAGACCTAAAATGAGCGGGCAGCCACTACCAGTAGAAAAAAAGAGGACTTGTTGCTATATAATGTGATGTAGCCTACTAGCTTTCAATACAAACAACAGAAAATGATAGCATCTAAGGAACCACTACTTTAAAGTACAAATAATAAAGTGCAATAAATCCTTTTTTACACATCAGTTGACACAAAATGTTTCATATTAATAACACTTATATGCATGAAGTACACAAAAGTAACCCATAGGTATGTAGCAAAATATAGTTTCAAATAGCTTCCACAAACAAAATTACTGACTGGTATGTAGTAGGTAAGGACTTTTGGTGCCTCGTTAGCCATAAAGATCAGACCAGACTCAGGTACAAGACATAGGCTGTTGAGATCTGTACCTGGCTCTATTGATGTAAATGGCTTGCCCTGTTATTACATACAACATAAATAGTTAATAGTCAATAGTTATGTTCATCAGTTAAACAAAATTAATAAAACCCCCAAAATAATTACTGCATTAAGGACCAAAAAGAAAAATAGTATGCAATCTCAAAAAAGGGCCCAAAGAATAATGCACAAGTACTTATGTCCTTGAGAACCAGGTACTTCAGTACAAATACCTTTTGCAAATACAGGAAAGCAAATCAACATAACCAAAGACATTCCTTAGCACGCATGATCTCTCGCTGCGTAGAGATATGATTTAGAATGAACAAAAGTCACATAAAAGAGAATGCCTATAAGCAAGCAATCCATCTAAGTAGTCTAAATATCAGACAATCTTTCATTTGGCAGCTTGATGCACACTTATATCAGCAAAGAAAATATGAATGTATTCTCTTACAGTGTTCCTATCCCATAGTTTCAAAATCTTGCTATCCATGGAAAGCACAAGATCTAGTGGTCTGTGGAAGTCAATATCAAGGATAGGTAGATCATACTGATGATCTTTCACGAGAAGTGGTTGACTGCTTCGAAGATCATACAACAGAACATGCCCCGTACTTGTGCCTAGGCCAAGCGTCAGAGCATCACGGAATTTTAAGCTTGTTATTGATGGTATACTGTCAATCCTGAAGCAAAATGACAGTCACAGCCATGAATATACGTTGTGTATTATGTGAAAAAATACTTAAATGCATGTTGAAGCTACCTCAGATTTTCACATTGTAACAAATATTATAATATTACAGATATATGTGATTTCAAAGAGACACATGCAAGAAGGTATAAGGAGAAAAGGCGAAACTGCAACAATAATATACAATAACTAAAATATTTTCTGCAGACACCTGCACTTCTGATTCACTACAAGCATCGATATGTCATTTAAAAAGAAAGAACAAAGTGTATTAGCCCAACTCTGCGCATATAATGTTTTCTCAACTTATTTACTTCTTACTGTATTAAGTAGTTAAATAGCATGGTTTTACTCACATCAGATTTTCAATGTATTTACTTTTAGTTGTGTCAAGTATGCCAGCTCGTGTTCGATCACGGGGGTCCCAGCACTCCACCATGCCTTCTTTTGTACCACAGGCGAAAAGATAGTGTTCAGGATTGAATTCACAGCACATAATTTCTCTGCAAAAATAGGTAAACTTTATCCACAATGATGAAACCAAACTGACATAAATGTACTAAAAAAAAACAAACAAATATGACTATAAGTAAGCATTTTTTTTTTTATTATTTTAATCAGCAGAAACTCAATCACTTGATAGATCACAGATTGTTTCATCAATTTTGTTTTCATAAGTCCCTACATTCCAATATGAAATACAACATATAACTTAAAATTAAAATCATTCTTACGTAGCATCGGTCATGAAAGGAGCATAGAACTGCCCAGATTCTAAGTTGAGTCGATAAATTTCAGGTCTGAAAGAGAAACAAAATAGTATTAAAAAGTGGACAAGGAAAGTATATTATCAGAAAATAAACCACAAAAGTTGTATGTTTATGTAACAACATTGCGCTAACCATATAGTATTAAAATGTGCACTATAAATGGATTACTCAAATTATTTTTTGTTTTTCTTTTTAATCCCACACTCTCACCATGTAAACTGCACACAAATAAAAGAAGAAACAAAATTATGAAGGCAAGACACTTACGACACCCCAACAAAGTAGACTTCACATGATGGTGGGTGATAGCTCAAGTCGCGACCATATTTAGGAATCCTGGTTCTATAGTGACGACCATATTGTGTATGAAACTCAACGTATCGGTCATCTTGAAGAAATAACAGCTGAAGTAAAAATAAAAATGAATGAAAATCTTTGTCTATGTTATTATGAATCTGAATCCCATATGTACACTGGGTACACATTACAATCTGAATAATAAAATCAATTAAGGATCTCTCACATACACATAAAAGTCTTACATGCAAGAAACTATTGATGAATTTTAATTTTATTAAAAGAGTAACATTGCATATTGAACATAAAGCAAACACACCCATCTTTCTTGATTTGAGGCAACTCATCCCCAAGTAGCACAAATGCTACAATGCACTTAAAAGCCTGTAAAGTCAGTATGTCTGTATGAAACTTTACTACTTACCACAGTCATCTGGTTTTAATGGGGTTTTTTGGCATACTATCATTTTTTTTCCACTGTGTTTTGTACTGTTTGAACTGCATCATCTTGTTCTCAAAATATAGTTTTATCTTCTCCATTGCCATTTGGTTTTAGTGTCTTTTATTGGAGGTTTTGCTATCCACTATCCCATTTTATATCCATGTTTTTATGTGTCTCACCTTACTGTAGTCATCCGACAAGAAGAGGAACTTTACTACTTCAGCATCCAGGCCTCGTTCAAACTTCATGGACAACTGATGAACATCATAACAGCGAAGCCGTGGCTTGTAGGTTCCTGAAATAACACTTTACCCTATGTATTTATGTTTCATATACAGTATATATACTTTACCCTATGTAGTTATATTTCATGTACAGTCTATACACTTTATCCTAGTACTTATGTTTCACGTACAGTTCATATGTCAGCTTTTTCAACCACCATTCTTCTCATCATCCAATCATTAAAAGTGCTAAAAATAACTTGGAAAAAAATTAAATAAAATGAATAAGTGTTTATTTCAGATAAACTTTCATCCACCAGTTGAAGAACACAGCACAATTTATCAGTCTAAGCTCTCTAAGATAAGTGTGACAAACCTGTAACACATATATAATTTCTGTCCTTTGAGACTTTCACACAGCTACTGACACTTGGCATCTCAAAATCTTGAATAAGTTCTATCCGTCGCTGGATTTCTGTAAACCAAAGTACGTTAATACAGAAATAATTAAAATTAAATGCTGATCTATTTATCTTTTTAATGGGTCAAAATTAATTTGATAATACCATGAAATGGTCTAATTTTGACCATGCTTGTACTCAACCCCTACAATTTTGCTGATCTAGCCACACAGCTGTGTATGCACACACACACACACTTAAGGTGGGAGGGGAAGGGTATCTAGAGTAAACATCCAAAAGTCAGCTCTGTAAACAGGTGTCACATCCAGAGAGAAATGACACAGCCTACATTTCAACCCACAACACCCAATTCTCGATGTTATAGCGATAGGTTCTTTAGCCATTGTGCCATCAACTGCAGTTATATCTTAATTACAATGATAACTACACTAACGTAATGTAATTTACCTGTGTCTGTCTGTTGTAGCTTTCTTTTTTTTCTGTCTGTAAGCCACTGCAAATACATTTGGAAATGTAAGTACAAACATTAAAACATTTCTAAATAAGAGAAAGAGAAAAAAAAAGTTAGAGGCGTTTAGAGGCGACTCAACCAAAAAGCTATGTAAATAACAATCTTGCAAATGATGTTTCTCTAGTGTGCCTCCAATATATCTCTCACACTCACATACACGCGCAAAAAGAATGTAGCATGAAAGAATATCAAGCCACCATTAAGAGTTTCGGATACTAAACTTTTTGTGTTTAATTAAATCATCTCACTCCCTCTGGATAAAGAAATTAAGGAGCCTACTTTAATCAACTGTAATAGAACTGCGATAAGCCTTGGAAGCAAATACCATAAACAAAACAAATCTAGTTAGTACTTACTTCCGGCAATGATTTTCCAGCACTGAGATTGTAGATACTTATGTTGTTTGGATTGGAAACCTGCATGTTTCTGATCTAAACTACCTCTGATGCCGAATATAAACAAATCTCGCACATGCTAAAGCGATTGAAGGGAGACCACTCTATTATAATGGCCGTCACGTGTAAAATGCACATTACGTTACATTAAATATAACATAATACGTTTTTAAGTCTATATATCTCTCTTGTGCCTTAAAAATATAGAAAGGATTAGTTGACTTTTTTCTGTAATTACAGTTTTGTTTCCCCAAAAAAATAACTAAATATAGAATCCGGAAGTTCCGCCATAAGAGCTGTTGACGCTTCTTGGGGGAAAAGAAGCAAAACATTGACTACATTCGGTACAAGGGAGCAACATACACAGCATTGAAGACAGCAATATGGCCAAATTTGGCGTGATGAATGTTCGCGACAAAAACGCGTATAAATGCTGTTTTTGCTGCCATGTTAAAACAGGAACGATACTGTATGGGCTGTTCTGTCTGGTGGGTGTTAGTCGACATATCGACTTCTGACTTCGGGATTACCGAACTTACCGTTTGTCATTTTATATTAACGGTTACATATTCAAAAGGGTTTTTAAATTTATTGTCTTGTCATATAGTTCCTGTAAATAATATTATTTAATTGAAACCGTGAAGGCCTTCGTGTAACAAGAGAAAAGTTTCTTGTGTTTCTGGAGTAACACTGTAAGTGTTTTAATAAATAGTGTGGTTTCATCGCATATTATCGTGATTGTGAATAGACCCGTAATGCCAGCATGGACGGAAAACAATCTGTTTTTAAAGTTGTGCTATAAGAGAGTCAGAGGAGTAAAACTGAAGGTAAAGACGAACAGCATAAATTGAAGAAGCATTAGGAACAAGGAAGTAAACGTATGCATACCTTCGGTTTCAGATGTTGCATTCCCCTTGCTGTTAAACATATAAATTTAAATTCTGAAATTAATAATTAGATTTTTGTAAATAAATATACACATTCATAAATCTCTTACTTTATGTGACTGGTTAATTTAGTTAATATAAAGAAGTTATGAAAATTTTTAGACCCTGGTAGGTAAACTCGATCATGTGATGAAGTGGTATCCACTTTTTAATTTTATTGTTTGCTTTTAACTGCACATTTTTGTTGAGAATCACAAAAGATTTTTCTTCAAACATTGTTTTAATTCATACGCATGGATTATACTTTAAATAATTTGTTTAACAGACCATTTGCAAATGCTTATTATTTTTGTCAGATGTTACTGGATATTGGCAAAACATATCTGGTCTGCTCTATACATTACAGTGTCTTATCAGGTTGTGTATGGTCTTTACCTGCTTATACATTTGGGCAAAATAGGGCCTTAAATGCGCTTATTTTAAGCTCATAGATCCTTATAAATTGCAGTCAGATCCTTAAAAAAAGAAAAAGAGAAGTGGTTATTTGTGTTTTTTGTGTAAAGTGTGTTAACATTATTATCTTGCTCCAATTTTCAAAATTTCATCATTGTCATTTCAGAATCTTAGAGACATAGCTATTGCTGTTTTAAATGTTAAATTTTACCATCTCACACAAAAGAATGGGTTCAACTTTTAGGAGGAGGATACTTGACAAGCTAGGTTAAAGGGATTTAGCAAGACTATTTCAGTAACGCACTGGGTGTTTCTCACCTCCCTCCCACAGGTCAAACCATTCTTTCCTGGCATAACCATGGAGGGGAGTTGTCAGGCATCCTGAGAAAAAAAATCTGAATTCAGAATAAATTGCCAAGAAAAAAGCACAAGGAACTTGGGAAGAATTTCATTCGAAAAGAAAATACGGAAAGACTGTTTGAACAATCATAGTAGTTTTGAACTGATGTGGGGTAACATACCTGTCACCATCCAGAATTAGAAGAATGCCATGAGGTTGTGGCTATAAAAGGCTTTGAAACTGTTCCTAGTTAATCTGAGGTTAATCAGAAGAAGAGATTTTTAAAAAAAAGCTTGCACCTATACTGACATATTTTTGTCAGCCATTATGTAGTATAAAGCTCAAGAAATCAGCTTTACACCAGACTGACATTGTCTTTATCAAATTTCTTGATTCTTTTTAATAATAATTTTAAGTCTGAGGAATTAAGTGTCTTTAGCATTCAGCATTATATGCTTCTGCATTTAATTTGGTCTTAAAATATTTGTATCTAGGACAATAAAACCAATAATCTGCTGTGTTTTCTAATTGATTTTTTACTGTCCAGAGGGTGGTCTGTTGGTACAATGGTAAGCACTGTCACCAATACAGTGAGGGTTAGCTGTCCTGGGTTCAGCTCTCATCTCAGACACACTGTTCTTTCTCTGCATGTGACATCTGTTTACAGGGTTGGCTGCCTTGCCATTATATAGCCTTAGTTGCTGGCTCGGCATAAAACAGTAATTCTTTTCTTCTCACTGTCCAGAAACAAATTTTATCACTAGTATTCTAAATCTTGGTGAACTTAGATTTGCATTCTAAAGAAAGTACAGTTTACTAATATAAAGAAAGATTTTTATAATATCTTATTTAAATGTTTTGAATGTTTCAGTTGATGAACATTGTTGCACTCGGGGTAGTTATTCTGCTGTCTATTCGTCCCGACATACTTCGCATCAGCCAAGTGCACATGTCAATCACAGGTCCTAACAATGATGGAATTTACTTGGATGATGCACATTCTGGCTTCAGAGCATCTCAGGAACTGGATCAGAGAAAAGCTTATAAAGGTTATGAAGATAAAACTTTTCTCATAATTATTCTTCTTTTTCTCTTTATGTTATTTGGTACAGCTGCAATGTCCAAGCAATATTAAAAAGTTCTGTAAACTTTTTCAAAGCAATGTTTTTAAGTTGAAATGGTTTTATATATATATATGTAGATTTACAAATACAATCCTAGTTTATTATCTTATCATTCATCCAGAGTAGTTGATAGGCAATAGGCGAGTGTGGTGACATAACTAAAGGTAACCAGGGGAAGTCCATTCTGCCCTAAAAACAAGAAGTGGAATTGGTGAGAAAATAGGTTGTGGGATAATGAGTTGTGCTTTACATGAAGTTATTTATTAACAGTTATTTATCAATTTGTGAAGAATAACTTGAATATGAGTATTCAGCAATTGAAGGTTTCTGTATGAAACAGTTATTTATCAATTTGTGAAAAATAACTTGAATATGAGTATTCAGTAATTGAAGGTTTCCGTATGAAACAGCACATTATTCTTGCAGTTGTTTAAAAAGTGATAAACATACTTACTGTTCATGTGGTTGATGAGTGTGATGCAGTTTTGTATGTTTGTTTTTGTCGTGGAGAAGTATTGTAAACATACTCACAGGGGTGCATAAAATAAACACTTTGTGTTTACAGAGGACCTTTGCATGGCTTATGCTATGACTTTCGTTTCCCTGATGTCAGTAGTTGCCTTACTGTATGGTGTTATCAAGGTAAGTTATAGTTTACTGGTGTTTATTTATTATTATTTTTTTATCTTAAGAGTAAGATGCTTAATGTAACATGACTTTTGTAACAGGGTAGGAAAACCAATTCATTTTAGCCAGAAAACTAAAGTACTAACTTTGAGTGAGAGAGTTATGATGTTAGGGCCACCACTACCATTCATGCAGCATTAGGTGTTTTTACTTCAGACAAATCCCCAGATCTAATGTTTAAATACATGGCCACATGCTAATTAACAGATCATACTATTTATGTCCTGCTCGTGGACTTTGCTCTAACATAAAACTGTTCCTACTCATTGATCACAAATAGGTTCTTGCTGACTGGCTGGCTTGACTAATAAACAATCTCATTGTGAGAACTCATCTTACATGCTTCACTCTCTCAAGCTTCCCCTACTTACAGATAATAAACTTTTTTTTTGCATCAACGTTTTTGTATGTTCTCATGTGTACAAACAAATTTTTTAAATGGATAAATTGAAAACCTGAACAGATTGTTTTGAGTTGGTATAGCATTAAATCAATGAGGGCAATATCATCTTGGTCAATTTTGGTCAACTTTGTAAGCAAATTTAAAAGGTACCAAATGATAGAATTATCATTTTGTAAAGAAAAAGAAAGGTAAAATTGCTGTTTCTGTGACTTATTTTTCAAACAGACTCGTCCAAGCTTTATGATCCCCTTCTTCTGCCTGCATGTGTTCCTGTTCTGTCTGAGTTGTTTGAGCTTGGTCAGCTACTTTACCTATGCTCCACACTTCAATATCAAGCTGTGGATTGAAGACTCAGGCCTGGTCAGTATCATTCTTTTGTTTCACATGACACTTTGTGCCAAAAAAAGTAAGATCGTTAAGACTTTTCAGAAAGGTAATAAATTATACAAGCTGCAATGTTGAATTGATTCTATTCAAGCATAATAATGAATTTGTTTCCTTTGTGTGCTGTTGTGGACATGTTTCTCAGCCTCATGTAAATGATTGTATTTACTGTCTTGAACAGTAGATACAGTGTTATATTTCAAATAGAAATAGAAGAAATAGAATTCTATCCCTTTAAAAAAAATCATTTTGATCAAAGCATAATTTTTTTGGAAAATAATAGAGATGTCACTTCGTAGACAGTACATGTACAATTAGCTTTTTTTTTTTTTAATTTAACACTATTAACAAAATGGAATTGTAGAGTGTTCTTGGGCCTGAAGGACCAGTATGTTAGCCAACAAAAATCTACCCTCAGGTAATTGAACACTTCTAAACAATAGAAAACAAGTCAGTTGAATGGTCATATAGAATTAGTGCTATGTTTTTACATGTGTTGACAAACATGTGTTTAAATGTCTGATTATAGTTATTTCTGCATGTGTAAAATATTACACATAAAGAAGTACTCAAAGTTCAAGGGACCTGCAAAACTTAAAGGCAGAACTTCTTGTGGGCATTTTTTTAAAATGGTTTTGCCCATGCGAGGAAACATAGGAGTACACCCGGTGCTGACTTTTACAAGCAGTCAGTTTTCCCTAATTACTACCCTGACCCAGAGGCAGGGTGGAGATCACAGGTGGTGCCGACTACCCAGCAATAAAACGTCTTTCTCAGTCGAGTACTTGTGGTTGGCATTTAGAAGGCTGAGGTGAAATGGTTTGCAACTGTACATCCTGTCAGGGTTAGGACTGACAATTGAATGTATTCTTCATAAAATAGAGAGGAAAATAAAGGAGAAAAAGGTGAACAGCAGAAATAAGATTTTAGTTTCAGTGGCCTTATCTTGTCTTCGTTTCAGAACAAGCTGCCTGGCATGGAACATGTGATGGAAATAGACAGTGACTACCTGATGTTTATTGTCATTACAACACTTATCCTTGCACTTTGTCTTAAGGTAAGAAATGATCATAGTGGCAGGTTCTGTAATGCTTCTGTATCAGTATGTTTGTCTTTTCATTATTGCATCATTTTTTATTTCTCTGGAAACCTTTAAGGATAGCATGCTCTCTTGTAGTGCACTAATTTTGTGCTTCTGATTAGGGAGACAGTCTCTTGTCCTAATACAAATGTTTGTCTTATGCTCCTTGTTTTTGTTTTACAGGCTTACCTGATTGGCATGATCTGGGCATGCTATAAATACGTCCAGCAGGCTGTGATTGCACGCAGCATGACTCGCGAGTACCAAGTTGATCCAGACACTGAGGTGGTTTGTCTTCCCCCCCCCCCCCATTTATTTACCTTTCATCCTCTTTTCCCTTATTCCCTTCTCATCTTTATTTGCAAAATCATGATACTCTTAGTTCTTTGGTTCCTCTTTGTGTTTTCTGTATTTGTCTTTTATTCATCATCAGTACTGTTGTTTATCCTTCCATCGTTCATTTGTTTGTTCTTCTGTTCCTTGTATGTCTCCATGTCTTATTCTTGTTCTTAAGTGCTACGAGCATGCTCTTTATTACTGAATTTGCGCTATTCAAATCTTGCATTATAATTATTTAATGCCTCATTATACATTGTTGATAAAAAATGTCATGCAAATATTTTGCCATGCAGATGCTGTTGCCCCCTAGATATGAGGATGCTATCAAGATTGAAGGTGCCACACAGCCTTCACCACCTCCATATACCCAGTAAACATCCATGCAGCACTTCTGTTAGCAGTACCCTTTGGCAAAAGAACACCATCAGTCCAGTAAATGGTTGAAAGCAAAATGAGCTGCTTCTTGTAGGTTCTAGACTCAGTTTTAAATTGGCTTTTGATGAACACATCCCTGTCATCAAACAGTAATTTTTTTTTGTTTTTGTTTTGTGTAGATACAAAACGCTGGCTAGGCCATCTTGCATTTATACACATGCAAGCAAGAATGCTGTAAAATGCTAAAGGGTTTGCTTCTGTGAGTGAGAAAACAGGCATGATGCGATCGATTTTCTGTTTCTATTTAAAGTTGTAACCAGCCTTTTTTTTTTTTGTCTCTAGGTACATATTTTTATTTCTTTGTTCCTAACTCAGTAGTGTGCATTCTGACAGGCATTTCAAGTTGATATTTTGCCATGATGTGTCCAAGCCTTTCCAAATTTTTTTGTCCTGATTAAAAACTGTTAACTTTAGATAGAGCAGATTAATGACAGATTTTAATCTTTTTGGGTATTGCACACAAACACAAATATATATCTGTGCTTGACAGACATCCTTAAACTTAACTTGTTTTTAATTTATCTTTGAATATAAAATTGTTTGGAGACAGCAGATATATTCTGAAATCATATGGCATGAAGCTGTGTGGTGTCAAATAGACCTGAAGGATACAGACCTTATTTAATAGAAAATTCAGGCAGCTGTGTTTTCATCCTGGTTTGCACTGTGCTTTACATCAGTACTTTTATTGTATTAGAGCATTTTCCAGTACAGTTCATTTCCTTACTTCCCTACTCGTTTTTGTGGCTTGGTGAACTTCAGTTTCTTGTGTCAGCAGATATAGCAGTACTTCACATATCAACCTGGTGGTGTCTGCTTCTCCAGTTTTTATTTTAATGCAATAATAAAAATGCTATGTTCTCCATGTTGTTATACAAATTTGATTGTAAATTTTGTTTGTTTAAAAGTAGTATGGTAGTAATATCTAAGTTAGACTGATTCAAACTTGAAAGGATATTTAAGAGATATGTTTAAATTGCACCACGTTTGTGCTTCATTCAGATGGCAAACAGTTTTTAAGTCCTCAGTAAAGCTGTTTTTAATTTGTGCATTTCATAACAAGAAAAATACTAAGAACAGCTTTGTCTGCAGCACTGCGTGACATCTTTCTTTAGTTCAGCACAAGTCATACATATAATAGTGTAAATATATTGTGCTTCTTTGCGAATTTGTTTTTTATCGAGATGAACTCTTTGATGCTTACAAAGAGAATTTTATTTCTACATTTTAAGTTTTAATTAATCTTGAGTTCTTTAGGTATGAATAGTACATAGACTTTCTCATTGCCATAACGGAGAGTTAATTCCTGGCACCAAAAGAAGAAAAAAGGGAATTTGTTTATTGCGTTTTCACTCATTTTTCTCTTTGTTTTAGATTCTTAATAGTGTTCATCATATTCAAGATTGCCTTAAGTCTTGCTGAGTAAATTATACTGGCATCACTGTGATTTTGTTCAATAATTGTTTATCAGTAAAATAAATTAATTTATAATTTAGTATTACATATGCTTCTGTAGCAGATTTTGTGCTTTCCACTTCAGACATGTTTTAGATTGGAAATATACTGTACAATGTTGTTTTTTGTCATAAACAGTGATAAGGCTTTTTGAAAATTGTGGTATCCTGACAGGTTTCTTTTGCAAACAGTGGTTTATTGTTTCAGGGTCACATTTTGGTAGGGTCTAATAAATTGTGGCTTTTGTGGAAAAATATTTTTTATGTGCATGTTGGCATGGAAAGTAGTTGAGTGTTAAACAGGCTCCTTGCTTGTAGATAAAAAGCGTAAAAAAGTGGATCAGTTAAAAAAAAAAAAACCTTCAATATCAAAAGCTGATCTTGGCTGAACTACGCTTTTGTATAATGCACAACAGTTATGCTATAAGCTATATGAAGGAATTAGAGCTCTCCTAGATTCCTCCCTACATTAATGGGCGGTCTGGTGGTTGCGCCTGTCACCAATACAGTGAGGGTTGGCTGTTTTGGGTCCAGCTCTCCTCTTGGATATGGTACAGTGTTCTTTCTCTGCCTGTGGCATTTGTTTACAGGGCTGGTTGCCTTGCAATGATATAGCCTTAGTTGCTGGCTTGGCATAAAGCACCAATTTTCCTACCCTCCTTTCTATATAAATGCTAAATCTTCAAGAGATTGAGATTACTATAAAACCAATTAAAAGTAGCTACTTGCTTCATGGTGTTGTCTATGACAGTAGTTCCAAAGTATTTCGGTCCACTTTTTTAAAAGTAAAAAATACGGCAGACCACCAAGGCCTAAAATCATTCAAAACTGTAAATTTCAAATTTAAATTGCCACATTTGTTCATTACAATTGAAAACTAAATGTATTTTTGTGACAGTAGTATAGCAATAAGTTTACCTAAAATTACATATTTTGCAAAATTCTTTATTATTTAAAATGTCAATGCAATGAATGTAGTTGTTTTTGATGAGATATTAAGGTGATAATATCTGGATCAATGTTGGAGGGTTTTAATCTCATGTCAGATTCCACATTCTTATTTGTTTTCAATCCTACAAGTGTTGAAAATCCAATCTTGCAACAGTAAGTTGTTGGAAATGGCAATAGATGCTTCAAAGAGATGTCAGAAAGACCACCATAGTCAGATATTACATAAAAATTAAAAATAAGTGCACTACGTTACAAAGGGATAACAGATGACACAGTTAAATGACACAATGCTCATGCTGCGACATACAGACTTATTTGGCATCAACAAAATTAAAACTTGCGTGAAATCAATGCTGGACTAATCAGTGTATCTGGGAATTTCAACATCACTTTGCTGACAAATGATGATTGTCAGCTGAGGACCACCTGACTTAAGTGTGCAGACCACACTTTGAGAACCACTGGTCTCTGGCACTGCCTGTTCCAGCTGGATGTCTGCTACCCATCAGACTTTTAAAGTGCATAGACAGCACCCTGTGTAGTTTATTAGTGTAAATTTATGATTATATATGACAGTCACATTATTCTAGGAACTTGGAATGCATAAGAACAATTAAGCTAACCAAGTTTAACATGTTCCATGTTTGCTTCTGAATACTGCAAATGAAAATGAGAATCTGTTCTATTATCTAAAACACACGTTTAGTCTTTATTTCTACAAATGAACAGAAATTAACAAGGAATGACTTTCAAGGCTTAACAGTTTATAATGTTTTTCAAAGTTTATAGATTAAATTATCTATAAGGTGTGTGACCATGAAAGCCCAAGTTGGGCTAAAAGCAATATGGCCAGCTATCTGGACCCCGACACACAAGGTTCTCCATCAACATTGTCATTTAACCTAAATACACTCGAGTTCTCATTTAAAACTGTATCTTCCTGCTCCTCTCGTTCATCTACAGAGTCTGATTTCCTGTTGGCAACACCAGTCTTCTGTTCACTAAGTTCATCAGATGTTCCAATAGAATACCCAGATGACTCTTCTGTGGATGCATCCCTTTGCATTGTGGTTGGGTACGTGTCACAGGTGCTAGAATTGTGTGGTCTACAGTGACTGTTGGGCTGACTGCAATACTGTCTGACTAAACACTGGAGGCGCTGACGTACTGCCTTCTGGTCATCCAGTGCACAACCTAACACCATGCTCTGGAAACGGGTGTCCACTGCACCAGCAGCCTCTGGTAAACATGCATTCAGCAAGGATTGTGCTCGTTTATTAACTGTCATTGTGGAACTGTTGTTCGTAGTGACCTCAATTTCCAGCTCATCTAATACCTTATTTACTTTCTCAAGGGCTTCTAACTGCCTTTCATCACGCACAATATGTATATGGACCTCAACTGCTTGGCACCGCTCTCTGAGCCGCTGCATGTTGGCTATAAGCTCCTGGCACTCACCTGCAACAGTAATTACAACAAGCCTGTATTCACCTTGTACATATCATTCATCTTCCATATAACATGCCAGTAAAGCTAGCTTTATAAACAGCCCTTACCCTGTTATGAACAGCAGCTGTGATCAATGTTAAAAAATTCATGTAAATTTTTATAAACATAAATTAGTTTTAAATAAAAATTTTGTTAAAATCTCAATAGCAGCAATACATGTCAGATTTGCAAGACTATGTCTGTTACCTCCTGCCTTCTGGACAGTAACTGCCACATGACCTGCATGAGACTCGAGGATAAAGCTTAACAAGAAGCTATCGGGGAAGGTAGCTCACTTAAGGACACCCTTAACTTTACCTCAGTCAAGCAACCATTTTTAAAAAAAGCTTTAAAATATTACAAATATTCCTTTTTCAGAATTAGTTAAAAATAAACTGTTAAATTTTAGCAGTTTCCAAGAGGTCTGTCATTCTTTGTTGATGTTTGCCACATGAAAAAGACTTTTCTATTGCATCTCCCTGCTTTCTGTAAGACATTCTGTGAATCAAAAGCAGGTGCCGAGTAGCTCTGAGAAATGTTCGTTAGTATTTTGATTGCCTAACAAACGTTAGCAAAATGGATATGCCGGAGATAGGACTACTGGTCGACGCTTTGACGCGTTAACATTTTTAATGGAAATATTTATTTAAAAACCTTTTCAAAGTTTGGTGATTAATTTGATGTTAAACTTTCATTTTCGCTTTAAAACTCTTGGTCTCTTCGCTGAAAGGCTGCAGTGAAACTAAGACTAGCGTGTATCAAATAAACTATAAAGTCTTGAGTTTTTACGTTTTGCTCTCTCTTAACACATACACACACTACATGCAGGTCAGCGAAGGTCATCATTAGTCGCTAGCAATGATTAGGGAGAACGAGTATATGACGTTCGTTACTTACCAGGCGATATTGCACTCTGCAAGCTTTCTTCTTTTAATTGATCCAGTACTAGCAACAGGCTTGCTTGATCTTGTTTTACAGTTAGTGCTTGTCTTCTTAGTATTTCAACTCTGCTTTCAACTTCATCAAGGAATGAAAAAAGCGTGAATGAATCTGGAACCGAGTTTGACGCCGCCATTGTGTTCGAAACTATTTCCTAGAACCTTCTTTCAAATGTTTCCTCTTCGCGCAGTGGGTTGCAGTCGCGCGGAGTCATTTCAATAGATAATAAACGATATAGGCGTCTCTATTTTTAGTTCTTACATCAGTTAAAAGCTTTATTTGTTCTTGATAAACTGTTGAACAGTGAGCACACGGAATACGAGTTATTATTCCCTATTCGTTCAATCGATGATTCACTGTAGCCAGAGATGTTATCGTTATAGCTTTAACGTCTCTGCTGTAGCTCAAGACAGTTTCGGACAAGAGTCTGTGGCGTGCCCGGAAGCACAATGCAAGGAGAGGTGTAAACAATGTTTTAAAAAATGCACAAAACAAGTGTTCGTGCTTACTACAGCTATTTCAGATGAGGTAGAAAAGGGGTACGAACGGTTTATCAGCGCATAAAGACGAACAGTTTACTACGCGTTGCCAAAATGAAGCAAAAAAGCACTATCAATGCACGACTTCAACTGGAGAATGCTCCATGACAATGTCACGACAAATTTTTATTATAAGAATAAAATCTCTGCATTTCCACTGTCACTCTTCTAATCAAATTCAATTATTTTAAAAAAATTTTGTAAGCCAAATTAAAAGAGTTAACTCCTGTTCTGGGACTAACTATACGTTATCTCCCCTAACTCGGCCTATAAGAAGGGAATGAAGTCACGAAGTAAAACGAAAGAAACCTTGGCATACAGAACCGTGCTGTTAAACTTCCCAAAACATTCACTTGTCACCACTGCAGCGAACGACTCGGGGGACACTCTCTATATGTAACACCTGTTCGATGGGCTGGGCGTCGGGGGTTTTTCTCCGGTTTCCTCCCCCCTTTAGTACGAAATCGCCGCAAGGTATAGCACTTTATTTCCTACCAAACAATTAAACAGCAGCCGTCATATTGCGACGACATTCGACCCTCTGACGAGAGAGATGGATGAACCAGCAACGCGAAGAAAACGATGCATACAAAAGAAAAGGCAAAAGTATCAGGAGAAATTATCGTCAGCGTTTGCAATCGGAAGAACGGTCTCGTGTGTCACTCTAAGAAGTTAGCTCCGACGCGTGAAGGCTCGGTGAATTATTTAGTAGGCTAATTTGACTCAACACAGAAAAACTTACCTGGTCTAGAGAGTGTGAGGATGGATAGACTGATAGTCTTTCTTGATTTGGTGGGTGGCGGTGTATTACCATGTATATGGCTAATTCCAATAAACGAGACTCTTAATTCGCTACTAGAGCGCAATAAGTGCCAATTTTCTGAGGAGACGGATGTATCTCTCCAGCTTCTAGCCATTGTTTGTATGTTGACTGTGATCGTCGACTGGGGTAATTATGACGGAGCACGTTTTTCTCCAATTTTGAAATTTACACGCTAATATTTACAAAATTTATTTATATTGTCCATATCTTCCAGAATCTCGAACCACTTGGTGAGGTCTTTAAATCATATAAATTCTTTAAGGTCAAGGAATAACTATATCTCTTTAAAAATCACATCACGCAAATATGGAAAATCGTTCGTGCAAGTTCTCGATCTTTTAAAAACTTCTAATGAAAGTAGCTGTGTGCGGGAGGGAGGTGGAATCTACCTGCAGGTGTGCGTTCGTGTGTGTATTTATGAAAGAGATAAGAAGCATGCAGACTGAAGTACAGATGTTATGATTCATTCTATTTAAAGTTTGGCTCCCAGCACATGACTACAGCTCACTATAATGACGTCGAAAGCACAGCATCCTTAAGATGGATTAGTCATGCCGCATAGGGTGCACAGTGGGTGCGACTGCATCGTGCACCTGCGCCTCTCATCAGGATAATGAAACACAGTTGGTATAAAAGCTACAGAAAACCTTGACAACTTGCTCTCCTAGCCTTTTCCCTATTCAGTTGTACAGAATTCAAACTGATACCAACAAACTACAACTGTAAATAAGACTTCGGAGACGCCAAACAAAAAAGAACAGCAACAAAACAAACAAACTTGCTGTCAAAAAAGACACTGTACACGAACAAAATCGGAAAAGTGAGAAGGAACATTAAACAGGTAAGTAGATATTTTCTTTCTGCTTTCTCTCCAGCTATATTATCTCTTTTTATTTTTTAGTTTAAATTGAGAGCTGAGATCCACGTCGGATCTTTTATGAATCATAGCTCATGCGCGCGCGTGTGCATGAATATGCAGCTGCATTTCTATTTCTTCTGATAAATTTTCTGTAGCCTTTATTTTCGACGTTTACTCGTCTGGGCATTATAGTTTTTCCCGATTAACAAATAGGTACAATTTCTCACCCACATCAAATAATTTAATATTTAATCTAGAAAACCCTTTATTTATCTAAGCTATTTTATTTTGTCGTTGTTCGTTAACAGCCTCAAGTCTGTCCAGTCGTTCACGGCTTTTATTTACAATTTCCTCCACAGAATCAACTTTATGCTGAAGGTGACAGCTGTCTTTTCAAAACGTTTTACTACTTGATCGAATTGATTGTTTGATCGACTCACCTACATCGTATGGTTTTCGGCACGTGCTTTCCACCTGTGCAGTATGTGTTTTCTCCATTCTGATCATGCATTTCGCTTTGTCATTCGATCTTTAGATCTTTAAACAATACAGCACAGCTCAGACACAACCTTCGTCTGCGTTTGTGTTTTATTAAGAGTTTTTTTTTAAATTAGAAAGTTATACATAAGAAAAGTTACTTTCATTATAAATATTATTTAAAATGTTAACATGGTTTTCAGTCATTCTTCTTGTAATGGTTATTTTATGATGGAGTAAAAGATGCATTCAGGAAAAGTGTGGTCATTAGGAAAATAAATGTCCCCGTTTTATTCTTGTCATTTTATTTCAACATAGGTAAAGATGGCTTTGACAATGACTACATCCCGCTGTTTCCTGATGGCGAAAGTTCCTGCATGGCTCAGTCAAAATAATTTAAGAACTTCGGCCTTTGCAAACCGAAGTATTGGTTTACTGGAAGAAAGTTCACTCTCCCCCAAAAAGGTGAGGACTGTGTATATTGTGAAAGTTTGGGTAGAAATGCCTTTAGAGAACTTGTCTGGTAAGGTAATGATCAACAGACTGAGGCTGTCTTTTGTTGTTTTATTCGTGCTTTTGAATGATACTATGTGCAAATGGGTGTAGATCGTATGCGAGTCAGAATCATGATTGTACGAAGTTCTATTTGGTGGAGCGGGTATATGATTGTGTAACGGTATTCTTTGTGTAGTTCTCCTACTTGTTTCCCCATTGAGCTGCAACTAATTGCTCTCTAGGATGAAATCATATTTTATAACATCTCAACTTGCTTTTTACATTCATAGAATATTGTATTAGTTTTCTTAAATGAAGGGTCGGTTAAAGTTTAGTTTAAGTAAGATATGATACGGCCTTTGCATAATGACAACAATTTGAAGTTCCTTGATTAATTTTTTAATTGTTTGTTATTACTTACTGTTTTATAAATCAAAGCATCGACCACATCCCATTTGGTAGTCTCTTATATAGGAATGAATACGACATGTTCAATGTGAAGTATCTGAAAAGGGAAATGTATACTCACAAACTAAAACCAGCAACGTGAAATTAATGTTGCGTAAGTTGAACAGACTTCACAAAACAATCTGTCAAAAATAATTGTTCAATTCCTCAAACACTGCACACTGTTCTCACATCAGAGATCATACAGTCTAGCGCACAGATGTAAATGGATCGTTTCCCAAAACTCTACTTATTTTTGAGAACTAGAGTCAATGCCAGCTGCTAATCGAGAACTGAAGAACATGTACTGAGCAATTTAAAATTTTAAAAAATCCAACCTGTGTTGTAATAAAACTAAAATGGACAGCCAGTTTAATGTGTTTTACTGTGCACCTTATGAGTATCCTTGCATCAATATATTGATAAATGAAGTTATTTTACATTAATATATTTTGTATTCCCCTCGCCTCCAAAGAACTGCCCATTACGAATGACTGTTGAGAATCTGACGGAGCAGTGGACCAAATCGGAGAAAGCTTCGGAAGATTCTTATGCATCTACGAAACAATTCCATCAAGTTCCTGGCCCTACGGGCTTTCCAGTGATTGGTACACTTCTTGATTACTTTAAGAAGGATGGTCTGAAATTCAGCAAAATGTTCGAGGTTTGTCAACTATTTTCTTGTACTATCCTTATCTTAAATGCGCGCGCATGTGTCTTAATGTTTGTGCGATAATTTGATGTATTGCAATTACCTGAAACCTTGTGTAGACAGACTACTGATTATCTTTTTCTATTTTTACACACAACAGCATGCTAGATCATGATTATAATGTTTCAACTCATTAAATTAAGGTTTGCCATGTCTTTGCTCGATACCATTATCTGGCTTTTAAAGGGAGTAATGAGTTTTTTCAGGATATAGGATATTTCATTCCTTCATCATCTATGTGCAAAAGTATAACGACACGAAAATGTCAACAGGACGATATGCGTAATGAACACTTATGTTTGACTATGTAGGACAAGTAATTTTCTAAGTGAAGAATTATATTTTTTTACTACCTTAGTTAAACGTCACATGTAAAACAACTATATGGATTATAAAATGCCATGGCCTGTTTTGTCTTCAATGAAAACCTCGGTATCTTGTCTGTTTTAGGCATATAGGCAGCGATCTCTCCAGTTTGGTCCTATTTTTAAAGAAAAGATTGGTCCTATTGAAACCGTTGTCGTCAGTGATCCTGATGAATATGCAAAAGTGATACGATCTGAGGGTCGTCATCCAGTTCGCCGTCAGATGGAGCCAATGGTCTTTTACAGAGAGCAGAGAGATTTAGAACCTGGACTTGTTAACTCGTAAGTTATTACAATATTAAATAGTTTGGGTTTTCTGCCCAAGATCGATCAGTAGTTTGAAGATCGGCAGTCAAATTAGACCATTGAGACGTATGTCATCTACGGGAGCTCTCCCCTTCTGCATCATAGTGTTGAATCCCTTTGTTCTGAAAAAATATCTCTACAGATTCTTGTCAGTTCCGTGCACCCTTTGTGGTATGCGTGTGCATATTTTGTGTCATACTCCTTGAAAATGGCTGAATTTTTTAAATTCACTTAATCCTTACATGGAGTGAACATATAATTATATAATGTATATGTTGCAAATTATGTAGGAAAATCTTATCTGTTCTTAGAGTATTTGGCGTGGTCATTAAAAGATCTTACATTTCAGGACTGGTGCAACAAAGGCTATTGTTGTGCTCAGAAAAAATTATTGTAAACTAAGTTTTTCTAAAGCATCATTTTTTTTCTATCAGGCAAGGAGAACATTGGCACCACCTGCGTTCCGCAGTCAGTAAACACATGCTAAAACTCCAGACTATAAATCGGTTCTCATCACCAGTTAATTCAGTCGCAAAGGATTTTGTGAGAAGAATACATGAAATTAAAGACAGCGAAAATGAAGTGGCTGGAATTGAAACTGAAGTCTTCAAGTGGGCTTTGGAATGTAAGAGAGCTAATGAATACATTACTTGATTGTTAAAACAATGTCTAATAGCTTAATTGTTATTATAACTTCTCTTTAAATGTTTTTGGAATTATTTCTTTCAAGCAATTGTGTTGAAGTTTTGTAACCCTTTTCTTATGTTCCAGCATTTGGAACTTTTCTCTTTGATCAAAGAATTGGTTGTTTAGATAACAACCCAAGCAATCTAGCACAGGATTTCATATTCCATCTTCAAAGCTACTTTCGTCATATGCAGCCTCTCATGTACAATCTTCCATTTTACAAGCTTTTCCGGACAAAACGATGGATTGACTACGAGACCCACTCTGATGAAGTTATGCGCATTGGACGGCAACTCTTTGATCAGGTAGACTTAATTGGCCTACATTCAACTGACATTTGTTTTATTTGAGATGTTAACCCGTAAAATATTACGTACACGATATGTCAAACAAAAATAAATTAGTCATTACTCAGAAGATCACAATTAACATGTGGTTTATTTCAGAGAATATCATCGTTGACGCCTGGCGAGGGAGTCAGTCCTTCAAGCTTCCTGGGCCAGCTTTTTTTTAACGAAAATCTTTCAGCAACAGAAGTCACTGGAACTGCTGTTGATCTGCTCATGGCCGCAGTGGAAACGGTAACAGTATAATAATTTTTGTAGAATATCGATGCAGCGAACCTCTTCGGACCAGAAAAATATTCATTATATCAAATAAATCTCAATAGTTATTCTGAGATTATCAAAATGAGCCTTACGTAAGATTATAGTTTTCTATTTTTTTGTTCACACAAATACCAGTTTAAAAGACACAAACCTTTATGGAAATACAAGAGTGTAGAATCTAAATGCCCAGCTGGAAACCAAAAGAACCCCACAAATTCAAGATGAAATTACTTCAGTTTACATGTATAAACATCGACACATCAAAAACACCATAAACCGTATGTAAATAGTACATGCTTAGTGTAAATTAGTGTACATGCTTTGTAAATTATTGGAAACCTTCAGAGTCACTCACCTAATGACATGGCTATATCAATGTTCACTTTGACAAAATCGTGGAAGGTTGTATCTTTTTTTGTCGTCAAATCTTATTTATATTAGAGGTTTGTTACATACTCAAGTTTAAGCTTTTGCATACGATATACAACTGACACTTTCTTGTTAACAGACTATAATTATTTCCTATATATAAATCAATTTGTCAGTTTTATAGTTCTTATAATTCATTAGCGTTGACTGAATATATATTTCGCAGACATCAAATGCTTTGCTATGGTGCCTGTATTGCTTGGCCAACAACATGGATGTGCAAGAGCGTCTCTTCCAAGAAGTCGACAGTGTTTTTCAGTTGGAAGAAAACCTTTCGCAAGAGTCTCTTACACAGATGCCTTTAATTAGAGCTGTACTCAAAGAAACCTTCAGGTGAGTTTAGGAGCAATGTGCTCATTTTGCTTAACAATTAAGTATTTCTAAGTATTATGCAATGTAATATTGTAACTGATAGTTCTAGAGACAGAAACCTTCATTAGTGTTTTCCACATGTTACAGACCCCGTTTTCTGTTTAAAATGTAGAATATTGTTTGAACCTCTGACGGTTAAAGACTTCCACCAGCTTTTTGCAGATTTACCGAATGGTCTGGGAAACATTTATCTAAGCAGAGAAACATCTATAACACTATTGATAATAATGTCAAGAAAAGTTATAAGTTTTGGTGAACTTCAGATAACAGACAGTAACTTCTGATGGTAACGTATCATTTGTTCTGTCGATACTTTAAATAATTACTAATGCACTTATTTTGCTTACAGGTTATATCCTATTACATATGCAACTAGTCGTATATTACCAAGAGACCTTGAAGTAGGTGGCTACAACATTCCTGCAGGAGTAAGTTTTTTATGGGTTATATAAATAGTGATTAATTGCTCATTTGACATCCGTTTTTTCTTACTGATGTCTATGACGAGTTTGAATCAATAGACTTTTACCTTTTCTTTCTCGCAGTGTGTAGACTGGCGCACTTTCCTATCAAAATAGCCAGTTCGCCTATTCCTTTTGCCATTACTGTTGCAATCCTTTCAGCGGCGCAACTGTCATTTTGGACAGGATGGTTCTTTGGTTCATAAAACTTTTGACCTCTTCCATTTGTTATCTCTCTTCCTTTTCTGTTTATGGTGGTGATCGTATTTTTGTTTTTGTTAATGGTGACCTTACTGCATTCCCCCTTCTCTGCCCGAAAGTTATTATCTCCCTTAGACCAGCACATTCTGTAAATGTACAAGGATAGGTCAAGCTATTTTCTATTCATTCAATTTTTATGTCACACTCTTTCAGTGCTAATTGATTATTTGCATTTTTGCATTTCTAGTTGTTTCTTTTTTCAGACCCACATCCAAGCAAATTTGTATGGAATGTTCAGAGATGCATCATATTTCCCTGATCCTGAATCCTTCAAACCAGAAAGATGGCTGAGAGGAAATATGGACTCAAATCTTCAGTCTTTATCAAACCTAATTTGGGGACATGGCCCACGAATGTGCATTGGTTAGTATAGAAGAAATTGATGTTTTGTATTATTTTCCAAAGCACTCGTGTAGAAAGGTGAGTATTTGTCACCTGTAGAATGAAAAAAACTATGTATTTAAGAAAAAAATGTTTGATAATCCTACGACAACTCTGCATTATCATTTGGTAAAGTCTGAGCTAATGGATTCAGATTTTGTTTGGGGAAACTCCATGAGATACCTGCTTGCTGTTGAGAGATTTTTCCGTGTACACTGGTTTCTTCATCTATCCACCATACCTCTCTTTACATAATTTGAAATCTACTCATGTGAAAACACTTTCTAGGCAAACCAACCATGCTAAGGGGCAATACCATTCAAGACATCAAGCCTGTCCTCGCTGGAGCTGAATCGATATTCAATCCACCCAATATATCAAATTCTTTGAACTATAAGAGAAAGGTGTCAAGATCAAGCTTCGAAAACTGTTGTATACTCCCATCCATCTGGACTATTCATTGCATCAGAGTTCGTCTCACCCAAAATTTCCTTACATTGGCATGCAGGCAGATCAGCCATCACACGATCTCAAGACACCAATGCAAGAGCTGATAAAGATTTGTTACAGCAGAGAAGAAAAAAAGTACTGCACAGGACAGACTTGCAATGTAAAAAAGAAGTGGTCAGTCTTGTTATCAGCTGTGGATCCATTTCAGGCTGATTTCTGCCAGGCTTTATGACATTACCAATGTTTCGATCTACACTCTGAAGTACCAATATAGAAGACAAAATGGAAAGTTCTATGGTCAAAGACAAGAGCACATTGGTGGTATCAAATTCATTCTAATATTTGAATGACTGGAATTCCAAGATCAGTTACTAGCAGTGGTAAATCCTGTACATAAATTTGGCCTAGGAGAAACCAAGATCGGCATAAGAAGTCTGGAGTTTGTGCAGAGGCTCGGACTCATAGCTAATACCCTCCATTTCCATAAAGAATTGAAGGAGGCAACTTTTAATGAATTTCAATGCCCAAATTAGAAGCAAGTATAGTGTCCTTGTCAGAAATATTGGAATGAGATCAGAAATGGAATAAAGGGAGTTAGAAGATGTGCTAAGAAGCAGTGGAGGGAATGAGACAGCAGCAAAAAAGATATTCAAAGGCAGACAAAGGCAGTCTTCAAAGCCCACCAAACATTAAGCAAACCAGTTTTATAAGAAGAGGTCGACATAACTGTAGCCAGTTTGATGGGAGGGAAGCTAAGACCTACATAAACAGAAGATAGCGACAGTGTTTTTCAAGGATTTGAAGCACATCAAAAGATTAAAAAATACAAACACAGCTTGCACACGTAGACATAAAATGATACCTAAATGTATTTATTTGTATGTCTCTGAGATACTGAATAATGTTTTATGATTCTTATACAGGAAGAAGATTTGCTGAAATGGAGTTGCATATTCTACTAGCTAAGGTAAGTCAAATCTGCTGTTAATGCAACACATTATATCCAATGCAAACAAAAATAATTTTGGGAGTAAATTCACTTTCTTCAAGACTTAGCAGATGACATAACCACAAGGATCACACTAGCTCTTTATCGAAATTTGTCTCCCTGACAGTGAACTATAGCACATACCTGGCGTGTTGAGCAGATGAGCAACTGTCTTCTAACAGATGTAAGGCAAACGCAGGGTCAATACACTAGTTTTTGGTCCAACGCTCTACTTAAACAGCAGAGAGGTCAGGAAGGCCTTGAAGTCATATTATCTAGTAAGACGAAGAAAAAAGAATTTACTCTCAAACATTTTTTTCTTCTTTGACTCTACCAGATTACATGACCATACGAGAATAAAGATCAGGTGGATGGAAGTACTAACAAACCATCTGTAAAAGTCAGGAGATTGCCTGTAGAGCCGTTGAGATCGGTCCTAACAGTACCAGACAAGCCGTGTGAGCGGAAAGGTCTTTCAATAAAAACAAACCAAAGTCAAACGCCAGCCTGCTGTGGACATACTCTTATCAAAGTCGTCCCTCAAAGGCCGGAGGAGTCGAGCCTGGTTTTTCCCGAAAGCCATGAACACCTGAGGTAAAGGTGTAACTGGGTCCTGCAGGCGAACTGGCTGGCATTTTCCCCGAGACAGGAAAGTATTGAACCGAAAGGCTATTGTGGCATCAAAGGCATCGAAGCTTAGAAAAAGTCTATGCGTCATCCACCATAAGGAACCATCATTTCGGAACTACACAAAACTTTGTTAGCTGAAAGAGCAAAAATCTCAGACCATTTCTAAGGCCATCTTTTCAGTGCTGAGTGCAAAAGAGAGCCTGGCGGCCAAAATCAAAAGACTGACGCTGACTAAGACCAAAAAAAAAAAAAACCTATGACCAGGCGACACTTTTGTTAAGGAAAAGAAGTCCGGTGTCATACTGTGAAAAATCTGTATCGGGCAAACGTCTAGTACAGACCACACCTTGTGACAAAGCATAGGTTTTCAGCACAGTGAGGGTCGCATGTGGTAGAGGCTAGTGAACATCACAGTAGCCATAGAAGATATTGGTGTAATGGACTTGTATATATGATTTATATCTGTTAGTGGGCAGTTTCTCACCCGACTAGTACGCCAAGGTATGTGCTACCTCACTGTCAGGAAGATTTTTTGATAATGGAAGAGCTAATGTAACCCTTTATCTCCTATGGTCATGTCCTTTGGTAAAGTCAAGGTGAAAGATTGTTTATACTTAATTATTTATTTTATGCAGAACTGAGTAGGAGAAAAAAGCATAACCTTTTTGCATTTCTCGTTCTTAAATAAGAGTGTATTGCAGAACCACAGATGTGTGTGTATGCGCGTGTGTGTGTCGAGGATGGGAAGGAGAGTTTGATCCTATAATGAAATATCCTCACTCAGTTCGCAAGACGTTTTCACTGTCAGCATTCTAACATTCCTTTGTTATCCTTACTTCATTGATTTTATTTTTGTACTGGCATTTTTTTGTTTCAGCTCATCCACTCTTTCAAGCTCAGTTATACTGGTGATGCGGTAGAACCAGTTTTAAACACTGTCATGACACCCGACCGGCCACTGCAGATCTCTTTTTCACCGCGTTAAATCTGAAGATGGTAGATGTTTCAACTATTTCTGGCAGAGACTGTTGCACCTTTATCTTTCTGCAGATGAAACTTCTTTCATTGTTGAAGCTAATTTTTTCTTTACAGCTGGTACACAATGAGACAGAAGTATTTTCAGTAACAGATCTAAGATCCAGATTTTTTTAAAGACACATATTCTTTAAATATTACTTTTGGTCATTAAGCACACTTCTGCTTTTGCCCCAGTACAAAATCCTGCTCAATGTGATGAAATTTATCTTTTGTCATTTGTAATATTTACAAATTTATTGCTTACAATTTAGAATTTCATTTCTCTAACATGGCTGAATATTTTAGCTGGTTATATAATTCACTTTAGAAGCTGGGTTATTAGTGATGGGAAAGCTTGCTCCTTAAAACAAATGTTTTCACTTAAATAATAATAAAATTATAATTGTTAAAATCACATATTCCTTATAGAGAACCAGTTTCCCTCCAATGACCCTGGTAAGAGACAGAAAACTGCTTTGCTTTCCATACTACAGTTCCCTATTCCAACAGAATCTCACTGCACCAGCCCCAGACCTGGTCGAAACCCTAATCTGTGCACTGAACAGTGTCAACAGTAATGCAAGCCCAGACTCATAGGTCATGTGCCTTACAGATGTAACACTTTTAAATAATACCTAGAAATAGTACTACAGCAGATACCCTCACACTGTGGTATTGAACGCAATGAGCAGGCTGACAGAACTGTAAAGGATGGGGCTGAAGACTGGCAGGACAAGGTAAAACAGAGATGAAGACCATCTAGGCTTTGTAGAGACCATCCCAACCACCAGACAGCTGCCACCATCTGTCATGATCAGATTTTTTTGTTTTGCCTCAAAGCAGGGCACAACATAGTTAAGCATCACCTATACAGGAAAATACATCTGATGTCATCCCCAATGTGTTCTTGTGGAAATAGAGAGTAGGCTCTTCCAAGAACTGAGAGCAGAGGTCTGGCCATTGCTTTAAAAGCTTTACAGACCTGTGGATGCTCTGCAGATGACTGCCAGTTTCATCTGAAGAGATGAACTCCAAGTGTAACCAGGCAAATGATGACAATTGTAGTGACCTTTCTACAATATTTTGAGAACTGAGAAGTTATTGTATGCCTGCTCTGTGTTACTGGAGTGCATTAAGTGCATTTATTTATTTAATAACAGAAAACCATTCTGGTTACACGCGCATACCTATAACCACACTTAATAAAAATTGACAATGAATATTTGTAAAAGTTCTTTAGGAATGTTAAATCAACTTATGAATCAAGTTCGAGAAACATGGGTGAAGCAAAATTAACTCAGGAACCAGTAGATAAGAGGTTGATTCATATTAATTCAGTTTCATCACTCAGCTTGAACATGCTGCATTTACCTGGCTATCAGTGACAATCTATCTGCTCTTCACACTACTCAGTTTCTCCTGTTTCAATCCTGATACCTCACCACATGTACTTACTATATGCTCCAATACATGTTTCTGAAGATGACATCCAAACCAGCAGATCATGAAGTATTTTGGAAATGACCATGAAACAAGGATAGAAATCTATATATCTCCTTTAGTGTCTGCAGAACAGCCACTTTCTGTGGACAGAGTTCAAGTGTTAATCAATGGTTAGCATATCAATACTGATGCCTAGGTATGCAACCACCTGTTTTGCTTTCACATTATTTTGTACTACATCATGGACTAGTGGGGAATCTTCTAAAGTCTGTTCATCTTTCTTTTATTTAGAAAACAAAATCCATGCTTGTTTTTTTTTTGTCTTAATATGCCACAGTGATCAGACCAGAACAGCATAATCTTGACTACTGAAAATGAAGGCAACTGGTGTGCACAGTGATCTTCTGGTCTCATTTTTTCTAACTTTTGGAGACTCAAAGCAGATCAAAATAATTCTACCATTTTTTTGCTTGCTTGATCATGGCAGCCAAAAAAGCAAAACAATCATCAGATTGTGTGAAAAAAAGTAATTTCCATCCCTTTTCCTTCATCTGCATTTTCTTATAATGCAGTAACAAGAAATAAAGACATTTTAAAACTCACTGAAACTCTCTTGAAAACATGTGTATGTATGAATATTAGAGTGCTGGAAAGTGATCTTGGTGGGTGATTGTGTATGAAAAATCAGGGTAGCTAATATGTTAAAAATTGTATTGTTACCTATAAGTCCACCAGAGGATTGGACATAAACAAGAAAAACGAAGACAGCTGTAAAAAATGACATTTCGGATACCAAGAAAAGCAATTAAAATATTACAACATTAGTTGTCTTGAAAGTATTTAGGTAGATGGCGTTGAAAGCAGTTCAGGGAGTTCAATTGCCTAAGATGGTCTTCTCTGTCTGGTTGCTAGAAGCATGACTTCAGTTTTCTGGGGTTGAGCGACATGATTTGAATCAGTCCAAGCCTGAAGCTCGTCGGCACTCAGCTGTAGGAGGGAGGCAATTGTTTAATCTGTTGGTGGTGTGCGTGTATTGGGGTTCGTCTGCAAACATTTCACAAGACTGGGAAGAGGAAGATCGCTTATATATATAGAGAGAAAAGAAGAGTCCTAATACTGGCTCTTGAGGAACACCAAATTTAACTTCAAGAGGGTCAGACAGTTGGTTGTTTACAGCTACTCTCTGAGAAAGGAGGTAAGGAGTTTGGTGTTGCCAGTACTTAGTTTATATAATTTTAGTTTTCTGATAACCAGATCTATAACATCAAAGGCTTTGGCAAAGTCAACAAATAAGGCAGCAGAAGAAAGATTGTCATTAATATTATTTAGCAATTGTTCCACAGAAACAGGAAAATGCTAATCTGAAGATTTGAACTTGTAGCCTGATTGATCTGCTTACTTGGCTTAACACTGTTATCAGACCATGCAGTACCATAAATTCTGTAATCAATTAGCCCTTTCCTCTTTCTTGTTCCAGGGGAGATGAGAATTTTCCCTAAAATTCTAGCTCTCACTCATCATACTTCACATTGTGTTTTTTTTCCATCAATTTCCCACTCACACTTAGTCCACAAAAGACTAAGCTGTTATTCTAAAAGTGTGTTCTCTACAGTTCATATTCAGTTTCAAATTATATAACTTCTCAGTCTCATCTGTCTTGTTCTCGAGTTATATGTACTATAGACATAACAAAGTTCACTCACTCAAAATACATGGTTAATTCATTTATAATGAGAGAAATGTACCACATTACACATTTGTGTACACAGAAAGAGGTATATAAATTTAAAAAGTAAGTTTATTTACAATATTCAAAAAATGTAACTTACAGATACTATAATACTTATACACTAAACCAAATCCTACCTTACCTATCTCCTACATCAACATAAAACTTAAAGCATAAGCACCAGAAGTCTTTACAGCAACTATGCAACCCGTGATCCAACTATCGAATGTAATAGTGTTTCAAAAGGGGTAGGGGATTGGTTTTGATTCAGTGATGCTTTATGAGAGCTGTTATTCAGCAGATCTAGGAATCCACTGCAAACTATTTTGGATATACATTTCTTTCAAAACCAAATGGTGGTATGAGGGCACACATCAACACAGCTAGCGATATTTTTCACCATTGTGGATTTCATATCATATGTTCTGTTTGTTTACTTTTAACTTTAATTGAGATTGTCTCTCTGCCGTGTTTTGCTTACTTTTATGATTTTTAAAATGATTGAAATTCTTGTGTATCTGGATATCACCATGAAGGTCAAGGTCAGAGAGCTAATGAGTTCAAATAATTGCTTCTTTATTTTCATATGCATCAAATGACAAGAATAGATTTTACTACTACTGATAATGATTCTTTGAAAAACAGGAATGATCTTATATTAAATATTGTTCAATATTCACTTCTTGTTTGAGAATACCAGTTAAGACAAATTCTGCTGATACAATTGGGACACCAGCTTTTAAAGCTGGCTTCCAGAAGACCTTGTCTTCCTCACAGGAAATAACAAGAGTTTTCTCAGCTGCTCTGGTGGGCACTTGAGACAGATACTGCAGGAAAAAAAGATTGTGATTGAAAAAAAGCAGCTTTTTCTGATCAATTAAATAATTCGTATATAAATAATTTGTCTTAAATCTCATGAATAAAATCATATGATGACAATAATTATATGTTTCTCTATGGAATGATAATTTTTGTAGGGAAATATCCAAAATATTGATAAAAGCAATCAAAATACAAATATTGCAACAGCTACTGAGGTCAGTAATGCACTGCTCTACATATGTTCCCAACATGTCTTCCAGCCAAACACCAACTTGTCAGCAATGCTATTGGATGCATGGGCCTGTTTTCTTCTAGCGGTGATAGAGGGGGCAGTAGAAAGGAGAAAGGTGCCACATCCAACCTCCTGTTAGGTACAATCCAGCAGCACAAACAGCACTGTCTTCTGTTATGGCTGACCCCTTTTGGCATAAGAATACCACCCCACCCCCATTTGCGCTGTGGGTATAAAAGGAAAATAGGCGCGGTTCTCAAGTCAAGTTTTGAAGTCTCAATAGCAAGTCACAGTACAGCTCTAGACAGCCAGTGCAAACTTCAAAGCACAACAAAAAGAAACTGTTGGCATGCTGACCAGCAGTCAATTGAGAAGAAAGAAAATTAAAGGATGGGAACTTGTCATCCAGCATACCAAGCCACTATGCCGGCAATGTATGAAATTCTGCATAATGTGCAAACAGGACTTGGTTCTGTTTAGTCTTTGATAATAATGAAACTATTTGTAACTTTGGAGTGGTCCATAAAGATAGAATACAGGATAGTCAGAAAGAATAGCCAGCAGGCCTTGAAGAAAGATGAGGTCACTGGTGTCACCTTTTTAAAATGTTGCTAAGTCACATGGCCTAGATTATGATATTATGACTTGGGATTTATATTCTGGAATCTGAATATGACAAACCATAGTGCAGTGTGGGATATCATCTGCCATTTCTTTCTATTGCTATACTCTGATTCTTTGTCCATCATTGGGGTTACCTTGGACAGAGGTGGAAAGAGGATGAACTGATTGACAAATGTGAAGGAATGAACTGGTTGCTCCATGCAGAAAGCTTATAGTTTAAGTAGGGATTATTTAATGACAGGGATTAACTACAGTATTAAATTATTTACCTTAATAAAAAAGCTGATTGCATATAAATTCATAAAAGTGCAAGTATGTTTAAACAAACATCATAGCATTTGCTCAAGTTTTCCAGCTTGTAAAAGTAACAAAATAAAACTTACTTTGGCACCAGCACACCACAATATTTCTGAAATTATTCAGAAAACTTAAGTTAACAATGCATTGTTTTTATTAAATGTGGCAATAACGTAGCTTTTGTCATGCCTCTAAATCAAATAATGGATACATGAACAATTACAGACTTTCAAAGCACTATGTATTTTTTGTCATCTATTACTAGTTTTAATAATAATAATAATCTTGATTTCTATCGCACCTTTTCCCATCATTAAGGATGGTTGAAAGCACTTTACAAAAACAACAACATTAATAATAATAATGGGATTTAGTTACTTTAATTTATTCCTTTTACTCCTCGGCGGGCATAGGGGAGTAATAATGGGATTTACATGGTGCATTTTCCACAGAAGAAAACTTAAGGAGCAGAAGGTAATAATGGTGTATGAAAGAGAAAGGGTACCACAATCAGACAAACACAAACACAAATGTACAGCGAATTGACTTGCCAGCCTGATAGGGTGACACAAGCTCGATTGACAGAAAGACTGGGGCAAGGACACAAACAAATCAATATCAAAATATGGTGATTAAAAATCATTCAAAAAAAGACAAAATAAGGAAAAATAAAAATAGGGTCTGGAAAACTAATTTGAGAAAAGATCAAGATGTTCAAAAGTGATATATTTACCTCTCATTTGCAATGGCTCTGGATGCACAGATCTCGTGACATGAATTTTGTAACCAAGAAACACTGGGGTTTTCCTTGCTTTATTAAGTGATGTTTCCAATGAAAATTTATAACGCATTTCCATTTTGGAGTCATTCAGTTGAAATCGCCTGCAATCTAGTTTAAAAAATAGACATTTATTATTTTGACAATATTATTTCCCCAGTGCACACAAAGTAAATAAATTGGACATGTGATAACATTAGGTTAGAGTGATCGAATTAAACAGTCTGCATAACCTTGGCAGTAAAATGGGAGTAAGGTATAGTGGTAAATAAGAAGGGGAGGAAAGCTGCATTATAGGGATGGGGGAGGAGGAAGTGCAATGTTAAGACTTCAAAGTATGAAAAGACAATAAACTCCTATTAGATAATTGCTATACAGGTTCTCTCCCTTTGACTATAAATGCATTGCAAAGGCTAGCTGAAGGGTTTGAAAACCCAAGTACACATTCCAAGTTGTGCTTATAAATCCTTGATAGCAAAGGGTTAGGTTTAGCAAGGAAGAATTTTGTTTTTACTTTTGTGAACTATGAGTCTTTATTGCCTACGTTCTTCCAGTACTTTTCAACCTGCTCTCTTTCAAATTATGCCAGAAAACTAAAAAGCTGTTATGCACACAAAAAAGAAAAGAATCCTTTTAAATATATGTGAATTGTGCTTGTTTCAGAATAGTTGCTCAATATCCTGTATGACTATGATAACCATGTGGAATGCATCTAAATTACGGGCAAAAGAAGTAGACAACTGCAGGAGATTTTCTGGAATCTCTACTGATCTGGAGACATACTTGTTATGCATGGATGCTTGTTGTTTTTTTTTTTTACTTGTATGTTCAAACTTGCTGATATCTACAATGAATACAACATTATAAAAAGTTTGTCACAAAAATTGTTTTTAGTGATTTTTTTGGCTGGAGAACATTTATACTGAATTACTTGTGCTTTTAAAGGTTATCAACAATAAATTTAGCACATGCTAATCAGGGGCTGCCACGAGTCCATTTTCATGATGTTACCTAGTTTAGACCTCTTTCCAAAATACAGCTTCAAAGGTTACGAACAGAGCATAGTTATTCACTCAAAAATTGCAAAAAATCTTATTTGGTCCTCACCTACAAAGAACCCAGCTGATCTACAGCTTTGAAGCCATTCTGGTCTGACAATGGTGATTCCTTTTGCTAAACCAGCCAAAAATTTCACAGTACGTCGAATCTGAAAAAAAATATTTATCTTAAGTACACTTCATAAAAATATTACAAAAAAAAACCAAACTGCTTTCTCAGAATAAGTTAGTAAAGATTTTTAGAAAACCCATTTTTGATCCTAAAAAATATATACGGATGCTTATCCTCCCGATATGCTTTGACTGCAACTGTCTCCAGTTCTGATTGAGGCTCCATGCACACAGATCAAGGATGGTTTGTGGTTTTATAGTCTTTGCATTTGTAAATTGGCAGTCTTCGCACATTTGGGGCCATTTCTTGCTTAGTAACATGCAAAAACAGTAAATACTTAAGTTCACTTGGCAGAAGTAGAGACTGAGGTCATTATCCTTTCTGAACTGTAATGTGAAAGTAGAAAGTTGTAATGTAAGAAACAAAGAAAATCCTCAGATCAATTAAGTTTCTGATTTAAGTTTTAACTAGCACGTACAATTCCATCTAGTACTTTTCATCATGCCATCAAACAATCTACAGTAAAAGAAAATTTAGTAAGATACCAGATTCAATGCGTATTGAATGGTCTGCCTCTTCCATTTATGGCAGCTCTTTAATAATAATAAATTTGCAATTTATATAGCACAGCATCATGCTCACATAGGAACGTGTACTTAGTGCTTGATACAAAAACTAGGTTAATGTGTAGTACATATAGGAACACATCCAACAATGAGGACAAAGTACAAAAGACTGCACAAAAGACACAGAGGTAACAGTAATGATAAAGAATCAGCTAAAGGGATATATTGGACAGGACCAACTATTCAAAAGATATAAATGGTGAAAGAGAGAAAAAAAAGACTGGTTAGCAGTGAATTGTTTAGTAGTGCTCATGGAAAAGATGTGTTTTTAATGCATTTTTCAAAGGACTCAATGGTAGGTAAGTAGTTGATATAAAAGAAACGGGAGTTCTACTGCTTTGCTAAAAGGCTGGTGATCACATATTATTTTGGTAACAGGACTAGACAGTGTCATGAACCAGCCTGGTTCAAGGCCAGAACAGGGCTGAGGTCAGGTAGGTAATTATAGGTAACTACAAGGACACTTAACTCTCACATAGTGTTTACCCTATGGATATTCATGATTTGTTTATAGACGTAGTTGAAATATTTTATGCTCATTCCTCATGTTTGCTTCCTTCAGTGAGTCCAACAATAGGATGTGGCCAAGTGGTACCACTGAGGATCTCCTGCAAGGCCACACCAGGGGTACAGAAGGAATATACTCTGGCCTACAGAAACGCAGGCCATATTGACCAAGCAGCAGCCTTCCAGCAAGGCTAGCGCAGTGCATGGTCAGCCAATTGGTTGGTGTGGGTCATAAAAACTTACCATCTAGGAAAAGTCTTCATTAAAGAGGTGTGTTGGTATGATGGGCACAACCCATCAGGGACTTTAGCCTCCAGCATCCCCTCCTCCTTCAAAGGAGGCCATAGAAAAAAGAGACCAGGGGAAAAGAAGGAAGTATGAAGAGAAGAAGACAAAAACAAAGACTGGTAGAGACAGAAAATAAGAAAGATTAAAAAAAAGTAGGAAAGATGGAAGAGAGATAGTTAGAAAAGAATATAGATGAAAGGACCAGCAAGAGAGATAATTTAGTCATTGTGCAAACATTATAGAGTGTACAGTCATGTGTTGTATAATGATGATAATGATGTTTTTGTCAACAATGGAGTAAATGATTGTGATTTCATGGGTGCACCTTTGTATATACATTCATCATTGACCAAAACTCCATTCTGTGCCATGTGACAACAGTCAAAAGTTGATTTTTACAGTTAACAAAAGCATTGTTTTACACAAGTAAAATGAGTAAAATAAAGCACTACAGAGAACACTCACCTTATCAGTAACGAGGTGTGTGCAGTCTGTAATGTGTTGATCTACCTCACCTCCAAGTTCCTTTACAATCTAAATTAAAAAAAGAAAGATGAATAATTTTGTTGATGCAGCACTAGAGTATGTAAATAAACTTCATACATCACAAATTTTAATTTCTTGAACTGTTGTTTGTATCCAAGACAACATTGAAGCTGAAGATCTACTTCAGAGGGTTCAAGTAAGTGGCTTTGATGGCATTCTTTACTTTCAAGCATTTGCACTCTAAAGACTTCATTTGTAGCATTAATCAATGCTTCGAATTTAAAATTTAAAGAAGAAAAAATAGTTCTCAAGAAATGTAATAAAAATATGGACAGCTCAACTGTCCAGAAACTGTTCTGCTTGTATTAAAAAAAAAAAATCAGAGGACCACACACACATGTGCACACAAATTAGTAGTATGATTGGCAGAACAAGCTTGATCTTACTTGAACCACTAAAGGGTTAGCATGTTGACAAGCTGGGAGAGTATTTCACAGTTAGGAATGCATAACAGAAACTTTTGTGACTGGGATCATTCAGATTCATTTTAGGGATGATAAGAAATACTCAACAAATACACTCAACAAATACAAAGTCAGCAAAGGAAACACACACGCACACAGCAGAAAGATAATGTGATAGCATCCCTTTAATGTACCACTAGGCCATGACATCTAACTTGCAACCAAAATATTGCTTCGGTAGAAGGGAAGATGTCAAATTTTTACCTCTGTAATTAAGTCAGGCTGCACTATTTTTCGTTCTTTGTAGGTAAAAGATCAATTTATCAGGAGAAGCATTTTGGACATAATTGACAAAGTCAAGGTGAGAGCTAATCTGGGCAGTCATAACTAGTATGGCATGTTCAAAAGATGTCGCCATAAGGATATGGCATGTCTGATTTCCAAAAAGCATCTTTCAAAGCAAAACTAAAGCAAAAGCATTCATTATTTTGTGAGTTTTAAGTCTGTTGGCATTGTCTGCAAATAATGATAATAAAATTAAAGAAATGCAACCTTTTGACCACTTTCATCGACAACTCCAGTAAACGTCACTTTAGGTTTCAGAAGATCAGTTTTGTGGCGAAGTTGAAAATCTCTTCTTTTTTTCTCCTTAAAATCCTGAAAAAAATTCAGCATATTTGTTTTTATTAGGTTTCTATAAAGAGATCATTTTAAAAACAACTACAGGCACATTATATTGTGAGCACTTGAAAAAATATGCTTGTGGGATTCTATTGCTGACGCATACTCTTCTATGCCTTTATTTTGCCTTATGTTAGTTTACTCTCTTTGTGACAGAAGTTTATATGGCATATAGAATCCCTGCATGCAGCCTGGCTTTCTACATGTTTGAGAATAACAAAAAGTTACAACTGAAGATACTCAAGAACTAAAAGGCCTAATGTTTACAAATTTATGAAGAAATGATAAGAATGTTTTTAACAACAAATGTGTCCAAGATGGCACAGATTTAGCAACTGACATAATCAAGTACGATTGACCATTTAAACCATGGGCAAAGCTAGAAAATGAAGACAGTACTATTATAGGTTATATCTGTGGAATAGACTGGATGTTGCAAAAATCAAAAAAGTGAATGAGTTTCCCAATTTGAGACCAGCATATAGTGTATTTAACTCATTTTTTGCCTAAGCTTTAGAAGAAGTAAAACACTGGTTCACAATAGAACAAAAGCATCTAAATCAGGACAGCAGTATGGGAAAAACTATGAGAGAAAAAAACTTACAGATAATTGCTATAGCCCATTCAAACTTCTGACTTCTTTGTGCTAAAGAGTTTTAATACCTTTCTCTTTTTATGGACATCCTTAGTCTTTCGATCAATTTGAATTTTGGTTTTGGCTCCTTTACAGCAAATCAATTTGACATCAAGGATCCTTTGCTCTCGCTTTTGACATGAGCTGTCCTGAAATCCTGCCTCACATTTGTCACGAGTTTTTGAAGTCAATCCTGACATGATATTTTGATCATTCATTATTTCTTCATTGACATGAAGTACATCTTTGTTGCTGTTTAGTGTATTGGTTAGGTTACTTCTGAGTAACCGTTTTGCAGGGGAAACAGATGTGTCTTCTGGAATATGCAATTTTCTCTTTATGAATTTTCTTTGCTGTCTGGACTCCTGCCTTGATGCAGTAACTTCTTCATTGTCAAAACCCATCAGTTTCTGGCATTTTGAGTCCTGGGTACTCAATTCCCTTGTTAAATTCCTTTTAAACTCTTCAAGTCTAGTATTTTTCTTTATTTTTGATACATCTTTTGGAATCTCTTTTTTTAAGTTTCCTGATTTCACATGATGTCCCTGACATTTTTTAATCGCCTTTCTTTTCTTTTTATATGGTTCTTTTATTTCCATTTTCCCCTTAGGCGTATTTAAGACACAATGTCTGCCTATTTCTGTCCCTTTAGCTTGTGTATATGACTGTCTTTTAATCGGAACATTTTTGTACCTTGTGGACCTTCTGTTTTCCTCCTCTTCAGACTGTCTCTTAACTCTTTCATCTCTACTGTTTGAAACCTGGGTTTGAATTCGATTAGATCTCCTGATGTTATTCAAGACACAATGTCTGCCTATTTCTGTCCCTTTAGCTTGTGTAGATGACTGTCTTTTAATCAGAACATTTTTGTACCGTGTGGACCTTCTGTTTTCCTCCTCTTCAGACTGTGTCTTAACTCTTTCATCTCTACTGTTTGAAACCTGGGTTTGAATTCGACTAGATCTCCTGATGAATCCATTTTTACTTGTACTCATATTATATGAGTTATTTGATGTGCCATCTACAGATGTGATTATGCTTTTATCTGGTTTTTTTATATCTTTGGTGATTTCGCTTTTCTTTGCAACTGACTTTAAAGCTTTAGGTTTTGTCAAAGTTTTTCTCCTACCACATCCCAAAGTGTGCTGCAAAATTTCATCTTTCTTTTTTAGACTAATGGCCAAACCATCACCAATTGTGCAGTCAAACACATCTGTTGCAGACACCTGCCTCTCATCTTTTAAATTATTGCAGTAAAAGTTATCAGAGATGGAAAAGTCATTTTTGTTCTCTTTCATGCATATTTGGTTTCCTTTATCTGGCATTTCCTGTCTAATGTGAAACTCATTTTCTTGTTGTCCTACAGAAACTTTACATCCATTTACTTCTGTAAGCTGTGAGCTTGGGTGGTTTGTCTTGACATTCGGATTGCTAATGCTGACATGGCTTATTTCATTTTTATCTTTAAGAAAGTCTTCTTCTTCTCTTAAAACTTCAGCTTTTGTGCCTTGTTTAATGTCATTTGTTTCTGTAGGTTTTTTGGTCAAATACAGCTTGGTATTAACAGTTTCCTCTTCACTTATCTTTCTTCTGGAAAGATGAGGAAATGTAGTAGTTGGCATAAGAGAAACAAACACTTTGCCCTGATCCATGGATAAACAATTTTCCTGAGGAGATGGTGAAATCCATTCCCCAGCATTCTCTGATTCTTGGTCTAGATGACACTGAGCTGCATTTGCATTTATGGTGGCTCCAATGAAATCCTAAGGGGGGGAAAAAAGTTATATAAATAATTCATATAATTCTAAAGCCTATCAACATGGATACAGTATGCAAAAGGTTTTTATGATATTAAAGCTAAAAGACACAAATAAATAAACAACTGCTGTCTTTTGGAGATATTCACTCTAGATGTGAAATCAAGGCCGGCACTCGGCTATGTTACACCCTAGGCAAAAGACAGGTGTTGCATTCCCCCCAAAAACCAAGCAATTATAACACAGCTAGCAATTAATTTATATGTTCTGGACACTGAGGCTTAAAACCTCAATTTCTTTGCTTTTTACTATGCAAAAGGTTATTCTTTCAGATCTAGTGAAGCTGCCACGTCATGCTCAATAGTTATTATGGCCTGCGCAACCATGTCTTTCATGCAGCATTGTTGACTTCAAGTAATTTTTAATTTCATTTTTGAGATACTTTATTCTTTGATGGCTACAGAAACTGGCAGGGTCAGTAACATGGCACAAGTGGTATAGTATTTCATTATTTATATTGGACAATTATGATTATAACTTTGTGATTTATTTTAAGTTTTGTAGACTTAGGAAGTCATCCACTCTTGCATGCTCGCAAATCAAACCCTTCTGTTTCAATTTATACAATAAATATAGAAGATTGCAAACTTTGTTAAGTTCTTCATTCTTTGACGTTTCAAAAGCTTGTGGAGATGTATCGTTTTTCTTCTTAAGATTCCCTGCATCTTCACCCTCCAGTACATCATATACCTGAGTAGAGGTAAAATGAAGAAAACTTCTTTGGGTATCATCATCTGAAACTAATCAAAATCAAGAAATCATATATTCATCAAAGGCCACCTCTTCTTTTGATTTTTTTTTTTTTAAATGAAGTATAAAAGACAGCAAAAGAAACAGAGGTAACAGTAATGACCAAAAAAAAAAATTAGCTAAAAAGTAATCAATGAAAAGATATTAGCAGGACAGATTAATCAAGAGGTTCAAAAAAAAAAAAAAAAAAAAAAAAAAAAAAAAAGAGAGAGAATGGGTTAGTAAAAGTAATTGGACTGTGTTCAGAAGTAGTGTTAATAAAAAAGGCGTGTTTGTAATGCATGTTTAACAGACTAAATGGTGAGCAAGTGACAGATATAACAAAGAAGAGTATTTATTTCATATTTCACTGCTTTGGTGCACCAAAACTAAAAGGCCAATTAGCATATAATACAGTGAATTTATATAGCGCCATATACTGTTCTTATGGACAGGCTCATGGTGCTATATAAAAAAAAAAATTTACATGCAACATTGTTGTGTAGAGAATGCAAGCTAATATAAATAATATCTAACAAGAAGCTGCTTCAGCATGCATAAATCATTTGAAAAACTATGATCCGGGCTGCAAATGTTCCTGTTCACACTATAAGTTCAGTCATAAAACAACAGCTTTTTTTGTTGGGGTTTTTTTGGCTGCTCATTGGGTTGCCTGCAGACTGCCTGTCTGAAAGTCCAAAATAAGTTCACATGCCATCAGAAGAGAAGCAGTGCAAATGATCTTTTCACAAATTAGGATGTGCAAGAGGTACAGATCTAAAGCTCCTAGTTCAGATCCACAAAGTCAGTGTTAGTCTGGCCTTTATCTTGCTTATGCCCCTGCAAGAGTATTAACAATGACATCATAATAGAATTTAACAATAAAGCTATTTTTCTCAGTACTCCTACAGCTGTCTAACCCATCACTACTTACCGCCCCTTATATCTTGTAAAGCCCACCGAGCTCGCCTCCCTGTGGGGAAACGTGCTATATAAATCCTATTATTATTATTAGATGACCCAAGCTTCTTTTACCATTTCGTGCTCTCTGTTGGAGTATAGCTTATTATGTAGATAACTGTGGTTTGGATGTTCAATCACGAGATCCCCACACTGGGGCTGACTAAGCCCAGAAGGATTATTTGTTCCCAGCAGCTTATAGGAGTGTATAAGCAACAAAGTGACACTTTGATTAAAATGATCAAAAATACATTTTTAATATTGTTTTGAAAAAGCACCCACCTTCAGGGCTACTATATGTTGAGTATATTTGCGTTTCATCAAGCAGCTGTTTTTGATCTGTTAAAAAATGGGAATACATTCCTTAATGTTAGAGACACAAAAATATGCTTCAATGCTGCTTTATATTACAAGTAGTGCTCACATGAAATATATAGATAAGTACAGACATTTACATGTTGACTACAGTAAATAAGCTATTATATACACACAGAGCAACAGTAGATAAATTGCATTAAGTCACCTCAGGCTAACAAACATAACAACCAGAAGAATTGATCAGCTGTATGGTAGGTAGGGGGAATGAATGAGTTGTGGTGATGATTTGTTCTGCATATACAGGCATTGCATATCTGCAGCCAGATTGCAAGAAAGAGAACTTACATACCAACACATGATCAGGAATAATTAGGATACAGGATGCCTTTCTAATAATTTGATGATTACTTAAGACTGCTAACTTCCTCTGCCTGGTTCCATTGATCTTGGAACAGATATAAACAAGGGAGACAAGACTGTTTCTGTTTCCTATGGAAAGGTTCTGGAACCAAGAGATAGAAGAAAAAATGCGAGCCTTTCCCAGAAGGAATGATAGAACTGAGTAAGAATGGCAGAGCTGACGGGGGTTGCTGGCTCTTACAGAGGATCACGTCAGTGTTGACATCCCAGACAAGCTGGGTATCAAAGATAGAACCTAAATGTTATTACGCTGATGACTAACATCAGGCTTGTTCAATCTAAAATCAAAGATCATTTCCTTTGTCTTTGAGGTGTTCAAGACAAGGAAATGTTTGTTACATCAGTGTACAAAGTCACGAAAAGCACCACTATGAACATGTTCATTATCATACAAAAGTGACAGCAAGGCAGTGTCATAAGCAAATTTTATAAGAAATCCCCTATCTATAATGCTTCTACGACTGTTAGTACACACTATGAACAATAGTGGGGACAAGCAGCAGCCTTATGGGGGGAACCTGTACAGGTGACAACAGGATCTGAGAGAAGAGCATTAATGGAAACTTTTTGCTGCCTGTTTTCCAGATCCAGAGAGTTAGTCAGTGGGATGGATGGAAGTCTGAAACTGTCTTCTCTGCTAACAAGTGAGGTTGAACAGTGTTGAAAGGAGGAGAAAAATCAGCAAAGAGAAGCCACGTTTAGCATAAACAGCTCAGCATCATCTATTCCTCTCCCAGCTCTATAGGCAAACTGTAGCAGGTGAAGATGTTGATCAACAGCAGTCACCTCATTCCTTACAATTTTTTTCAAGTGTTTTCATGATGGGTGATGTAAATGCGACTGGCCTGCAATCATTAAGTTCATTGGACCTAGTGGCTTTGGGGGCAGGTACAATGGGCAAAAGTTTTCAAATAGCAGGAATGCGGTCAGAATCTACAGACAGCTGGAATATAAGTTTTAAAACCAGAGGAAGATGAGTCAATAGCAAATAAGGAATGTTATCAAGGACAAGTGCTGAGTCCTTGCACTTCTGAAGGGCCTGTTGCAAACTGGTAACAGAGAAAGGAAGATTATACTCTCATCAGAGGTAAAAAAGATTTCCAAGCACATTTCAGATGCTAAAAGTCAGGAGGATAGGAGAGAGAGGAAGAATTGTGAGTAATGATGATTTCTATGATTACAGAGCATGTGGCATGTGTGAATGAGTGCATGTTTTTGAACCTTGTTTCATCTTTTCTTGGGCTTCTCCATTTAACTGTGTATAGTCCCTATTATATAGTAATTAAGAATGCTATTTATGCAAACTTTGAAGGCTGCAGTACCACAGTGCAATCTATTATTGGTTCTAGGATTATTTGAGTACAGCATACTGTTGCACCATTCACATTTTGGCATTCAATAAGTACGTAAGTGTGTTAAAACAATAGTTTAAATAAAAAATTATTGCAGCAAGCACAGGAAGCAAAAAACTTAGTTTTACCTTCTGCTGTTTTCATGTCATATTCTTCACTTTTCCCGCTTTCAGATGAACTCCAATTTAACTCAGTCTTGAATGGCTAATAATATAAGAAAAGAATCCTCTTAATTCTTAAAACAATTTTTATTTTGAAAGAACTGCCTTGAAAAAGTTTACTTTCATCTTAATATAATCTGATGTGTATACTTACTATCGAATTTGTAAACATTTATTGTTAACAAATCTTCTGTCATATTCCTATGTATAACACTGCTGATATTCTATGCACTTTGTTTCCTACATATTATATTCTGTATCTAATAACTGGCTAAGTGTACCACACACACTCTGGTGTTGATCTGTATAACAGGTATAAACGTGCAAATGATGGTGTTGATGATGTGCTTTGTCTTACAACTGTGGGAGCTGCTTTTGGTCTTCTGTAACAAAGATATATGTCTATGGACAACGATTACAAATATAACTATTTACTACATGTCATACCTGCTTTTGTTCAGTAAGGTGAAATAAGATGTATACTTTATTTATATACATATACAAGAAAGTGCATCTTACTGGGTGCTTCTGGGAGATAACATCTGTAGCATACTCCTCATCTGCGAGGTTTGGATTCATGGTTTGGGTGGCATTCATTTCCATATCTTTGGATTAAATAAAAAAGAAGGAATTTAAAGAAGTACACTGATTTAGTCAGCAAAATCACAAGAAACTTCAAATCACTCAAAAAGCACTTAATGGGACATTAAAAATGCAACTTTTAACTACTTCTACTAGTAATAATAATAGATTTAAACATGCCTCTCCTTCACAACAGACTTTCCAAGAAGAGTGCAATTGTAAAGAAGGCAGGTAGAAAACAAAAGAAAAAAAAAAGACAGCAACCAATGAAAGGCCACAGTGAAGAGAACACCAAACACAATGGGAGCAGTTACCAGCTGTACACCCATTTCTGGCAGGCTGATGTTCATTTGCATCATAGTCTCACAATGTCACCAATTTCCAAGTTTATGTTTTAACTCCATGCATAAAGATAGCAAAATGGAGAAGTTATATGAAAAGACCATAAAGAGGGTACTAAGGAATGACATCCTAGATGTACTTAGTAACTGATTGACCAAGACCAGCCCAGACACAAACCAACACTAAGCAGAAACGTTGGACAAGGAGAAACCATTAACAAGGGCCTAAGGTTCCCAGTTTGCACAGAACCAACAACTCATCCTAGCCAATACTCTTCATCCGCACAAGGAATCCAGGAGAGCAGCACGGTGTTCTCCAAATGGTTTAGTTCACACGCAGACAGACCAACCTACTGCCAAGGCGTTACTTTCATTCAGCTCTGATGGGGGAGATGATTTATTACATATTTATGGTTTTCTTACTTTGTAGTACACGTACTGTAGAGACTGTTCCTGTTGTTTTACATATTAAAGATGTGATTGTTTATTCCTTGTTACTCCTCAAGGAGCATAGGGCCGCAACAAGATGCTGTGATTACTCTCACAAAAATATTTATTAAATTTCATTACATCAACACGGATATTAGTTCGTGGGTACGTCGCAAACAAGCCGCCTGGCTCAATGTCAGTGGTCTTGGTGCTCGAAGGCTTTTAGAATCACTAGTCTTGGTGTTCGAAGGCTTTTAGAATCAGTAGAGCAAGTAAAGTCTTCCTCTGTAACTTCAAAAAGTACGATAAATCCTAAAAATCAGCTAACGTATCTTTTTCATAAGCACAAATATTTGCGCGCCCATAGACCTAGCGAGTGCTCTCGTGTTGACGGAGGCGTGAAAAAAATCAACGTTGACTCGCATGCTACCACAAACTTCTATAATTGAAGCCATCTCTTTGGGGACAGTGGCACTTTTTGTACGATTGTACACCACACACACACCTTTCCTAAACAATAGGACTGGCTTTAACTGGGTAATTTTTAAAAATCTTTAGTTACCTAATTAGGTGCACGGCTTGACTGTATACTCTCCATGCAGTCGCATGTCAGATCTGTTTGAAAACTTGCCTGTATTCGTTTTTGTCTGCGGTAGTTGCAGCTAGACTTATGTCTTAAACAGTATTGTATTTGGGGCAGAGCTTTATTATCAAGTTATCAAAGGTTTCCAAAGTAAATGTCTCTGGTCATGAACGCCTTCGGGCATGTGCAAACTGCTAACCTCACAGGGCCGCCAAATCCCAGGGGACGCCACCCCAATATATATTGAATATAAAACAGAACAACACCACAGCTGACGACACTATGGCCAAAAAACTGCTGTATTTACTAATGGTGCTAGAGTCGGAGCAGTAAGCTATTTGTAGTATTCTAATGTTCAGCAGTAATGAGAATATCATGGGGCGCCACTTGGCTTTATTGACGGGCGAAGGAGTCGCCGATTTAGTTATGCTAAAAATCAACTGGCATGAAAAAAAAACTTGAATCAACTTACCTTTTTCAATGTTTCATCACAATAATATTATGGTGTGAAGTCTATAGCACAAATACTTTGTGGTAAACTTTTTCTCATTGTTTTAATCAAGTTAGGCCACACTTCGAATGTTTGATGTTTTGGGGGGAATATTTGAGTGATGGTATACGTCTTGTTAATGAAATAGGCCTCACAATCGAAAGCTACACAAATTTTGGCCATGTTTGTGTTGTTATCAAAAACATGGCTTATCAAAATATGCTTTGGGCTTCAGCTAGTGCTGATGTCATGTCATCGAGCTAGGGTAGGTCAGCAATGTGGTTTTTTTTTAATGCATAGTCATATATTTGTAGTATTTTTATGCTTTATTAATGCACTGAAAGTGTTAATTAAATCTGATACTTCATGTCATTATTTTATTCCATTCCTGATGTAGGATTGAAATAAACTCAACTTTTGTGGTTTAAGTTCTATCTGTCCTTATGAATAGCATCAAATGGCATTGATGTAGATACTATTTTGACAATTTTCAAAGTTATGATCAAAGTGAAGTTACCAGTGACATGTATCAGTACAGAATATGCTTTAGATAAGAAAGATCTGTTTTTTTGTTTGAAGTTGATCAGCGATAACTTAGACAAGCAGATATTTGAATAGATGCTAGCATTTGCAAATCAGGTGTTAGACTAGGGTTTTTGATTCTAAAATTAGTAATTATGGAAATATAATAAAATATATGGTTTCATAGTAAATATTTTCAAATTCAGAAAACATATCTTGGTTTCTTAGTAATAATTATTGTAGAATGTGTTGAGATTGTGTCCGATTTAAAGATATCACAAAGACCAAATAAGTATTGAATGTCACATTTGAAATTTCAGACTCATTTCATTAGAAGGAGAAGGAGGCAAAAAAGTGGATTTTGAAAAATGAGGTCGATAATAGCATCAGAGAGGACAATATGGGGGGTGCTTGCAGTGATTCGTCTCATTAATGCAATGTTAATACAGACATATTTTGTTCCTGATGAATTCTGGCAATCAGTAGAAGTTGCTCATAAGATGGTGTTCAAGTATCCTTTTTATTCCCATTGGGGGTAAGATTATTTAAACTGTAATTATATCTGCACATTTACTAGTCTGCATATTAGTAACTCAAGATTTGAGAGTACAGTTAAAGGCATCCTTTAGATGAAATAATGTTTTCATCCTTTTTACTAGTAGCACACAACCTGCTAAGGAATTTAAATTAATTTATGAAACTGGTTTTGTGCTACTGAAAATAAAAGTGTAAGAACACTGAATAGGCGTTTGCTCATAGTTCTGAATAGGGGCTGTGAACTACTGGTGTTTAGTATACTATTGTACCAATGCCATTTCAGGGTGTAAAAAGTAGAGTAAATAAATTGACGATCTGTATTTGGTTTTATGTAGTCATCATAAATAATGTCAGCAGTTGACTTAACATTGATTAGATATGGTTACTTGACATGGGAATGGAGAGTTGGGATACGTGGCTTTGCATATCCTTTAGTTTTTGCTACAGCATATCATCTTCTGGCCATGGCTGGTTTGGACTACAGAATTTTGCTGGTAAGCAACATTTTTCAGATTCTGAAAAATTTGAAGAATATCTTTTTATATGTGTTATGCTGTATCTTAGACACATTAAAGCATTTGCAGTTCACTAGCCTTCTGGCCACTAAGTTGTAAAACATAAAATTTTTTATCGATAGATGGGGTGACTTTCTAACACTCCACTTTTTTGCTTATGTAGTAATCACAGTTGTAACTGCTGTATGACAAGGAATCTGAACTTATTAGGCTCACAACAGGCTGTTGAGAAGAATTGCAATAATTTTTTTTGGTCCAGTTTAAATTGCTCTGCAATCTGTCCAGAAACATGCATTATGTATGTATGCTGCACACTATTAGTAGGTGGAAGTGGGGTTATTATTTCCCTTACAAGAATAGAGCGGCCTGGTGGCGCAACGGTTAGCGCTATTAGCGCCTGTCACCAATACAGTGAAGGTTGGCTGCCCTGAGTTCATTTCTCGTCTCGGGCACGCTGATCTTTCTCTGCACGTGGCATCTGTTTACAGGGCTGGCTGCTTGCCGTAATATAGCCTTAGCTGCTGACACGGCGTAAAACACCAATTTCCCCCCCCCCCCCTTACAAGAATAGGAAAGGACATTTATGTCTCATACGTTTGCAACTATGTGGCCCACAGAACATTTGTAAGATGGACAAAATAAGTAGTGACAAAGAAAGTATTTCTAAAAGAAGAGCGGCCAGACTTAAGAAATACTTGTTACTATATTTTCAACTATTGTGGGTGGCATCTTTGATTTCATAGCTAAAATTACTATAGATTACTGACAAAAGTGCCACATTTTGCAGTCCTTTCCCAAAGGGGAAGCTCTATCAGCTTCACTGACCTGTAGACAAATACATTCTTACTTTAAAAAAAAATAGTAAGAAAATAAAAGGTACATTTATAATGTTTTTTACTACCCATTTAAGATGAGCTCAGTGCGTCTACCAGTGATGCTGCTAAAACACAAAATATTAAATCATTGTTAATACTAAGGCTGAAAGTGGCAAAGAAGAATTGATCATGGTTACCCAGAAAAAAATAGATCCATGATGTCATGTTAGGTAAATCAAAATAGATTCATAATTTTGTTGTGTTTAAGTGTTGTCAGCAGCTCTTTGTTGCAACAAAGTCAAAGATGCTTGGTGGTAGTTGCAGAAGCCAAGTAGAAAGTCGTAGATAAAAGAGGCCATAGAAAATGAAACAGTCCAACATAAGGATAAAGAAAGTGTAGAGAAACAAAGGAACTAAAATAAAAAATTATTATGTTGTACACTTTGTAAATATAAATATAGGCCTTATTGTGTCTTAATGCTGGCTAAGTGATTCATTTTAAAACTACTGCTCTCATGCCAAAACAAAGGGAACTGTTTTGTGCGTAAATAAACTTCTTCAACTCCAGTTTTATTGACACATTTGCCACAGTCTGGAAATTGATAGAGAGAAATCTTCTTCCATCTACAGTTATGTCATCACTGTTCAGACCTACACAGCAGTAGTCTTTTTGCCTATTTTTGCATCATCTTTCCAGACCACATCAGCATACCATTGGGCCCCAAAAGCTGCAAGTGGAACAAACAAATCTCCACTTGAAAGATGAAAAAGGTATTAAATGCATCTAACTAGCTTCACTAAACCCCCAAATAATTTGTGAAAGTAAGCTGTCCCCTTAAGCTTACAAGAAATCCAGAAAGGTACCACACAAGGAAGAACACATTTAGTGATGTTATATATTTTGTGGTGGTCATGAATCTATTATTGGTTCTGTTTTTGTGAAATTGTGTAGTTGTATTTTTTGTATGAATGTTGCAGATCAAACTCCCATATCTTCTTCAAGGAATTTTAGCCAGTATTGGAGATTTATTTCTTTTTCGCTTATCAAGACGTTTATCGGGACATGCTGTTGCACAGTGGACACTTCTATGCAGCTTACTCTCATGGTTTATGGCATACTGCTGTACACGTACCTTGACGAACTCAACAGAAATGGTGCTTGTTACCATGGCTCTTTATTACTTCCCCTGGCCAAGCTTACCAGGGTAGAAAATTTTCTCACATTTTTTATGATATATCATTTTTACAGCTAAATAAAAAGAAACCCTGTGAAATCTGTTGGAAGACTAACTCATTTTCTTCAGTTATTAACTTTTAATGCCTCACTTTTATTTGAAACAACAAAACAGTTAACAGGGTAGCATTTTGAACTGATTTTAGATACTGTGTATCCGTCTGTCAGTCATGGGCTTCTCTATGCCTCTGGGTTTGTTTGTTTGTTTTTTGTTTTTTTGTATATCCTGTAGATAAGATCTTTGAAATTGAATTTAGCAAAGACTTTTAGGACTGGATTTATCAGAATAGAGTATGGAATTGCATTATTTTATTGTCAACTTTGGATTAATCACTTCATTTAAATTCAAACTTGTTCAATTTGCCATTTTTTGACAAATGATTTCCAAATTTCCAGTCTCTTTAAAAGTATTTAAAGAAATACAAAATAATCCAGCATTCCCATCTTTAGGAATTGACATGACACTGCACAAGGTGCAAAGGAAGTGCTACCTCTGAAGATTGGGCATGTCTCACTGCGTTTGCTCTTAGCCTAATGGTCCATCTGTTTAGCTTCTGATGTAGCTGTTGTCATTGATTATCCAAAGAAGGTGTACATAACATTTTTACAATAGATAAACTGTTCTTTTTGTAAAAATAAATTATAATTCTTTCAAAACTAATAAAATGGAACTAGATGACAAAAATTTCAATGTCGAAGCATACAATTTGACAAAAATTTGTTACCAAAGCTTTGCTAGGAAGGCACAACTTCACTTGTAACATGTAGCTTGTCTGGGCAGCTGATCTGTTTTATTGGAACTTGAAGAACTGGGCGACATAGGGTGCCCTGGTTCAGGTTGACAGCTCATTTTTATATTGATGTGGTGGCTGATTCATCTTTTATTCTTCTCACTCTTACCTTTCTTTCTCATTGCAACTGGTAGCAATATTTTTTTTCCTTTATATTGTGCTGAGCAAACTGGAAACTGACATCAACATTATTTCTTTTATAAAAATAGGGGAAATCTCAAAACGTTTACATTGCTGGCTGCAACTGCTGTTATAGTGCGGCCTACGTCAGCTGTGTTGTGGCTACCGCTATGCACCTGGCAACTAATCCAGTGTAAATCAGAAAATTTAAAAGCTTCTTTGCGGATTTACTTCTTGATTGGGTGAGTATTTTTGGCTACATCTAATTGGTTGTGATTAGGTGCAACTGTCATACTCTTTTATCCTTCCAATGACTGTAGTGCTTCTAACTTACTGGTAAGCATGTAAACACATCAGTATGTTGCAGTTTGTGTCATTAAATTTGAATCTTATTTAGCCGTCTTGTAAGTACTGAACATTTTTATTAAATTTTATTACCCACAGACTGTCCCCAGTCAATCATCAGACAATCTTTTGTTTTAGAATTGTTATAGTTAAGACTTTTTTTCATAATAATTCTCCCCTCTAGTAAGCCAATAGCAAGCAAGCCAACCTGTCTTTCACAACTGCTCCAAATTTTATGGTTTGCTTGATTATAGCAGCACGCTCAGTGGACTCCCAATGCTTCTTGGGAATATTAATCTGCAGTTCAACAACAAGTCTCATCCTGACACTTTCAAAATGTCACGAATGCTGCAAACTCAAAAAAAATCCAGAAAATATAGAACTTAGCTGCATGTCTGGTGCTTAGAACTAGGAAATGGAACCATGTTACTCCTCTCTTTCATTTTTTTGTTTTCACAAACTCTTGCCATGACTGTTTTTCTGAACTTCTCTTTCCCTTCATGGCAGCCAGACTACTCCACTTTCTCGTCTGATAACAGTATACTATTCCTGTCACCAAAACAACCACATAATGGTCATCAGAGTTTTAGTTATTATGCTGCAAAACAGTGGAACTCTCTTCCCTTCCATATCCACTATCTCCCCACCTTCAAATCCTTTAAACATGCACTAAAACACATTTGTTCCATGAGAATTACTCCTTACACCAGTCAACATAGTTGTGATTAAGCTAAGTTGACTAGTCCACCTGCTTATTTTCCTCTGCAGATTTTTGACACTCTCCATCCTGATTCTGCTTTGTGTCTTCTAAGTCTTTTATTATTTGTCTGCATAGTTGGTTCTCTGTCCATCCTTAATATTCTGTCCATGTTTCTTACTAGTCTTAAGAGCATGTGTCTTCATTAGTGTGATTATGCACTGTGTAAATCACATAATGATTTTTTATTATTATTATTTATAGCTTTAATACTGCTGATCATATGCTTCTGTCAATGTCTTAGAGCTTTAATCTTTAATCTGGGTTGATTAAAAATCTGCATTCATTATATAATATTTTCTTCAGTTTTATTATTTAATTTAATCATATCTTAAAATAAGAATTTGTCTTCCTCGTTGATCTAATACATGTAACACATGTTGTGCAGCATGGTGTTGCAAAAATAGTTGAAGAGTACTAGATTTATATTTTATTAGAGTAAAAAAAAAAGTTGTCCCTCAACTTTTTAGTCATTGTGACGTGAAGTATTAGAGGTTGCACTTTTTTTTTTGCAGATTATCAGTTTTGGGAATGTCCACTATCATTGATCGAATTTTCTATGAGCACTGGGTGGTGGCTCCTTTAAACTTCATGCAATTCAACATAATGAGTGGTGGAAGCAGTTTCTACGGTACAAATCCCTGGCATTGGTACTTTAGCCAAGGAATCCCAGCAGTCCTTGGCGTCAATGTGGTGCCATTTCTTCTGGGAATCAGATGCTCGAATACCAAAATTCCACTTCTACTTATTATTTGGTTTACTGCTGTTTTAAGGTTTGTGTGTGTGTGTGTGCCTTTTTATGATGTAACCATATTTTTTAGATATACATGGCTATCTTGGCCCTTTAAGAAGTGAAATTTTTTTCTCTGATTATTAAGCCCCAAATCCTGCTGGTTTTACTGCAGTACAGGAGGAATACCCTTCAGTCTGGTTGTTGCATGATTATCTTTCATTACTAGCTGAAGAAGTTTGGCAAAAGATGGAACATTATGGTCCAGTTTGACCAGGCAGTCATCAAGAGTGTACTGATATTTTCCATACTGTCCGGTACCATCCACAAACAGAAAGTCCTAAACTGGGTAGTGCATGTAACTAGCTGATGTATTGGCTATGACATACCCCCTGTGGGCACAATCTATGCCCAGTGCAGTCTGTGCTAGGCACACATGATTGTAGCTGATGAATCCCTCCCAGCCAGTGACTTGTCTCATGCCCTCTGGGGTCAAGTATAGACTCGTCCAGGTCAGAACTTCCCGGTTGAGAAATAGTTTCATTGCTGAAGCAATAGCCTTCCTGAACTCTGCCATGGCTTGTGTCAGGACCAATGCTAGTTGAGCGTGTCCTTTTGCAGTCTGTGAGGGTCTTGTACAGTTTTCATTGGCAGCCAAGCATCCGTGTGTGCCTACTTGCATATGTGTTTCAGGATCTATGGTGACTCGGATGTGTGTGGGATATGTCCAGTTAATGTGGGCAGTGTCTGTAGGTGCTGTAAAGGGAGTGTGGAAGTGATAGCAAGTGAGAAAGAGGGATAGTATGTATGTGCACTCGTATGTGGAGGAAATTTAAGGGGGTGTATAACCAACAGTGCAAGCAGTAGCATTTGCAACTATGGATGTAAGTGTGATTGGTATTGGTCAAATAATTGGTGACCATCATGAAGTAAAATTCCTAATGTACTATCACTTGGCAAATAAATGAATTCTTCTAGTTTACATTCGGTGGTTTCTCACCTGCCTTGCCCTCTAAAGGATCTGGCAATAGTATTATTTTAACAAATTTCGTTGCTTCACTATTTTGTTACTTTCCCCATACTGAATCGAGATGCCATTTTTGTCGATATTTTATCTCTTGAAACTTTTACGCTTTCTTTAACAGTTATTATCTTCATTTTTATCGTTAGTTTAATAACCTTTGAAATGTTCTCCTTCGTGATACATACATTTTCTTTTTTTACAGCTTTCTACCTCATAAGGAGTTTCGCTTCCTCCTACCTGTCCTACCATTATCAATGCACTACTGTGGAGAATATCTGCATAGCATCAGCATTATCACGCGTCAGAGTTGCAAAAAAGATGGAAAGGTAGCAGTGGCTGTAGAGGAAAAGAGGAGTGATGTACAGGAATATTCATGGGCAAACTCTTACAAGATTCACAGGAAGTTGCCTGATGTTAAGCCACACGACAGTATTGAGTCATCACAAAAATTAAATGCCAAGCTGTTTAAGAGTGACAAAAGGTTTAACAGCAAGAAGGCATACAAAGTAAAATGTACAATATTGCTTCTTGGCACTTTTAACCTACTTCCCTTTCTTTATTTCTCTCTCATTCACCAGCGAGGCACTGTTGATGTCATGAACTATTTGCACAATGTGGCATTAAATCAAACACTGGATAATGGGACAATGGCAGTGAATGATCTAAATTTCATGTTTTTAATGCCTTGCCATTCCACCCCATATTACAGTTTCCTTCACTTCAATGTGAGCATGCGATTTCTTACATGTGAGCCTAATCTGAACCAAAGAAATGATTACAAAGATGAAGCAGAGATCTTCTTTTTAGATCCTAACAAGTGGCTTATTGATGAGTATAAATGCAAAGGTTGCAAGCTTCCCACACATATTGTATATTTTAATTCACTAGAAGAAAACATATTTGAATTTTTGATGCAAAATAGGTACCAAAAATGTGCACAGTATTTTCACAGTCATATCCCAGAAGGAAGGATCGGATCACATGTCATTGTGAGTTGCAGATAGTCTTCAACTGCTTATTGTTGTCTGCTTATGATTCCTGAAAATAAAAAAAGCATATTCTTGATTGTAAACTGTGACTATTTTCTATTTTGCAAAATTCAGAAAAAAAATTATATTTATGCTTTATAAATATCAATGACACTTCAAATGTTTTAAAATTTTGCTGGAAAATGTGGATGAAATACATACTGCATCAGATATCACACAAGCCACATCCTGCTGTTAATGTAAAAAATGCATTAGAAATTCGGTATGTAATTATTTTTCAAAACTCTTTTAGTCTTAGAGGTGGCCACAGGAAAGACAGTATTTTTAAACTGGTGTCATTTATAAATTGTTGACAAATGTTAAAGCAGTACCAAGAGACAAGAATAATATGATCATGGACAAAAATAAAGAGGTCAGTAATAGAAGGTAGTGTTGGTCAGAATTTGTTACTAAACTCAGCCTTGTATAATTTACCCAAAGACACTAGGCACAAGTGTAAAATGAGTACAAATTAAAGGAAAAGGAAAGTCAAAGGATATCTTGTGCTTAAATGATAGATATTGACAAACTGAACTACATTGGATAAAAAAATTTGGGTTGCAAAACGATCATTTAATTACTTGTAAAACACAGCTTTGGCCCACTCATGAAATCTGCCTTGTTTGCAGACTTGCAAATCAGTCCTAATCCTTGAAGTAGGCAGACCCATTTAACCAAAAATAATAATAATTGTCCAACTATGCTGAAGTAGTGTCGGCAGTGTTACTAGTAGTGTACTAAGTTATGTCTTTGTAGAGGTTAGGGGTCGAACAGCTTCCAGGACTGCCGCTTTCTCACACCGGCTGCGTGCGTAATAGCCACCCTTGAACTGTCCACCCGCGGCCACTAGCGACTGGACCTAGTGTTACAGAAGTTATGAAGTTGCCTGAGCCACTTGGGGAGACGATGAGCAGACAGGGCTGACGAAACCGGAGGAAAAGGGGGTGGATGGTTCTGGAACGCTCGACGAGGGATAGAATTAGTGTAGCTTTACAGTTGATAGAGGCTTTTTGGTTTGGAAGTGAGAGTGGATCGAGAGATGGCGGCTGGCCGAGCGAGACTGAATAAAATCTACAGTTGTGCGGCAATTTCGATCTTTGTTGTGTTCTTGTACGACTAGCCCACCCCTACCTAGCCATCAGGGACTGAAGTGTTGGTTACACATGTTAATAATAAGCAAATTTATATCCGAAGTTCTCTAGCAGATTTTACAAATGAAGAAAAGCATTCCATGTTGTCATCCTTTCGACAATAAAGTGAGAGAGGTGATTGACTGTTCAAGTAGGACTCCTAATTTTAATGATGATAATCATAACGCGGGATTTACATAGCGTTTAATCATTCTCACGAAGGCGCAAGTAGGAAATACTGAAGAGCGATAGAGAAAACAAGTAATAAAAGAAACGAAGAATCGGGGAATACACAGTAAGGATGTAAAGTGTCATAAATCTGCAGGGAGAGGGGATTGACGCTTCACGCCAAGCCAACTGAGGCTGTTAAATCACAGCAAAGAAGCCAGCCGTGGAAATAAATGCCACAGGCAAAGAAAGAACCGAGACGAGAGCTGAACGCAGGACAACCAACCCTCAATGGTTTGGTGACAGGTGCTAACCGTTGCGCAATGCACTTCTCCAGTAATTTAATGAATGACGAGATTGCTACTAACTAAATTTGTTTTTGGTTTTGTTTTTTTGTTTGTTTTTTTTTGATGGGCATATCTTTGGGCATGTGAAAATTTTCTAAACCTTATACATATATTAGCGAACTAAAAACAAGTACAGGAAAGATGAGATCGAGTAAGAACTATAGGTGAATAAGTGAGAGCCCCTTATCGCTACTTGTCTTGCTCTTCCGTTATACCTGCATGTCCGCGGAAGCGAAAAAAAAAAACTGACACCGAAAGATTTGATACTTGCACAGTTGCATTCTACCATGCAGCAGTATAAACCACCTTTTGTGTGTGTCTTTATAGTTGTTACTCATGCAGACTATGCTGACATAGCCATTGAAGATATTCGCTAAACCACGCCACGTGTCTAAACCGGAAGCGTTGTAGCAAGTATAGCCTCGTTCTAGTAGTTGACTGGGGAAAAAAATCGTCTACAAGCAGTCATATTAGTTCATTATAGGACTATACGTGGAGAAAACGAAAGTACACACAATCTTTTTACTGATAAATTTGCAATCACATTTTTAGCGTCACGATTAGTCGGTTATACTTACACGATTTGTAAATGTGGGAAGGTGTGGCAAAATCGTCTATAAATGTGCGTGTGTGTGTGAATGTGTGTATGAGAGAGAGAAAGAGCTAGGTGTGTGTGTGTGAGAGAGAGAGAAAGATCAGTGTGTGAGAGTGTGTGTATGTGAGAGAGAGAGTGTGAGAGAAAGAAAAAGTGTGTGTGTGAGAGAGAGAAAGTGTGTGTGTGTCAGCGAGACCATCTTTAACAGTGTGGATGAAAAAAGTAAATGTAATATATAGTATCAGTGCTTTGTGTCAAATTATTTTTTTCTGCATTGAACCAAAGAAAAATTGGTCACTTTACCAATAAAATGAAGTCAAAGCTGACTGGAATTTCACCCAGGTCAGTCAATTATTTTAAGCCTTGAAAATTAGTGAATTTCCATAAGATTATAATCCTTGAAAAATACAACATTCGCTAATATACCGCACATTCTCCAAATCTGTTTTATGTTAAAACAAACAAATTAAGTATTTATTCGTTATTTACTATTTTTTTTCTTTTATTTTTATCTTTTGCTCGTCTTGGAGCATCATTCTGAGTTTTTCAAAAGTGAAGCCCAAGGAATGCGATAATTATTACATCAACTTCCGATGCAACAACTGAAATGATAACATTGTTAAATTTGTATTTGTAAAGAATCAAAGGATGTGAATTCTTACATTCAGTCGGGAGGCTAGTAAATTTTTAAAAATCTTGTGCTACTGATCTTTTATATATCTATAAAATTCCAGAACTGCACAGGCGCAAACGACAGCAGTGAATTTCCGATTCAGCGTTTGTATCGGCGCTAGCACTGGCTGACAGACGAGATAATGTATGCACGATCATGTCTGGACTGCAGGAGGCGCGGGGCTGGCAGTGGTGGCGCTTGCCCAAGACTGTGTGATGCGTGCAGCGTGAGGTCGGGAGGCAGGCCGGAGCTGACTGAGGCTTTGCGTGGCAAGGCCGCATCGTGCTGCTGCTGCTGTACAGCACCGGGCATTCGTGCCACAAACAGCCTTTGTCGTGTGCCACACTGGCTGCCTAAACTTAGCGTTCACCTTGGGCTTGTCCCCCGATACTGACACCGATATTCGCCACCCTGGTGGGCAACAAAAGAACCGATGGCTGAATTACTTTCTGCAGGCAGCGTCTGATTTGACCTGTTTTCCTCTGCCGTTCACCATCGCGCGTGTGTGTGTGTGCAACCACAGCTCGTTTCTGCCTGTGCAGCTGCAACAACCCGACTAGCCTGTAGTAGTCTGAAGCTGCATCGTGCAGTGACGCTGGACGCCTTGCTACACTCGTAGACCAGACGTAGGCGAAAATGTCAAGCTAGTGGCTGGCGGTCGCTGATTCTTAGTCATCTGTATATTATAATTAACCCTGAAGTCAGATATCTTCCTCCCCCCCGTCCTCCTCTGTGTTGGTGGACATGGCAGTACAGAGATGGCCAACGAATCGAGGGATGATATCAGTACGGGTGACAGGTAGCTGAACTGTGCCTTCATGCAACCCTGCAGCGACAGTGCCGGGCCGCAAGACAGACGTGGTGTGTGTTGATGCCTACACATCATGGATATTGCAGATGGTTTGTGGATTATTACGTTTCTTCTTCATCTGGTTGCTGTTGTGACAGGTAAGAGATGATGATGATGATGATGTTCTACTTTTATCTGTAATGTGTCCTTGCTACACAAACATTTCGCACTAAACACTCAATCAATTCTTTCCACCTTCTGGAACTTGCCCCATTTCCTAATGACTTTTCTCATCTGAGTCAGTATCGTGCTGCATGAACTAGTGGAGAACATAGAATGATGTGTGCGATACGATAATAACGCGATATACACTATGTGGTAACTTCCTGGGTTAGTTTATGTTGGGGAGGAGGGGGCGTGTGGTGGAAGAGAATTTGTGGGTTCGTTTATATGTCTGTCTGCATAACACGCGGACCTCTCCCTGTCATGCATTCTACTGAATTATTAGTGACATAATGTTATTGTTCAACTCATTCAATAGCAGATAACAGTAACAGCACAGATTTTCAGTATTTCTAAACTGTAAGGCTCTCCTCACAATATTATTATGTCACATCGCATCATAGCTGGCAGGGAGAGCTCTGTTAGTCAATGAAAGTGTCAAATCGTTTTTAAAAATTGGGCTGTAACGTTCAAGATGCAGCTTACAGTGTGCAGCAACAATCTTAACGGCTATAGAATTATTTTTATCCCGAGTTAATTCTTGCACTGTCTGTATTATGATTCCATTATTATCATTACGAGGTCTCAAGAATTATATTGTAAAAACAGGAATTAGTCACATTAAAGAGCAGATCTGTACACTTTCGTACAAGAAATTAATACACATGCTGAAATTAATAAATATGGGATATTTTGTGATGATCAACACTTTTGTTAGCTTTAGGTTTCATGTTACTGGTACAAATTTTATACTGCCTGGAATTGAGCACCGAAATTTAGCGCTTGCGTTTGATGTAGGCAGCTTCTGTAGAACTGGGGAGCTTGACCTATCTGATCGAATTAAAAAAAAAATTTAAGACAGGGCTTAAACTGAAACTGTTAAAGACATAACGGTTCTCTTTGACAGCTCACATGTTAGATTTTTAAAAATGTATATAGTCGGTTAAGAATAATTCTGGACTGGGACTGGTTAACGATAATTATCACCTCGACTGTTTTCTTTCGATTGAATAGTGTGTGGGCATAGCAACTGGGCAAGTAACACAAGATATGTAAGGTTTTTCTACGTGAATTGACTAATTATGACCTGGAAACCCGCTGACAGATCGAGAAAAGAAATCAGACTTTTGCATGTATGTTTATTTATTAATCATTAAGGAGCTGAGGGATAAAACTGATGAATCAAGAGGCCAGTATATGCTAGCTTAGTTTTGTGTTACTAACAGCTGAGGTTTAGATGACTGCCTGTCGATAACCACCCAGCTAGCGATCGGCATCTAACGGCAAGCCCCTGGTAGCCATTTTGTTGGCGCTCTCACAGATTTCTGCTTTTGAAAAAACAGAAGTAATGTTTCTCATTTGTAGAGATAATAATATATCATTCACTGCGAAGTGTCTCATTATTAAGTGATTTTAAACGTAGTAGCCTCATTTTTTAGTACTTGCATGTCCAGGGATTCACAGCTCCAAGGTCTAAGCTGTTTCTACTTTGTGCGTTTGCGTGCTTGCTGGGGACGTTAAAGGAAACCGTTTTCTGACGGTTGATTCTATGTCTCTTTGTGCAAACAGACCATGCTGACGCTGATTGATGATACCATGTTTCGTGTAACCTAGGCAGACATTTATCAAGAACCGTCATTATTTAACTTGGCAACCCAGGTGCTAGGGTGTGCACAGTACGGTAGCTCGAGCAACAAGGAATATAGAACCACATGAAAAATTTCCATCCAGCCCTGGTGCTACCATTTGCCTTGGTCAGTATGACTGCTCTGCGGGGATGTGTAGTGTTCATCTCTTATTTTCCAAGTGGTACCAAGATTTCGGTTTGGTGAGACAAATACACATGTACATACGCACAATTACACGAAATGCATACATTTTACACAAAAAATCACACACACACACACAAACAGCCTGGATCAGTCGGTGCCCAGTTCCATTCCTCAGTTTATGGATTGCCTCAGAGAAGAAACTGGAGCGGAATCATCGTGTCCTCGTCTTCGGTGCTTTATGACGTTGACCTGAGGGCAGAAGCACAAAGAGTGGGTTGGCTGGGTGTGAAGGATCAGAATGGTCTTATGAGCCTTCTGTTTGAGGAGCTCACAGAACAGAGAAGCAACAGGCTGGAAATCAAAGTCTGCAGTCCTGGAGGCTGACTTGACAATATGTTCGAGATGGGTTTTTTCCCCCTGAGCCGCTACACTGTTGTACCAGACAAAGTTGAAGAAACAAAGGATGCTTTCAATGACAGAATGATCGAAACCGTTCCAAGAGCTCCTTATTTCATGCCGCTTTTCCTAAAATGTCTTAGAAAGTGTAGTCGTTGCTGGCGTTTGTTTACGATTGATAATGACTTCTCGTTCCAGCTCAGGTAATTTCAGATTGTTGTTTCAAGAAATTTGAATGAGGTGACTGATCAGTAATAACAAGGACGAGTCAATCGACAGTTAGACTTATCCACTTTTAACGAGATTAGCTTCCCATACAGTTTATGTGGGATAAGGGTGTTGAAAACACTAGAAAAGTCCATAAACAGTACACTAGCATATCTAAGTGGAGTGTCGACTCCATGGCCTGTAACTGACTAACGGAGGACCCTAATAACACATCAGGACCAAAGGTGGAAGTCATTTAACTGTGTAATTGTAGTTTTCTTTGGAACTGAGAGAATCACTGGTTACTTAAAATACCGAGGCACGAACATCTGCTGCAACAAGCTGTTAAAAATGGAAGTAAACATAGGTGCTAGTTGATCCACACATCAACCCAGGGTGGCCACTAAAAGCACGCTCCACACCAGAGGCATTCCGAGGATTTTGTCTAAGGACAAGGTTCCTCACCTCCTTCTTATGAATGGCAAATGGTGGCTAATGGAAGGAGTATCATCAAGCGGAGGATAGAATCCATCTATGGGGTTCTTCTCGTAGAATCTGCTGTAGAACATATTTAACTTATTAGCCAGGCCACATGTTTATATCTGTAAACCGTTCGTTATGGAATAATATGATTGTGAGAACATTCCCTACCACTTGGTTACGCTCGGTAGTAGCGGAATGAGATATATCCAAACAGCTGGTGTGGCACCTCTCACTTTAGAAGCCATTGCTGAATGCTCTCGGTTTTCGTAAGTCACACATACATCGCATATGCAATTTCTAAAGGACCCAGTAATCTCAGTTTGTAAACAGCGTGCCGAACACGTTGTGTAGATGTTATATTAAATGTGTTAATCAATGTCAGATTACCCCGCATTACATATTGTTTTATATTTGTATCAAGAGACTGTCCACAGGGATGAAAATCTGGATATCAAAGAATTTCTATAGACTGTATTATAAAAAAATTATTTATTTTTGTGTGCTTGCCCTTAGGGATAAGGCGCTATACAAGAGACCTTTATCATTATCATTATTATGGTTATAACATTAGATTGCATATTAAGTGTTTTAAATTGACACCTTCTGAGATAGGAGATGTTTGTTTCATGCTTTCCTCATTCGCTCGCATTTGTGTATTTGCAGGAACGCGCGTTCCTTTGTGTGCGAGTGAATGACTGCGTGCTCATGTGTGCTTGTGTGTTGGTGCTGGTGTCTGCGAGCACGGGCGGGCTCCTTGTAAGATGAATTGATTCTGAATTTCCAAGGCGACCATGGCTTATTAATCTGCTTGATTCCGTGTGCGAATTAAGTCACTTGCGCCGCAGGAAAGATCGACGCTGAGTCGCATTCATATTCCTGGGCTCGTCATCAGCCGAAATCGAAATGAGCATTGCAGCGTGGCCGAGCTGCTTCACTGAGCAGTGTTTAGCGGTAAACAAGTGGTAAAGTTGCCAGACTTCACACAGCGGTGTTTAGTGGTAAACAAGTGGTAAGTTGCCAGTCTTCACAGAGCGGTGTTTAGCGGTAAACAAGTGGTGAAGTTGCCAGACTTCACACAGCGGTGTTTAGTGGTAAACAACTGGTAAAGTTGCCAGTCTTCTCAGAGCGGTGGTAAACAAGGGGTGAAGTGGACAGTCTTCCTAGAGACCTAGACCACACCTTTTAGGAAAATGATGTCCCCTCTCCTTACCGACTGGTTGGGACAAGCTCTCTGGATTTCTTTGGATCTTGTCTTTTTACTGAGTTCTTTGATTTTGGAGTCCATCGTTTGACCTGTTGTGATCCTAGTTCGGTCCAGTTTCGTGTTTGTTGTGCGCGTCAACCTTGTGCAATGTTCCAAAACTGCTTGATGACTAGAGGTTCTACTCTTCTTCTCTCTGCAGGATTTCTTTTGCCTAATTTATTCCTTTATTTTAATGTCATAGACTTGTTGGATAATGGAGTTTTGCGCTCAGTCATTTGTTAATCAGATATCACTACAAGTTTTCCCCTTCCCACGCTTTATGCCCTTTTTCCCTGTCATCTTCGCTTCTTCATTTTCTCCCTATCCTTATTATTTGTTTTAAAGATCCATGACCTTGCTCATAATGCTGGGATATGGCGGTGTATAAATGAACTTTATTATTATATTATTCGCCTTTTCCCCTCCCAGCGACATCTTTTGTATTTTACAAGAGGAGTAAAAGGACAGGACTGTGTGGTGTGACGCTGAAAGGGAGTCGAGGGTGGTGGCGATGGTGTAGCATGAAGGGAGAATGACCTCATGTAGCTTGAAGAAAATAGTGCTAAAAGGCCATCAACAGACTGCGGTAGAGTAAGGCTGGGAAGACAGTTAGCATTAGCAGTTAGCGTTTGATTTCCTTTAAAACTACCATTTTTCATATTCCACTTTTCCCCCAAACTTTTCCCCATGATTCTATCTGTCACCCAGAAGAATATTAAAATGCTGACCTCCCTCATCCTGATATGTCGCAACACTGACACTCAAAGTAGGCAAGCAAAGTCACGAGACTGGATCATTTATGCCTGTAATTCTCACATTTGTCTGACATAAAACACGTTCTGCTTCTTACTCTTGGTCGATGTTATTTTATTTGTTTAATTTTTGTTTGGCAGCATAATTATGAATGTTGGTGTGATATTATTTGCCTTTAAATCACAGTGGATGTAAGCTTTGGCCGGTCATTGTGACGAATGTCTGGATCTTGCTAACCTTGTTTTTGCTGCTTTAAAGAGGTCGTGTCTTAACTAGAGCAGTAAGTTCAAGGCTAAATTTGAATTTGTGTTATTTTTGGTTGGCCGTTAATATAGAGGCATACTATTTGTGTATCACTAGTGCTACGGATACCCTTGCTTGGTAAAAGTCTCCGTAAATCGATGGTTGCTTTGTCGTTTTCTGGGCAATGACTATAAACGATAGTCCACTCACAACAAACGCAATATGTCGGAAAAACACGTATGAATATGCATCATGATATTGTGCTTACCCTGTCTCATTGCCCTTACATTTAGTGAAGAGAAAAAACTTTTACTACTTACTAACAGAAGTAGCTTGCCTTGCCCGGTAAGGTCAAGAAATGTCCTGGGATCGAATTTTCGTGCGAACACTTCCTACTATGATTTTATTGTAAATTTTGGATCTACTTCTATATCTGTAACTCTCAGAATGTGATTTATTGCCAAGAACTACTGCTCCTTGACCATCTCTCTTATAGGATACCCATGATATTCCAGATGACATCATGACGCCCCCTCTCCCCTCAGTGTAAGGAAGGTTACTGACAACTCCAGCTCGTGTCATTTAGCTTTTGTCCACTCACATATCAATGCATATACACTATTAATGGAACAATATAGAAACTACCAATTACCATCCATTTATGCACACTCACGCACAGAAATTCAACTTTAAAATAAAAGCAGCTTTACTCATAAACATGAACAAACTTTCTGCTCTATAGCCGTAAAGATGGCGCTCACCGCACTTGAGGACATGATCAAACATCATTTCGTTTGCAGTAGAATGAAGACAGACATGGATTCATTACAGTAAATAGATTTATTACAATAATAAGTACTTGATGTCAGTGGAATACTTGATTTCAGCGATTCACGTCGTTTTTAAAGACGAAGGTAGATTTACCTGAATTACAAATGATGCTCAGCTTCGAATAAACAAATGCATCGAACATGTTTGCTGTAAACATGATTCTAGAGAGTAAGTGTATTGTGTGGTATAGCAAGTTCTACATGAAATAGTTGTGTGATACATTTCTACGACGGCCGAAATCTTAGGTTCGATCTCTGCATTGTTTTGTTTTTTTAAACGGCGAATTTTTCCTTTTCGTAACTCAAGCAGTGTCCGAGTAAGTTCATCACACTTTTCACTGGAAAATAACGACAGTCTGCTTGAAGCACGAACTTGCATTACTGGACTGCTGGCAGACGATTTTTTCCAGTTAACTGCTAAAACGAGGCATTAGACGACAAAGCTTCCGGTTTAGTCACATTCTTTGTTTAGGCTCGCCGAGACTAACAGCGGATCACGAAAGCGGTGCAAAATATGTTTGGTGCTCGGTGCAAGAAACTATTCCTCAAATCTGAATGAACACCCCCCTCCTCTTGCGTTCTCGAAATACGCGCCTACACGTTATGTTGTGAAAACCCCAGCCAATGGGAGAAGGGAATAAATGTTAATTAAGCTGTCTGTGACGTCATGAATTTGACCGTTATCCCGTCCCTGGTATGTTTTGGTGTATATATATATATCTCAAGCAAGGAATAGTAGCATTCACCCTGATTTGGGGAAATAGTATCTTGCACTGAGCTTTACACAATCATCAATTAAATGTGTACTCCATAGTCTCCATGACAACAATACTCTCTAGGGATTGTGCGCAGCAGGTGCGTAGACTACTCAAGGGGAAAAAGAGTAAAGATGAATGATGATCTGAAGCTGATTGCTTTTATCGATTTTAATGGACTGGGCGGGTCTGGTCTTGGCACCCGAAGTTAGTCTCAGGAAGGACAACACATTGAGAGAGTCTCACAAGTCACAGGCTGATCGAGATTGTAAATATTCTTGCAAAGTTGAAGATTGTTCTGCTGACCTGTATATCACATACATCCAATAATCCAATGATGGTACAAAGCAGAATGAAAGGAAGCTGTCAGAAATATCTCCGTTTTATTCCTTCAGTTAAGAAAAAAAAAGAAAGTAGCGATATTTTCTTTGGGGTTATAGTGCGTAGTCATCACTCTTAATTTTTCTGTACACAACCGCTTTTCAAATATACAGTACTAAAAGGGTGATGGTTTGTTGGTATATTACTGCTTTCATATTCAAGTTCAAAATCGGACTTTCAGAGTGAGGTTGAGTGAACTTTTGAGAATGATTTCTTTTTTTTTTTTGTTTCCGTCTGTCGTATATTGACTAGCTTCCGCATGTTTGAGAATGCTCCTATTGTGGTTCGTGTACATCAGTCTGAACTAAAACACAAACTCCAAAAGTTTTGTATTTAAATTGTTGTAAGACATAATTATACATGAGTGCTGTATGGTCAGGTAATGACAACGCTTTTGGTAATAAGTGTGATATCTTTGCTTAACTGGTTTGAGAGACTGTCTTTTCATCTCGCCTAATGTGTTGTTTAATCGTTGGACTGTGTTTTGATGTGTGTTTCGGGTCGCGTCTGTCACTAGACATCTTGATGTGACGATCCCTCACATTTCAGTTTCCCTTTCTTTTGACCGGGAGACATCGATGTCGACGGGGATATGAAGGCTTCCTACTGGCCTTCGCTAATAGTGTGTGTGTGAGAGAGGGTGAGAGATAGGGATGTATTTTCCTGCCATGTAGTTGTTAAGTTGCTGATTATCGTCGGCGTGCATGTGATACTTCAAGCCAAAGTGGGGGACCACAGAGTCAAATGTAAGTAAACAAACTGAAGTGACGATCACCTTTTTGCAGTGTCATATGATAACGTTTGTTAATATTCTCCAATTTTCTCAATATATTCTCAGTATTTTCCTGATGTCACTAACCTTATTCTCTGGAGTCATTACCGTTAAATGTGCAGTGATGGCCCTGTACTGCCGGAACGCAGCGAGTCCTCGCGTTTCTCTTCACTCCACGTCTTTGTACCTCTTCCGCGATCTTGCTCAGCGCAATGAGTCGCCCTTTGGCCACTATATAAATTCTCACTTATTATTACTTATTCATTGTGAGGGTAAGTCTTAAAATACAAATGCAGACTGTGTCTTGATACCTAGTTTCGAAATGGTAGGGACTGAGTATCCAAAATGAAGGTACACGCGTACCTGACGATGGCAGTCATTTTAGAACCTTTGCTTCGGTCAAAAAGCGAAAAGAGAAGATTGACGACCTTATAGTGAGAAGATGAGAGTAGTTGAGAGGAAAATTAGTGATCAGCTTTAGCTTAGTTCTTTTCGCACATAAAAGACATAAATTGGCACATTAGGCATCCACTGATTAACTGCTTTTTTTTTTTGCTCTTCATATGCATATTTAGTTGTGTCGTTGCATGTCGGTTTGTGGTCCTTCATATCTTTCTCCTGCATGTTTTTTTTTGGTCGGCCACGTTTCCTCTTGTTCAACGAAGGGATTTTTGTTTAGGTGGTGCACATGTTTTTATTCTGCAAACATCCCCTATCTCCAACTTTTCTGGATTATGGTTACAATATTTTTGCAGCTGTCTCTAATGAGAATTTCGTTGTTGGTGATCATGCTTGACCAGAAGATCTTGAGAATACTCTTTAGACATTTGTTTCGGAAGGTCTAAAGCTTATGCCTGATTTTGTTGATATTGTTCAGCATTCATTTCCTTGAGTATGACCGAAAGGACATTGCTTCTGTAGATTCTTAATTCTGTATTCTTCCTTAGAACTTTGTACTTCAAGATTACTTTTATAATGGTAAAAGCTTTATTTACTCTGGTGCGTCTGTTCTTCGCATACGTTCTCGTATGTTTGTCTGTTGTTACTAATCTGCCAAGAGATGTAAATTCATGATGTCTGTATGTTCCGTTGACTTGGCATTCTCTCATTTATTTTGTGTTACCTATGTTTACTCCTATTTTTGATGCAGTTTCAGCTTGATTGTTGATCTTTTTATGTGCGTTGTTGTGTTGACTGGACAGTGTAGCAGTGTCATCAGTATAATATAAGTTTTCCGGTACTGACGTAAGTTCTAGCAGATTCCTCTTTTCTTTTTTATTGTTTGTTTTATAAGCCAGTAATTGCCCCGTATAAATAGGAATGGTGAGAGAAGTTATTCCTGTTTGACACTGAAGCATTGTGTCAGGCAGACGGCCTCAAGCAGTCAGAGAAATAAGGCTGGCGCCAGTGCAGGAGTGAATGTTGTCTGTCAGTGTCATGAGTGACCATGCTGTAACACCTGGCCGGCGGAGTTTATCAGTATGGCACTCTCGTGCACCCTGCCACCTGTCGAAGGTTCTATGGCAATCACTGGTCAGTTGGGGTGTGGTCTTGTTCGCGCTGGCTAGTCGATGATTGGTCAAACGATGCTAGTTGCACGTGTTTGTCAGGGAACAAGAACTTCTCAAGCTTTTCTCGAAACGACGCCGATGCTAAGGGGTCACTTTGTCGATACATCGTCACTTTTCTTCAACCCCTTCAAAACCAAGACTTGAGCCAGGGGAGCAAAGGTTTTTGAAGAAAGTCGGAGCGCTTGGGTTAGAGAACTTTAACGCAAGGAGCCAATCAGCAGCAACACAATGTTGGGACTGCCAACTGTCGTCCTGACACTGGCCATAAAATTGTCGAAAATTTTACTTTTTATCCATTTCGAGTTTATAGCATATTGTGAAAGTTCAATGTCTGTTCTATTCCCTCACCATGTGGTTTTTCATAGAACAATCTCGAAACTGCTAGTCTGACATCTTGGACGACATCTGACAACTGGAGCTTTGAAGACAAACTCAAGCTGAACCGTGACAAGACAAGCTTTGATTGTTGGCAATAGACAGCGCCTTTTCTTTGTATCTTCCTGTAGTCGCCGATTCCATGCAGTCCCACGTGAACGGATAGCCGAGTGGCGTCCGATACCTGTGTAGCACAGCTCACTTCCCCCAGTCAACCCCGCAGGTGGAAATGGGTATCTGACTTCAAAGAGGTTTGGGGAAGATAATGAAGCGATGAAGAAGAGATGGGCACGGCCCTCACATAAAGCTGGCCCTGAGAAAAGTGAGGCCTCTAACACCTCCCTCCCGAACGATCTGACAAAGGTCATGGGATGACTCTTACCACATCTTTCTGGTGGAAATTTGTTGTTGAGGTTGTTGGTTTTTTTTTGTGTTTTGTTTTTTTATATCTACGACACATCTCCCCTCTATAATGTACTGATGTCATCGTCTAATTCCTTTAAAGGGATTGTAAAGGCAAAATAAAACTGCTTAGAATCTCGTAAAGAGTATGAGCAGTTTGAATCTCGTTAATTTCGTGTCTGTTCATGTGGAAAAAGTTAAATGTTTTGTAGGATGTTGTGTTTACTAAGAGAAATTACACGGGCCTCTTTCTTAGACATCATGGGATTCCGCGTTTATCAACCAGCCACAGGCAGCAGACATTGCCCACCTCTGCTTGTTCTTGCGGCAGGAGTGGCTGGCCATCTCGCAAGTCACGACCAAGCGACCTAATGACATTTGTTCAGTCTGTGTGAGAAAGACTTGTTCAGTCTGTTGCATGTTTTCCTGGGTTTTAGTCGAAACGTGAATACTGGCCCTGGGGGAGCGGGCACGTGGGCAAGAATTAAATTCAATTCTTACTACCTCTGTTAACACAAAGTTGCAGGGGGACCATATACGTACAATACTCACACGTCGATCACACAGTTTACCACTCGGCTCAAGAGCCCCCATCCCTGCTGCTCCCCGAACACAAAACTTGACGTGTGTTGTAACATATAGAAAAAGATTTCATAAACATACAACATACAAATACATACAATAAGAAGATTCGTCAAGGGACTTCCACAGTTCCAGTGCTGTTACCTAAATCGACCTCTCACTCTCACATGCGCATCAACTTAGTTTCGATGTTAAAGCTGTTCTTGTATTTGTTGGCTCACGATAATGGTTTGGTGGAGACCAATACTTCAGCCGACAGTCACGACACTCTGATGACTTTCTCTCGAAAGTGTTGCTCCGCCTGTCCGCCGTCCTTCCCGCCCGATCTGCCAACCACGTCAGAGAGCGACGACTGGTCTCCCAGCAACACAGGAGTCGATCCTGTCCCAGTCCAGGGACACACGCGTGGTGTCTATGACGACTGCAGTGCCACGTACGGCCGTGAAATATGGGATTTAAGTGAAATAGCCATAGGTAGATAATCGATTTGCTATGTGACTTTGCACAAGGAACATGTCTTAACAATGACCACCACTTTCTCAACACACAACAACCAGTCACACACGTGCAGTCAGCTCTACACGAACTTCTATACATATAATGATTTATATACAGACTCACACACGTGGAACCACACAAACATGTATACATACACAGGTACCCCTCAGGGATGTGTGCTTTCCCCCATCCTATTCTCTGGATACACAAATGAGATCACTATTAACAGTGCTATTCTCAAACTTGCTAAGTATGTTGATGACTTGGCTCTTGTGGCCTGCCTCAAAAACAAGCAGTCCCTGTCACAGTACCTGGCCTGCGTAGGGGAACTGGAGGACTGGTTTGACTGCAGTATTCCGGATCTGAATGTTGAGAAGACGGAGGAGATGGCCATGGGAGAGCACACGTTGGAAGAGAGGGCAGTACCCCTCTCTCCCAACCAATCCAAATTAAAGGACAGCAGGTACAGAAAGCTGCCAGTTTTAAGTACCTTGGTACATTGAAAGACGGAATGCTCTCTTTTAGCGATCATGTGAACCAATTGTACAGGCAGGCCCAGCAAAGACTGCACCTTTTGAGAAAACTTCACAACTTCAATGTCAGCTCTGGGGAGCTGGAGACTTTTTACAGGTCTCTTGTTGAGAGCATCCTGACATATAACATCGCCACCTGGTATGGTCACCTCCTCATCAAAGACAAGGCAAGACTGGCCAGAGTCATCCACCATGCAAATAAAATTACTGGTACACCACAACTGCCACTTTCTGACTTGTATCTTCATGCAGTCAGAAAGATGGCACATAGCATCACCTCAGACCAATCGCACCCTCTCCATCCCAAATTTCATCTGTTGCCCTCAGGCAAACGTTACAAAGTGTCACGTGCGCGATAAACTGCCTACCAGAGGCCCTTTGTGCCAGCAGCCAGCAACCATCCTAAATAAAAAGCACAAGAACTCGTAGGGCTGCCATACTACCTGGCATCCTCCTTAGGAGGTTTCACATGTATGTGAGAGAAGGGGTAGGTGTGAGTGTGTGTGCAGGCCCGTTCTTAGCCCCCGCGGGGCCCGAGGCAAAGGGCATGTGCGGGGCCCTCACGCCACGATCACACGGTTTTAGTTGGGATCTAAAGTCACTTTTTTCCTCAGGGATATCTCGTCTTTTATCATTGACAGCACGCTGCATACACATTACAACATAAGCCTACGATTAATTTATTTGTAATGTTCGTCAATAGGTTACAACGAAGGGAACCTACTACACTTCCATATGCCTAGTTACCATATCAAAAGCGCGGGGCCCCTTGAAGCGCGGGGCCCTAGGCAGATGCCTCGTCCGCCTGCCCCTAAGCACGGCCCTGTGTGTGTGAGTTGAATGTCTTGTATGAGATTGTATGTCTAGCCATGATGTTGTGTATCTATACATATGCTCATATTATGTTTATGTATGTTGTTGGGCTTGTGAACAAAAGACACATTTCTGTCTTGGACTCGACAAGAAAGTTTGATTTAATTTTTTATACACTCACATTCATTATACACCACCTACATTTCAGTTCCATCACTTATTGCATCTATAAGCTAACTAAACACATATGTACCCCTCCACACACATGTTTGCTAGCATGTACACATGTATGCACAGATGTACCTAGTTCACACACTTGCATTACACACATTGCATACAGAGTCAAGGAGACAGTCAACATTCATTTCTACAGTGGAATTAGAGAGGATATTTGCCTTAGCGGTAAAAAGGCGGGATGTTGTGGTCTGATTACATGACCCAGAGGCCACAATCAAACTGTGCTGGGCATAGTGCATGCAGAAGGCAAATAGTTCACAGATCACAGCAAATAGTTTTTCTACAAATATTCGGTGACTGATTTGTAGTGAAAAAAGTTTCATTTTTTTAACGAGCATTGAATTTGCTATAACACTGAGGAGTAACTGCTGCTCTTAGAGGTCTGGTTGACTAAGGCTAGTGGTTAAGTTCAGAAGATATGGACAAATTGAATTGTGCATGATCAGATCCAATTAGTCAAATCTATCAGTGACTGTTCAAAATGTATCTGCAAAGGGAAAGGTTTGTCTTCATTTTCAAGTTGATGTTTCAGAAATAAACTGTCACACAGACCTCTTTGCACACTCTAAGGTAGCTTGCCATTGTCCATTTTCTCCAGATATTATGGAGAATGAAGCATATTTATTGTTTTTCAGAAACCCCTTTATGAAGACATCAAATATAAATATGGTAGAGTACCAAGTGATGGACAACACATTCTGAAAAGATTATATGTTGTTGCACTAATGGAACAAAAACTATGCATTTTTGATGTTGGGGGGAAAAAAAAGATTGGCACTCATTGGTTAGTTCTGTTTTGTAAGCCAATGGCCCTGTAAGTTTTTCAGAAATAATTTGTGTGCATGTGTGTGAGTGTATGTGTGAGGTGATGTAGGTATGTGAGTAGAGTAGGGGAGGCTTCAGAGGCAGGTAAACAGAAGCTTGACGCTAATTTTGTTTTGTTTGTGAGTGACCTTGAAGAATGTTTGGATATATGTGTGTGTGTATAAGAGAAGGCAAAGTAGTGATAATTTATGAATAGCGGAGTTTTCTTTCAATTTTTCTTTTGCTGGCCAGTGGCCTTAAGGACATTTTCTTATTAAAGATATCATGGTATTTGTGTATGCTTGTTTGTGTGTGTGTGGTAGAGGCTGATAAAATGTATCTGGAGGTTGTGTGTGCGTGGCAGGGGCTGATAATGAATGTTTGAAAGTCATGTGTGTGAGTGGGTAGGTAGAAATTCATATGCATATAATGTTCAGGTACTGTGTTTATAATGTGCACATTCATGCACATATATAAAGTAGAGCTTTTTGGTGATGTATACCTCCAGAAGTTGTTTTTAATTTTGTCTATAACTAAGATATGTCTACAGCAGTTCTGTGATAATGAATGACATTGACTTGGATCAAATACTCCCACTCTTGCTGGAGCTATACACTTTTACACCAACAAGAATCAATCTTTCTTATTGTGAATACATGATTTAATATAAATATTTAATAAGTACATTGACTAAGCACATTTTTAACTTAGAGTACATATGGGGAATACTCCTGTGCTTCTCTTTAAATACACCTATACCTTAGTAAGGGGTGAGAGGACATTCATAGGGGGTCTTTTAATGTGCCTTTCTTACAAACTATTTAATGTTTTGTCATGTCTGTCCCAGTTTCCCATTCATCTCTATTTCCCTGTGTCATCTTTATCTACCCCTGGCATTATTTTCTGTGGATTATTCACATAACACACTTGTTAGCAAGTTTGTGATGGCTGTTATTTGCAGATTTGCAGTGCCTGTGTATTTCGCTACTAATGCGTGCTTAATGCATACTTTTGTGTGATGGTTTTATAGCCTTTCAGCTGTATCATTAACTAGATGTTCATATTGTTGCATGTATAGAGCTATTCTTGCAAAATCTCAAAATGTCTCTCTTTAAGTTTCTTTATTCCTAATTCTACGGACTATAATCGAGGAATGTCAGAAATGCCTGTACAGGCAAGGTCAGCAAGTTGAGGCTCAAAGCTAATGACATGTGATTACTGTTTTACTTGTTCTCAGCAATCTTAGTAGGGCTCCCTATCTTGTGTTAGCATCACCTTACGGTGGCAGTAGAGTAAGGGTTGTGTGCATTGTACCTGTTGCTGTATGCGAGGCTGTGCATTGGCCCAAGGTGAGAGCATGCGGAGGTGAAAGAGAGACTGTGCTGGATTACTGTATTTGCCGTTCATCTAAACGACCAGACATGTCTGTTGTCTCATTGGGTGTTATATCGCTCTTAGTTCAGAAGATTGAAGCCTTTGATCAGGTAAAGTTATTCCCGAGGCTTTTAAGTATGTATATATCACACTGGAGAGATGATAATACTGTGGGAAGAAGGAGAGATTGTTGGACACCATACTGTAGCTATTCTTTTTGATTAGTGAAAAATACAGAGAGAAAGAGAGCAAAAAATCTGAACATGAACACAGGTTTATAGAAAAGGCAAAATTTTAAGCGTATGGTTGACAAGTGGAACAGGAAAACTCTTGATTTCATCACTCTGGCTCTGCATCCCGTGTAAGCGTTTGGAGACCGTTGGTTGCCATTTCGCAGCACAATTCAATTGAGACAGCCCTTTAGCCATTGTAACGCCACCTAATGAACGTAGATGAGAGCACCCGAGGCGGGAGCGAGCTGTCAGAGATGAGAAAATATAATTAAAAATCTGAGGAGCCGTGTGTAAGCAGTCTTGCCTGCAGCTACAGCCTGAAGCAGTTCTTGATGTCTGACAGATTATCTGTCACAGGCGGCTCAGCCTGTAGGCCGGTGTTGGGGCTACTTTCTCATGCCAGCCTCAAGCCCCATCAAGACAATCAGCCTCGCGCCCGTCGCTGTCTACTAGCCCACTAATCCTGTTTGGCCACGTCCTCGCACTCTGCTCTCTTCTGGGGGACACACACAACAACACTCTCTTATTGCCTTTAAATCCATTTCCCTCCTGATTTGCCTGTAGATGACTTGCCAAGATGACATTAGGGCTTGGAAAAATACCGCATGGAGGTTACAGCGGCTTTTTTGTCTGGAAATATCATATCTGTCCATATATAGATATATAGGGAGAGAGAAATGGATTGAATGATTATGAAAACGATTAGTAACGATTATTTTCAACATTTCAGAAAAGTGAGACAAAAAGTCTTCAGAGATATCAAATGTGGGAAAAACCACTATATTTACGAAGTATATAAAGTATTTTTGAGTATAAACTTTGTGTAGTGATAAGCGAGTTATCATGCGTTACGCTTTTTGTATTTTGTTTTTACTCTAGCTGGAAATCTCTTCTGTCAGCCATGACTTTTGTCTGTTCTTGTTAGGAACATAACAGAGTGTGGAAGTGTTTGTCAGCTGAATGCAGCAAGTTAAACGATGACAGCAGATCATGTTTTCAGGCTAGCTCAGAATTAATCAGACTGCAAGATGGGTGGAAGAGGTGGCTGGGCGTTATCAAACGTGTGAAGGTGTACCTGCCATGGCCGGCAACACAGTCACAAATGTAGCCAGCACAAGGGAAGAAGTGCAACAAGTGAAGTAGGCGGTGAGAAACCTTTGCTTCACCTTGTTGGAACTCCCAGATCTTGCTGACACATACGTCCGTGAGAAATCTTTCTGTTTTTGATACTGGGTATGTCACAGTACGCAACACCTCACAGAGACTGTTTACAATTCTGGAAAGGAGTGTATAACGGTGAAACACCGTGATCTGGTGGTCAGTGCGCTTGATGTAGATTGTAGAACATATCAGTCGAAGATAGCATTTGACTGACTACACACACGCTGGAGAGAGCCGCGCCCGTGTACTCTGCAGAAGAGGGTACCTGATTCATCGGGCAAGGTACTGAAGGCAGATGAATAGGTGTGAGCATCACCTTCCACTTGTGTCTAGTCTCCGTTCGCCGTATTTGCGATCTCTAGGCTACAGGGAGGCTAAGGGTAAAAACGAGTTAGGAATATTGGTGTGTTTGTGTAGAATTTGAGACTATTTCAAGAGTACCGCGTGTGTTTTACCATATAGATATTCTGAGACAATCTGCTTTTCAGTTCATACGTGTGTGTATGTGTGTATGTGTGTGCACACGCGCGCGCTTAAGTGAATGGGTGTTTAATATTGATAACATTACTTTCAAGGAGTGGTGAATCTAATAGGAAGTGTGGGTTTGTTGCCCACCTGTCATAGTATGAACGGGCGTTATATTCCTTATTCTCTCGCCCTAGAGTAGCCGGTGGACCGATTGACTTCAGTGTTTGTTCTCTCCTGTTTATACTGTAGTGATGTTTTACATGACACCTCAACACCAAATCCACACCTCAGCATCCACCTCACGCAGAAAAATAAAAATAATGCACTTTAAATAGTTTGTAAAGAAAATATTTGTTTTACATTCAGAATCGAATTACTTGAAAAAGATGGGCCGGTCATAACGCTTTTGTGATTTGTGTAACTTGCAAAGAAACAAAAACTGCACAAATGAAAAGTGTACATTTTTTTGTTATAATTAAAACCTTATAATGCGATAGCAATGAAAAATATGACACACGTGTGTATGTCTGTGGTTTTTTTTTTTTTATAGATGCACGTTGCAGTTTTCCGACTGCCTGGCATGGCACATGGTTCCAGGACGGACTTGGAGAAGTCAGCATCAGCAAACACGCTGTCTCACACAAGGGCCATTGTAACAACAGTCATGGAACGAAATATTTACTGCTAGACAGGTAAGAAAAAATTTATTTTCATTACGTGACTTTACACGACGAACATGTCTTATTGATACCCACTACTTTCTCGACAGCCAACAGACACTTGAAGCTGCGCCACTATATGCACTACTATGTAACCCAGTAGTATTCGTGCTCAAAATGTCGGCGTCTTCAACTCGAAGTTCTTTAGAACGCTTAACAAATACGAACTTTAAATCAAAAATTATTTTGATAAATTTGACAGCTACTCATAATATAGATTCCTTTTCCAATTTATTACAGGGACAAAAATTGCTTTGTGTGCTTAATCTTCACCCCAAGGCACGAAAATATATTGCAATACAAGGAAAGTGAGTAATTTTCTTTTTATTGTAATACAGTAATATATATATATTGCATGCATAACGTAATCTGTATTGAGTACAGACGAATACAATTAGCTTTTTAATGATATTTTGTTGTTATCCTTCTACTTCAGGTTATTGTGGAAAGGATGATAACTTGGATAGTGTTTGTGGGGGTTTCACAGCTAACTTCCCGTTACACACCATTGTAAAAGGTAAGTCGTTCTCCCTTCTTTATATTCTCCCCAGTTAAATCGGAGCTTTGAAACAGAAGATGTTAGTCTTCATGTTCCTGTTTGTTAATACTTTTCAGGATATTTTTAGTCTTCTGTCTTCCTGCATGTCAGCTCTTGTTGTTATCTATCTCTCTCACACACACACGCGCATGCCCACACTAGTATGAAAAGGGAAGGAGTAAACAAAGGGGTAAATAAAAGTTAAAATAAGACATCTTAATGTTATTTTTTTCCTCTGACTGCAGTGTCGGGTCATCCAATTCCATGCCCTTTCCAAGGTCCTTATTTTTTCTCCTATACAAACGAGACTCTGGAAGAGTGTGACGAGCCTCGCTCTGAGATTCACGCGTGTGCGGACAAATCTCGCTTCATTTTTAGTTATCGTCAATGCAGACACCTGCCTCATCAAACGCATGATATCCGTGAGTACAGATTTGTCACAGTTATTTACGTTATTGTCAGTTGTTGTCATTGTTGATGTGTTGCTCTTTCATACAGGCGCACTGTATCTTAACGAACAAAAAGATCGCCATCCAGATGTACAGTAACAGAAGTTTCAGACAAGAATAGCATGAAAAGGACATCGAAAGTCAGTTATTGTGATTCTGTTGCAGAACTGACTTTCCAGTGCATGGCCACGTGGTATGACGGAGGTCGGATACTTTACGGGAAATTCACGGGACTCGGACGTCCAGACAAGGACAGAATGTACCGTTGTTTTGTAAGTAACTAGTTAGTTTCCACTATGCAAAAGCTCACTAAGCTTAGTAAATACTTTACGAAATCTTTAGATAATTAAAAGTAACTTGAATAAAATAATCGAACTGCTTTATTTATTCCTTATCTTTATGGAAATACTTATAGGCATACCTTTTATAAAATAGAGTACAGTAAGTCGTCTTTATTTCAAACCTTCACTTTTAGAACTTTCAATTATGCGTACTTAAGTGTGAAATAAATTAAATTTATTTAAATAGTGCACAATTAAAAATTATTGCGGAATTTTAATTTCTGGACTGCGCAGTGTGTTAGCTAATATTTTATTAACTTTTAAAAGCATTTCTTATGTACAAATAGCTGTGGCTATGAATAATTGCTTGCGTGGGTTAACTTTATTTCAAAAACACGTAACAAGGACAAACGTTTTTAGTTATTGGTTGTTTAAATAAAAGGGAAGTAAATAAATAAAATAAGAAATCCATTATTTTTAAAACCATTTTCAAACGTACAAATAGCTGTCGCACACTCACACATTTCTTCCTTCCGCTCAGAAAGGAAAAGACAAAGTTCAGGAAAGGTTAGGGAGAGAGAGAAAGCTCTAGGTAAAATCCACTTACTCGATAAATATTAACATGATTTATGATCTAATGATTAAGGATTTTCTGTTTGACAGAAATACAGCTTCTATGGAACAAGAGGTGACATGTCCATGTCTCAAGACGCCACGTGCAGAGGTCTATCCACTCCACAGGTGGGCATGAACACCTTCTCTCTAGAGCATCGTGAGTATACCAACTTTTAAAAATATTCTTCAACCCTAGACATGAACTTTCTCTATTTAGAAGAATTTCCGGCAAGGTTTATTTTGTGTGTGTGTGTGTGTGTTGAATTCTGTATGTACAAAAAAAAACCAAAAAAAAAAAAACCAACGTCATAGACGTATTCGGATGTTTTAAAAGACTTGACCTGCAAACGTTACTTAAAAGATGAAGAGTGGCATTGCCTTCAGTCTGCTGTAGTCAGTACTGAACAGTATATGATTAGGCTTTAGTTTTCATATGTCTACCAAATATAATAGGTTTGTTATCTAATTAAAATGCATTCTTGGTCAAACAAGTGTTATTCATCAGGTCCATGCCCTGTGTATGTTATGCAGAGGCCACACAAGCTCTGTTTTGGCATTAGGGTAATATTCTCTTAGAAAACTCGTTGCTGAAATATATTTCCGGAAATTCTAATTATACATATATTTCGAACCACTGAGCACTGAAATTGAAGCTCATGGCGAAGCGCCACTCAGTCAATTCCGGAATCCGCTTTGAATTGGAGAAACTGAGAGACCCAATCTTCAAGGCTCATGCCGCAGGTAAATTTACCGCCATAAGCATTGCAGGCTGTCATGTAGACACCTTTTTAGATACATCAAAGAACTGTTACTTTCTTTGGCCGATGAAAATGCTTGATAGGCAGAGAAAGACAAAACAACATTCGGTAACAGGTGGTGTTCTAGATCTCTTTAATCTCGTTGTCTCGCCAAGACATGTCAACACAAAATTTCACTCAACGACGACATTGATATCCCTGTTCTCATAGAAAACAATAGTGTACTAAGCCGAAATGCCGAACATTAAATAAAGTAATCTGTACAACTTCTACCTGAAGACAGATGCCAATGTCCTCAAAAACATCCAGAGTAGAACCATCGACTTTCAGACCTATCAGTTATACTGGAAACAAAAGTTGACAACATCTCAGTCCCGATCAATCAGGGTGAAAAAAGAAGCAAATACTCTGTGCCAAAGAAGCTGGAAATACAAGTGGCCCAATGAATGTACCCAATCACTAGTCATACCCCTTCCAAAATAAGGAGCGTTCCGGTGGCGCAACGGTTAGCGTCTGTCACCAATACAGTGAAGGCTGGCTGCCCAGAGTTCATTTCTCGTCTCGGGCACGCTGTTCTTTCTCTGCACGTGGCCTCTGTTTACAGGGCTGGCTGCCTTGCGTAATATAGCCTTAGTTGCTGGCACGGCGTAAAACACCAATTCCCCCCCCCACCTCCACAAAAAGAAATACTAAATAGTGTCCGAGCTAAAAAACCAGTCAGTTTAATCATCAACCCAAGCAAAATGATGCTTAATCTAAAATTACCCAACCACCTTTAAAGAATTACTAAAAGAAAAGCAGATTGAGTTCCTATCATATAAGAGCACAGTTTAACGGATTTTCAGATGCAATATCCTGAAACTAATTACTTTCAGTTTTGTTTACGACAATAGGTTTCAGTAGTACCTCTACATGAATTTGATATAACACACTCGAGATAAGCCGACATAAAAGTCAGAAGAGGACCTTTACAGTTATGAGTAAAACTAACAATAGAAATAAGGGAAAACAAAATACTAAAACAACAGCTACTCTATAAGTAACTTGTCAGCTTGGCATAAATATTGAATTATATACAAAAATGAGTTTATGATCACTTAAAATTTTTATTTCTTGATATTAGGTACATTGTTATTGTTGTGCAGTTAGCCTTTGGCACAAGGGATCCAAGACGCCTGCTATGATTTCTGTGTTTGATTTGTGTGAGATGTGAAAAGAACATATACTTATTGAAGCGTATTTTGTTGTGTAAGATTTGTCATTTTCAAACATAATCATTGACTGCAGTGGCAGTTTCTGTCTTGCACCAAGAGTGGCAGCCTGAGGACAGATTATAATGAATGCTGTTTCAGTTCTCACCTCATAATGAATGCGGTTTCCCTCTCATGTTATAAAAAAAAAAGAGGATGACAGGTCACGTGGCCTCATTTTGAAGCGTATTATGAGCAGTAGAGCACAAGTGTGGATGAAAGATTTTCCATAACTCAATGACTGAAAAAAGAACTGATAGATTGTGTATTCATTTGTTTTTCGACGGCTTGCTTGGCTGATGGATGTACTCTTAAATGACTGTGACCTTAAGTGCGTATGTTGTTTGTTTTATATTTTAAAATATTGTATTTTATGTGTTATGTATCTGTGCGACAGAATTTAAAAAAAATAATAAAAAGTCTAACGTATCCATAGCTGTCCCAAACGGCAGATCCCCATATTAGTGGTAACAATTACTGATGCAAATTTGCATGTGTTGTTGTTTTTGTACGTTTGATGAAAAGAGGATAGCCATCGCCTTATTGACGATACACTTTCTTAGGAAAAGAAGAATGGCCGCGACCGTCATGTACATTTCCCGACTGGCTGAAGTTGGCTGGAGGTTGGCGAGACGTGGCTGGCCGGCAACGTATTGTTGTTGAAGCAAACGGAGAAGAGCTGGCCCTGCAGGACCTCGTCCATCCCGATTTTCTACATCCAGGGGAAGTGACTCCCGAAACACGTCTCCGCGCACGTTGTTTAGACATTGTGGACACTTCAGGTCCTGCGGATCTGCAGACCAGCAACTTCCTCACCTTCGCCACAAACGACTCATGGTAGATACCACGTTGTGTCTGTATAAGAAATGTTAAGAATCATCGAATATCATGAAGCACTGGCAAGACACGAGGACGTCCTTTAGGGCTTAGATGAATATAATGGAAACTGCTTTTTATTTCTTATGTCAGGTGATAATTACGATGTTGAATGTAGGATGACACGGTTGGTTTAATGCAGGATTTGAACACAATTTTGAAATACTGGAAAAGATTTGGAAAAGTTGTTTTCAATACCAGAAAATTATTTGGAATTTTGAAATTTTGAAAGCTTGAAAAATTTTGACATTTTGGAAGGGCAGAAGAATGCACATGAGCAGTTTCCACAAAGCAAAAAGAGAATTCTATTAGGCAGAACGTTGGCACGATAATACTCAGTGTTTAACACGCAAGCTTTCGGAATAAAATGAACAACAAATGAAAACAAAGAGAGCTGGACAAGATATGAAGAAAAAATAGCATTTTAGCTAGCTTTAAGACTAATTGTGCCTCCAGCCTCAGTTCTCTTTCTAACTCAGGTGACAGCTGGGAGGTCAAAGTCGTGTACCTTATGTGGGTGTAGAGTTACTCAGATTATTAGTCTTGCTTACTTGTAAAAATCTGAAGCCACTCAAACATTTTGCACTTGGGTAAACCTTTAGCAACATATTTTGTTGTCGGGATTAAAACTGCTGTTTGGTTTCACATTCTCGTGTTGAATACGTAAGCACTGACAACAGCAATGGTCAGAGAATAGGTCTTATGATATGTAACTGTTAACTAGATTTTTTCTGTCGAGTGGGCTTTGCTTATTACAAAATATTAGTTTGTGTTCTTTGTCGAGGTACAAGCTTACAGGCATCGCCACGCAGAGAAAGAGGTCAATACTGTACTTTCTTTGTTGTCCGTGGATACACTCTCACACAGCAGTTATCTTGGCAACGTAGGTGTATCCACGTACACTCGGTATATGAAGGAGTTTGAGCGATTTCTGTGCGGAGTGATGTTTATAGGCTTGTAACTGTAACAGAAATATGTCATGCAATACATTTTTGTACATTGCCGTCTAATGTTTTAAAAATTATGGATGTTTTATTTATGTTTTATCTCATCGTTATTCTCGATTGTATGTTTATAACTAAGTTCATTTTTACTGGAATTTAGCGTCTCCAGCTACAGATGTATTCGCCTTAAGCAAAGAGCTGCTCGTGTCTTCGAGATGTACATCGGTAAGTCTCGTACAATTTGATATCTACAGTTTCATTAGGTTTCCCTTACTTGCTTTACTTGCCTAATATTTTAGTGTTGATTTTCTGTGTTCTTGGCATCTGCTTCACAGTATTATTTGTATGTTTAAGTTTACTATTATTACCAGCGTCGTATCGTTATCACACCCTCATGAGTTGCTTCACAACTTCTTGCTGTCCGACAAAACTTTCAGTAATGACCTATTTAAAATTAATGGTCTGAGATTTCTGTGCAACTACTATTGAAACATAAGTACAACATAAACATAAAGCACAAATAAAGCATAAGCATGAAACATAAACAGAATACTCCGGGTTATACATCAGTATTAAAATACCAACCTGATAACTTAAGCCGGATAAAGTCTGAAGCGATAGGTGAGCAAGAAATGTGCATCGCAGCCATGAGGCAACAGATGTTTTAGGGATTGTATGTACAATTAACTGGGGAGAGAGCAGAATGCGGGGCCTGGTTCTGACTGGAGTATACACTGAGTGAGCTGCTCTTACACCAGAGGAGAGGAGGCGCGTAGATAACCGTTCGTAATGTCAGGTCTTCGCCGCAGCAGAAATCATTGGCCAGACTGAAGAGTTATTTTAGTGAAAAAAAATCATTGAGGACCTGACTCATGCTCTCCTTCAGCACCGCGTTCTTTGCTTTACATCAATATTTCACTGTGGATTTTATTAAGAAGTATATGATGTGGATGGTTTATGTGTTCGTACGACAAAGAGTAACGTTCGCACGTCGACATACAGTACTGCCTAAGCATGCCTCATGCACACCACTTCAGAATATTCTCATTCCTCTGTCTACATAAATTATACGCAGTTTTTAAAATTATTTTGTGTAATTAATTTACATTACTTTACCTAAACATTTCGAAATCGATTTTTATTAACTGGTAAAAAGAATAAGAGTCATTGGAGTGTTCAGATTTTCCAAAAGCCCTCTTTCTCAAACAATTCACGCAGGTCACTCAGTGTGAAAGAAGCATTAGAAGTCTTGGAAACGATTTTTTTCCTAACGTAGTTTTGAAGCAAAAAAAAAATAAATAAAAAAAATAAAAATCAGCGATTCAGATCTTTCTGATCTCTATCCCATTTGGGCAAAAACTGTCAAGAAGTACACATGTTTGCAAAAAAAAAAAAAAAAAAAAAGGGAGGGGGGGGAGCAAAAATGGCCGATGAAAATCATAATGATATTGCTGAAAATCCCGAGCATTTTGTTTCATAATTATTAAATAACAATGAAAAAGATATTTTACACTCAGCAAAGATTGATTTCAATAGTGAGTGGTACAAATATCTTTCTTTCCCCATTTCACTAGATTTCATTGCCTTACCAGAATTACTGACTCACTCAGCTTGATGCCACACGAGTGGGGAATGTAAGCCTGCCTTGCCAACTCTCAACAGAACAAGAAATTGTAAAAACTACGAAGAGTCAAAGAAATCTCTATATGTGGCCAACTACAAATAAGGCAGAGAGATTTGAACTCTGATACTGCCTAGCTCCAAACTGAACAAATAAAAGTCTGTTACTGCTTGACATTTTGACAAAAAATATGTCCAAAAGATAAATTTTAGAAAACAATTGGACATGCATGATTTCTTTTAATTTGAGAGAAAATGCCTTGTTACAAAGGATTGAAGTATAAACAGTTCAGTTCTGCGTAGTTTGAGCTTTAATTGTGGTCTTGATTTGTTCACCTTTCACCTTTAGTTTTTTTTAATTCTTAAATTTCGTATGACTTTGCCAAACAGTTTCTGTGCAATATTCTTTCGTACTGCCAGCTTATCATTGTTTTCTGTTATTATCCCAACACAAACAAAATATTTTGAACAAGAGAGCATGATCATGTATGACCTTCCTAGTTACAGAATGGAAAAAGATTTAGCCACATCTTGCTCTGCTTTACCTGTGCTTCTTTTTTTCGTTTTCTTTTTTTTTTTTTTTTTTTTTTTTTTTGGCTGGAGGCAACAGTATCTTGTTGTTGACATGGACTGAGGCCCTTTATCTGACAGCAGTCTTATTGAAGAGTAACTCGCGGTGATTGATGTTGATTTATTATGTACCAAATGCAGGGCCACAGATAATGTAGGCGTCTGGTTAAAAGGGCAGAAGCAGCTGCTGGGGCTCTAGCGGTATGTTCCCTTCATCAGGCAGGGAATGCTGCATCTGCGGTAAAAAGCAGTTTCCTGATGATTGCTTCTTCGGAGGCTACTCCACATGAAGAACATATGACGCGCTCGCACAAATTGCTATAGTGCCAGACGGGAGAGCCGAGGGAAGGGAGGGGTGGAAGCTGGTGAGCACTCTCCAGCTGCTTAGCGAGGTGTTGAAATATGACTTCCTTGGCGTATCCGCATGTTGACCGAATGTTCGCTGCCAGACCCAGCCGACAGCTCCTGCAATCCTTTCCTACCTCCCCAGAGGTAAACGTTGGCATGGCATGGCGTGAGCATCGCATCCAGCACTCGTGCCTTCTTCCCTAATCGTGGTACACTTGCATCAAAAGACTGCTAATAAAATTCTCATTCAGCACCAAATAAAAAGCGATTAAAAAACTTCAGGCAAGTAGGTTATTGGTCAAGTCGGCTTTGGTCACCAACAGATATATCTATACAGAGAGCAAGCGTCTTTTAAAGTAAAGCAAAGAGGAATTCAACAAAAAATAATAAAAAGTTATAAACTTTCCACGAAGCTCCTTTTTGCAGCGTTCCTGTTTGCCGCATGTAGAAGAACTCCAGTGTTGAGAGGCTAGCATTCATGAATCTTAAAATATCCCCGCGTACAGTACCTTGAGCTCCAGAATAAATAAATTTGGGACATAAGTGTGGCAAAAGGTTGCTACTGCGAATAAAAAGAAAGACTTTAACTGAAAGACATTTTGCAAATAATATTTCCAGAGATAACTCAGTTAGAAAATTAATTCGTTATGTTGTTTCTATTCATCAGACGGGCAAATATTACTTACTGCTGAAATGAGCAAGTGATCACAGGTGGATATTGTATGTTAGGAGAGAGTGTGTAGGGGTGTCTTCGTGTTCTGTCTGTGCCTGATGCGGTACAACATGTCTTCTAACATGGAACTTGTGTCGGCGAAGAGCAGTGTACAGTTCAGACTGTACAGTAAAAGTAAAAGGTGATTCATCATTCACAATGTGTGTTTCAGAAACAATTTGCTATCCACCTGGCTTGGATTTTTCTTACAAATATACACTATTTACAAAAATTTTAACAGACAAGGAAGACAGCCATAGCAGTTTTTACTTTTTACCTAGAACAATCACTAACATTCGTTACGACCAAAGCCCAAACTTCGACCAGTTCCCGAAGTGGCCCGCCATCTCGCACTTTGGCCACACCTCTTGGCCAAAGTCCGATGTACTTGTGTATGTGCTACTTTGCCCGGCCATTTGGCGAAGTACCGGGAAATTCCTGGTCAAAATGTGATGTGCTATTTCCAGACTGTCTGGTAAGTGGCGCATCTTTCGCTTCCGGTGTGATGGCGGCGTGCACGTGGTCGCGAGGCTACTCCTGCAATGGCTTTAAGTGCGCAACAAATCGATGCAAATGTCGGAATCACAAACTGTTGTGTAATTCGCAATGTCATAACAGTTCAACTTGTTGTAACACGTGATAATAGAGATTGATAATTTACTTTAATTTATAAGCTTAACTATCAAAATTTTAATTTTTAATTAATAATTAATATAAATTATGACATTATACAGACCCACCAAAATCTGCTCATGACATTTTTCTTACAACTTTGGCCGATCGCCCCACCCCATTTCGCAAACTGGCGGCCAAATCCCAAAATTAAGAAAAGATCGGACATTGGCCGTGCAATTCCCACTTCCACCGATTCTGGGCTTTGGTCGTAACATCTACGTATACATATCTACACCAACATGAATTCTGAATATGAACTGTGATAATCAGACCAGTTTCTCAGTTCTTTTGACAGACTTTGAGCTTGTGATACTAACAGTGTTGCTGGTGTTATTACTTGTGATGGATGTGTGGGAGATCTTTCCTCGCTTTCTCGTAAAAGTAACTGTTAAAGGAGGGGGACGGAAAAAACCAGTTACAGAGGTCTCTGGTTAGTCACACGTAGAATGGAAATGGGAATTTTCTGGCATGACTTTGCCTTTCCCGAATGAGATCGCCTAGTCTGCAGTACAAATTTGTGACTCTTGGTTTTTTTTTTTTTAACAGAATGACATATATTCACAGACACTTTGTCATGTTTGTTGTAAGTAAAACAGAACATAATCCTCCATCATTCTTTCTCAGCAATTATCGCCATTGTGGAATTTTAGGATTGCTCCATAATTAATTATTTGCTGCTTAAGTTGTGAATGTTTACAGATAGGGGTGTAAATTTAAAGCTTTTGAATCAGTATATGACATTTGCAATTTCTGAGCAGGTTTACTTTTCGTCTCACCCTCCCCTGTACAGGTACACGTGCGTTTGTTGTTGCGAGACGTTCTTTGTCTCTTGTGTGTGAGAGAGAGAAAGAGGGAGCATGTGGTCTTGTGACAGTTGTCTGGACATGAAACATAATTGAGTCTCCGCATGTCAGTTTTATCTCATTGTAGAAGCCAATTCCAATACTGCATCCAGATAGAAATCGGATCAGTAATTGCACTTTGATGGTTGTGCTACAGGTGCTGCTACCGAAGACACATACCTGGCGTGCGAGAAAAGTTTTTTTGCTGAGTCTGAGAAACACGTGTTTTTCCGTAAGTATACTAGAGAATACAGAGTGAGATGATGGAGAAATGAAAGTCACGAGAGATGAAGCATTAATATTTCAGTGGCAGAACATTCCAAGCGAAATATGCGTGCGTGCGAGCATGCGTGTGGGTGTGTGTGCGCGCGCAGGTTCTCCGTGCGTGCATGCTGCATGGTTTGTTGTTATAACCTCTGTATCATGACAAATTGCTGTTTTTTTTCATAAAGAAAGTGAAAGTAGATGAAAATGAGGTAGAAACTGGCAAACAGAAGTAGGGACACTGTAGCGTACTGTTTCTGATGAGAAGCTGGACGAGTAAATAAGACTAGAATATTCTCCGATGACTTTAATAAACACTCAAAGGCCTCAGAGTGAGAAGCAGAAAATAAATAATTCATGTGACTAACAGTTAAATTACCTCTGTATAAGATAGTGATAAATAAGTTACTATTTTTGTTCAAAATTTCATAAAATAATACTTTTAAATGTCGGAAATTCTAATGTCGTTCTTCAAATGATCACATGCTTGTCTCAAAGATTCAGCCCTGTATATCCAAACTCACCTACATGTACCGGGAAACTGTGCTTCCTTCCTTTATTTGCCACACAGCCACAGAAAATGATAAGCGTGGGCAAATATTCTAACGTGACATAATTATTGTGAACTGGACAAAAATGTAAATTCTGATATAATTTTATAAGTAAATATGCCAATACTTGTTTTTATTTGAGAAAGCGTGCAAATATGTGAGTACCTATATATATGTGTGTTAAGAGAGGGGGAGCCAGAAAGGGAAGCATGCACAGCAAGCGCTTGTCCCTTTAGAGGATTCTTTGACAGGGTTGCATGCAAGACTTGTTTAACTTGTCGCCGCTGACATTGATGAAGTACTAGCAAAAGGAGATTTTTCTGGAATCCGCTATTTTGGCCTAGTGTAACAACACTCACTCGTCTACATCATCCATCAGCCTACACAGACTAAGTAGGACCTAAACTACTCCTTATTTTGTGTTATAATTAGCTCGAACTTCCACAGTTGTCACAGTTTGCCCGTTACAGATCATGTTAATATGTGCGAATGTAATACACCTACAGGGGTTGTCTAAAATGTAGGAACTTAAATTATTAGATTCTTTTACTTAGTTTATTCAAGGTTGACATTTGATCCACAAAGAAACAACGATGTGAACACAAGTAGAAACATGCGAGAGCTTTCAAATTTTTTCCCCTTTGTCATTTTAGCATTTCTCAATTTCACAATTTCATGATAATTTTAAACTTCAAGTTAAAATTAAGACATTCTCATGACTGAACCATATGATGCTAGCATCCAACAAGTATGGTACTTCAGATTATTCGGTGAAATGACATATTATGCGCATTTTAATTTCTCCATCTTCTTAATGGCATATTTACATAAACAATGAAACTATACAGGAAAAAGAAAAGAATAATCCCATTTCTTTTTTCTGCACATATTATTTCAGTTATGAGTAGACAGGTTGAGAAAGACCCTCACCGGGATCAAGATTTCCGTTGTTCTGCTTTTCTCTATGTCATTATTTTATTCACTAAAAGATATTAAGACAAACTAGTCTTTTCTAGTCTTTTGCTAGTCTTTTCTGTAGTGTATTTTACCCCGGCTGCTGCCTAAAGGAGGAATAAAACTAAACAAATGTGATTTTCACAGCACACGTGAGCCAGGCCGTGACGTGCCCGTTGACCGGAGTGTACAGTTACGTGCAGAAGGTGGGCGACTGTAGTGGTGCACTGAACATCGGCTGCCAGCTGCAGACAGAGATGCAGCTGCACGCTACCTGCCGAGCACGCCAACAGTCAGGTAACCTGTACATCTGTGGTGATACTTACAGATTGGTACCACGTGATTCACTAGATAATGACAGTACTTCATGCATCGACCCTTTCAGTGCATGGCAACCTCTTCTGGTCTTGTGACTGGCTTCAGTAATCTCTGTAAATAATACTCAGGCTGGGTGTTACCTTCTCCTCAATCCCCGCTAGATAGGTATTGCTTTCATGTAGAACGTGGAATTTCATTGTTAGTACTCGGGCACTTACTCCGATGGCAGTCGACATCTTCATAAATGACTGGTGCCAGACAAAAGCCAAGGATGTAAACTATTTTTGTCTCTAGCGTGCCTGATTTTGTTTTTATTCTTACTGAACTGATCTAAATAGGACAGTTTTTTTATTGAAGTTATTGAAACAACATTTTTTTTAAATTAAAGAAACTGTTCCTACAATCCAGTCACATCGATCGCTGGGTCTTGTACCAAGAAGGGTCCGTAGACTTCGCTGGTAATCTGAGTCAGTAACAAGGGAGATGATATCTACTGGGTTTTGTTCACTTTCTTTGCTTGTGTAAAGATGCACAAAGCCTAGTCATCCTCAGGACAGTTTTCCTAATGGTGTCTCGGCTGCTAGAAGCAAATAAAAAAGTTGTAATCAGCTACCGGACTTGCGGCATCGTTCAAATGCCACAGGCAACATCGTTTTCTTAGCTTCACCTCGGTCATGCCTGACAGGCACGGAGCCTGGGATGTCGCTGGCATTTTCTTCTCTAATGAATCGTGATTCTGCGTGATGAGGCATACTGGCGACACTGTCTCTGACCGCCAAAACCGAAAAAAAAAAAAAAGGCGGGCAGTACCACAGCTGTTTCTTTGATATCAGTCGGGGAACACTGCAGGCTGTTGCCAAGACATCATTCACCTTCACCTTCCAGCAGTTGACAACAGCGACTGACGACGTGCGAGATGTTTTGTCGTGAATGCTTGAGTCCACACGTGTCGCAGAATGTAAGAGCACCAACTAACTTTTAGAGGGAAACGGGTTCTCATCAAATAAAATTGTTACATGCTGCATAACATTCAAGTCAAATTTCAGTGTAAATATGGCAAAATATTGCTAAGCATTATTTCTAAGATTAACAAAAATACCGTAACTGATTTGTTATTTTATGGTCGACATAAAATAAACCAGTGACCTGGGCCGGCTTGAACAATATGGATTCCCTCGCCGTTTCTTGGATTTGATAGAAGTCAACCCAGGTGCATAACATTAATTTTAAAATATGGCAGATGTGAGCGAAGCAGCATGCCATCAATGTCAGCAATAAAGATGTTCATCTATTGATTGGGCTGAGCAACGTGAAGGAAGATTTTTATGTCAAAGGTGAAGGGTTGTCTCGTACAATATATACACTCAAAGGTCAACTCATTTATCAAAACGCACCGCGGATTGTCTTCGTTTTCACTTGTTGTGTTTGGAGTTTGTCAAGGGAAAATGTGTCCCGTTTTGTTTGTTGTTGTTATTTTGTGTGGATTTAAAGCTATGCCTTTCGCAATATGTTGATGTCCTGAAAATTCTGCAGATTTTAGAAAACGACTATGGTTTTTTTCTAATGATGATTAATATTATCATTTATTTCTGGTTTTATATGGCACTTTAAACTCACGAGGACGTACAGAAAGAACTGGATGGTCTAACTCTTTATTGTAAGAAATAGTGTTAATATCACGAGGTAAGGTCCGAAAAAGCTCAATATTTTATTAACGGTAAAGTTACAGAATATATATGGTAAATTATTCAGTTTAACTATAAATAAAAACACACCCAATTATACAAATATAAAGCCTGATCCTCTTTGATATGTGGGAATTAGATTCGTCGGTAGATATCTACATACATTATGTGGGACTTTTAGATGTGTCGGTAAATATCTATGAACATTTATCAAAAGGATTGTATTATGCTTGTTGTACAGCAGTAATGTTTGAAATTGAAATCTCTAGATACATGTGACAAATATAAGTTATAAATTAGCATTTGAAAATAATGCTCAAAGTGAAAACCAATCAACTGAAATTGTTCTAAGCTAGTCATAAATGTTTTCTCTCTTCACAAGCTGTAGGTTACTGTGTTTTTAGTACAAACTCTGCACATGTTATACCTTTGGCTTACCTAGAGAATCTGTTTTGTAGCTCTGTATTGGTAAAACCTTGTATCATGATTCAGTATATACTACTTATATTCGATATGGCTGTAAATATGCTCTTCAAAATTCAAATTACTTGTAATATCTGCCTCTGTGTGTGTGTGAGAGTCTGTCAACATCAATGTATATCATTGTGTTTTATTTTTTTCAGAAGAGATTCTGCAGTGTCTGCAGACGTGGACTGAAGAAGGCCGCCTTCACGTGATCACTGCGCGCCCCGGTAACGCATTCGCTCCTGCTGACTGCCTGGTGAGCCACGATTACCGCTGGAATTTTTCTTTTGTTTTTATTTAAAACTTGACATTTGAGATTTTAATCTTCATGTCAAGATTATAAAACTGTTGATAGTCGTTAATGAGACGATATAGATTACTTAGGCAACTAGAATAGCGGAAAGAGCTTTTAAACACCTTTTTCAAGAATATTGCGACGAAGCGCGGGTGGCCTGGCCTCTCTCAGTGTAAGGAAAGGAGGGAAGGTGGAGGACTGTTACCACACCTGTCTTCCACTTTTTACGCTTGCCCTCGCCCTACACCCCACGCTAATTTTGCAGGTGCATGCGCTTGGTTACCGCTCTTCTAAATTGTGTACTGGCGCAGGAAGCCATCTCTACAAGCGTGTGTTTTTACTCCCCATCCCATGTACATACACACAAACGTGTCTAGGAACAAACACTAATTATAAAACTTGTACTGGTATTAACAAGATATTTAGCGTTGTTATTAACTTGCAAGTTGCAATCAAACAGTCTGTACACTAAGGCTTACAGCTATTGTCGAAGTTTATTGACGCTGAAGTTGTTGGCTGGGAACAGTTTCTGGATGTGGATGATCACCGGTGTGTTATCGCTGATTCTAAGTTGACTGGAGGCTTGTTGTGATGTCTGTAATGTCGCTGATAGCAATAGCTAGGTCTGGAGTAATGCTCGTTCTTCAATGTCTCTAATCGAGGCTGGATTATCTGGTTAATTGATCTGTATAAACAGATTTCTTATCATCCAGTCTTCAACGTCTTTACCTTTTTTTGATGAGATAACGGTATCCCAACCTGGGTGAGTGACTGGTTGAAACCACCAGTCGCAATCCAGTTTTGTTGGTCGAATGTGATGGCTTGTAGTTGGATCTGCTTGTCGGGTTGTGAATAGACAATATAGTCTCTTGATTTCCTTGAAGAACCAGATCTCTTTATTTTTCTTTTGAAGAATGTAGGAGTTTCTTGATGATGGTTTGCGTGTGTCCGCAGGTGTTCGAGGACACGGTGAAGGGCTACACACTGACCGGAGAGGTAACTTGTGGAGGTGGAGGCATCATGATCATGAATCAGCCCATCGACTTCATCGTCACCACTCCAAAAAGTGAGCTTACATACAAATAAGCTATGTTTTTTTTTAAAGCCATAATAAACTACAGCTCAGTAGCCGGATTGCTTCCGAAGGATTAAAATGGTGACTAATGTTGATAGAGGATTTCCCATCAGAATATGTGTTGTCGCTATATCTCTACCAGTGTCTCCTTTTCTGCCCGTCTGTATGCGGCATTTCTATATGTAACTACCTTCCAAGGTACGTTTTATTTACTTTGTCCTCTCTATGTTAGTGTGATGTCCGCTTATCAATTTATATAATACTAGTTTATCTCTCTGTGTGATACTGGCTTATCTCTTTGTGCAGAAATTTGCGAAAAACCGTCTTCCTATCAGCCCACGCCAGGCTCGGATATAGGCAACGAACGTACTCACCGTGATGACGTCACCTCTACACCGCGTTCAGGGTTGCAACCTGCAGGGGATTCCCCTCCGGAGGTCCCCAAGGTGCGCGTCATTAACAACAGCAATACAAGAACTTGTCCCAGCTGCTTTATTCTCCTCTGTGCTGTGTTGGCGTTTGCTCTGCATCAGAGGTGATGAACTCATCGCCTGGACGCATCGTAGGCGCGTGGACGTCACCGCACTGGACACTTGGAATGCGTTTTGGATGACGCTCTCTGGTGGAGGAGTGCCCTGCATCTTCAGCTGTGTCTGCAATAATGCCATGCCTGTGAAAGTCGCAATATGTATTACACATCGTTACCTATTGTTCTTACCTTGGTCATCGGATTTGTCGTCAGTGTAGAGCTGGGAGTGCCGCGTGCCTTCCCACCGATTCTTGCCCCGACTCTGACGTCGCCTTCTCCCCCATTCACCCTTTGTCGCCTGTGTTTGAACAGGATTCACATGGATAGAACTGTCGGTGCCAATAGTTTTCGAAGCACTGGTATAATCACGGATGGAAGTTTTTATTCCTATGACACGAGTTCTAAGTGCCAGATTGTCTTCTCAGTCGTTTGTGTTTCATATAAAAGCCACTTTCTTCAAGCTTCGTGTAGAAGTTGTCGCCGTATACGTCAGACGGTGTGAGCGTCAGAAACTAAAGATGAATGAGCGGCAAATTCACTCAGTGCAATATCAGTTTGTTTCGTGTGTCCTTTAAGAAACAGGCTCCTTGCACCAATGCTTATCGTCAACGTTGACTTCATAAAGTATTTACAAATATGAAGAGAAAAAAAAGGGATTCATAAAAAGAAAGTGTGTAACCATATCTTAGCGACAATAACAAATACAAAATCTGAGAGAAAAATAAAAGTAGAGCTAACGGCATAACGCCGCAGGAAGTGACATGTGATGAGCTCGTTCCAGATACACAGAAAATGCAGTATGGATACTTTGTACGCCTCCTTGAGTGGATTTTTTTAAACCTTGGGCTGTTATGTGTTGTGCCAGGCTGGATATTGTGTCAGATTAAAGTGCCACAGAGTACGGCACCAAGCGCCCTGTTCGTTGAAGTAAACGAAGTGGGCATGTGACGGGCGGTAACCAAACATGACTCAGATGTGCTCAATAATATCTGTTTTGTGATGAATCAAGTCAGAGAAACAGTATTTATATTACACGTTAGTTTTTCTCTTCGTGCTGTTGTGTGTTGGGCTTCGGTTGCATTACCATGAATATGACGGCAGACTGGCAGTTTTATGTACATAGGTCAGTCGAGCGATGTCTTTAGGGCCCTTGTTGTCATCGAACATCCATCCACCCCCGTGACCTTTATATCCCGTGTCCTTTTATCGCTGCATTCGTTACCTATACTTGCATCGACTATGATGTCACATGTGTTGCGACATGTCTAGTCTGTCACTGGTAGAGGGATCAATAATAGTAGAAGGCTATGTCCAGTCAAACGCTGACATAGACTTTATTGTGTTCGTTTGACTTCAGTTTCTGGTTCACAACAATATTTTATAACTGTTTTGAAAGCCTCTAAATCAAAGTCAGTAGACAGTAATAAATGAAAAGCCTTGTATACAGAACAAACATCATGAGATGGTCTTAAAGAAGCCGTGTATACAAAAAAAAAATCATAAGATGGTTATGTAGATGCATTTTAAAAAAATCATCATTAGATGTTTTTGTAGAAGCCGTGTATACAGAACAAGCATTATGAGATGGTCTTGGAGAAGCTATGTATACAAAACAAACATCATTAGAAGGCACATCATTACTCAGAGCAAAACTAGTTTCAACAAATAACATTAATGCAAGTCAAAACAGTCTGTGGAAAGCAATTGTTGTTTTATAAGTTCGTGACATGATGTAGATTTTACTTGGATGGTTTTAAAGTCAAATAGAAGAGATCTTCTTGTTTGTTTTTGTGGCGGGGAGGTGAGGTGGAGTGAAAAAATAGATGAATGAACATGTGGTTAATATATGAATGAATATGTGGTTCTTATGTGAATAAATATGCGGTTAATATACGAATAAATATTTTACTGGCAAAAAAACCCTAGCCTGTAACAGGGCTCATTTTAGCGCGAGTCAATCTTCACATGGTCTCATTGATGTGGGTGTGGGGGGAACTCCTCCTCCACACACACTTTGTCGCGTGTCATAGAGGAGTGAGCAGCGTGGTCAAGGCTGTGATTTTTTTTCGTGCAGTATCATGTGACAATGGTGAAATGGTTGCTTAGGAGTTAATGACGACGACGACCACAAAGATGATTGTTGTTATTATTACTACAGACTAATAATATTAAAAGACAATGACGAAGCAAAGAGAAAAGTTGTTCTAAGAAAACCATAGAGTTAGGATGAACGATTTCCGTGTGGCATTTGTCATTCGACGTTTGAAGATTCGGCATGAGACTTGTCACGAGACTTGTCGAGACGTTCTGGTGTATTTTTTTTCTCCTAACGTCACACGTAACCCGACTCTAACCAGTAAATAGGGCCCATCGGAGTTGTAGTACATTCGTTTTTGACATAAAGTGGTGTTATTATCTAAATTAATTTCTTCCATTTTTCTTTCGATTTTTTTAGCCGCGAAGTCAAAAATTGTGCTGCATTAACTCCGTGTTTGTCTACTGACTAGTTTCCTGTCACCTTTGACATAATTTTGACATTTGGTGAACTGTTTGTCTCCTCCTGGAAAAGAGCAGGCTAGTTGACAGACAAATGATCAAAAGGGGAAGTCAGGCAGACTTGATACTAAACAATCTTATTACAGACTAGTGCCACAGTCTCTTTAAGTCCAGATTAAAACAAATTCTTAGCTGTATCGAGTTTCAGCACTGAATAGCAAAACGTTAATTTGTATTAACACCTGTAAAAACATTTACATTAGAGCAAGCCACTATTAAAATCGTACTATTGCAAATGTTGTCAGAATGTTGACTTTCTGTCGTACTTACATCAAAACCTAGATATCTCTGTGGTCGGCAGGACAAGGTTGCTGTCGTCATCACATTCTTAGAATACTTCAGAACGACTTGATGCTGCGAAACAAATGATGAACAAGAAGAGACGCGCAATTCCAGTTGGCAAGAGTCAGGTGTGCGCAGAAAGAAATTGCTATACTCGTATCTGAATAGCTTCAGATCAAAGTGTATATTTTTTCTGAAGCTGGAGGCATTCCGCAAGTGAATTTAATTATTTTACTTTTTTTGGTGTAAATGATTATACTGTTAGCATCCAAATAGTTTACACAGTCGTCATAGTGCGAGACAACGTTGGCCACTGGGCATGAGATTCATAAACGTGGACATCTGAATGGCTTGATTTCCTTCAACTTTGTTGCAATTTTAGTGATTTGGATTAGAAGTAAATTGTATTTTTTCGACATTTTATTGATCAAAAGGAAAGGAATTAACTACTCTATATGAGGGATCTTCGCAGTTTTTAAAATTTGAATCGCATTAACAGATCCAACACTTGCTTTTCGTTGCCTATTCCACTGTTAGCCCTGTCGTGTCCGACTGCATTTAAAATATGTGATTAGTAGGATGGAGTTTTTGTTTGTTTTGCTTCCATATCAAGTACTTCAAAATAAGGTCGTTAACTTTAATTAGCGTTAACTACACAGATTCTTTGTTGTGAAGAAGTTGCTAAATGACAGGATGAGTATCGATGTGACTTATATACCTCCCATTCCCTGACTGCATCTCTCTTCAGGATGATGTATTTCAACCACAGAAAGTGTGGCATGGTTTTAATTAGCACCTTGATTTATTCTGAGATAAAATTGAGGCTTGTACGGAAATGATAAAAAGATTTAAATTTATTATTTCGTTTGATATAGATCATTTTCACTGAAGCTACACTTACAAAAGCTCCAGTAAATTTATACATTTCGACTGGTTTGACGAATAGATTGAGCATTAGTAACTGTCTCCTGTACCATAAAATGCTCTAGAATGATCGTCTTCTGCAAAACATTTGAACATTTTGAAATAAAGAGTCAAAGCTGTCTACACATTTTGGATAAATCCATTTTTACAAACTCATTAAGCGCCTTCCTTTAATTATCAAAATCTGAAAAGATGACAGCTTTATGTGGAGAGGTATTGATTTGCGAAGCCGATTTCGCCGATAACTCAACCGTAAATGTGTCCCTGACGAACTCTAACACTTGTCCACATTAGCTGGCATGTTATTATCAATATTTGTACTCACACAGACACTTGCAGGCGCGTGTGCTATGAATTAGCGAACAGAATTAAATATAAATAGTGTTGTTCTATGGCCAGGTCAAGATGTACTCAATAGCTGATAAAAGTGACAGAAAATCTTAAGACATCGCATTAAATATTTGTATAGGCAAAGGTACTGTGAGAGGAATAAACCATTATCTTTTATTCAGAGTAAGGTGATAGCTAACTGTGAAGTATAGTGAAAGTATACAACTTTTTTAAACGGCGTGGGTTAAAATCAAGATTAATATTCGTCTTGCTACAATTTTCTTAGCATGTACCCTTAAAAAGTATATATTAATTGTTCAAGATAAATGAAGAAACAAGTTCAGCATGTACCCTTACAAAGTATTTATCAATTGTTCAAGATAAGTGAGAAAACAAGATCAGCTGTTAAGTAAAATGTATTACACAACATTACAAATTCTTCCTTTCATACTTTCATTTTCGAGTTTTAAACCTTCTTAAAATGCTGTCGATGAAAGACAACTAAAATAATAATCTGGTAGGAAAAATATTACAGCAGAAATGTGTCATTTACGTGGGCTATCAATAGACCCAATTTGTGTTAACTGATTTTCACTTACCCCAATACATAGACGCGTACACCTACACACTAACCAACACTCTTCTAGAAGATGCAGGTATGAAGAGTCGGAACATCAGAGGGCACAGACACCACTTTTTGGAACAATTTTCATGCCAGCAGAAGTATCTACATATTTATAGGAGATCAGGAATGTTGTCATGACTAGAATTCTCTATGTGCATTTAGTGCTTAGCCTCCCTTATATGATAAAAAATATGAACTCCTAGAGTAAAACACTTCTTGGCATCTAGTTCATAATTTTGTGTTTAATACTCGTAAAACTAGTTTACTAAGTAAAACTACTTTAGAAAGAAAGAGAGGTTACATTTCTTTGTGGCTGGCATCACCAAAGGTAGATAATGAACAACTGGGAATGAAGACAAGTATTTGATAACTTACAGAAGTGTTGTTGTTTATAAAAACTATTTCTATAATTTATAACAGCCTAAGAAAATTAATGCAAAAAACTCAGGCGGTGGATTTCAAGGAAAAATGTGTGAGCATAAAAAATTGCTTCTTACAGTGTCTTCTGCAAATCATCTGAACCATGGTCAGAATGACTAAGCTCTTTTTTTTCTTTTACTTCATACTTCTGTTCATACTTCAAAGTCTTTTCAATACAGATTTAAGTCTTCACCACCTGTAACTTATAGCAGCAAGTGACTAGAAACTGTTTCGTGAGCTGATGACATGAACTGTAAATTCTCCTTTGGAGCTGTATCATTGAGACTGATGCCTCAGACTTAAAGATTCACTCAGAATCAATTGACATGTTGTTCATCCTTAACAAATCAATATTTAGATAAGGAAATATATATATGAAGTATTTAAAATTATAACATGTATCTCGTTTCATCTCAACACCAACCTGTTGCCATTCATCAGTGTAAAGTCCAGTGGCAGTTAGCACCTGACTGATCCTCACCTTGCTGGCAGGCTGGAGTAGTAACAAGTAAGCGACATACTGTGATGCACGATAAGTTGAGTGCAAAGTAACATCTTTATGTGTTGGTGTCACACTGATACAACATAACTGTTGGTCTAAAGTGACATTGATGGGATATGAAGTATTCCCTGTGGTGTTTTTCTTTTACTTTTGGGAGTGTCAGCAGAGAATTACGTTTTATAAGATGCTGGGTCAAACTACATCTTGTGTAGTTATAAATTCCATGGTAATCTAATAAATATTTTGATGGTATATCGGCTTAAAAAGTTGTACTTGACATGATTTCATATGATCCTGCAATAAAGTATGTACATATCATTCTATCGTTCCAGCGTCGGTGTAGTTTTAGTGTGAATTGAGATTTGAAAGGGAATTATATTTTTTCTGCCCAATTCAGTTGAGTCGCAAACTGCTTGCTATGCTGCAGTTATTAAAACTACTCGTCAGGTGCATGATACACAGAAAATGTAAAAAAGAAGTGTCGATTTTAAACATTGTCTGTGTGAAAGGCGAAATCACCTCGAATTGGTTGGGATTCAATGAAAATGAGAACTGCTTGACATTTACTTTCTTCATCCTAATCATTTACTTTTCTGTCACAAAAAGACAAAGCATTTCGCCAATTGTACTTGCAGACTCTAAACTTTTAGCCAGTGAAACTAGCCTTTCGTGTCATGGTTCTGAACAGTTTCACTGGGATCATAAGACTACCTACTGCTTTAAGAATTCCTTTACAATACTTAGTATTTGAATCTTTGCTACTATCCACACGGTCGACATTAAGATGGCTTTCATTTCCCATGATTTTAAAATGATCACTGACATACTAATACCCGAACATCATCAATTATTGTTTTACAGTCTTCTAATTTATCTAGTCTTCTTCATTAATTTACTCCACTGTAAACTGATTTCTGCTGTATCGTCTCACAGCATCCGAAAATTCCTGCATTTTCTAACGATTTAATTTTCAATTTGAACTTTGTTTCTTCGCTCTCAGTAAATATCATTTTCATTCTCTACTGTTTTTTGCGTTTTCTTTCTTCTTTCTCATATTTTTCTCTCTAGCCCTTGAGTAACTATATTCTTGCTACGCACGCACAGAGGGAGCGAGAAAGAGCTGAGATTATGTGAACCACAGCTCAAAACAACAAGATATGAAGGAGCAGATATCTTGACCATCCTGATGTACCCCACCCCGAAAAAGGGTCAACAGATCTTCCTAACCAACTGCATGTACAAGTATATTAATAAAGAAATTTGAGGCAGTGGTAGTAGATTCTGAGAGTGATGACTGTTATTCAATATTTACTGTGAAACACATTTTCGTGTAAAATGCTTTTCGCTCACCTCTTTGCATTATTCAGCGACAAAATGTATGTTCCGTGTTTTTATCAATCTGTGTGTGTGTACAGGACAATGAAATCGATCAGAAGTGCGACTACGAAGCTGATCGATGGCTGATATGGCTGTCATGCCCCAGACACATTAAAGAGTTGCCAAGAAATAACGTGAGAAGACATGAGCTGTATGCACTAAACATTCGCAGGCATCGGGGTGTCTCTGACAGATTCACTTTATTCAGGCTACATAATTACTTCAGTTCTTATTTTCTAATCTTACTTTTTAAATTTTGAATAATGGAATTTTTTTATGTACTTCTTAGTTCATCACTTCATGTTAAGACACAACAGAGCGATTTCTGCAGTGTGCCTCTATAGATCCAGCAGAAATATTCAAGGTGCTGCAAAGATGATTCGTGGAGATTTGAGATTGATGACATCGATTTTGGAATTACCAGCTGCAGGTGTCTGGCTAGTCTGCCAGTAGCAGTCCTAATGATAGCCCTGAAACTTTGCGTTTTCCTCTCAACAGATGCGCTCTCACCCCTCCCAACTCTAATTGAAGTAAATTTGCCCGGATCAATTCTGGCACTCTAGTATTCTCTGCCAATCAATGCAATCATCCATCTTTGAGGATGGAGAGTACTGTCCTCACCCTAGAGAGGTCTTCAGGGGAGAGGACCTCTGTTGTAGGACAAGGATGATGAAGCGGTGTTTCCTAGTAGCTACACGGACAAACATGACCTGCACATGGTGTGAGGCACACTTCCGTGGTGTGAAATTGAAACCCGAATAGCATCCACCCATGACAGGCTTGCTGTTACCGTGTAACCAATAGTGATAGATTGTACTGTTTACCACCGATAGATACATGTAGTTTTATTCCATTATTTATTTGCTCTTGAAATTCAAAAGCCCTATCAGGTTTTAGAAAACTTAGCTGTTCAGTTTCTCCATTCAAGAATAATGCAGGCGCCTGTAGCATTCTCTTTAAAATTTGTGCAATAAGCGTTTGCCAACGTTTGTCACTTACTCTCTTTAACAGTTTGCACACAAACGCACACCAACTACATTTACACTCATACACATATTATACGGAGAGAAAGAGGAACAGAGAGAGAGATGGTGGGGGTCATATTATCTGAAGTGCATTGAAGTGGTTCTAGCCTGTCTTTCTAGAAGATTCAGGCAGACGCTTCAGCTCAATTTTTCACTCCAGTGGCTTTGCCTGCCCCAGCAGCCACAACACAGAGAAACGAGTTTTGGCTCAGGGCGAGAAGGAATCACTAGTGTGGACGGCTTCCTACAAAGGAAAACTACAGGCTTAAAGGAAGACTAAAGGCACAAAATACCAGGCTTCGCTGTTACACACAGGCAGCTGCTTTCTTCTTGTCAACGGTCCTGTTCAGAACATTTAACAACGCGATGACAAATCGTTCGTCTTCGATTATTTTCGGCGAGTTACTCGTTTTCGGAACTCACTTCAAATGCACAAAACGAACTTTTGCAAAACGGTAGGGGAGATTGAAAATTTGACAAGTATTTTTGAACTCGTAAATTTTCCTTCGATCGTAAGTTTCTCCCTATTTCTCTTTTCTCTCACTCTGTCCCTCTCTTCACTTTTGCTCTCTCCCTTTCTCTCTCTCAGGGATGGGGCTGCGGATGTGCGTGTAAGGGGGTTGACATATGTGACAGTCGGTAGCGACAGGAAGGTGGAAAAGAAGCTTAAAAGTTGGGATGTATCAATATTAATGTTTTGCATTAAATCTTCTCAGCACCAGGCCATAGAAATTTGCTTTCTTTGCTTTTTCGGTTTGCAGCAAAATGACTTTTCCATTCCAGTGCAGAAATAATTCAGGAGGAGCTCAAATTTAAATAGGCTTTTTAACAAATCTTACTCTGAATTGCATGCAAGGCTGCTCCTTATCCTGCTGTTTACAATAATGAATCACGAGAAATGTTAGACCATCTTTCGTCAGGATTTGTGCAATGGCTCTCGTAACCAATCATTTATCAAGATTTGCCTCAATAAACTTATTTATTTATTCTCTGGTGAAACCAGACGGTAGGCGACAACTAGTTGCTTTCGTCTTTTTTTTCTCTTCCATGCCTGCCGTGAAAACGTAATGGATGCCACCAGGATTGGACCAGTAATGCAGCTCATCTCAACAAAAGCCGATTTTCGGATCTCTGATGTCGTCCTGTGGAACCGTCCTTCCACACCCCACATTTCTAGTTGTATGGAGGCGGCCATGATAGTGACCAGCAGGCTGTACAAAAGTAGGATCCACAGAGGCTTATATCTAGCAGCTTGCCACACGCCATATCGGGTACGAACGTGCAGACACCATCTAGCGTTGTCCCCAGCAGTATTTTCAACTAATACAAAAATAAATATTTATTGAAGGCAAACAAAGCATGGGGATCAATAAAAGTCTTTGACGTTTTGAGACACCAAAAAATCAAGCACGTCACACTGTTGAACTGCAGGATGAATATACCCATAACATAATTATCATATTCACAATTCAAAAGTTCCTCCTTTTAAGATTGGGGTACACACTTCAACGCTCACACACATGCACGCACGCACGCTCAATACACACAAAACACTACGTGGACGAGCACGCATTACAAGTACATACACATGTACACTTGTCAACATGAACATTGACTGCCAACACGAGTGCACATACACAGACACATGCATAACAACACGTCATGTGGTCAACACGACCACAAAAGTCTGATACGAGTGTACAAAAGCACACACACATTTATATATATATAACCTATATTAGATTACAAAAGACTGATTCGCCAGATTCAAGCAAATGACATTATCTGTTTATGACATACAAGTCTACAGACCTATTCCCGAGTTAGTAGCTCACGGTCCTTTAATGACTTCGTAATTTAGGTCCATTCACGGAATGTTTAGAGTGCTAGGGAGAGGTAGCACCTCTTGCGGGAAGACTTGTCGTGTACATCGGCGCAGCTCACCCGTAATTGGTCTTCACCTGGCACCCAGCTCTCATCAGTGGCTCCTAGTGGGTGTTTACGTGCAACATCGGCCACTCCTCGGGCAACGGCTTCTACAGGATAGTGAAACCTGATGAGGGTAGCCATCGGGTCTAAACCCTTAGCGACAAAGGTATTGTCTACCCCACGCATTCGAAGACGGGTTCCGGTGGAGTGAGAGGGAGAAACACACAAAGGTTCAAGAGTCATGGTGGCGGTCCTAGCTACACTTTACATGTACAAGACTTCGTTGTGTGACGCATTCCCATCTTTCTACTTTCAAAGCCCTGTATCAATGGGCGAAGCAGCAGGTGGAGATGACCATTGGTGGTGGTGGTGGTGGTGGTGGTGGTGGTGGTGGTGGTGGTGGTGGTGGTGGTGGTGGTGGTGGTGGTGGTGGTGGTGGTGGTGGTGGTGGTGGCCTAACAAAACCAGCACTACGCCGACACCCACAAGACAGTTCTTCAGGGGCCTTAAGTCTATGGTCCAACAAGACTGGGCTGCTCCTCTTGCTGGCAACAAAATTTGACTATCCAGTTAAATCTGTCAAAATAATACGGTTGCTCCTTATCAGGTCTTCTGCAGAAATGACATCTCGGAAGCATTGGAGATCACCAACGGATTAAATCAGAGAAGTGTTCTTGCCCCAGCATTGTTCAACATGTTCTTCACTTGGACTAACCCTCACACGCCGTCCAGAACATGCATGAATGTGTCTGCATACATACTGTACCGTCTGGAAGGCTCGCTAATCGACCACGTCAGCTAGTGCAATTACAAAAAACATTATGTGTACCTCATTGTACAGTTCCGGCCCTTAATAATCTTTCCATAGAATGAGCAAATGAAAAAGTTTTGGTTGGTAAAACTCTTTTGGGTTTATGAATTTACTTGTGTATGTCCATCAAGTCTGGGTGTGTAGCAGGTGTGTAGACACTTTATAAATGCCATGAATGTCTCCATCAGGAGGTAGGTGTCTAGTAAATAATCATTGTTGTTGTTATTATTAATGAACTTTGAGTGCACAACAACAATTGTTCATTAAGAAAAAGGTTTTGTTGCTATACACTGTCTCCTCTAGGAACTTTCTAATTATAAACATATAATTATAAACACCCTCCAAACAGTTGTTTATCTATGCTTTTCATAGGAGTAGAAAATATTTGTTGCTCACCTAATTACAAAAAGGCTGACTGTGTTGACTCAGAGGACACCTGTAGTCGTTGCAAAAGTGTTAACAGACTGTAGCGAAACTACAGCTAGACCACACAGAGCAAGCTAATTTTAGGTAGATCATTTTGTATTGCCCACAAATGATGTCATGCATATTAAAATGGCCCTTGGATGAAATAACATTCCTCCTGCTGCCTCTAGACTTCAAACCCAGCATCAACAAGGCCAAGACATTATCCAAGCGCTGACACAGGCAGCGACCATCAACTGTTCAACGAGCCTCAAGTTGATGCCGAGGATGAAGCGCCGATCAAACACCATCCGAGAAGCTGCAAGACACAAATGTTACAAAATATTCAAGGCCATTTTAGAGGCAAAATCAACATCAAAAAGTCAACATCAAAGAAATGTTACTTTCAAGAGCACAGGAAGTGCTAGGGCTTCAAAGAAAGAAGAAACAAGCCTGGGTCACGAACGACATCCTAGATGTCTATGACCAAAGGAGGTACTTAAAGAGAGAAATGAAAATTAACCGAAGCAGCTCCTGAATGCAAAGACGTGAACTGTGCTATTAGGAAAAGGGATGAAAAAAACTGTGGAGAACTAGATCGAGGGCCAATTCCAGACCATAGAGTTGGAAATAGTGGGTGATGGCAAAAATGTCTACCAATTACTGAGGACTCTGAGATGACAACGGCCACATTCTCATAAAACTACTGCTGTACTCAACCAATGGGCTGAATATTGTAAAGATCTTTCGAACTTCCAGCTGAAGACACGTTAACACCTTTCAAATCAACTAAACTAAAACCAGCAAACATGCAGACCTACCAGTCCTGAGGATAGTGGGCGAAAGAGCAGTATGCAGTCGGAAGTTAGGAGAATCACCTGGAGTTGACAACGTCCCACCTGAACTGCTCAAGAAAGATGGGGGAGTAAAACAACAAAAGTTGATGTGCAACCAAAAGAATGGACACAGTCATTAGCCACTAACACTCTTCCAAAAAAGGAAGCAGTGCCAGAACTACAGAAGTGCTAATCAGCCATCCAAGCATACTGAAAGTAACAAAGAATCTCACCAGCACCATGGCTGATAAAATGTTGGCTGAAGTACAGGATGGCTTCCGACCAGGCAGGAGCACAGTTCAGGAGATCTTCAACTGTCGCATCCTCTTATCTTCAACATCTGTAAGACCTCTATCACAACTTCATACACTTTAAAAAGGCTTTTGACAGAGTCTATCAGGAGGAAATATGGCATGTGATACGAAAATTCAACATCCAATAGAGTCTCTCCCAAATCATCGGAGTGCTGTATAATAGCTCAATAACCAAATGAGAGCTTTCTCTCACACGACAGTAGACGTCCGTCAAGAGTGCTGTTCAACTCTCGGAGAACATTATGCGTGAAACCCTCCACGACCATCACACCCATTTCCATCGGTGGAAGGCCGATTTGCAACCTACGCTCTGCAGACAACATCGATCAGATGCCAGGCATTACAGAGACCTTGCCAACCACCAAGACCTTACCAACAGACGACAGTTTAAACCTACATGGAGTGGAGACCAGCACTGACAAGAGTATGTCATGGCCATTGACAAAGCAAAATTGAGTACGGTTTGAAGAAGTAAACAGTTTTAAGTACTGGGAAGCCACCAAAGACGGCAGCTGTACGACAAGTATCCCCATCAGGATCTCGACAGCAACAGCAGCAATGGCTAGTCTAGACAGGGATTGGCACAGCCATAACATCAGGTTTACTACTAAGTACAATCTGTACGAGTCCCTTGTAACACCAATCCTGCTTTATGGATGTAAAAGTGGACTCTGTCCATGCGGAGAGAAGAATCCATGCATTCGTGGACGTGCTGAGGAGTCTGTTCCGGAAATCGTACATAAAATCAATGTACAAAACACGATCGCCACACTCGTAGGACACCAGGAGCCTCTACTTGCAATAATTAAGCATCATAAGCTAGTCTGGTTTCGTCGTCTGACCCGGCAAAACACTTTATCAAAGACTGTACTTCAAGGTACCGTGGAGGGTGGTCGACGCCCTGTGGACAGAGAAGGAACTGGCTTACGAACGTGAAGGAATGGACTAGCAGCTCTGCGCAGGACCTGCTTACTGCCGCTGAAGACACGTGCTTTGAGGGCCATTTTCCAATGATAGGTACCAGTCAAGGGACTAATAAATAATAAATGAATGAACTGGATAAATCGAGTGCAAAGTTTGTAAGGATATTTTGTGCGCATTCTGGTTATACTGCTGTGGACTTGGCGAAAATCTTGAAGGTTTTCCTGATGGTTCAAACCTTTTCTATGTTCTTGGGCAACTACCTCATGTAAAACCCGTGTTTAAGGCTTGTTGAAAGGGTGTCTATGTAATGGTTTTGTTGGTTTTTTTGTGTTTACATCTACTTCTTTGAAGATGAAGAATTCCTTCTCTTCTTTGAGCACAACTTTCTTTTTTGTCATGGACAGCTTTTCAGAAAGCATCACTTTATTCGTGTGAGCTACAGATTATTTAAACATGAGGGCCTTATAAGTGTCTTATTTCTGAACTTTTTTCTGTCCATTACAGTCTAGTTTTATGTTGCAATGTCCTACATGAAGGTCCTGACTCTATAGAAGATGCCGTATTAAAGTTTTATAAAAAAAATTTCAAACGATATAAGCAGGTATGCATTCGTGCACATATCACAAAAATACTGTACATTTTTTTATTATTGCGCTTTTAACATTACTACATGAAAAAATATGTTATTTTTTTCTGTCTAATGGAGAGGCTTATTTTATGACTGGATTCCGCATAAATTTTAAAAAAAATGGCTTGGAAGTACAGTACCCAAGTGGGTTTCGGCCCGACACGTCAAGGCTGTAGTCAGACACTGCTTCCCTTTTACTGATGTGACTGACTACTTCTTGATAACGGGGTGATTGACTACATCTTGATCATGTGACTGACTAGTCCTAATGATCATGTGATTGACTACCTCTTGATAATAGGGTGGCTGACTACGTCTTGGTGGTCATGTTTCTATTTATATATATATATAGTGATGTGACTATTCGTAAATGCAGGAATATTCCAGAATTAGGTGGCACATAAAACACTCGAACCTTTTCTATTGTTCATACTGCATCCATTATTTTTTTCCGGGACCCTCGCAGAACACCAACTGGTGAAGTGTTGAGCCATCCATCTTGATACTAAGCAATGCCTTCACCGTCTTCCCTCTCGTGAAGTCTCATTGATCTCTTCGACATACTTTCTTCGCCTCTTTCATCACGAGAGCTCTGGCTGAGATTAAAACTGGGATCAACATTTGTCGCTTGATCCTCCTGGACCAGGCTCAGACCCAGGAATGATTGCTCAGTTAAAACACGGCTTAAGTTTGCCCGTCGCTTAAGGGGTGAGCTGCAGTTAGCAAGCTTGTCTGGTTGACAACAGTCCTGCTCACACTCACAGCGCCTGGCGGCAAGGTCAGCTCCATCATCGAAAACCAACAGATGTGAGTCTCTCATGTCTTCCAGTCGCTGAATGGCGAGCAGACGAGACTTGTGCGAGAATCAATACACTGCGTGTCAAACCTGCATCTTACCAGGGACGCCGCTCGCAGCTCACGGGGAGTTTCTGCCATGGTGGACCTATGATGTTCGTGCCAAGACAAGTGATTATAGTCCTTGTGTCCTTTTTTTGTCCGTAGGCAACGATTAACATCATAGCCCAGGCCCTTTCTTGTCATCACCTGTCGAATGGTCTGTCTGTCATCAACAGTCACTTCTATCGACACAACCAGCTTCCATGGGACCCACAGCAGATATTCGATTTATAAAAATCAGGATTTCTGAAAAGTTGGAGCATATCAGAAAATTTTCAGGTTATTTAGAGCTCCATTACCGGATAATTTGCAGAAGAATGGTCAAAACTTTGCTAAAAAGATATTTTGCTGATTACTAATAAAAACTAATGCTTTCAAATGAAAAGAATAAACCGATAGTCAAGCCAAGACCGCATCTATAGCGTCGACAGTAATTTAGAGTTCTCTGTTATAAAGTTTACAAAGTGTTGGACGAAAAACTTTTACCCATGTGGACTGTCGATTGTATTTTGAAAGACATTGTTAGGATTTGGTACTGAGATCAGTGCATACGCTGGCCGCAGAGCCTTCTTAATAAGAATAATCTGCTTTTATGGTACACCATTGGCCTGAATTCTGTACCATTGTCTCATAGACTAAACAGATGTTTTCAGAGTCCTTTGAGGAATTGCTGAAGAAACTAGTACAGCTGATTGAGGTCAACTGCTAGGGGTGGGGTGGTTGGCTCTAATTCGCTGGCCCAGGACATCCTACAGATGAAATTCGTATCTGAAGAACATGCTGGCCAGTCCATGTGTTGACCTGGTGCTGCTGCAGGAAGTCATTGGCTACCCTGGCACTGTCGATCTGGAGTTCTTTGTCCTGAAGAATGGCACATGGTCCAATGGCCTGCAGAGCTGGCAGTACCAGAGGCTGTAAAATGTTATCTCTATATGCTACGCCTGTCAGGTTGCCTTACACCAGGTAGAAGCAAGCTCTGCAGGTTCCATCCCACCCCACAACATGATCGTGGTAACACTCTCCCTGTCGTCTCCAGACACGAATTCAGTCATTGTGGAAAGATCTAGCAAAGCGCGATTTATCCGTGAAGAGGACTGCAGCCCATTGCTGCCTTGTCCATACCAGATGGCGTCGTGTTCATGCAAGACAAGCAGTGTGGTGAGCAGGTGTCAGGACAGGGCGGACAGCGGGTCGGTTGACCGAAGATTGCTTTTCCTGAGCCGTCTCCGTGAGAGGTTGCGAACCGTCTGGTCACTGAAAGTTACAGAAGTAGCTACTTACAGCTGTCTCCTGAGTGTGCTGGCAGTGGCTGTTCTCTGTCTTACAGCCGACAGAATAATAAACCTGTTCTGCTGTTTGATAATTGGCCGCGGGCGTACGGGGTGTCTTCGCTCTGCAACACGTCCTGTTGCACTGTAACGGTCTAGTACAGTTTAAATGACAAAGTAACTCTCAACCGGCGGTCAGTTCCTACGCCCTCCTGCAGCCATGCAATGACCCTTCCTTGGTCGACAGTCCTTAATCGTCATCTTTGAGGCATGATCAAAAAGGCACATAGAAAACGGTAACAAATATCCTCCAGGGTCTCTAAAATTACTGAGTAGTGCTGACAATAGACAGAGCTTGCATGTGCCCTACATTTTTTCTTCTGTTCAATTCTGGCTTGTCATATGGATATATTGCAATTGTTTTCTGCTTGACTGCTGTACTGAACACGCACGAGATCAAAGTGGACTGTAAACAAATTCAAGTTGGCTGTTCACCCACACATAAAATTCACTAAAAAGAATTTTGAAGAAATTGTTCACTGTTGGCATAACCATGAATAATAAAAATGTAGAAAATATGAAGGTAGCCTTTCCATTGTTTTGAGCAGTACACCACTTGTGAAGCAAATTATTCGTTAAAAATGAAGATAGCTCTCGACTTGTTCATCTGGCTTATTTCACGAGGAAAAGATTTGTATCTCTGACCTCTGTCACGTGCACACAATCGTGACGTCACTATACAACAACGCTAGTGACAGCGACATCTGTCAGTGGTTGATAATTCAGATATCCTAGAGTAAAAATGATAAATAGCTGTGAGCCATGTGAGTTTAAAGTATCTTATCTCGCATCTCAAAACAAACTTTTTAGTAAGCTTTGGCTTACTTTGATCAGCTTTTATTATTCTGTTGTGTACATTACATCTCCTTGACTATCTTTCCTTTTCCCTCTCTTTTTCGGCGTCCTTTTCCTTGTGATCACTTTTCTATCCTTTTATCCTTCCACTCCATCTTCCCTGGCTCCTTATTCCCTCCATCCCTTCTTCCAGTCCGTTGTTGCACCTCAGTCCTCACCTTCACACTTACTTCTCTCCTCACATCCACCCTTCCTTCACCTCTCCCCTCAACTCTCTCCTCATATGTCCCCTCCATCTCTTCTCCATCCCTATAAGAACAGCAGAGAAGCCCAGCCCAGTAGTTGCGTCAAACAGTTGTGGTCGATGCCGCCGGGGTTTGAAGGGAGGAATCATCTTCACGAAGACTTCGACCCTTCCTAGTGACTGCATTCTTGTTGCCAGCTATGTCACGGCCATACACTGGTTTTTACCTCGCCGCGCCTTTGCTGTTCTGTCAATACCAGTTTCCCAGACCCTAGAAACAGCTCTAAGCTCATGTTTTGGAGGTTAATGACGTTTAGACAGCTCCTGTGAGCTCCACGACAATGGCGTAAACAGGTGATCAGGCCTGCTTCTGTGCCAGAGTGCATGCTTACTCCTATGCCCACCATGCATCCACCAATCCATTAAAGCTCCTCCTAATGCAGTCTGTATGTGTGTGTGCGCGCGTGTGTGTGTATGTGTGTGCGTGCGCTCACGTGGATATGTGTTCCTTTGTGTTTGAAAGCACGATCCTTTAAATTTTGACATTTGTTTGGCTTGTATTAGAATTCTCCCTACACGAAGTATCTGTCCCTCTCGGGATGCTATTGGGGAAAAGATGGGAACTCTGACAACACACTACAGCTGTCGGTCAACTGACAACACACTACAGCTGTCGGTCAACTGACAGCACACTACAGCTGTCGGTCAACTGACAACACATTACAGCTGTCGGTCAACTGACAACACACTACAGCTTTCGGTCAACTGACAACACATTACAGCTGTCGGTCAACTGACAACACACTACAGCTGTCGGTCAACTGACAACACACTACAGCTGTCGGTCAACTGACAACACACTACAGCTGTCGGTCAACTGACAACACACTACAGCTGTCAGTCAACTGACAGCACACCACAGCTGTCGACACGCCGACATCATACTGTGATGTATTCTGTATTCGTGCATTTCAGTGTTAGGAGAAACACATGGGCTTTTATTTGATTCTCTCCTTGTACATTAATCCAAGGATTGTGAAGTACCTCGTGCAGCTGTCTTTACACTGACATGAACTTTTAGACTTCCATTAACTCAGATACCGTTTAACCTTCCGAAAGCCGTGCATGTAACTTCAAGTTTGTGTATTTTATACCCTACCAGTTGTTATTTGTTTTGTCTTTAATTTATCTCACTATTTTTCCTTTGATGATTTACAATTACCACTAAACAAGTTTTACTTCCTGAACATGTATTCCAAATTTGCATCACCGGGACCAGTTTAAAGAACACACAAATAATTGTTGCATAAAGATATTTTCTTAAGATACAGCTCCATAATATCGTCTGCCTCGTCTCCCGGTCTCTGATTCTTCTCATCACTACCACCTCCACCCAGATGTCACGGTCAAAGGAAATCGACAGAAATGCAGAGGAGAGGTCAGTGGGGTGAATGCGGAATTCTGAAGCGAAAAGAAAAACCGCGAACAAAGCATGAGCGGTTCGATACTTGGTGCGCTAGCTGCTTGCCTACGGTATCTCGCTTTCCACATGAGCTAGAGCGTCACCACGTCCTCCAAGGGAGTGAGGAGTCGCTCTTCTCTATCTCGGCCTCTTACACTGAGCAAATGTCTCTCTTTAAACTGGCTTCGGAAACATCACATGTCGCAGAAACTGCGTCGTCAAGGCTACTTCAATGATCGCGCTCAGTCCCCCAGACAGGAAAAAAAAAATATACGGACTGCAAGGGAGAAAGACAGGATTAAAACGAGGCAACCAAGCGCAAATATAGCGTTGTATTTATTTTGAGAGGTGGTGTAAGGAGAGGACAGCTCAGCAGACAAGAGATCCGTGCACTGTTGTTAGGCTGGGTCAAGAGGCAGGCGCGGCCACGGCTGCTGCCATTGTGTGCGGCTACAGCGCTGCATGAGTAGGAGATGCGTGGAGGCTGGGTCGATGCCGGCTTTGTTGCCATCTCATTACCTGCTCCTCTCGCACGCCTCTCGGGCTGCTGTCGCTCGATGTGGTGTCTTTTGATGATACTGGTTCCGTGGTAGGTGAGCCGAATCCTGCATCATTACTGAAATTGCTTTTCTTCTTAAGTCGCCTGGCGCCATTGCCAAGTTGTAATGATTTTTTATAGAGTTATCATGACCGGGCACACAGTAACGATATTGCAAGTTTTTGCATGCGAGTACAGCGCGTGTGCGTCAGGTAAGACGGAGCAGAGCAGGCGCAGGGAGAGGTTTGGGGTGGATACCCTTTTCTCAAACATGCCAGCAGCTATTTTAAAAGATGTTATGTCTGGGACGTTTAAGTCCAGTTGTTATTAGTCATGGCTATTCCTGTCACATCCTCAGATGAATTCACTGCTGACTTTAAGACATATGCTTTGTTGTTGATACAAATTAGTATTATCTTCTTTTTCTGACTTCCTGGCGGAGTTCTGTCAGGAATTACTCGGACAGTAACCTTTCATCTTACATAGCGAGGTGTCATATGGGATTCCTACATAAAAAATATAAAAATATAGAAGAATAGCGTACATCAGTGACTACATTTTGATTACTGAATAAGAAACTGAATAAGAATAAGAAACAATTTAGACAATGATGTCCATGTCCATGGGCGCCAGAGGCTGTATTCACGACCGTTAGTGGAAGCATACCATACAGTGCGCCCTTAAAGTGCTTCTTACCTGCTCAACCCAGTCTAACACCAGTAACAGGTTCAGTGGCCCATCCTAACATTACTAACACTGCTGACAAACTATTAAGTGCGAAATACTGTTAACAGCTAACTTCCACATTTGTCAACATTGCAGACAGCTTACTTTTAACATGGCTTATATGTTTCTCACTAATACTGCTAACTCGTCGACCATGCATTCTATTACTATATTACTATTACTGTTGACAGCCTCCTAGTATATTTAACGGCCCTTTCATACTCCAACTCAACTTTAAACACTGTGACACTGTCAACGTCTGTTGTAACTAAGCACGCTGCAACGTGTCTTGGACACTCGGCAGACCTTCATTCATCTCCTTTTTCCCACAGTGAATCCTGTGAGACCTCGGACTCGTGAAGTGTCTCATTCTGACAGAGCAGATGTCCGGTTCTGCTCTAAGCCGTCCAATGCCACACAACACTTGGTGAGGTGGTCCGAAATATTGAAATATTGAAGCACTCAACATGCTACTATAATCACTTTTTCTCTTTTTTAAATCCTTATAACGGACCTTAACCCTTGCATACTGCAGAGATCAGCACAGCATGTAGTTGTGATAGTATGTGCTGAGTATTTAGAGCTATGGCATAAACTGGTTTTCTTTTCTTTTTATTTCAGAAAAAAAGGAACGTTTTCTGGCAAGATGTAACAAAAAAAAAAAAAAAGGTAATTATAATGTGCATCTATATTTGATTTTATCCTCAAATGGACAGATTTTGAACATATAACTCGTTAGAAAATACACCTTCAATAATTAAAGCACAAATTAAAAAATAAAGAAATAAAGTAAACACTCACATCGTTACGGTCGTCTATCACGTCTGTCGTTTATATTTTCGACGCACTGATGATGCAAATAAAGTAAGAAGCAGGAAGGCAGAAGAAGCTGGCTGCGAATGAGGAAGTGTCTTATGTGATGTTCACCTTGTCAGTGTTCGTCTAACTCGTTATCGATTGCGGTTCATTAAATTACACGCGACATCGCTTATGATGGAGAAGGAAGGCTGTCTCGCTACATCAGGAGATGGCGCTCGCTGTCCCCTAGTTTGAGGAACTCGTGCATCAGTAAAGAGGCAGTACTTTCCCTTACGTCAGTGAACAGTGAACAACCAGTACCACCTTTATGTATCAGTGAACAGGCAATTGTCTCTTACCTCAGTAAACAGATCGAGCCGTCTTCATATATCAGCAAACAGTACCTTCACCACACTTTTATCTTCATCGTGTCGGAGACTGACCTTTTATATATATATATGTCATGCACACACATTTCTTTGACCCAAGGTAAGAAAGTAGGAAGAGCAACTACATGTTTTTCACCTGCGACGCACCTTGGCATAGATTTATTTTGATTATTTAATGAAGAACCGTGCAATGCGTCCCAGTCAAACAAAGCGTGAATAAAGCCCAATGAATGTGGCGAGGCAGATGAATCATTGTCCTTCTACTTGCCAGCATACAGCAGCTGTTTGTTTGTAGGAAATGTAACAAATGTTTTATTGTGAACGTACAACTTCCGTTCAACCCGCCCGCTCATTCCTTGCACAGAGGCGACACTTGCAGAAATGAACATTGCTATAACCCTTTAAGCAAATACATTAGTAAGCATACATGTTAACTGTAAGGCACGACAGCAATGACATGTTAGAGAGATGTAGATTATCATGCAGAGGCTACTATTCATTGGTAGCTTTCTGAAACTATTTCAGAATACTTTATATCTTCAGGTAACTGCTTCGTTAACTTTTCATGCCTTCGCCGTTCGTGGCATAAAATTCTTTTATTTTAAGACAGCCTAGGAGAGGAATTGCTGCGTCAGTGAGCGTTCCAAATCATGATTCAAAGCAGAGATGGCTGCTGACAGACCAGGTCATGATTGTTTTAAGGTAATGTGTCACTCGCTAACAGATGAAAGGATTGACAGACTGTAGGAAAATGAGAACAATCTTTCGGTCTTTCATGTAGCGCCGATACTTCTGGCTCATATCTTAGTATCTAAGCTTTAACACTTTCATGCTCATCCTGTGGAACTGACCAAACCCCTTACCCTCCCCCCAAGATGTATAAAGGTAAAGGTCGTCCCATTGCCTTTTTCAGGTCGTGCGGGGGTGAGGTGAGAGCTCACTTTTCTCGGAGGCAGCTTTACGTGAGGGGGATGTCCATCTCCCCTCTCTCGCTGCCTTACCTCCCCTAACCCTCTTCTGAGTCAGGTACTCATTCCTGCCCGACTGGGGGAAGCGAAATGCGCTACTCGGGTGACTAACTGGTGCGTCTCTCAGTTCGGACGAAGATGACCAAAGAATGCATTGGTCTGCATTTGGAGTGGACAGAGATGCTCATGTCACTTCAGATGTGTTTAGGTTTAGTGCAAGCTGCGCATTTTTCTGTTTATTGTTTGAGTTGGTTCAGTATGAATTTCAACACAAATTTTCATGAATGACTGATGAGGTTGATAGTGTGATAGCTTTGGCATAGTCGTAAACTGAGTCGATGATATAAGCAGTTCCATGTTTTCCATGTGTATCATTGTTGTAAACAAAAAAGCCAGCATCGCGACTATGCCTGCTTTGCTTCCACTGACATATAGCCTATGATCTTCTAAGGATGTCTCCAAAGTTCTGTAATCGCACCTTGATTAGAAGAATATGCGTTCTTAAGCCGTCCTTCTGTCTTCACATTCCAAGTACCGATGATTATGGATTTTGCTATTAGGGTCGATGAGGATTATGAGCCTTGATACATGCACCACATCCCAGCAAGATGCCTGTGCCAGGAGATTTCAAGTTTCATTGTGCATTTATCTCTCTCCCTCTTTCACTCTTTTCTTGGTCTCTTAGTCTCTCACTAACATGTTCCTCCAGCTGGCGACCATTAATTATTTTTTGTTACATTTTAGCTGTCAAGGAATATTTTGATGGCAGTGTCTGTGCAGGGAGCAGGGGTGGAGCGTTAGCATTTGAACAAGTACTAAGAGAAAATGTTTTAAAATGTAAATGTCTTGTTTTATTCTTTTCAGAATATCATAATATCCATATAAATAGCAGCAACTTCTCAAGGACTACCTTGGTCATCAGGCCGCTTTGTGGCAGGTGATTGAAGTACGAAATGACCTTTATTTTATTTTATTTTATTTTATTTTATTTTATTTTATTTTATTTTATTTTATTTTTTTATAGGAAATATAGCATTGACACTTCAAGGGTACGTCTTGCATCCGAAGTCATTTGCACTGACCACATAACAGCACAAAATCAGTTGACGGCCAGCGTAGACCGGTCACTGGCGCCCAATAAAATATTTATCTTGTACAGCACTGAAATTCGATTCTCTAGCAAGAAGTCTCTCGTAATCCTACTATGATGCGCCCAGTGCCCAGACGGTCTGTCTTTAGTGTGCGCCTGGCTTTGTGAGCAGAAAAACAGGCGACTTGTATGCAAATGAGCACAGCATCACTTCCTTGTTAACTCTCAAATGAATTTCGACTTCATCAAGCCTGGCCAAGCGAAGGAGTCATCAATGGTGGATCAATGTTAGAGGCAACTTGTCAGTCTGCATGAACAGGAAGTAAACGAACCTCTCTTTCCTCGCTCTGTGTGTGTGTGTGGGTGGACGGGTGGGTGAGGCCGTGCTTGTGAGTGTCATTCTTTCTCAGCCATCACATAGCTCTCACAACTACTAAATGTGGTCTAACACCAGCCACTACATAGCCCTCACAGCTACTAAATGTGGTCTAACACCAGCCACTACATAGCTCTCACAGCTACTAAATGTGGTCTAACACCAGCCACTACATAGCTCTCACAGCTACTAAATGTGGTCTAACACCAGCCACTACATAGCCCTCACAGCTACTAAATGTGGTCTAACACCAGCCACTACATAGCCCTCACAGCTACTAAATGTGGTCTAACACCAGCTCATCTTCCTCTTTTGTTCTTTCCTCCCGCGCCTTCTTCTCTCCCTTACTTTTTACATTCTCTACTCGCCAACCTCACGTAAACAATGCATATAATATTTATAAATGTACAAACAAGTATTTTATTCACTTGTAGCACGCTTGTTAACACTTCCACACCAAGACGCGCTGCTTATTAGTGTTAGCGGAAAAGAAGACAAACACAGGGACACCAGTAGTTGCATTGGCACATAAAATGTTTGTGGTGCCGGATTCTCGTTCTGTGAAAAATAGACATGATTAAGCCAACACCTAGCTTAATCACTCACCGTATTGTTTTTTTAGTTATTTATATTTTTGTCACAGGATACTCGTGATATTCAAATCTGATAATGTAAGATATGTAATCTTAAAGTTTAGAAAGTTGTCCGTGTCGGCTAAGGTGAGGTAAGACCAGCAGACTAAGGTTGCATCGATCCTTGTCATCCAGTGCCGTTCGCAATAACCCAATAACCCAGACTGAAAATGGCATCCAGCGCTTGTCGGCTAGCTTTGTCACCGGAGTTTAATATGTCTGTACCGTTCCTTTCTCTATTTTGTCAGGCAGGCCGCAAAATATTTAGCTGTTTTTAGTGTTCTTCAACCTCTTAGAATACAGGATAGATGCGTTTAATTTCTTCCTAAGCTGGAACATGTACAACAATATTTCATTTTTTGAAGCGCATATCAATAAAAGAATACTTAAATGAATAACTCAAAAAAATAAACTTTCTCGTTTACACTGGAAGAGGAAGAAGCTAAACACAGTATGAATGCTTATTTTTTTAGCCAATCTTAGGTCTTCATAACAGACCATAGGTTGTCCAGGTATGTTGCACCTATAGGAGCAATTTTCTGTGGCAGGCATGGAAAAAACATCTGAGGTGTCATGCTATATCATACTTGATTTTCAGTTTTATATCTTGTCTGTCAAATAGTTTAGTAAAAAGTTGAAGTGATAGTGTAACTTTTTCGTGGGTTGTGGCTGGCATCTCACTGCTGCAATGTGCGTCTGTAACACTGTCAGTCATCAGGCCCACTAAAGCTTTCACATTCTGCCCCAAAAGTCAACATCAGTGGGCGTCCCAAAACTCGGAAATTACTCCTGTAGTGATTTAATGATTATACCTGGTGTTCTCCAGCACTAAATTTCTTTTGTGTTTACTTCGTTCAATGAGACAGTGACAGGAGAATCGCTGTAGTTTGTCGAAGAGCACCCTTGCTGACTATTTGATCTTTCGTTTTCTCAAAACATCGTAGAAGCCCTGCTTGTCATACAAATGTCATAACATTATTTACAGCTATGGGTCAATCAGTGTCCTATGGATCCAATAGCCTAAGTGTTGTAAGAACGTGGCTAAATTTAAGGTCCTGGTACATTCTTATTGTGTGTAGTCCTTCGATCCCGACTCCTCTGGAAGGCTGGTGAAATATAAACCATTTTTATTCTGCAGCGTGCACGTGAAAGGCCCTGTGAGTGGAATAGACGGGAGAGGCCTAAATCATATTTTCAGACATTTCCCGTGTCAGAGTATACTATAAGTTGCCGAGGGCTGCAGGTTTTCTGACTGGGTAAAGCTCAGTGCAAGATACTGTCTCAATCTGAGTGAATGCTCTACACTTCTATTCTCCAGACACACCTTTACAAACATCACCATGGACAGAAAAAGAATAATCGTGACTTTTGTGCAAAGATACTCCTAATTAACTGACGGTCTCAATTCTCCCACTGTCTGAGCCTTGCCTATACCTATATAAACGTACCCATTGTCGCGTGGTCGCGACGAAGCCAGTCGAACTTCAACTGAGCGCAGACCATACACAGAAATGACAAAGACAAAATTCACGTAACAAACAAAACTAATTTACTAGCCACAAAAATAATACTGATAGGAATCAAAAATCAAACATTCCACACTCTCACATGAACAAATATAGATCAGCGCGAACAATCCAACAAACAAAAAAATAGATAAATTAAAATAAGACAAATCAGCTGCCCTGTGCACAGGCTCAGTCACCGTCTATACAATACATCACCCGCACGCACTGCAGGGTGACAGTTTAGAAGTCCGTTGAAGATGTCCACAGACGGCAGCCCGCCCTCTGGCATTGCTTGCCGCTCTAAAGACGTACCCCTACCCTCTGTCTTCTCGTCCAGATGCGATGATGTGGGCCGGCCACTGGCCACGTGAGCTTCTGCTCGAAGATTCCTGCTCTAGGTGTTCAGTCGAAAGCCTTTCCACACACTGATGCAGCAGAGTCGCGAGTTCACTCGCCGACGAGATGATGATGATGGTGCAGGGTGGACGCTCGACACGATGACGGACAGCAACGCGAACAAAGGATGTGAAGACACGATGACACGAAGGAAGAGCGAAAAACAACAACAGGTGGAAGAGTGAAGAAGAACAAAAAATAAGCCTGTAGATAAAACAATTCTTACAATCAACAGGCGTGTCCCGAAACTGCTCAATTTCTAAAACAATATTTTCACACCGACACATATATCTGACCATCGGACTAATCCTAAGATTCGTCAAAAATCTAATGTTGATCTTACACAAATCCATACAACGGGAAACGAGTACGCGCTACAAGCGTCGCGACCAGGCAATCACGAACGTTAACCTAACAAAGTACAAGTCTTGCAATTAAACATCGGACTATGGCTTTGAACATAAAAGGATTCTCTCACTTGCACCTCCACTGCCACCCTAAGGCCCTTACAGACTAGAATGGTGTGGAACCCGACAGAATGGGTCTCTACTCACCCAAAACGGCTTGTGGCAGATCGGTCGATACAAAAACGAAAAACTCTGACTGTCATGGCCACGGTCCAGCACCGTCTGTTACTTGATGACGACTACCCATGACGTCAAAGAAGGAAAAAGTAAAATGACGCATCAAGGAAGCTGTGCGCGCGCGCGCAAGACGTAAGATAAAGAGGGGACAAAAGCGTGAAGAAAACACCTAACGATGGGCCAGCTCAGCATGGGAGGCACACAAGGATGACAGCACAATCACTGACACGCGACACCCATATGTAATCACGACCTCTGTTTATGACCTATTTCTGTGATAGTGATGTTTGTCGGCGGTCCATATTGTGACACTAACGAATAATTCAGAGCTTCCATAATATGCTTTAGTTTTACCTATATTTGTTCAAGTTATGTTCTATTACATGGTTAGGCGTGCGCCCTCTTAAGACTTTATCCTTCACCATCTCTTCGTTGTGCTGTTTAATTAGTCTTTTTGCATATTCCATACACGCTGTCTCCTTCTATGTTTCCTATCTTCCCAATACATACTGCTAACACAGGGATTTTCTTCCAAGTGTCATAGTTTGTTAATCCAGGCTGGCGTTCCAAGGCGTTATTTAAAATGCTTTTCCTTTTTCGCATGGATGTTGGACAACACAACTTTAATGATCCTCAAGGGCAATTTATGATAGTGCTTGTACTATAGATAAATACATATACATGTTCAAATAATTGTTCACAAACACACACATTCTCAACAACAGTAGATGTGGTTGGTGACCTTGGATCACCTCAGGCTAGTACATGATGGCCAGTAGAGTTTATCAAGGGAATGGCACGTGGAAAGAATGAGTTGCGGTGACGATTGGTTCTGCATACAGGCATCGGGTGCCTACAGTCAGACAGCAAGAGTGAAAACTCACGTGCCAACACATCAGCAGAAATACAGATAACCCTTTGCTTCAAATGTGTGCTCAAACTAAACTGAAGAAAAAACATGTTTTCTTCTTAGCTATGGCAACTGTCAAGCAGATTATTCTAGATAAGTCAAGATCGAGCTTGTGATGAACAATGTCGTCCTCCCCTTTTCCCAATACTCCAATACCTACGAGCGAGAAGGCAGCCAAGTCGTTATTTTGTGATTTTTATGCTACCGTTTCCCTCGGTTTAGTGCGTGGTGGTGGTGGTGGGGAGGCTGCGGTGGCTGCCAAGATCCATTCTAAATGACTAGTCCTTTGTCACGAAGGATTAAAAAAAAAACCCAGATCCTAACAATAGAGAACAAGACGCACAGCCGCCATTTACATGGTTCGATTTCCCTTCTGCCCTTCGCTGGCTGAATGGCCGGCGGTCGTTTAGCGGTCCTTATACGGCATGTACAAAGAAGTGGCTGCCAATGGCGCGGCCCGTTGATAGTATAAGGCAAGTCAGTTAACTGGCGATCCAGCATACGTCACTGAACGCCTCGTCCTCCACCCTCATGCTCCCCTGAAACGGGTCTTTCACAAGATGGTCCAGTGACGGCTTTTTATCCTGAAGGCTTGGAGAAGACGGCAGGATTCAAAGTGGATTTGTTTAAAAGGCTCTTCCTTTTTTTACTAGTGTATAAAGTTAAATGTCTCTTCTTCTTCACTTGTAGTGCTAAATCCTGTTCTACTCGTAAAGCCAGTAAGCATGCATTTTACATTCTGCTAGCTGCCAATCATACTGAAACTTCGTCTATCCTTTGTGCATCTGTTGGTTTTCAAATGGAATAACAGCGTAATGGTGAAGGTCTTTTCAGCTTCTTCTTTGAAAGCCCTATACAAATAGACTTATTATTATTTCATGGGGACCATTTGCATAGCGTATACTCAAACTTCAACATTTTTTAGCCCTTTAGGGTTCAGCATTGATTTTTTTTGAACAAGCTCTGCTCCCTAATTGCAGTTTTGTCATCCAAACAGCCTTCTAAACTAGACTATACATTTTACATGTTGCATAATGACAACTACAATCCTGGGAGCCAGGTTATCATCTGTACAACAATTCCTAGAACTGTATGACAGTAAACGAAATATGAGATGGAGGAAATGGTGAATAATGAATCAGAGGAAGTTACAGGTAAAACAGCCATCCTACTAACTCTTGCTTCTGCCATAGTTATAACAACATGAATCATATAATATTTATGGAGTACTGTACCCAGCCTGCACTGGGCTCATCATATTTTCCAAAAAAACTGAATAAAACTATGTAAGCCAAAATAACAAAGCTCCCAGCATAGTAGTTGAGAACAGTGTGGAATATATCAGTTAATTAGCATATTTCTGAACTGGGTGAATTTTTAAAAATTGGGTAGAGGTTAGATAAAAGTTAATTTCACTGTTTAGAGCAGAATTTTAAAATGCTTTCTGGGATGTATAACATGTCCTAAAAAAATGAAGTGGCATTGTCAAGAGGCTGTGTAGACTGTACATAAGTCTGAAGATTTTGAGAAAAAATTGTGAAAGATCGATGACACTCCTTTCATAAATTGGTACAATACCAGTCTAGCAATCATGCTTACTTGCCTTCATTATGAGCCAAACTGAAGAGTCTGAAGTTTATCAGGAGTTTTACAGCATCCAGCAAAATATGGCCTTGAATTGAGTCTTGACAGGATGCGGTTTTTTGTTACTTCAGCAAGATCAAATGGAAATCAGCAAAATTTTGGCTTCACAGGTGACATTTTGGTCTAATTTTACTAGAGGGTGAGCGAGAGTGTATTGTGTTAGAAGATGAATGCATGACTTGACCAACGGTGTGTGCAGGAAGTAGAATTACTGACTGCAAGCTGCTCTCTGCAGGTATGAGCTATGCCCAGCGCAGTTTGTGCAGGATGAGTATGATCGTGGCTGACAAGTCACACCCTGCCAATGGCTTATTTAGTTGCATGCCCTCTGGGATCAAGTACAGACATATCCAGTCACCGCTCTGACATATAAGGACTGAATGTTGAATGAGTCTCCTTGGTCTCTGTATATAGTGCAACTATGCTAGTGTTTGCCTGTGCATGTTTATGTGTCTTCTCATGAGTGCTTGGATATGTCTATTGCATACAATCAGTAGTTGAACTGAAATATGTGGGTGGTGTATAGTATATGTCTGCATGCATGCAAATGTGTGTGTGCACATATGCATGCACATGTATGCCTCAGTGCAATGAGAGGATTTTTTTTATCTGTAAATAAGTAATTGGTGTTATCCTTAAGTCTATCCTTAAGACATGCTCTTTGGGCAATGTTGCTGGGTAAATAAATTCTTATATCTTTTGCATATAAAGATGTAGTTCTTTTAATACTTTGTTTTGTACAGTTGTTAAACATCATGGTATGAACTTGTTATCTGCTGTTGTGTTAAAATGTCTGTAGTTAAGAAATTAAAACCAGAAAATAAATTTAGAGGATTAAAATATTTATATGGGAACATTAATTTGGTAGTGTGTGGTAGAAAGATATTTTACTTTTACCAACTCAAGCAAAAACCTGGAAGCATGCAACAACCAATAGACCTAAAGTTTTTACTTCTTAAAAAAAAACAAAAAACAACTGGAATTGTAAATATATCTATCCTAACACATTAAACCTCTGACATGAATAATATGCATAACAAAATCATTGAAATAAGAAGCAATTACCACTTTGCACATAAACAGTAGATATATGAATTCATTTTAACAGGCAATTTAATTGCTCTGCTATGTGTATAACATGAAGTACATGATGCAGGACAAAAACAACAAGGCTTTTATCAAATTAAATTTTAGCATAAACCTTCTTGTTTACTCAATCTAGATCATCATAGGCTGAAACCTGAAACTGTGTTCTGGCATTAACATTTTATGTCACTGCTCATTTTAATCTTGCCTTGTTCTTTAATATATGACAACTAAAACAAGCGATAGTAACGATCTTAACAGGTGCGACAACATATTTTCTTTTTTATTTTGAAACACATTGCCAACAGCCATTCAATGTGAAGTTTTTCCATCTGTGACAGAAATAAATGTGGTTCCCTTTCCCTATCCAGCTTGTTCCTGTCATAAGCTTTACATTGGGCACTTTCACTGGGAAGTGAATTATAATTCATTAGTCTCATCTCCCAAAGAAAGAAGAACAAAACATGTACATAAACATGTTTAAACATTTCTACAAACAGAAAAGATCAGTTGCTCTGCTTAATACCTTTATTTCATTCCATGTAACATGCTGTGTTCAATACTTTATGAAAATATCACATTTTATTTTTAAAGATGTGGTTTAAGAGAGTGTGGTTTACAAAAATCATGAAAAAAAGTGCTTTTTGTTTACTTCTTCACTCCTGTAACTATTTCATAAGCATATTCTTGGTCCACAAAAGTAGTTGCTCAATTCGCCAGTGAATAGGATTCAGAAATGATGAGCTTTTACTGTTAAATATAATGCTGTCGGTCATATTTTCTTAATCTCAAGTAATGAATAAAAAATTATTTCCTGAAAAAGACAAATTTTGTCAGAGGAAAGATCTGCAGTGTTCCTCCTATGCCCTTTGCTGAACAGCAAACAGCTCAATCTCAGTCTTTGCTATGTTTTTCGTATTTGTCATTGACTTAGTTTGGGAACTTTTTGTAGATATTTTTTAATTTCCCACAGGGCTAATTAATATACTGTGCTATATGTATGATGATGATTGTTGATAATGATGATGATAAAATGGCTTGATACCAACCTTAGATAAAACTCTTTACAAAAACTGTAAAGTCAATATTTAGAGGGCTTGCAATATTTTTACCTCACCTTGAACAAACACCTGATATACTAAGCATGAGAGCCTGGTATATCTATCAAAATCTTTATGGTACATGTAGACTAGTGAAACATTAACAGAAGAAATTAAATATTTATTTTATGTCATTCACGAGCTACTATCTGTAACATAACTCTTCTACCCTCTTAAGACCAGTTTAACCCCATTGTAGATGACACCATCAGATACTGTTGTATGACTTCCGACAGCACTGCATAAGTTTTTTCATGGAATCAGGAATTTGCAGAACAGGGCTACTGATGGGCAAAAATATGAACAAGCATCACAGAGTGACTGGTACTTGTCAAGATCATTCAAGTGGAACTCCATACTGAAGATTGTCATACTCTCGTTCCTGGAAGTTAAAATAACAATGGTCTTTCAACTTCTAAAGTATCTTTAGTATTAAGTTTAAGTTTGCTATACTGTTATATATTAGCTTTTGTGTCACAGTCTACACTATGAAACACATCTGAAACTATCTTTAACAGCCAACAGCCAAAGAGATCTTGGGTATTTAAAAACATTGTTCTTCTGAAAGACTGATGGAATGGAAATAACAGATAAAATGTATTTTTCACCTTTACATACAAAATACATGCATCAACAGAAAGTGTAAAGTGCAAAGACTGTATTTGTAGGTGTACTTAACAACCACAGCAGAAGACTAATAACATCAATCAGCAACCACTCACATAGACACAAAAGATAAAGAGCAGCAAAATGCTTAAAAATATTATCATACTTGATTGAGTTTCTTGAACTCCACGATTTGTGTAAAGATGTGTTCAAGGATATGCTTAGCTGTGCGGCTGTCTTGTGGCAAATTATGGGTTACCCCAAGAATGCCACCACACTCTCGAACATAATACTCCAAATCATCATCTGTACCTATAAAATATGAAAATACAAATACAAATAAATACAAAAGTTTTAGGTCTCATCCCAGTCTGGGATGAATGACAGCAGAACAAAAAGATAGACTATTTTTAATTCTAGTACGTTTCTCTTTTCGACATGTATGGGGTGAATCAGTTTTGTCCTGATCTTTTTGTTATTCTTTTCTCTTTGAAAAAAAAGTCAACATTCTGCTCTTTTAAAAAGATGCAACAAACCAGGCTGGGACATACAGATCTCTACCCTATATTTTTTATATTTAAAATGGTATGGCTATCCTAAGTTTCTTCCACTTCATCAGTAGTTGTGCATTAGTTTTGTAAAATGTTTTATTATATCTAGTCTGCATATAAATGATGCTGGTTTTGCTATTCAACATTTTCTCCCAAACAATTCATATTTGGCTATAAAAATATAGGGACTGACATCCAAGATGGGATTATGAAAAGGTTTAGAAATTTAACCACCTGCTGAAAACACTGTGAATCTAGGCACATTGCTGTTGCATCTGTTTTGTGTCTCTAGAAACAGTGCTCAGGAAGCCATAAACAAAGATCACATTCTGCTAAAAATGTTCCCCTTTCATATGTTTCACACTGCACACTAGATTTATGTAGTCTTTTCCCAAAACTCATGGTTATCTTTACCCCTGTGATAAGTAAGAATGCTGGACTTACATTTATTAGTGATCTGTGCAATTCTGACTTTTTCTGAGGAGAACTGCTCATCCAAGTCAAATAGTTCAAGAGAAGGTGGTGGCAATTCCCTGAAAGCTGGAGGAAAAACCTGCAAAAAAAAAAGAAAAGAAAACAAATTTTTAAAATGTTGCAGAAAAAGCATGAATTGTAATTACATATCCTGAGAATAAATGCAAGGTCAGCAGATCCCATACAATTTTACATTTTCCATCAAGAAGATTTCCTACAGAAGTCAACTATATTAGTGTAAAAGGCACATAACTGAGATGCAGGGGACTGATATGAGATGGCTGTGGACCAATATGAAAGGGAGCCTATATATGTGGAGGGATGTGTAAGTGCCCATGCACAGGTCGAGTCCACTTGTACAAAGTATGGCATTTCATATGAACATTTCATATGTTTATGCATTATATGTTTGCACATATCTATTAACAATATTTCTCTTGATTTGATGGTCTATAGCATTTCTTACAAATGGAATAAAATCAAACAACATAACATGCTTACAATGTTGCAGTATAATGTAAACCTCTTAGTATTAACACTAAGTATTACTTACTGCTGGCTGTAGTGGAGGCAGTGGTGTTTCAAACTGTGGTGTTATTAAAGTAAGGGGCTCATGTTTCACTGACAGCTGATCAAAGGCTCTAAACAGGTATGGAAAATTAACACATTATTGATTTTGTCTGAGTGAAAATTAAAGCCTGTTATAAGTAGCAATGCATAATAAATATGTTCCAAAAATTAACATGCACATACTGGAGAAAATAATGAAATATACTAAAACACAGGGTATCCATGCAGTTCTTGCGCAGATTATTTAACTTTCAACATGTCTTCTTAAAGACACTCGTCCAAGTTATAATATATTCTGGTAGGTAGAGACAATATAAATATTTCTGTAAATTTCAGAGTCCAAAACATAGCGTTTCATTTATTATCTAATTTCAAAGTTGGCTAGTTGCACCTATAGTCAGCCAGTCTTGCAAAATCTATCTCACACATATAAATAAAATATGATGTCACAGCCAGTGATGTTCACAATCTTAAAGCATATAATGGCCAGAAAGTGAAATAATACATTGGGTTCATCAGATGATTTTCATTTATTGTGATTTAGTAGTGAAGACAAGTGTGAAACACAGTTCTCTAGCCTTGAAGGAATTAAACCTTACTTGTTTAAAACCTGATGATTGTGAAGGTTCAGAATCCCAAACACAATATGCTCAAAAGGCATATATGTTACTGGGTAACATTCCAAAGCAAAGAGGCATTCGTATATGATAAAGCACTATGAAGGAGCAGTGAAGTTAGCTTTACACATATGAATGAAGTTGATTTATTGTCTTCTCAACAATGAATCCTTTAGGAATACACGCACTCTTATTCCTCTTATTTCCTGTGCATTTGGACAAAACAGTTGTCTGGACTTTTGAAATTCGATATTTTCTGGAGACCCATGATGGCTTTGGGCCTAAATGGAGATTTGAACAGGTAGTAACATTTTTTAAATTTAATTTTTCAACATGCATGTTTCTGCTTGCACCTTCATGCTCAAGGCATTAATAAGTGATATGAAAGGAGTATTTTGAGCATATATCAGGTAGGTCTTTATGGATGGTAACCAGAGAACATAATCTACTTTTCCTTCAATTAAAGTAATTCATAAAACTGTGGCTTATTATCTTAAAATAAAAAATAATTACAGCAAAAAATTAATAACTTCATAACTTTTAACATAATCTTGAATAAATGAATAAGTAGTACTATTTCAATTTCTGGCATAATACAATCTTGCAAAATACTAACTTTATGGACTTAGAGACAAGACTGGTGTCAAGGCGAAAAAGAGAGTTGTCAAAGAGAGTTGTGATATCACGAGGGATGTCATCACTCTCTTGCAGACATGTTTTCAGCTGTTCTGATAGAAGAGCCACATCTGGCAGCTGATTATAATCAGATATCTGCAATGTTAGAAGACAGCAAACATAATTTTTTTTGTTCCTTATCAATACATTCCTTGACTCAGGATCTAGTCATAAAAATACAGTCAGTAAACAATCACCAGATCCAAATTGTTAAACATGGTGAGTTAAAAGCTGTCAGCTTGACTGCACACATTCAAATATCTTCTAGTATTTGTTAAGTGAAACAAATGGTACATCATAAAATGTCTTCTAAAATATTAATGTGTTCTCTATATGTGGCCTAAATGTTCTTTTGTCTGTTTGGTGTGAGATTATGTTCCATGACTACTCAATAAATTGATATTTTTGAAAAAATCTATTTCAATATGCAAAAATCTGTTGTCAAAACGAATTCTGATAGGAAAGATTAATTTTTGCATATTTCGATAAAATTTGTTTTTCTACCAGTTATATATCTTTTATTATGATTTTTGTCATAATTTTTGTAAAATCTGTTAACTTACTTCAGGATCCTCAGCATCAATGGTGTTTAATCTAATGTCATCCGTGGTGAGAAACTGTATTAAGACATCCTGCATACAAATGCAAATAAAGACTCATCGAGGTATTTTCTTTCACCCTGTGATCACTGTGTTTAACACAGTAACTTAAAACTAGAAAAAAATTATCATTTAAATATTATTAAACCAACTAATGTTAAAACAAAATATTTCTAATACAGTAAAAAATATAGATAAAGAATTCCACAGCCTAGCTGCCATAAAGGCAGCAAACCTAAGTTGTTGATCGTGTCTGTGACATGGCAGGGGATGATGTGACCAACTTCTTCATGTGGGATGAAAAATTATCAAAGCAATGAAGCTGCTTGTACAGTATGCAAAATCAAGTATGATCTATGATAAAACTAATCCAGAATTTCCAAGGCAGATAAAAGTAAATGGTTAGGGGTCAAGATGTACTTTGGTAGTTGACATAAAATATAATCTTATTTAATAAAGAACTATAATCACTATTCATGCTTAAGAAGTAGGTAAAAACTGTCATACAAGAATTTTTCCATTGTCTTCTTTGTCCAAATACTGATCACTGAACATGTGGGTTGAACCAAGGACAACAAGTTTGCCTCTACTTTGCTGCAATACAGAAAATTTCTTATGAATGAATAAGGAAATCCTTTTAAAATTACATGTAAAGTTTTCAGTAAGGTTTTAAAATACAACAGTGCTCAGCTATAAGCTCAGATTTTCTATGTATGTTTCTCACTTTCTATTATTATGCCTGACAATTCATCATTATGCTTCTGCATGTAATGCTATGTTATGCACTGTGAGCAACATTGCCATTAAAAAAATAATGTCTTGTATCCTGCTCAATAAGTTGCAGTTGCAGCTTTGAGGTATAAAATATTAAAAGCAGTAAAGTGCCGTGGAATAAACTGGGAACTGTGAAGTATAACTGCATATTGTTCTTGTGACATATTGTATGTGACCTGTACTTATTTTCCTCTTGTTGTATTTGTATGACAGTGTCAATAAAGATTTTAAAATATCACAGAAAATAAACTGAGAAATGCAATCGTTCTGGTAAGCCAAACCTTCTTCCACTGCGCAATGCATGCCATGGGTAGTCTGAACATTCTTCATTGGTTGTTTAACAGAAAGGGATATTTAAATGGATAAAAACAGGGCTAAGTATGACCGAAGAAGACGTTTGACACCAGTGGATTGGGGCTAGGCTTTGGCTTAAGCACTGCTTACAGGTGCAAAATATGTACTTTGAACCTGGAAATTTCATAAATGACAGCCCTGTACTTTACAGAGTAGATATAGTTGGCCATTGTCTATCAATAGACAACCAAAAAAATGCAGACCTTTTGGTATTGTCTTAAAAGAAAGCTTTAGATGGTTTTAATGTATTAAAGGGAAAGAATTTTTTGAGTTTTTAATTCAACATAGCAATACAAACAATACATTGTTGTCAAAATTTAGGTCCTACTTTAGGCATCGACATTGTGAATTAAAAAAATTGCCAAAAGTAATAGTAAACTCAAAGCTTTATTCAGTGTCCTTACATATACCAAAGAGTATTAGTTCAGCATCAAGCTTCAGTGGCTCCCAGTGAATACAATATTACAATAATAGATTCCAACTGATTACAGAAAGGCTTTACATGACTACAGTTAAATAACAGGTTAAAATTCTGTGATTAATTCTATTTTTAAACCAGTGAAATTTAGCATTGGGTGCAACAGTAAAAGCGTTATTAAAAATGGATTCCAAACTAAGATTTATAACTTGGAAAAAGTATCACAAAATCATCTGACAGCAGTTGCATTTCACTAGCATCCTAATTGTCTCATAATGAATGGCCTATGCAAAGAAAGCTACTCTAGTCATCCCTGTCAACGTCACTTGTTTGTTCGCAGAAAAAGATTAAGCCTGCTGAGGAGGATGTGTTAAGAGCCTATTAATGATGATATACGATACTTAACCATCAAATATGATTGTAAATAACATTTTTTCACTTACTCTCACAGTGTGCAGAGCACAGACAGGACGATTAAGTGGACAGCTTACACTGCCAGTGGAAAGAACAGCTACTGCTGGTTTTGCCACATTAATTGTTGCACCAAATGGATATAAAAAGGACAATGCCCTGAAAAATATCAACCACCAAAAACTGAGAATAAAAAATACTGCTCAGGCCTAATTAAATTTGTTTTCTACACATAGTTTCAAGGAATAAAGCAGTTTACCTTTGGTAAACAGGACTAGATTGAGAAAATGCTCTAAATACTCAAAATTTTCTCATTTCAAGGCACTAATCTCATTCACACATTTCACAGTAGACCATCAGTGACAGAAAAAAACATTTACCATGTTACATTTTCATTATTTGAAATTGCAATTCTTAAACCACATGTACTGTTTTTTTCTGCAAGCATTTTCAACTAGGTTTTGCAATATACTCAGCTTTTTTATTTGCGAAAAAGTAAAAACCATCTAAAACATCCTCCTAGACATGGCACAAGTTTTATTAATAGATATACCTATCGTAGACAGTATGGAATCATCTATATTGAGTTTTGCAGTATTTTGAATTCTGTGATCGTAAATTATAAATATTTCATAGAAAATATAAATACTTTACTAAATATCAGTAACAGTACTCATGGATTCCTACTGTTTAAATCTGTAGATTTTGCCACAATGTTTTCTCATAGCTGAAAATTAGGATGTCAGGTGTTAAACATTTTATTGTTTTACTGTGAGTTTCCAGCACAATTAAGTCCTGTGGGGTTGAGGTACATGAGTGTGTAACTGCAACTATGTGTCCAGTGACAATGGGGGTAAACAGGTAACAATTTGGTGGAGATGTGGGGTATTATCCCAACCCCTTTATCCGCAAACCCTTGAGAACAGATGTCCTGTGTTTGTCACATTCCTAGTGCAGGTGTCGTGCACAGCTTTAGTGTGCAGAATGTGAGAGGATGTGGGTACTTGATCCCCTCAGGACTGGACAGGTTGGCAGTGTGCTTGTCCACATTAATTTTCTTTTCATTGTTGGTGCTATGGTGGTACTTTAGTTCGTGTGTTGGTGATGGTCTGTTTTTCCCCTCAATGGCTCGTTGACTCTTTCTAGAGCCTAAGGGACCCTTCATTGCGTTATGCTTTTATACATCAGCCGATTGAGCAACAGTTTATTGTTCTTCTATCTCAATAACTATCTCAATGGTTGGAGGCACGGGTACTTTTTTTTCTGTTTCGTGCTGACCTTCTTTTCCCAGTGGTTAACTATGTCGGAATCAGAAATATCCAAAGCATGCACTTGCACAAGGAGTGTGTGACTGCTGAGGGACTGGGAAGCAAGTCTGGGAATGGAATTAGTCACCCGAGCATCAGGTCGCACTCTTTCCTTCCACATCGTGCAGGACAGTTTGGGGAGCTTGCCTATGAGTGATATTTGCACCTAGGCAAGGTGAGGCTTGTGGGTATGTCTGAAGGTCCTCTTGTAATCAAGGTCATAAATATGTGACAAAGAAGATGTTAGAAGATTTCTCTATTTCTTTGTAGTGTACCACTATCATAAGTATGCTCATTAATTATTAATAAAATTCAAACCAGCTCACTGTGCATTGTTTCCTTCCTCATCTCCTCCAAAACCCAAGTTTTTCCCTGCAGCCTGTGCAATCGCTCTGTGACCGAGACAGTTACATTCGTCTTTAAAATTGTTTCAAATACTATTAAATACTTAAATGCGGCCCTATGCTCCTCAAGGGAGCAACAAGGAATAAACTAAAACTAAATCAAATACTTAAATACTCTGAGTGCATGATTAACAAGCATTTAATATTGTAACTGAAAACCAGTTACCAAAAACCAGATGGCTTTCAGAAAGAATAGAAACACTAAAGACTAGCTCTTCCTAGGTCAGTCAGTAAAAATCTGCCACCAAAACACAGCAAGTCAGATTGTTTTAAAACAATTTCAGCTACACCAATCTATATGCATTCTAGATATGGAAACGCTGATAAACAATACAAAATGGAAAAAAAAATCAAGCTGTTACTGTTTCACAAACTATATTTTCAAGACAAATGCTCAGTTCCCACCGGTTCAAAACTCCATTAGCAACCAAAACTTCCTTTGGATGAAAATATTTGTAGTAAGAGTTTCGCACCACAGAATCTGAAAAAAGAAATGCAGATGTTAAAAGAAACAAGAAAAAATAACAGGCTGTTGTTCAACCAGATGTCACCTTGCCACAGACCAAGATGTTTATGAGTCACAGTTTAGATCTACAGCTTGCAACATGATCACCACATTATAATGAAATTTTACAGTACATTACTGGACTGATGCTGATTTAAGGTCCACCTCACTGATGATTTGCACAAATAAAGAAACTGTTATGGTGTTAACCAGTAACTAATGGAAAAATTTAATGCCAGATAAAAAACAAAAGATCTAGCACCATACCAAGGATATCATTAAGAAGTGAAAGTAAAACAATGCTAACTGGCTGGAGGGGACCAGCTCTCTGTCATTTTGTCTGTGTGGATTTATGTGGAGTTTTTGTTTCTCTTACTCATCTGTGATGTTTGTTGCGGTGTTTACCTCTGTTATGGATTTTACTTTGGTGCCTATGCTGCATGATTTCTTACAATAGACATTTTCCACTAATGGCTTTTGTCTTCTGTTCTTCCATCTTGCTTTAGATTTTTGACTGTACCAGATTTTGTGCCTTCTTTACTGACACTTTTAGTTGTTCTAGCATTGTGGACCATGCCGTTTTCCATTTATTATAGATGAACCACAAACATTGCTGCATGTTGTGTAGATTAGATTCTGGATCTATGCTTTTCAGCGATGTCGTCTGTTGATGAGATGTGTTTGTGTCATTCTCTATCTTGCTCTTGTGCTGTCGAGTTTGCTGCTTGTTCTAACAATGGGGATTCGCTGTTCATTGCTCCTCTCAACCCTGTCCGCTTTAGCGTCACGTGGTAGTTATGGGTGCTGGCCATTGGTTCCAGCCCCTGGGAGACAAACTAGTGAACTCCAGAGCATAGCGTCCCTCGGGGCATCCTCCCTAAGACGCTGAGAAGCGAGTTGTTCACGAACTAATAACCCAAACAATGCAGTGGTGGTCAGCATGAGAGCGTCGCGCAAGGCCATAGAAACTGAAGGAGACAGTGTCAACATAGTACATGGTGTTCTAGATCTAACATTAGGCCTGAAGGCCTCAGGGGCAAGAACTCCAGTACTGTGCCGCAGTGTGTGCAGGTGTTTGGTGTTTTTTTAATATTATTTCGTGTCCCGCCTCTGGCTAAGCGAGTGAGAGGGTGTGTGTGTGTGTTTGTGCCGGCTGTGTGAGTGATTGCGAGCGTGCATCCAGCGACGCTGGGGTTGATTCGCGACACTTTGGACAGTCAGGCTTGTTATGGGCTATTGTTCTTTTCGTCATCTGCTGCATGGTCATTTTCACAGCAATCTGCCAGAGCTAGTGATCATGTATATCTTGCAGGGTGTACTGCATGCTCTGGAATACTTGCATAGAAAGGGTGTCATACATAGGAATGTGAAGGCTAGCCATATTTTAATATCAGCTAATGGACAAGTATGTCTCACTGGCCTCCACAACTCTCTCTCCACAGTCGTAGGAGGCCAGGGGTTGTGAACAGTCTATGACTATCCCAACATTGCCTCCAGTATTTCAATCAGCAAATTTTTCACCAGAATCTGGCTATTTCTTAGTGATTGTGAAACTAACCTGATGATCTTACTGCTAGAATTCAGCTATTTTTCACTGATTGTTTTTGAAAACAGCATCCATTATTATTTTGTTTGTGTGTTTGTTATTTTGGTAAAGCGCTTTGAGCACAACTTTAATGGTGGGAAAAAGTGCTATAGAAATAAACATATTTTTATTATTATCATTTATTATTAATGCAGAATAGCCAAAAAGTGTTAAAATTTTAAAACAGTTTGTTCAATATTCAGTGTCTAACGTTAACCTGAACTTACCATTATTGATCATTATACCGTATTCCTCAAGAAAGAAATTGATATTTGTTTCAAACTTTGTCTCACCACCCTCTCCCAACATAACCAGTAGGCTTCCCCCAGCATCCAAGTATTTCTTCATAGCAGTAAACTGCAAAAGTTACATAAGACAGTGTAAAAATGTTACATTAAAAAAAGTCCTAATGCTCTTTTATTCTAAAGAGGGTGGGGAATGTTTAAAAAACACTTTTTGTTATATGTCAATGTATACAGAGAATGAATAAGTCATAATGAACACATTTTAAAGGCCTTTCAAGAAAAAAATGACATGCAATATGTTCCATTTCTATCATAATATACAGCTTTAAATATATAGATATATGTGTAAATATCCATCAATGTTCTAGGGATCAAAATAGAAAATCAGTAATTCATTTGTGATCATGATCTCATGACTAAGATATCTTCATGTTAGCCACATATCTCATATTTCTCAATCCCCCTCATATGATTTCACATCCTGTAGAATGTGCTTATAGGTACAATCTGTGTTGAAGTAACTTTTTATTAACAACTGTTGTTAATCTCAAGAAATGCCTGTTGTGTTTATAATGCTGCTTTTGCTAATTTATCTTGATATTTAAGCAAGTATTTCTGTACTTTTCAGCTTAAGTGACATTCTGAAACTTATTTTCTTGTTTTTCTATTCTGCTCAATACTTTCTGTTTTATCTGCATAGCTTTTTCTATGTATTCAATGGCATATACATGCCAGCAGCTATAATTCTAAGAAAATGTTGGCTGATGCTAACATTAAAGGATACAATATCTTTTAAAAAGGAAGAGAAACACACTTTTTCCATAGCTGAGCTGCTTAGATTTCCTTATAGAGTTCCCACTTCAGTCATAGTGAACAAGTGCTTCGTGATTACAATTAAGCGGATAGAAAATTGCAATAAACTTCATGCACAAAGATGCTGCGTTAGAGTGATATATTTTATTTCTGAGGAAGTAGAGAGCCAACCCTATAAAAATATATTTAAAAAACATATATGTTATCTTCTGAATCATTATAGCATATGGTTAAATATAACAATGCTGATATAATTACGCATGCTGCAAGAAGCTTTGGTGATATCTTGTCAGTAATGGAGACAATTTGTTCAAGTGTTGCTTGTCATCACTCTATAGTTTATGAGGTGCCGAACATGCTGCTCAATTTCAGAATAGAAAACAGTTCTAACCTCTATTTGTTTTGGAGAGAAATGCTGCATAGTTATACCTTCTACAACAAAATACACTGACAACTTAAGCAAGTTTTTATGTATAGTTTGATTTACTGAAGTAATGAGATCAAGACTGAACAGGCAGCATGCAAAATATGCAAAGGAAATGACAGTAAATACTTCTGAATTTTCTAAATAAAGCAATAATCCAAAATTTCCAAATTTTACTAGGCACCACATTGTTTTATCTCTTAGTTATTTCTATGGTCACCTCTGCTCCTGTAAATTTCTCTCTTGGGCCTGCAACTACAAATACTCTTGCTTGCGACAGCTTCTCATCTGTTACATCCTCCTTGTTTCTGAAACAAAGGAAACTAAGATGAGTGAAATCAGATCTTGCATGATTATTATTCTCCTTATATACTTCTATAAACTCACTCATTGGTAGAGTACAAAAACACAAACTTAAGATGTTATATGCCTGAACTGTGCCTAACAAGAAGGCTAGACTTTAAGAAACTTTTCGGGGACCTGCTTTGCATAAAATGTAGGACATGTTTTAATTCTATAATTATTTATTACATAAACAGGCTGCTTTGGGTCCTTGTTTATTGTTATATACTGGCCAAAAAATAATCTTTCCAAGAGATTTTAGACAGTGGGATTTCTAAAATGTTAAGGTAAAATCCTATTTTCTTAAGAAGCCTATGTTTGCCACAGCAAAATACCTGGTAAAAGCCACAAGCAACATGGGATCCTCTCTTAAAACACATATTCTATGTCACCATATCAGTTTACATATAAGAGTGTTAGTGTATAAAACATTTCTGTTTTTTTCCAAACTGTTTATTTCTGAAAATGTTTTCTGGGCTTATTGTCAAATAAAGAAATGAAAAGAACTGAAATGATTTGAAGAAATAGTACAGTCAAACTTCTTTAAGTAGAAGCTTCAAGAGACCATTGAAAAAAAATCAAGTTACGTTCATTCATTGATCAAGCTGAGTGAAGATGTACCCATGAACATTTTTTACTCACTGTCACTGACTCATTTATTTTTAAAAGAAATAAAGAGAAATTGTCGACAGATATGTCTATAACAGACTTCTTTGCTGGAAATAATGATGTGTGAATTTAACTCAAACTGATACAAATATATTGCTTCTGATGCCACTTTTATCTGCAGTACATCTTTCAACATCATGTTGAAGGTCTCTTGTATGTCAATGAAGGCTGTCGTGGTAATCTTTCTATTCTGGAAGGTATCCCCAATCATACCACCTGTGTAAGGTGTGTGATTTGAACTTCTATGCTGCTGTACTTTCAGAAGCCTGCTTGTTCTGAGACAATGATGTTCTCTGCTTTCAGGTACCACTGCAGACACTGACTGATGATGCACTCTATGGTCAAGCTAATGGGAAAGTAGCTCAGAAGTTTTGTCTTATTCTTCCTCTTTTTTAAGAATGAGAATCATCCTGGCCTCCTTCCAACACTGGGATACTTGGCCTTCTTTCCAGCTTAGGTTAAGGATCTTTAGTAGTTTGCTGAAGGCACTGTTACCAAGGTGTTATAGCATCTCATTTGTGATGCTGTCTGCGCCAGGAGATTTTTTTTCTTTTTCAGTTGCTTGATGGGGTTCCTCAGTTCCTGCATACTGATGTCTTTTGTCATCATGTGCCTCTGTGTTTGTTCCTTTTCTTATCTTCTGATTGCTTTTTGAAGGCTCAAAAGGATGGTCATGCCATGTTCTTGTGCATATGCTTTGGCAAATCCATTAACAGCCATTTTCCCATAGATGAAAGTTAGTTTTAGAGGGTTTAAAGGGTGTGCACTAGTTATGAGAAAAGTAAGGAATGCCAAACTTCAATGTTCTATTCATGTGCAATGCCTCTGGTGGTAAAATCTAATTTTAAACATTTCTTATTATACATGCTATAATGTTACCTTTATTTTAGAGAATGGCTCTTCTTACATGACACACCTGTTGATGACAAGTGGGAATGTTTATATGACAGAAATTTGTCAGTATGAGGCAGGGAGAGCGGATGTTTGCAGGCATATGTAATGAATCCTAATGAATGCTTTAGTGATCAGGTTAAAGCTCTTTTAAAATTGTTTTCTGCAAGTAAATATTTCCTTCTGCTATAAAAAAATATCAAATATATATATACAAACAATACTTACCCAACTAATTTCCATGACGACCTCAGTCGCCTATTTAATGATTTGAAGCCACTACTCAGTGAAAACAGCTCTCTCTTTGAAGCACTTAGAAGTATAACATTTCTCTGCATCTTTTCACTTTCCATTGTCTGAAATAATTTGAGTTTGATTGTTATTTTTACTTTTTTTTTCTATATTTTTAAATACCATTAGATAAACAGACTTTGAGACAGAAGTGAAGTGAGCAATTAAATTCTTGGTCATTAAAACCAAGGTTTTTGCGTTTTTTCCCAAGCAACTGCCTGTAGGGTGTAACTATTTCGTATTTGGGTACACCTAAAGCTCTTTCCACCCACGCCTACAATAAAACTGACCAAAATAATATTTAAAATCTTTAGTGTACAATCCTAAGAAATTTTTAATAACGATTAGCTATCATAATTAATCTAAATACGCATACAAGTTTAAGTTACTTGTTATTATTCAAACGAATGAAAAATTATTATTCAAGTCCCACGTTCCCTTTTTGTTAATGAATCCCACCTTCTTTGCTTCGTTGGTTACCAACACCGAAGGTATTTCGTGCGGAAGACGGAAATTCAAGCTAGAGCTATTTAAAAATATTTAGGAATACGAACTATCTGAGGAGGAAGTGCCCTAATTGCGAAAGCTTCAAAAGATGTGAAATGAGTTATCGGTACTGTATGTTGTCTTTATCGGTGGGTGTTGGTAGGCGTGTCGTTTAGTTCCCAAATGTGAGTTGCAATACAACTAATTCCTTATTTTTTAAATCTTTACGGCGTTTCTTTGCAAGAAACTGGGCATCGGAAAAAAGCAAGCCTTTTATGACAAAAGGGTTGGGAAAATATGGACGTTATAGTGTAAACAGCATCAACAGGATACGAGAGGCGAAAGTTTTATCTTTACTTTTTCAGTATGTGACTGATTATTATACTTCCGCAAGAATTAGATTGTTAGTCATAAATAACCAACAGAATTATTATTATTATTGGTTGACTATGGTACAAAGATGACGAATTGTGCTCTTGATCTTTCGGACCTTGATCGAGTTTTCTGGTTACTGGATATGTAGATTCTGTGGCATGTAGGGCAGGTAAAATAACTAGTAACTAGTAGCCATTTGACAAGCGTATTACTGTGTACAGCTTACATCAGAAGGACTCACGACGCTTTTAACAAACCGTAGTTAGAATGAGTCTTAGGATTCGAGATTTTTTCTAGTTGCAGGGTGTATAACTTCCAAAACCAATATCAATGAATTGTGAGCCCTCCTAAAGTTGTTCCTATTGCTGATCTGTGCAGACGATATGTCACTTCTTGAATATACCGGCAGTAATCAGCCCTGAATTTAGAGCAGACATTTCATACTATGCCATTCTTTCCTGTCAGTGGGGTGCTTTTAAAATTATTGGATCAGATTCAGCCTTTTTAATTATTTTGTATATATAGTTTGATATTATTATTGTATCTTCTCTTTAGGCGACATGTTTCTATTACTGTCAGTCAGCTCACATATATTAGCAGACAAGGAATTCCAATACCACCCATATGGCTGGCATGATTAGCCACATGTAATTGCAGTCTCATGTTTATTTTCTCAATGCCAGTCATAAGGGCTGAGCAACATTTGAGGTCTTCAAACGTCTTAAGTTGCTTATCTCAAGTGCAAGTCAGCTTTGCTATTTGGTTTGAATAGTCAATGTGTCACAAGAATGGAGGCTTAAAGACAGCAACCAATGGTAATTTGTGCAAGTTAATTTGAAAAATATCAAGTCTGAATCAAGACCTCAATTCAGATGCAACACTTTATCTTGCCATTGGATTTTTATGATTTTAGTGAATATAGAATGTTTTAATTTTGTTGATGTGGTACCTGTAGGGAGTCCACCTAATATTAGAGATGATAGGACAACAGTAAATAGTATTTTTGCTGACATGTTGACTTTATGTTGCTGCTTGAGATGTGGTGTTGCATGAGAAATTTAAGTACAAAAATTACATTTTTTTCATTTAAATTGTTACAGCACAAGTAATTAAAAGACAATAATGCATGCTACCCATCAACCTGACTCAGACCCTCCAGGTACAAGAGCTTCCATCCAAGCTTTTGAGACATTGGAAAAACAGAAAAAATTTGTGGTGAGCATAAGAGCAGGCTTTAAAAGTTGTTAAAGGTCTAGTGAGGTGCAAATGTTTGTTCTAACACTTGGATGAAGTTCAGTCATAGTACTATTTCCTAAAAGCTGGGAAAATAACCCTTTTCCTTTCCCAAAATACATGCCTATGAAGATCACCATGCACAGAAAAAGTTCAAGCTCAGGAGTCATATTTGTACACAGATACACATAATTAACATACTGCCCCAGATCTCCCAAGGCTGAGGCCTTAATGATATAAACATATTCATGTACAATCCTAATATTTGTGCTTTTGACCTCTTTCCTTACATAGTGATGTTTTGTATGTGTGTACATTGAGAACAGAAGTGAAGAATTTACCCAGATTTTGAAAAATAACATCTTGCACTAAGACTTACTTGGTCGCTATAAAAAAAATTGCAACCAACTAGACCTTTAAACAGAAATTTCAAAGCTGCACCAGCAGACTATGATGGTGCTGATCATTATAAGACTTCATAGTTAAACAGTTCCAATTGGGAGTACTTGAAACCATAAATATTCTGCACAGGCTATCTATAATTACTGTAACTTTATAGCTCATGAAATCCTCTTGCAAGCCAAGTGTTTTTGTGTTTGGAAATGGGTATTTTCAGGAAGAGGATGTAAGTTGTAACTCATTTTTGACACATATTTTAGGACTGCTTCATAGATGGTGGCCATTCAGCAGCACACGAAAAATCTTAAGTGTTGGGAGTAGGGACTAACATGAGTTACTTCCTCTTCTACTTCTTCATTGCACAAAGCACATGAGCCAGATTTATGGTGCTATTACTGACTATACTGAGATGAGCATAGACTTAAGGAAAATAAATGAAAATGTTTGCCCAAGCATGATACAGAATAATCTCATTGAGATTGTGAACTTGACTTCTTCAGCTACCTAAGCACTGAATTTAATTGCCCTCTCGAATGGGATGTAAACATTGAACATATTGTTATACATGGTCAACAAAGAGTGTCTATTTTGAAAACTAAAAAGCGTCTTAGCCCAGCAATCTTCAGCTATTTTTATTAGTCATTGAGAATCTTTTATTTTTCTCCTTCATATGCTGGTTTATTCCATAGTTTGTCTAGTCATGATATAAAACAGTTTGAACAGTACTGTACATATTTGTTCTAATTTAATTGATATCAAGCAGATGGGATTTAGCTTCTTTTTGTCATCAACAAATTGTCAGAAAAGCTACCAGCATTTTGGCCCTACTGAAGTCGAAGGCATATCTAGGGTATGGCAGGTGTGGCATGTGCCCTGAGCTTGGTGGTTGTACATACAGCCAAGCAAGATACAATGATGGGAATGTTTTTTGATATCATCAAAGCTTTCTGCATGCTCTTCACTCAGCATTGGAAATAACTAGAAATAAATAAAACCACACTTTGCTTTGGCCTATGGTTGTTAACCCCATCTGGGAACACAGATATATTATTAAATTTATGATCAGCAAGATTTTGTCATTCTAAACTTATTTCTTATGATTCACATCTTAATATTCATTGATATCGTTTGAGAATTTTCCAGTCACTCCATGTTTCTGACAGTTATCTTGAAAGTTGCTGTATTTGGAAGAACCATGTGCATTTTCGATTAGAAGGTTTTCCCCATAAGAGTAATATATTCTTTAAAACTTTTGCTGATAAATTATGTAGGAATGTTTTGTAACTTTTTTTTCATTTAGTGTGTAATGCTGTAAGTAACAGTATTAAATATGAAAATGGTTACAATTCGTTGATGTTCCCAAATGGGCACAAAAGAGACATTGTGTACATTCTGGGAAAACAACCAATGAGCAAGAAGGTCAGAATCAAAGGTATGGCTTAGGTCATTGTGCTGCAACTTTGCTGAGCTGCACACAAACTCCACTATGCCATGAGGTGTATTTTGACAATTTCTTTACCTTATATGACCTGCTTCTGACACTTCAAGAACAAAACATGAAAGCATTTGGTATCATTCATGAGAACAGGCTAAAGCAGTGCTCATTGATGGATACGAAAGCAACAAAAAAAAGACAGAGGTTACTTCGACGCCGTAAAATGGATATGTCATGGCAGTGAAATAGTACGATAACCAGTGTGTTCTAGCTTTAAATACAATAGCATGGAACTGTTGGGAAAGGCAAGAAAGTGCACAGTTGACATTCCACAGCAAGCAGTCATTGGTTTACATTATGCTCAAATGGGTGGTGTAGACCCACTGGACAGGCTACTGGCAAACTATTGTCCAGTGCTTCGCTCAAAGAAGTGGTGGTGGCCACTGTTTGTCAATAACTTTAACATTCTAGTTGTTGCGGCTTGGCGCATTCACATTTAAGTTGAATGCAAATTTAACCATTTGGAATTTTGTCGGCACATTGTTCATACCTTACTTCAGCACTCAAAATATCATGCACCATCAACATCTAAAGCATCTAGTAAACCAGGCAGTGATATGAGGTTTGATGGTAACAGTCATCACCTAGTCTCATCAGAAAAGCAAGATGCAGCCTGTGCAAGAAAAAGGCTCATCTGATCTGCTCAACGTGCAAAGTCCCTCTTCATCTACACTGTGAATAGCAGTATCATAGCCGCTGAAATCTGGAACATTTAACTTTTTATGTAAGAACACATTTTAGCAAAATTTTGTTTTAAACTACACAAAATACTTAAGATATTATTAATCATTAAAGTAGTTGTTTACAATAATAAGACTGTTGTTCACAAATGGGAACACAGTACATTGGCCCATTGTTTCCATATGGGAACACAGCGCCATCTTGTGTGTGTAAGCAATTTTTAAAAACATTTCTTCAATATGGTGTTCCTTTAAAGTCTTTTGTTTAATTCTTTAAATATAACCAAATTAATTTGTGCAAGAATAATTTGAGCATTAATTGGTTAAGTCAGAATGTGAAACTAGGTGGACTGCAAGGACTGAAGCAGTGAAGTCTGTCAACAAGCATCTTCAGGACATAATATTCAATTCTTCATGACCTACTACTGTACACAAGGAAAACGAAACCAGTAAAGTAAGAAGTATTGCAAGGCAGCTGTGCAATGTCATGTTGAGTTAAAATTTTCTGACTTTGCTAGGATTTTGGAATAATGTACTCATTCACATTGACTGCATTCAGATGAACATATAGGATGAACTTGCCTCAGATTTGAAAGCCCTTCAAGATTGATGAGTCACTTGAAGAAGAAAATCTTTGTCAAGAATGAAATGTTGGGGTTGAAAGATGTCAAACAGAACAAAAATAAATGATGATAATTTGAGAGATGCTGGATTAAAGGCGAAGGAAGGAATGGAAAGAGTCATGAAGGGAATACATGACTGTCTTCACAGAGAAAACAATGAAAGGGCCACTTGTTTGCATGACACTAATACAAGGTGTGGGTTGTTTCTTGGTGTTAGGTACTGTGATGTGGTGCAAAAAATAAAGGCCCAGAGCTGCAAAATTTGAAGGAACTGTACAGCTCTGATGTTGATGTACAGCAGATGTATGAAGAATTTTTGGATTGCACAATGTGCAAATACAAAAATAACAAGACCTGAAGAACTGATGAGAATGCAGATGAGAGCATCTTCCCCTATCTTTGCTTTGCTATTTAGATGATGCCAGTGATTGTAGTTTTCATCACCAGAGAGATTATTCAGCAAGTTAAAACTAATACTTCCATGTTTGAAAGGTTCTGTGTGTCAAGGTAGACTCTGTGGTCTTGCTCTGCTAGGTGTAGAAAAAGAAGAAACTTGAAAAACTGACTTTTAGCACACCATAGATCAGTGAAAGTAATAAGGCTACAGTTGAAATTCTCATACAATACCATAATTTATTGAAAGATTAATAAGTGTCTTTTGTTTTAAGCTTTATCTAGAATGTTTAAAAGATAGAGACTAGATGTTGGGACGGACACAATTTCAGGTGCTTTTTCCATAGATACGCCCCTCACTTAAGTGTTCTTTCTTAATAAAGCATCTCTTAGAGCAAGAATACACATTGCTCTTACACAAGATGGTAAAGGTTTGCCTTTTTGGAAATTCTTTCAGCTGGATCTCTCAGATATTTGCAGGCATGTGATCCTATTGTCTGTATTCTTCAGATGTTGATGTGCAGTCCCAAAGTCTGTATTTCTCACTTCTAATACAGAACGCAAGTTACGATGCATCAAATTCTTGGTTGAATACCAGAATTTTCCAGATTAACGCATTTTCAACAATGGGACACTATATTTATGACAGGGTACATAGTATTTGATAAGGATGCATCTCATTTGACAATTTTGACATTTTTCTTAAATTTAAGAACGTTTGATCAATGGAAAGCGGGGGGGGGGGGGGTGTAATGTTTTAGGTTGAGCCAGAAACTAAGGCAGTTAGACACTTGATCAGTTCTCCTGGCTGTGAAATCGTGTTAGCCTGGTTGACCTAGGGCAGTCCACCAACTGTATTTATTGTTGCTGTGTGTGTGTAGAGAAAGACTTATTCATTGTAGTCAATATGTATTTACTTATCTGTTTATTCCTAGCATGTGAGCACTACCTATAACTCCTGTGGGTTAATAAAGTTGTAATGGAAATTAAATTTCCAATGTCTTTAAAGAAGCAGGTTGTAAACTTCATATACTGTCTGCTGCCTCAACAGGTGTATAAGGTTGTGGTCAACTCAGATGGCAAATCCTGGTTCATATTTCGACGTTACAACGAATTTCATGCTCTGTATGAGAAGGTAAGAAAGTTTTCTCACCACCCAAAATCTATCCCCTCTCTTCTGAAAACCAAATGGGAATAAACTACCATCCACTTTGGAGATGGCAATTTTAGGGGAACAGCCTTTGTGGATTGTGTAAAAGGGCAGAATAGTAGATCAACCTGAAGAAAAATTTATAAAGAAATTTCTACTGTGGCTTTCGCAGAACATGAAGTGAAAGTTGCTTAGTTCAAAAGTGGAAAATGCTTAATGTTAATTAAATAACCGAAACTATTAAGATTGCACTACAGATTTCTTAAAAGTCATGTAACAGAAAAACTGTATAGTGATATATGTTACTCATAATCAATTGCAAATACTTGATCAGTCCTTAAGCACCTTAGTTTAAAATGCATGCATTTCATATGTATCTTGATTGGTACTAGCTGACAAACAGTTATGATAGTCCACTGGTACTTATTATCAGGGGAAACAACTGGATAGAAGCAGCAGTTAACAAGACTTGGCTGTTGGTACACAGACCAACCTCTCATGCTAAGTATGGAGTATTTATATTTTTCCCAGTATATAGCAGCAGCAGGGACTGGCTATCATTTGCCCCAGCCTCTTTAAGTTCACTTGATTATCGTCTGTGTCTGAGTTTTAAGCAGATTACAATATATTTTGTTAACCATCAACACAGTAAAATAGTTCTACAAATTTTGGGTTGTTGTCTATAGAGATCTTGAAGCCTTTAAAATTTGCTGTGTATGTAGTCAGCAGTGAGTTCCAGTTTGCAGCAACTCTTTATGAAAAGTAACATTTGGGTTTAGTAGTTGAACTATGTCTGATGAATACTTTTCCATCTGAATTTCTAGTAATGTTAGTTTATGGTGGTGAGAAAAATACAATATCAGTATCATTGGATCTGTGAAAAGTCTTGAACATTTGAATTAGCGCCCCTGGGAGGGGGCAAGAGGGGCAGTCACCCCCACAAAAAAAGATACTGAGGAGGCAAGAATGTGAACATTGTTCACTGTCAGCATGAAATTTTCCCCCTAACCCCCCCCCCTCTCAAAAAAAAAAGGCTGAATATTTTCCCATGCTACTGAAGTTATTTGTAAAATGGGATTTTTGTGCTGAGATAATATGTCTAACATAATTATTGCCTAAAAACTTTGGCGGGTTTTGTTGCTACAAAGTAACATCATCTAGCATAGTGTTGTTATCTGATATAATAGCATATACTGAAAGTGTTTGAAAGACACATGGAGTAGTGTCAGAATAAGTGGGTGTAATATATCAGGTAAGAGCTAAACAAACAGGTACCAGTCCCTGCATCGACAGTCGGTCGTCTGGACCTTGACCCACTCTTCTGTTTGACACGCACCAAGCACATGGTATTATAGCGGTGTATCCCACAACCACTGTATTTACTATACCTCATTTATCAGTGTCTGTTCTCCGTCTCCCTGTGGCAATGTCCTAGCCTGAGAGAACTCACGAAACAAAACGTCACCAGCCACAAGTGCCACCTGCTTGAAGTAGGTGAGGCTGACTGAATAGTAACTGAAGGAGACTGGAGGTGTGGTGTGTCGGCGATGCGCATAGCATCTTTAGCTGTTGCTGACGACAAGCTGTTTTTTTCACATGCCTGAAGCGTGTAAGGCAGTCGTCGGCACAGTTCGTGGTGTGTCGTCATCACAAATGAGGGTATGGCATGGAAGCACGAAATGACGCTGAGCACTGAAATAGAACGTGTCACTCCAGGGGACAGGTGTGTACGCGGAGAGCTGTTGGGCTGAGGACGTGGGACTAAGAACCAGAAGTATGTCGGTCTATTCAGAGCAGTAACCAACATTTGCGGTTAGTGTTCATGCATATTTGTGATAACTGTCGTTCACTTTATATTAGCTCACCAATGCCCGTGTAAACATGCATATAATGTAGACGTAAAATGCCATCTGATAACGCTCGCAAGGGTGTAACCTTGTAGTTGACCTGTGGTGTTGAGCGAATAAATTGTGCAGATTTCATGAGGGCAGATTCATAAGTTGAGAAAACTGCTCAGCCCACGCAGTGGCTGATTTTAATGTTTATATTTTGCTTCCAACTATCAGTCAGGGCAGTCTACCGAACTGTTGATGTCATAAGTGAATTAAGACATGACAGATTTTTCCCCCCTCACCAAATAAACATAATTTTACAAAACGTTGGTGTATTCAGTTATTGCGCCAAAGTAATAGTTCTTTGTCACCAGTAGAATTGTGATATTTACCGACGTGCTTCGTTTAAGAGAGAGGGATGTGCATGTATGTAAACAGTAAACAATGGCTTTCAGTGTGTGCAGTTTGTGATAAAAGCTGAATGTCACCTTCAGGTAAACACGTGTTTCATTGTAGGGCGCGTCAGTGTAGCAATGCACATGAAACGGTGGGTGGCGTTTACGCCGTTTTTGACGACAGTGGCTGTGACATATAGGAGTCGTATGTCTAATGTATGCTGCTTGAAAAATCTTGAAACATTGTTTCAATATTAATTTGCATTACTTGTTATTGATAAAACCATGCATTCGTTATGTTTTCAATTACAGAGTCTTCCTAGAATGTTTCTAACAACGCTTACGCCGAATACAATCAGTTCTGGGATGGGGGGGGGGGGGAACGTGCGCGAGACAGATCGAGGGTCAACGTTTTATTTGGGGGGGGGGGGGTAAGACGTCATCGGCATGCATGGGCTCACACGGGCTGTCGATGAGAGAGAATTAGGGTACAGATAAATGTTTAAAATTAGTACCATTTAAAAAAAAAAATCTAGCATCTGCCAGAAGTTTCACGCAAATATCGCATTCTAAATGTCTAAAACGCAAAGCAACAAAAGTGACTACTTCAAAAATTATTTTCTTGATCAAATCGAAGGCCACCAGTCGATTCGACCACCGAATACAAAAGTTCCTATCCAGTGTAGTGACACATTTGTTGCTGGTTGTATGAAGCGCTGTTAGGATGATGAGAAGTGAACTGATGGATGCACTCAACATCAAGAGGAAGTTGCAAGGAGCTGTGAGAACCAGGTTTCTGCATCTGACGCGCAGATCCCTACTGTGCTTTGAATGACAGCTTCAGATGTGCATTAACAATGTGCAAAAGTGGGTGGTAGAAAACATCTTTAAATTATCTTACACAGAGTCACTGCCGGGCATCTTTCCACACCGTCTATCTCTGTAAACAGTATAGTGCTCAAGAGTGGTCCAGGAAGTGAATTTTTTTGCAATCATCTTTGACAGCTGACTGTCTTTCCTTCCACATCTTTGCCTTGATGTCATTTCTTGTTTCTCTGTGGCCTCCTTTTAGGCTCCCTGCGTTTGCCGTGCAGGGCGACCCTTGTTGGGGTAGGAGGAAATCCCGGAGGTTGAGGTCCCTGATAGGTTGCAGCCCATCATACCAACACACCTCTTTGGCACTGATTTCTCCTAGGTGGGAGGTAGGTGTGGCCCACATCAATCAACCGGGTGGTCGTGTATTGCCTTAGCTTTGCTAGAAGGCTGCTGGAAATACCCTAAGTGGTACTGCTTTGTCACATCCCCTTGTTGGACACCGTGGTGGGTAACTCCTCGGTATCATCTTCTACTGTAAGCTCCATTTCCTACTCGGCAGCTGTTGCAAGATGACCATCAACCTTTGTATTTATCGAGATGGACATGAGATGGGTCTCTTCTGAGGGTCATCAGGCTATATCTTCTCCTCCTTCTACAGGCAGTGGTGGCACCCAGTCATCACAAACATCTCAACCACAAAAGCATCTCCAGCCACACACTTATCACAGTTCAAGCATCTCGCTTCACAAGTCAGAAACACTGCACGCCAGCAAGCACGCAGCACAAAATCACCATAGTCTTCTGACACCAGAGGAGAGTTGTTAGGATCATTTTTTTATGGAAAGGGGTCTCTGCCTTTTGAACGACAGCTCTAAGATCTTTTGTCGTCTATACAGTAGCACAGTGTCAGCAGTTGATTTGTCAGTGGTCAGCCCAGCACTGTTATTAGATTTTAACTGAACTGTACATGACAACCTGTGTGGCAGTGATCACTTTCCTTTAATTTTACAATTTTTAACTAGTCTGGAGCAGGACTATAATCTTTATAATGGCGGGGGAAATTTGACTTAGGCAGAGCAGATTGGCCTGCCTTTCAGGCCCTGTGCTACACACGCCTTCTCCGTAGTTCTAGTTTTAATTTCAAGGTAAAAGACCTTGGCAATGATCCCACATTGCATCCTGCTAATCTTTTTACCTCAGTTTTAAATGAAATCACTTTGGAAACGATTTCGGCACAAAGGCATCGTAATAGCCGTCCACATGTCCCTTGGTTTACAGAGGGGTGTAGGGTGGCCCAGCATGCTTGGAAGAAGGCCCAGCACCTTGCCTTCCACCACCAAACTCCTGAAAATGTGATAAGTTTTAAACGCAGTAGAGCTCAGGCTCGTTATATTTTTAAACAGGCAAAAAAACTTGTGTGGCAGAGGTTTGTGTCCTCATTGTCCTCCCTCACCACTTCTCAAAAGGTATAGGTGACCATGAGGAAGATAAAGGGAAGGTTTGATAGGCCATCTGAGGGTTAGAGACTCTGTTCTTACAGAGGCACGAGATGTTGCTAATTCATTGTTTGTCCTGAGCTTCAGAATATCACCCGTCAGTTTTTTTACGGAAAATTCTTTGTTTTCTTTGTTCAGGTCCATCCCATTGGCAGCAGTCTTTACATTTTTAAGAAGGATAGGACTTTACCATCAGATTTAAGAAATTTTATGTACTGATAACTGTTCTCTTTTGGGGTTTTTTTTTTTTTTTGGTTTGTTGGTGGCCTTTTTGGCCTTCACCACTCTTTTTTACACTTTACGCACTCTTTTACATATTGTTTGCTCTTGTTCTTGTTATTTGGTACCTCTTTGTGTTTTCTGTATTTGATTTTATTCTTCATTGAGTATGGTTGTTTATTCTTTCATAGTTCATATGTTATTTGTTGATTTTGCTGTCCCTCGTTTGCTGTATATGTTTCGTTCATGTTTTGCATTTATTATTTTTTACTTCTTGCGTTGACTTTTTAAAGACTATTATGGTTACATCACTCGGGAGGTTTTGTCTCTAAACTTTTAAAGTTAAGTTTTTGGGGTTTTTTTTTTTTGGCCGTGATAAAGCCCTAGTTGCTGACACAGCGTTAAACACACACACACATCCATGTCTTTCTGACCACCTACCTTTGTCCCATGCTGTGAGATGGTGGTACGTCCTTACTAGATTAAAGTTAGGACACACCTATGCCACCCAAGGACACCTCCTATTTGGTGAACCACCACCAGTTTGTCCATGGTGTAAAGAAAGTTTTAGTGTGGTACATGTTATGATTGTCCTGAGCTCCAGAGTATTTGTCTGCAGTTTTTTTTAACAGCAAATTCTTTTTTTTTTTCTTTGTTCAGGTCCGTCCCATAGGCAGCAGTCTTTACTTTTTTAAGGAGGATAGGACTTTAACATCAGATTTAAGAAATTTTATGTACTGATAACTGTTGTCTCTTGGTTATTTTTTTTTTTTTTTTTTGGTTTGTTGTTGGGCATTTTGGGCTTCACCACTCCTTTTTACACTTCACCCACTCTTTTACATTATTGTTTACTTCATGTGTTGGCTTTTTTAAGAATGTTATGGTTGTATCACTTGTGGGGTTTTGTCCCTAAACTTTTTAAGGTAAGAAATTCTTTTTGTTGCCGTGATGTAGCCTTAGTTGCTGGCTCGGTATTCAACACAAATTGCATCTGGGGGTCTTGTTTTTGACCCTTTTAACATATTTCTTTCACCATGATATAGCCTTGATTGTTCGCATGTCGTAAAACCAACCAACCAACTGAAAACATCTAGCATTTTATGGATGGGAAGCAAGGTATTATTGTAATTATTGCTTGTTTGAATAAAATATGTTAAAATGATATGGAAATGATCTCTTTCAGATCAAAAAGCAGTTTCCAGAAGCAAATTTGAGGTTGCCAGGAAAGAAGATTTTTGGTAATCTTGATCCCGAATTCATTCAGCAACGCAGAGAAGGGCTTGATGATTTTATCCAGAAGTTAACTTCACATCCAAAATTATGTCAACAGTAAGTTTATCATTTAATAACTTCATTACTTCATTATTTATGAAAAGTGTACATCAAATTTGATTTTTCAATATGGCATTTACAAAACGTGAGGTACAACAGGAAACAAGCCTTATATTTTTAAATAATTTGAAAATGTTCAGCGAAGATTTATACAAATGGTAAGAATTGGTAGTCATGATTTTGTGACTATAATAAGATATATTTTCCATATTCAGGAAACCCTTATTTGATAAACACATATCCTTTTATAAATATGCATTTACATTTTTACTTTGTAATCATAATGTCACTGCACAAAACAATTTTGAGATTTTATAATTCTTTATAATGAAATTTTATTTTTAACTGTCATTTTGAAGTGTGACTTAAGGACTATTTTAAAGGAATCTTATTTACATTTTGTCAGAGAAAATGTCTTTATTATTTTTGTTTAAATTCTTGCGATTTTAATGATGGCAGGGAAAAGAATGTATGAGTTAATGTTACTGATGATAGAATTTTATGTTTTGCAGTCCTGATGTTCGCCTCTTTTTGTCTTTGGACAACCCCCGCAGTGCAGCACAAGAAGCTGATGCTGAGCATTTTGATGAATGTGACACAATGGTAATGTGGCCATTTTTTTAATTATTTCTTGATTACTTTAAAATTAACACATTACCAGATATCAAACTGTTATAGGGTCTGTATTATAGTGGGAGAACAGAAAAGCACTTATCACCTAGGCAAAATTGTGGATCACTTGTTTGAATCTCACCTGACACAAAATTTCTTTGTGGTGTGTTACCTATTTATAAGGGCTCCTGTAAGCATCTTTTCTCGTGACTGAGCTGGCCCACCCATTTTTCTTCTGCTGTTCATGTTTCTCTTTTACCAGCCCTTCTGTCTATCTTCCTTCCATAAACTGTTTTTAGTAGCAGAGGGTGCAAAGTCAGCCCAGCCACTCTTGTTGCTCTTCCCTTTGGCGATAGCTAAGGGTTTTAAAAACATCTCATCAAATGACTTTGCACTAGATAATTTCTAATCTAGCATGGATCCCAGAGTACACATCAAGAGGGATAGGACACCTATATCCACATTTTTTTCTTGCTTTCTATTTTGGATCATCCAGTGGCACAATGGCTAGTTCCTGTCACCAATACAGTGAAGGTTGGCTGTCCTGGGTTCAGCTCTAGTCTCTGGCATGTTCTTTCTCTGCATCTGGCATCTGTTTCCAGAGCTGATGCCTTGATGTGATATAGCCTTATTTGCTGGTTCTGTGTAAAACACCAACCACCCCCCTTCCTCCCCTCTTACTTTCTGTTTCTCCAAAATTCCCAGTTTTATTCATTCCGATATCTGTGTTAAAGTGCCCCTTCTCATTCCTTCCCTGTTGTGGTGCTTTAACTGTCAGCATCATGGCTATGGGGCTAGCTTCTGCAATTCCCCAGCCGCTGCTTTCCTTCAGTGGGACTGGCCAGGCTGAGGCTGATTATTCACTAAGACTACACTGTTCAAACTGCCATGGCTCACATACAGCCTTTTCACAAGACTGCCCAAAGTGGAAGGAGGAAGCAGCCATTCATCGTGCAAGCAAGCAAGAATCTTGTGTAACACTGATTTTTACTGTCATACAGTGGGTGGCTCTACAGTAGCAGCTTCCATGCCAGGCTCCACTTCCTATTGAGTAGTACATGAAGTAGCAAAACTTTCTGACACATACTCCTTTTATATTGTCCTTTTCCCTTTTTATTGGTTTATATTGTTAGTGGTTTGTTGTAGCACTTGGGGGGTTTTGTTTTTCACTGTTTCGATGAAGCGTAACTAACAGTGGGGGAAGCAGCTAGTCGACTGGTTAGAGCGCTGGCATCCAAACTGAGAATACACTGGTTCAATGCCTAGTTAGTACAGCAAACTTTGCCCAGTCGACCCAACTGGTGGGAATGGATACCTGACTCCATAAAGGGTTAAGGAAGGTAAGGCAGCAAGGGAGAGAATATGGGCACCACCCTCGCTTAAAGTTGGCCCCAAGAAAAGTGAGGTCTTTAACACCTCACCCTCCCAACGACCTGAAAAGATTATGGGATGACCTTTACCTTAACTAGCCTTAGTTCCTGGCATGAAGTAAAACTCAACCAACTAACCATACTATTGTTGCAGAATGAGACAAAAGATACCAATCCTATCAACTTGGGCCCAAGTGAGAAACCAAGGTAAGGGCAGATCATTAATAGGGTATGGTGGTTTTTTTTAAAATTCTTTCAGTTGGCAGTAAAGTGCTGTGGCTTAACAATCCATTTAGTCAGAACTAAACAAATGCAGGTTATTCCAACAAAGCACATACTTTGACTTCTTATATCTTGCACATGCTTTAGAGGATAGGGACAGGAGTTCTAACATGATTTTGTGATACATCTTCATATGCAATTTGAATGTATGTATACCTTACTTTTTATTATGCTGTATTGGCAAAATATTAAAAATTTATTAGTTGAGATTCTGTGCATATTAAGGCTAATATACTTTTTTAGTTGTTACCAGAACATTCCGGTTATGTACATATTACCAGCTTAGTTCAGACTCTTGTATCATTCACTATTGAGTTCTTTGAGTTTCAAAATTGCTACACATTTGTGTAAGGCTGATTGAATTGTTTCTTTTTGTTATAGCAGATGTAGTGTAGGATTTTAGAAGTGGAGGATAATGAGATTATTATTACAAGTAATATAACATCAGAAGTATGTCATTATGCTTGTATTATAATATAAAAATATTGATGTTTCAGTGTACGGCCCAGTGACTTTGAATTTTTAAAAGTGATTGGGAAAGGAAGTTTTGGTAAGGTTTTGCTAGCCAAGCACAAGATGGAGCAAAAAATATATGCTGTCAAAGTTCTACAAAAAGCTGCTATCATGAAGCGTAATGAGGCCAGACATATTATGTCAGAGAGAAATGTATTGCTTAAAAATATACAACACCCATTCCTGGTTGGCCTTCATTACAGCTTTCAGACACCTGATAAACTCTACTTTGTGTTGGATTTTGTAAATGGTGGTGAGGTTAGTAGCTTCACTAGAATGTTATTTGTTTTCTTGGTGACGTAACAGGAGTATTGCCCTTATTATTGTTAATGACCTTCCTCCTTGCCCTGCCACTAAATATTTTACCTAAATATTTTACCTATCATGCGCAGTTCCTTCCCTTTCCTTTTAAATGGCAGCTCAGTCATATTATTGAATCCCCTTCTACTCCTAAACTTCCAGCCTGTTTAGTTGACACTCAGAAAATTTTCCTTTTACTTTGATTCTGTAAATGCCAACACCTCACCAAGACAACGGACTGACTTGCATCAGGTTGCACATAAGTGGTTGGTCTGATTAACTGGAATTGACTGTATCTAAGTAATATGTGCCTCAAAAGTTTCCTTCATGGGTAGTAAGAATGTTTCATGATGTACTTTTGATATGATTAATGGCATATCATGATTGAAGCATTGTTATTTATCATGTAATTATTACTGCTAAGAACTATTTTTTGTATTTCAGCTATTTCATCACCTTCAAAAAGAGAGATGCTTCCCAGAACATCGAGCTAGATTCTATGCTGCAGAAATGTGCAGTGCAATTGGCTATCTCCACTCACTCAACATTATCTACAGGTAATCTATTTTTTAGAAGGTTCTGAGTGAACCAGTCACAGCATTCAGTACAGTTTGAAATTTGTGGCAATCATTGGAGCTAAGTGCTTTCTCAGATCCTGTAACCAGCATAAAGTTGATATCGCTCCTATTAAAAACAAAACAAAAAAAAACTGGTCACCTAATGTCAATAAGTATTTATCTTTAAAAGTTTTGAAAAAATGTAAGACCTGATATTTTGTCTTTAAAGTCTGTAGAAGTTTTGGAATTTTGGAAAGGCATTACAATGCATATGAGCAGTTTTCACAAAAATTGAAAATTCATCACCTAGAAAAATTGATCAAAATGAACACAGTGGCACTGTTAACAGAATCTCGTTACTGAATACTCCTATGTCAGCATGGTAGGCACACATCTACATGGTGCAAAGGGACTTCTTCCACACTTGAAATAAGGAAAAGGGGAGGAATGACACCCTTATGTTCTGGAAAACAGGGTGCTGGCACTGCATTTTCCTCTCTATTTTTTATTAATTTTAAAAAAACCTAAGTGCTATGTCACCAACTCCAGGGTCATTCTTCTCACTCATGTTATGACTGGGCGGCCGGCCAGGTCAGGGGAAGGGAGAAGGGAACAAAGCACCGTCAAGTGGCGCTGTCCCAGACTAGCACTGCCACTACACAAGTATCTTAAAAGCAATTGTTTCATAAGTTTTGGGTAAAGGTTACTAATTGTATCAGCAGAAGCATTCAACACTGGTCAACATTAAATTTTTCCTTGAATGTCGTTACATTTACAAAGTTTGCTGGTTATTCTTACACTGTACCTACCCATCTTATAGATAACAAAGAAGGATATTGGGAGAAAGTAGGCAAATTAACAAATTTTGTTTCAAACATAATTTTATTTGTTTCTTCACTTTATTTTATTGTTTTTTTGTATTTTTGGTTTCATGTTATTTTTTTCAGTTCTATTTTAAAACTTCAAATACGTCATCATAAGCATGTCTCAAAGGTAGATGAATCTACATATACAACATGCAATGCAGCTACTTCCAACAGGCAGGACTGCTGAAACTAGTGCATGACTGTCTTTATTTTTATAGTTTATTCTTTATGTATTCTCCTTTTTTTAAACTAAATACATAGAATGCCAGACATGTTTTAAGTTTTGGAAATGACGCTCTCATTTTCTATAGAAGTGTTTCTTTTTATTTTCAGAGATCTAAAACCAGAAAATATATTGTTAGACCCAAAAGTAAGTAATTCAATTATTTTATTATATTATTGTCACCTGGTTCATTTGATCAGTGTTTGATACATATAGTATAGCAGAAGACTTGTCGGTATGACAAGAGTTTTCTCTGTGTACCAATCATAAATGTAATTTTCTTTCATTCTTATCACTGACATTAAATCCTGTTTGTCAATATAAATTAACCTGGTAACTGTGTTCTTGAGGCATTCAAAACAAAAATGAAAGTTTGTAATTTGAAATCCCCCTGATTGCTTTTGAATTTTTTTTTTTTAAATAGTCTATGGTGTTAGTGATTATTGTGCTTAGCCTCAGAGCAGGTTGCATGTTTATAACTTGCTCCAGCTAGTGGTAAACTTATTTGCCCACCCAGCAAAACTGGCTGATTTTATTATAAATAAGGTACATATTTTGACCACCACCAGTTGGTGCAGCTTACCTTGTAGTGGTGGAGTGGCTTGCGTACCTTGTCGATCCACAGAGCTATGTCGGCGGGAGCCTTGTGCTCCTGGCAGGTCTAACCAAGCCGAACGGGTCTTTCAGGGGAGAGGCCAGATTAAAATGTTGCACCCTGGCCTTCCAGGTTGGGGGTTTTGCTTTGGGCTAACAACCCACTCGTGTAAAAACAAAAGCTGTTACAGAAACTGCAACAATACTACAACAAGGGCCTGGTCAGGAAGATTCCTCTCTAGAAGAGCTTATGACTTATGCTGGTGAAAGCCTTAGGGAAGCCAGCTTGCCAACTCATCTTTTGATGGCCAAGGCATGAACCAGGATAGGGACCTGGAACATCAGAACCCTCTATGAAAGTGGCAAGTCAGCTCAAGTGGCAAGAGAAATGGGAAAATACAACATCAGGGTTCCTAGGTTATGTGAAACCAGATGGAATGGAAGTGGCCAGACCAGACTAACATCAGGAGAAACCATTATTTACTCTGGCCACAAAGACCTGGACCACGATCACACCCAGGGAGTAGCACTACTGATGTCAACAGAGGCAACAAAGGCACTGATGGCCTGAGAACCAGTCTCACCACGGCTCATGTCAGCACGATTCAATACCAAAGGAAGGAAAATCACCATTATCCAATGCTATGCCCCAGCAAAGCAGAGAAAGAGGAAAAAGAAGTCTCTTCTTGACCACACACCAATAAGAGATCTAAAGATCGTTATGGGAGACCTAAATGCTAAAGTGGGAGATGATAACACCAACAGGGAACTGATCATGGGAAGACATGGCGTCAGCACCTGGAATGTCATAGGTGGCACTGTGGTCCAACCCAAAAATATACACAAGACAACTTGGACTTCCCCTGCTGGCCAGACAGAAAACCAGATAGACCATATAACAGTTGCTTGAAAGTGGAGAAGGAGTCTTCACAATGTCCGAGTGAGGAGAGGTGCAGATGTTGCTTCAGACCACCAGCTCCTTGTAGCAGTCTTCAAGATTAAGCTGAAGTCCTTCATTGATCCAGTAGGCAGACCACACCACAAGTGCAATACTCAATACCTCAAGAACAAGGAAACAAGGGAAATTTTTAACTGTGAAGTCAAGAATAAGTATGAGGCCCTTTCAGGACTGACACAAGAATCTGTGGAAGAACACTGGTCAAATACTCAAGAGCATTTGGAAGACAACCTGTACAGATGTTCTAGGGAAGAGGGAAAGAAAACACAAGGAATGGATGACCCCAGAGACCTGGCCAAAGATTGAATCAAGAATGGGACTGAAACAGTAGCTCCACCAGTGTCAAGATCAACAAGAGAAGGAAGATCTCAGAACTAAATATTGGAAAGCCAGCCGTCAAGTGAAGAGGTCTGTCAGAGAAGACAAGAGACTCTTCACCCATGAGCTGACAGAGAAAGCAGAGACAGCAGCTATACATGGAAACATGAAGCGACTATACGAAAATAACACAAACTATGTCAGGCAGGAACATCAGCCCAAACAAACCAGTGAAAGACAAAGACGGCAAAACCATAACAAATGATGCAGGACAAAGAGACCACTGGATGGAACACTTTGAAGAGATCCTGAATCGACCTCGTCCATCATCTTTACCTGACATACCACTAGCAAGTGAACAACTTCATGTCAACATCAGCCCTCCCATTAAGACAGAAATCATCAAAGCTATCAAAAGCATGAAAAGTGGCAAAGCAGCAGACCCGGATGGCATACCTCCAGAAGCACTAAAGGCAGACCCGGAAACAGCAGCATCAATTTTACAGCCCCTCCTACACAAGATCTGGGAACAAGAGCTATTGCCAACAGGAAACTAGGCCACCTGGTCAAGTTACAGAAGAAAGGAGACCTCTCTCAGTGCAACAATTGGTGGGGGAATCATGCTGCTGTCCATCCCCAGTAAAGTTCTATCAAGGGTAATTCTAGAGAGGCTGAAGAAGGCACTAGACAAGAGACTGAGACCAGAACAAGTAGGGTTTCGTCAGGATAGATCATGCACTGACCACATTGTCACCATCTGTATCATCATTGAGCAGTCTATTGAGTGGCAGTCCTCCCTCTATATAACATTTGTGGACTTTGAGAAGGCATTTGACAGTATAAACAGGGACGTCACCTGGAGGCTGATGATCCACTACAGCATTCCACCTAAGCTCATAAACATTAATCAGGGGTTGTACGAAGACTCGTCCTGCCAAGTTATCCACTACGGCAAACTCACTGAACCTTGTGGCAAAGGATGTTGGAACCACATGTACCCAAACCGGGTATGCAAGATGTTGTTGTGTCCCTATCCCAGATAGCATTGAAACATTTTATAAATGTTTATAAAAAGTTTACGCATTATGTTTTAATAATGTTTGCACAAAATGTTCATAAAACGTAAATTATGCCCATTAAAATTACGTTTTAAAAACGTTTAATTAAGGGCTTCTGGAAACGAGTGCTCCTCAAAGGAATAAACTAACATATTTTGAAGTCACCATGGTGAACTAGTTCCAGCTTACTGTGCCAGTGATTAATAAGCTATGGACCTTTACTTTGACCTTTGAAATCATACGATGTTGCAGGGTCACATTGTGCTGACTGACTTCGGCCTGTGTAAAGAAGGCATAGAGGGCATGGACACAACCTCAACCTTCTGTGGCACCCCCGAGGTAGTATAGAGCAGTGTTTACATCCAAACACTTTTAAACCTTTTTTTTAACACAAAGTATGTGATAAGAATTCACATTTTCTTGCCTTGTGAGACCTTGGCTATTCTTGCACTGCATGGTCATTCAAAATGTGACTAAACCCACTTTTCAAGGTGTGCATGTTTGCAAAGAATCACATCTGTTGAGCATACTGGCAATAATATTAGGGAACTTGAAAATTAACGGATTAAACATGATATTGATTGAGTTTGATATTTGGAAGCTGCCACACCATTCACTAAAATGGTTGAAATTATTAATGACAGCAGAGGTATCAATTAACTGACCTGCAGTTGAAGGTCAGTCGTGTAGTATAAATATTGAACTCTGCATTATTCTGCTGAACTGCCTAGAGGAAGTGAAAGTTAAATGTTAAAGGAAAATGTTGGTCAACACCAACTGGCAAATCTTCGGTAGGTATAATTTGAAATCTAAGACAATAAAATATGACAAAGAATTTTGGATGTTAGATTTGTCAGTATATCACAGATTTGTGAACTTGAAACTATAATTACATTTGACTGTTAATGACTATTAGTATAAATAGCCATATCTTTCCATATTTTGACACAAAAACATGAGAGATATTGATTGTTGGCTGATAAAGCTTTAAATGTATATGTATGATTTTGTCATAATTTTGCTAAAGGATGACCAAGAGGATTTCATAAAGATCTTGCACTACATCAATACTTTATACCTACTTAAGTTATCTTTAAAATGGTATCAAGATTTTAGCACTGATGAGTGAGTACTGCACAAACAGAAAACTAAAATAAGGTCAAGCTTTTCAGGGGTTTGGTGAAGTTTGATGCAGTTAATATTCTTTTTCATCTTTTGTGTACTTTGGAAAGATTATTTGAAAATGGGTTTAAAAAAAAAAACAGGTCACTATTGCTGTGTACATAAAAAATATGGTGGTATAAATATGGATGGGAAGATCTCTTTCCATTGATTTCCAGCAGAGCAGACTATGGTAAGGTGACCAGACGTCCCACTTTAGGCGGGACAGTCCCGCTTTTGACCTCGTGTCCCGCCTGCTCATCGGACGGGACGCCCAATGTCCCGCTTTCTGGCTTTCACCAGATCTGCCATTGAAAGCACCACTACTCAGCAAAGTCAGAGGAAAGGTTCCCCCCACCTCCTTTTTCGGCGCTCTTTGTTGGTGACGACACCATCATCGGCACGTGTCCCGCTTTCGCTCCCGAAACGTCTGGTCACCTTAGACTATGGCAAATGTGCAAAAGATGTGGATAAAGCTTTAAAGACTTCAAATCATCATCTGCCTCTTTGTATTTATTTTTGTTTTGTTTGTTGTTGTTGTTGTTGTTGTTGTTGTTGTTGTTGTTGTTGTTGTTGTTGTTGACTATGATAATGGCAGCAACAGTGCTGTAGTTGTGAAATTTGAAATCTTAAATATAATTAAACGTGGAACTCATTCAGATAGTTACGAAAGGCCTCAGCATACTGACTACATTTTGATTTGTAATGATTTCGTACTGGTGCTTAAAGATGAGTGTTTATTTTTTTTAAATGACATCGCTCCAATCTATTAACAGTTTAAAGGCTTGATCATGCTTACCGTTTCTTCAGTACCTTGCACCAGAAGTGTTGCTGAAGAAACCATATGATAAGACAGTTGACTGGTGGTGCCTGGGTGCAGTGCTGTATGAGATGGTTTATGGCCTTGTAAGTATAAATATTGTTGTATACTTTACTGTATTTGTCTTTTCCTTTGATGTTAGTAGATACAAGTGATGGCTTGTACCAAACTTTACTTTTCTAGATTGTTGTTAAATGACTATTTTAATGTGTGTTCCGGGTTGTGTCTGCAACTGGATGTGATTTCATTTCTGTAGCAGTTTCTTTTGAGCAGGAGACAAACCTCCTTTTGACCTTCAAAGATTTGTGGCAATATGTGTGTGTGAGAGAGAGAAAGCGAATGAGAAACTGCAATGGACCACTCAAGCAGCGTAGCCTAGAACTGCTCAAGAACTCAAACATACATGTTTGTACTAGAGGAATTCACATAATTCAAAACCAGGTACTAAACAATTCAAATGTAACTTTTAAAAAAACAATGATTGTCAAATATTGCCATCAAAGCACATATTCATTGGCACATCATGGTTAAATACACATGGATAGTGATGCAGATTTCAGATTTCTGCACATTAGTGCATGAGTATGATAATAGCAGGGTGTAAGATCAAAAGAACTGTTAAATAGCATAACCAAAATTACTATTTTACCATCCTTACTTTTGTCAAAGTTATGAAGCAGTCTATAATTGTTTTGAAGCATCATTAAGAACAAATGTGATGTTTAGTTACATTTTAAATGTAAGTAGTATATAATGTAAAGCACAGAGAGCCAGCAACCTGCTAGGGTTCTGTGCTATAAGAGCATACTTTGCTATTAATAATCAATTGTTTAATATGTTATTTACTTGTCAAAATACCCCACTTACGGAGCCTTGCCATGTTTTGTCTTATATGAATAAAAATAGTTGCATGGCAGGGATAAGAGACTTGTTCAACAAGAACATATGTTTGAGGTCAACCCTTATGTTGCCATATGACTTCATTGGGTGGAGTGAAAGGCCAGATTATTAGCGTTTATTTGATGCAAATGACCATGATATATGAGGTATTTAATGTTTGATGGAAAGAGTGATGAACTTGACAAATAGCTAAGTTAGGTTTATTGTGCTGCTGTTTTTTATGAGATGTTAACTGCATAGACAACAGTGGTAGAATATTTGTTCTGAGGGTGCTCATCCTGTTCACTTGAGATAAGACAATCCCTGTAAATAAACCGAGATTATCAGCATAAAGAAATAATTTTTGGTAGCACTTTTTTAAAAAAGATTTTTTTAAAGTACAGAAATTATATTTTGCTGACAGCCTCCATTCTACAGCCGGGACACCACAGAAATGTATCAGAATATCCTGTACAAGCCTCTTCGTCTGCGTACTAATGTTTCAGCTGCAGGTCGATCTGTCCTTGAAGGGGTATGTCCTTTAAGCTTCAAAAACATTGCTGCAAGTCATTATCACTGAATAGGATACTGGCTGTCTAGAAGATAAAATTAAACGTTAATAGTATTATATTTTTGTTATTAATTTGTCTTTAGCAGCTTATTGTTCATTTTATATGTAGTCTAGTGTCCTTTGTTGCTTTATGTTTTGTAGTTCGAATGGGAACAGTTCAGTTATGAAACTTAAGGAATAGTTGTCAGCTTTACTTCAGGTCTTCACACTATAGGTCCTCCCCTCCCCGTGTACACTTGTGGTTTTTCTTTTTTTTAAGAGCATCTGACATGCAGGTAGGCAAATGGACAATCAACTACTGTTCAGACACAGTACTGTCAGTAGAGGTTGCTTTTAATGATTTAATATATGATAAACTTTTAATGGAAAGTGTTACCCTTATGATTATATTATGATGCAGTTACTGCAGAAAGAGAAGGAAAAGAGACTTGGAGCTAAACGGGACTTTGAAGAGATAAAACATCATGATTTCTTTGCGGACATTAACTGGAATGACCTTGATAGTAAGAAAATACCGCCACCATATAATCCTAATGTGGTAAGAATTTTACTACAGTAAAATATTTAATATATTTAATGCTTCAGATTATGGACTATATACTTTATAATTTCTGATCATTTCACCACATTTTAACATTGATGACTTTACATTAGCTTTATGAACCAAGCAGATAATGCCTTATTAAAGTTATTGGTTATCTATTCTGCCAAAAACTAACACTGCATAGAGAAAAAACATGATCCATTATGGTTTGCTTAGATTTATACCCTATTTGTTTATATGTGGTAACATGACCTTAGTGAATAATGTGAATTTGCGACCAGATATTAAGAATAAAGCATCCTACTGATAGGCGTGTTTTAAGCCTTTAATTTCCTTTTTGTAAGTGTTGGTGATCTTTAACTTGTTTTAACAGATGTATTCTTTCAAACTATATGCAAATGTACCAATTGCATGTGTATCTAGTAATTTGATTTCAGATTTAATAAAATATTTGTTCATCTCTTAAGGCTGGTTTGTTGGGGGTTTTTTCCGGTGGTGGTGGTGGGGGGGAGGTTTGGTTAAATTCATTCTGGTTATCTTTGAAATATTTTTAAATAGCTTTGCTGATATATGTTGTTTTTTTAATTATGTAGACTTTATATATATATATTTTTTCATTTTTTTTATTTATATTTACTTGTGTCATAGAGTGACCAGCTAGACCTCAGGCACTTTGACCCGGAATTTGTTCGTGAACCTGTTCCTGGTGAGAAATCATAGTCTTTGGTTAAATTTAAAGACCTCTTTGCCATTTCCTTGCAACTTATCATTGCCTTTCAAATTTTTTAGTTACCCACATTTTATTGGAATTTTCATAAATCCATTTTTGTGAATCTATAGATACAAATAAATAATGGATACACATTTCTAGAGGTATATTAAACTTTCAACAAATGAAGTGAAAAATAATTTCTAAATGTGAAAATATTGTATCCTAACGCTTTTGGTACATTTTTTGGATGATCATAAAGAATGATCTTTTCAAGAAAGCAGTGCTACTGGCCTAAGAGCATTACAGTAGATTTCCTCTTTTCTCTTTGTCTACAGCCTCCGTTGGAAAGTCAGTGGGTAGCAGCTATAAACTAGTCAGTGCAAGTGTTATGGAGGCTGATGGTGTCTTCGAAGGATTCTCTTACGTTCCACCAGCTGAAGATGCCTTTCACTGATGACTGTCTGGAGCTGTTAGCAGCATATTCATTGTGTATGTGAAGACATGCATGAGCACCCTATGTGAATTGTAATTGAGCTCTTGTAAAGACAGACCAGGACCATGACTACTCTAGTACAGCTTTGTGGATTGCCATTACCAGTTTAATTTTCCTGATTTTAAGAGTCAGAATGACTGCTGAAGGTGGGAAGGCAGAAACTGTCATATCACAATTGAAACATGACTATGTGCTAAGTCAGATGCCAGTTTCTTCTTCAAATTGTGCCTCTGTTAAAAATATTTCTTGTTTTATATTGGCAAGAATTACTCCTGGTCATAAACCGAAAGCTTTTCTTAAATCAGTGATGATGCTCTGAAACACTAGTTTTAATAGCATCTTTGGGACATTGAGGAAATGTAAAGAATTTTGTACAGATTCATTCATTTCAATGATGATGTCGTGCTCTAATAATCTTATTTATTGTATTAAGAACCCCACTCATCAGTATCTTAAAAATGACAACATTGAAAGTATTCATTGTTAAAATTTTCACCTGGCTGGAGACAGAAGTGTGCTTATGGAAAAATTTTTGAAGTATTTATTATCTTTATGTGATAGACATTAGTGAGATTATGAAAGTGTGTCTATGATGATTACAAGTTGATATGATTATGTGATTTTAAATAATTCACATTTACAGAACATTTACAATATAGTATCAGGGAAATAATGTTTTTGTATAATTTATGTGACTAATTATCCCCAGTAGCAATTACATGTGTTTTTTCTTAAGCCTGTATGGTAAACTGTTATCAGTACTCCTATACTAGAACCATTTCACATATATAATTTTTAAGTTGCAGGTGATTGTTAATGAATGACTCAGTCTCTTAAGTTATTTTAATTTTTTTCAAATAGCATCTAAACTTAACAGAAAATATGTACTTGAATAATGCATTGTCAAATAATTATTACTGAAAATTCACATTGATATGACTGTAATGGGGATATGCTTAAAAACACATTTTTAACAAAACAAAATGTTTATTCCGATTACAACGAATGTAAAGCTGATCTGAACATTACATTTTAATAAAACAGTCCCAACGCTAGGCTGCTGAGATTGATATTGCTGATATATTGATTTTTACAATGGTGAATGAAGAATAAGATCACCAACTGAGGGAACAATCAATTTTACTATTTTCTGCTATAATGTACATAGAAATCCCCTTAGTTTTCATCAAATTGTTGCAAGCAGGAAAGTACAATTTAAAAAAAAATTTCCCGTCACCTTTCAGGTCTCTGGGACCATGACAATTTCACTTTGATCAAAAAGGTTGTTTCAGTGAACATTCATAATCTTGTGTGTTCTTGTTTATAGAAACCAATTTTCTGTGATTTTTACTAAATAGGCAAGAGCATGTATGGCTACTCCACACAGAGTGTAGTCCATTACTATTACAGGATGTGCTGTTTGTTTAAATACAAAAGATTGATGGTCTTTTTATCACAGGTTTGTTACATGCCATGTTAAATACTTACCATGTTTAAAACTTTCAACAGTTTTTTTAAGATGTCCAAATCCTATGTGTTATCAAATACAAGTATTGATAGTAACAGATTGTAAGTACTAGTAAAACCTTCTCATTAAGACCTTCCATACTGTGACTTCTTTGTTAGATAGACCCACAAAAATGTTCGTTTACATATTTTTGTAATCTGCTCTTTTGTAATTAGGTGCACAAAACATAAGTGCAGAAATTTATTGTTCCGCACTTCCAGCTATCACAGCTGAAGCACAAACAGTGCACACTTCCGCTGTAAATTGATGAAAGTTTTCAGGCCAACCTGAAAGTTTGTTCAGAAAGGAGCCATCTATTTCCAAAACATTCCCCAATTGAAGCAAGCACAAACGTGGTATAAGTATCTAATAATAAAAATATTACTTGATAATGTCACACATAGACAAAAGTGGGCCCACTGTAGAGTTTCAGTAGAGCAGATCAAATTAGGACAAAAATTAAAAGCATTAAACAGTCTCAAGAGTGCAATATGCATTGTCTGTTACTGTTCAATTGTTGATGCTGTATTCAAGACACAGGCATGATATTGTTTTCTGTTGTGATGTTTTTGAGTAAATTTTCCAGAAAAAATGGTTATTTTTGTAAAATGAAGCCATGCCTGTTGAAAATTTTATTTTAAGTTGCTCAAGCAGTTGAACATGGGGTAGTAGTATAGGCAGGCATTTCTTCCTCACACAAAGTTGTGTTAGGTTTTCCATTTCTTATGCTTTTGCAAAGTAAAGTCATTTTATTTCAGGAGTTTGACAGTTGATACAAATATTCATGCCTTCATCTGTAATTGTATTCCACTCAAAGAATGGCTTCTCAAAAGTGGTTTTGAGTTGATGTGGAACATAGCTTACCTCTCTTGTTAACATCTCTTGTTCATCATTTTAAATACTAAAGCATGGATGTATCATGTTTTAAAATGGGGTGACACATTTTTAAAGGAGTTTAATTTTTACATCAAGCTCTTTTCTGGCATCAAGCCAATTCTGGCAATAAAAATAGCAATATGCCATTTGTTTTGCATACAAAAATGACTCAAAAATATTCTTAATTTCTTATTAGTGGCTTAGTAGCACAGTGGTTTTCAAAGTATTTCGGACCACATACCACCTTACCAAAGTAAAAAAAGACGACGGACCACTAAGGCCTAAAATCACTCTGTACCGTAAATTTCAAATTTCAATTGCCGCGTTTGTTTCATTACAATTCAAAACTAAATGTACTTTTGTGACAGTATTATAGCAATAAGTTTATGTAAAATTACATACTTCGCAAAGTACACATAAAAATTAAAAATAAGGAAGTGCACTGCATTGCTATAGGTAACTGATGACACGGTTAAATGATGCAATGCTTACACTGTGATGTAGAGACCTAGTTGGTAAGTGAGCATTTTATACCAACGAGCATCAATAAAATTAAAACTCGTGTGAAATCAATACTGGACTAATTAGCATATCATATCTCAAAAATATCATATCTCTTTGCTAACATATGATGACTGTCTGCCGTGGACCACCTGACTTATGCGTGCAGACCACACTTTGAGAACCACTGTACTAGCAGATATGCAACTAAGCAAATATTTGTTGAACAATGGAGATAACTGTGACAGATTACATAGGACAGGAAAAAGTGCACTGCCAGAAAACCTACCACCTTGATTGACAACATTTGAAATGTCTTGAAGCAATCTTGAAACAGTGCTTCTCATAATTTATTTAACACAATCTTACCAAAGTTGTGGGCTGTTCATTCTCATTAAGACTTTGAAGCTTCCCATGCAAACTGAACTAAATTCATGAATGTTAAATAGAATGATTAAGTATCAGGCCATTGACATTTTGTAGAATAAAGATCTCTGAAAGCAAATGCTGATGTCAACAAACTACCATACTTCACTGAAACTAGAGACCCTCATAAACCATGTCAACCCACCCATGTGGACCACCAACCAGAATAGTATTGGCCTTACCTTGACCATGCTGTCCCACATAAGACTACATCATGCCAACACTGAAAGTCAAATCAACCCAGGCCCAAAAGACCAATTGATTACTGATGACACAAGCAACTATTAACATCAGATATTACCAACAGAGCCATGGGTTGTTCAAACAAGTTCAGTCATCACCTTACTAAACAAAAATGGATAAATTGGCTGTGCACAGAGAACAAATCTCAAAATCACACATAAATGTAATTTTTTTCCTCAGTTTTTTTAAGAAGCCTTTTTGTCATTTATTCTTTAGTGTACAGATGTTTTGTTAACATCAAACAGGTGTCACTGTTCAGGCATTTATTTAGCCTGGACATGGATCGATTTAACTTTTAATGTGATAATGTTGTTTTACGTGGGATGATAATTATGGTCATGGCAGGATTGATTAGATGTGGAGGGTGGGGGTTGAAATGACCAGCCCCCATTCATCCAATTAGTCATTCCTTGACCGGCACCTGTTGTTAGGGAGAACACATGGATAGATGTGGCAGCTGACAGAGCCTGCCACTCTTGCCTATTTTGGGTGATAGGGAAAAAGTCTTGTACAGGATGACCACTCCAGTCTTTGATGTTTGTAAGCCAGTTGAAGGATAGTCTTCGACAAGGTGTTATGCCATGTTACATGGATAGAAGACCAGCTTATGTCGCTTTATAATTGTGCTTACGTCGCTTGACTGTTGAAAGAAGAGGTTCCTGGTGTCCTATGAGTGTGGCAATCTTGTTTCTTACAAAGTCATTGGTTCTGTGTTCTGCATAAGATCTGAAGAAGCCTCTGCAGGCACTTGTTTTCAAATGACTAGATTCTCCTTTCTGTTTTGGCGAGCAGAGCCCATATGTCACATTCATAGAGCAGGTTCTGTACTACCAGAGATCTGTAGAGCTTGTACTTGGTAATGAACCTGATCTTGTGGCTATGCCAGATCCTATCCAACAGCCATCGCGGCTGTTGCTGTTGCGATCCTGATGTAGATATCTGACATGTACTTGAAGCTGCTTACCCCTTCAAGGTGTACCCCGTTCATATAGATATCTGATTTACCATTGATCATAACTTTGCTCTTTTCAGTGCTTGTCTCCATTCCATATGTGTTTGAACTGTCTATCAGTCTTTTGGTAAATTCTTGCAGTTTTTTCTTGCCATTCATTTTCATCATTCTTTACCAATCGATCATTATGAAAATAAATTTTTGTGACTGTGCTCTATTGTAAAATATACATACAGTGCATTTTGAGCGAGCATCTACCATGGTACACATGTATTGATTAACCTTATCTGGAAGAGTTATTTCCCTATACATCTTCAATCAAACGCAACAGTTGTGGGATAAGCAAGCATAGTCGAGTGAAAACCTTAAAGAGAAGCACTATGAAATGGTTTTTAATAGCTTTCATTTCAACCATTTGAATTTATCAGTGTTTGAAGTCATGGAAGTAATGAATGCAAACTGGTCAATTTCCCTGCTACTATCCCTCTCAGTTACCACCTCATTTGGTGGATTTTTAGCAAATCTTAATAGGGTCTACTGTATTATTACAGAATACTGTTTACCGCTTTTCTGTCTCACTCCTCTGTTGTGTTATTTTCATTAACTGATTTTAGATTGATAAAAATTAAAAATCACTAGAGTCAATCCCTGGAGTTAAAATGTTTCTTGCAAAAACAAGACTTCTTTAATTTTAAGTTACCTCTTTAAGTTACAAACTTCACCTTTTGCCCGTGCTCAATATGTGGACTGCTAAGGAGAGCAGTATGCTCTTTGCTGCACAACCTGACCCTATTCATGGATGCCATAAGTGTTGCCAACTTCAGTCATGGCTTCCATGAGTTCTGCTGGCTGCTGAAACTATAGTCACAAGGCAAAATATGGTTTTTCATCAGCAGCTTCCCGGCCATATGGTATATTGACTAAGGAATGAATCAACTCCAGGTGGCATCATTTTGGTTTTAAGATTCACAACTTACAGCAGCAATATGTCCGTTAAACATGTTTTCTCTGTTGCTTTAAACAGAATGTTATGGCAGATGCTGTATTGTAGTGGTACAGAAACCAGAGGGATAAATGAGGCAGCTGCCCCTTCAAAAACGATACAAGGAGACAAAAATGTGAACGTTGTTCACTGTCAGCATGGGGCTTGCCCCCTCCCCCCCACTCCCAAAAAAAAAGCCGAGCATCTTCCTACACCACCATACTACTTCTGCTACCTGTTTAGCACAAGTCAGATTTCACCGGCATTTTTACAGTATTTTCAGTTGTTTATATTTCAAAATTTTAAATAAAAGGAAACTAACAATATTTGAAATTTTTTACAAGCATTTTTGTCAAATTGAAATTTCAAAGTTAATTTACTGATTGTATTGCTTTTATAACTTTTAAAGAACTGGCAAAATCCTTCCAAGGAACTCAGGAGTTATGTTTACTTAATCATTTTGCTTGGAACCCCAGCAACAGCAGACCAAATTGAGGGTTGATTGCATTTGTTAAGTTTCATTGGTATTTGCTTAGTTACTTAAAAGCTTAAATATTGTTAATATTATATTTTAGCAGTACATTTATCAGTAATGGGTTCATTCTGACATGTAAATACATCTCTGTCGGACTGCTTTGTTGGAGACAAATGTTTGGTGTTAACTTCTAGAATGAAGCCAAAGCACAAATTTGCTTCAAAAGAAGAGTAGATAATGCAAAATTTCAAGCTTTTTGGTCTGTTGCATTTTCAGTTTATTGCCTCATCATGGAAAGTGGAGGTCTATGACTTTTGCAAAACAAAAGAAATAAAAAGTAACTATATGTACTTCTGATAAGCATCTATAAAGGACATAACCTTCAACCTTTCCCATTCCCTTTATTGCAGTTCTATTTGGCAATCAATCACATGGTTTCATCAAAAGTCCAAGATCACAATTATAAAGAATATGTCACAAAGATTGCATTTTGCTTTCTGATGTTCAGAATGATTTATTTTGATAATCAAAATGTGTTTCATGGATTCAAGTACATATATTTCAACTTAAGAAATACTTTTCCTGCTAGTCGTCTTTATTTCATGTACAAATACTCATTTCATTTTCTCCTCATCATAATCCTATGACACTGAAAAAAATTTTTTAAATGCTAAAAAAAAATCATTTATTGAAACTAATGAAGAAAATGCTTGGAAATTGAAGGTGTCAGCACCTGCACTATTCATTCTTTTGTTAGATTATGGTGGAAATAGGAGCCTGTACAAGAATGTAACTTATAGGAAAAACACAGAGGATTTTATTCCCAATGTTGTCACTCTTGGATTTATTAGTTGTGTGTATTTATATATATAATTTTTATCAAACTGTTGTTGATGGAATACATGCCTGGGGTTATACAGTGCTAATTAAAGTGACATTCTATTAACTGGATTTAGCAGTCATTTTAAACTTTCTTATAGCAAACGCTTAAGTGAATATTCTGCCAGTGAAAATGAGAATTCGATGATTACAGGTGACTTGCAATTTGCAGAAAGGGATGTATTCCAGGAGAACTGCGTATGATTTAAAATTTGAGTAATGTGAAAAACCATCTCCTTGTAGGCAATAATGGTCACTTTTTCCAACCTTTTGGAATTGATTTTGGTTCATTCCTATCTCCCATGCCCCCACCCCCCTCCAATCTCTCATGCTAATGCTTGATTGATCATTCTATGAAGCAAGCACTTACAGCTTTTGTTCTGAGGATACAGACTTTTGAACCTGTTTTGGATCAATTGAACTGCTTACATCTTTGGCTAGTAGTACAACACTTCAACACCTGCACATGGGTAATAATAAACATGTGATTTATATAGTGCTCATGAAGGAGGATGCTCTCAAATAGGAGACATAAAATACAAAGGATGGAAGGAGAAACAATGCAGACAAGTAATTAAAGACAAACATAGACTGATACTATTGATAGATATATATAGTTTTAACTTATCTATCAAGGGTCATGTCTGCAGTTATGATGAATCCAAGATTTCAGATAAACGACTGATGGTGATGGTGGTGAGGCCAGATTGAAGCAATTAACAAAGCGTGACTAGGTAACTGACACCATGTGTGCTTCTCACCCTAGTCAAACAATTCTTTTCTGTGATAAGCAAGGATAGGGTATGAGGAACTGAATTCAGTAAGAATAAGGAAATAAAGCAGGGATGGGGAACCTTTTTTTTTTTATTCAAGGGCCATTATATATATATAACATCATTTGTGGGCCATACAAAATTTTCTACTTAAAAATAAACTTGCTCTATTTGGTCAAGCTGTGGTTTTGCAAACACTTTTGCAGTGAGTACAATCCCAGCCTGCCTATCACTACAATCCACGTTTTGGATTAGATTAGATGTGTGAAAAATGTTCTACTCCTATCAAAAGCATAGTGAAGCAAACTATCTGGGAGTAACTCTGTCTGTGAGCTTGTAAAATATATGTTTATAATTAGACAATTCCTTGAGGAGACAGTATATAGTAGCAAAACCTTTTTTGCCCTAATGTACAGTTTCCTGTTTATGGCTGTGGAGTGAAACTATATTAATAATAATCATGACTATTTAACAGACACATATCTACCTCTTCCTGATGGAAGCTTAGTATTTCTGCAAGTTCAAAGTAGTAACTTTTTATTTTTTTGTATTGAAATGTTTTCTACAAATTGTGAAACACTTTATTTCAAATGTACATACTTTGAATAATGTTGAACTGGCTATACTTAACATTTACAGCTGGCAGACCAAACCACAAGCCATACACTTGGTGCTTCAATACTCAACACTGTTGGATCCTAGAGATACTAGAACCTTCAGTGAAACAGTCAATACCATACTAACATTATGTTCAAACTGTAGGTTTTTTTTCGCGGCCAAAAATACTTTGATGTCCTGGAACAAGGGTGTTGGAGCCCACACTAATCTCAAGGCCAGTTTATATATATATAGGGTACGTAGTTCGATAAGAACAGTAGAAAGCGAGACAAAGGACATCGTAACCACCTGGGCGCAACTAAAGGGGGCTGCCAAAAACTGGGTCCGCTGGCAAGGTACTGCTGCGGCCCTATCCTCAAAGGAGCAACAAGAAATAAACTAAACTATGTAGTTCGATACCCAGAAGTTTTGTCATCAACTTCAATGAGGTCATACAGGCAGGCAATGAAGGCAATTTGGAAAAGCAGGTTATGTTTTTTAAGAAATTAATTTTGGGTCTGCATCTAAAATCATCAATTTTTACTCTTTCTACTGAAAAAATTTGCATCTGCTACCCATTACAAAAAAATTATTCATCTCAGCTCATTGTGAAAAATGTTTTAACTCATTCAATATGGACACATCAACACAATTGAGCTGTAAAGCCATTTGCATTTGTGGGTGTGAATTGTAGAGTTAAAATACCATACGTGCATCTCCATGTTAAACATCCCCCTCCCCCTTTAAAAACTTCAAAATCCGGAAAAAAGTTGAGGCTATTATAAACCCAAATCATCTAAATAAACTGAAGAACCTCCCAGACAGCATGAGCATTTAATCACTTTATGGGATAGTTAAATATTTTGATTATCATTATGCACTTTCTATATGGTATTTGCGTATGAATCTGACAGAGTGGTAGTGTCGTGGTATTTTTAGATAGGCTCTTAATAGTAGTCTATGTACTATTCTGGGTTTCTAGACAGTATGTTGTGGACTGAATTGGTCTTCAAAATGATATACTGTGCATGATACTGATCTGAGTTTTGTTGTAGGTTTGCTGTCCAACAGTTCTTTTTTTTTTTTTAATTGGAGTGGGGGTACTTCTTTCTTTAACCTTCCAGAACTGAAAGATATGGTTTTTAAAAAATGCTAGTAATATTTAAACAAAATGACGTCTCGCTGACTTAGACTTAATTATGGCTTTATTGCATATTTATACATAAAGTTTGTTACACAAGACTCCTTTTCATAATTAGGAAACTCACTTTGAACTAGCAACAATTTTTGTACAATTCAATGAAAATTGAAAGTATGTTATGATCATACATCTGTGACTTTAGAACTAAATCAAAACCAATGTTTATAAGTGCACAGAAAGTATAAGCAACAATTTCTCTATTAAAGGAAAGGTATGTTGAATTGATACGCGATCACTGTTCCCATGGTTTTCTGCTCCTTCTAAGGTTGGAAGGAGTTGGGGACTGATCTGATGCAACCACTTCTAAACTCATTATTCCAGGAATGGTCCTACCCTTCTGAATACATTTTACAATTTCTGCAAACGAAAGCTCTTCATTGTCGCCCACCAATTTTTTTTCTGAATTGACTTTAACTGGTGATGTGGCATCAGTTGTAGCATCAACGTTCTGAAGGGGGACAGAATCTTCGTTTGAATTCTTTCTTTGTTCCATTGATCATCTAAGTTTGCTGCAATTTATGGATGCTTTCTGTTTATCCTTCTGGTTTGCTTTCATTAGGCAAGAACGACATATCCACGATCTGAAAAACAAAACGTTATTTATAAACTTTCCTTGATTGCTGTCAGGAAGGATGCTTACAAAAATGTACGAAACAAATATATAGTTTTTTTTAGCATAACTTACGTTGAATGACTGGTGCGCACTGTAGGATAGGCTATCAAAAGATGACTTATTCACATCGAGCCATGAAAACCATTCCTGCGCAGGGGATATCATCAAGCATTCGCTTACAGGGGAAATAATTAGAATCAAGTTGGGGAATTTCTGCCGCTGCGTAGTCGTTACATCTTGGTGGTTTTATTTGGACCAACGATTTTCAAATCTCACACGTAGAAAGAGAAAACATTCACGAAGGTCCATGCCTGTATCACTAGAACGAGTGTTCAAAATAGAATTTTTTTTCTGTGGACAGGTATATAGTAAATTAAAGGCAGTAGGGGTACGGTAAACCACGCACATTTCTTGGTCTCTTTAGTGTTTAGTGTTTAGTTTAAAGACCACCCTGAATGGTTTGCGGTTTTTTTTTTGCAGAAATCGGTAGATATAGGAGGTAAACCTAATCTGTAAATTTTAGCCTCCAAAACCGATCCCTTAATTAATTATGAGCTACCAAAGTACGCGATTCGCACCTGCGACCAACAAGCGCCGCTAACAGTGTACTACATCACCAGGTACGTTGATACACCAGTCACAACATTGGAATCAGACCGACAGTTCGGGTTATTCGTACGCTGACAAGTCTACATTTCTCGTGCTAATGAAAGTTTTGTTAGAACCACGAAAATGCAGACTGTCAGCATTCGGATAATCTAAATTCTTGCTCATTCTCTCTCTGTGTTGACTGCTTACCTTGTGAATGGTCCACTCGCGTGACGTGGAACAGTGTTAGGGCGCTCGTTGATCGCAGGTGCGAATCGTAGTGGATAATTAACGGATGCATTTTGGAGGCTGAAATTTATAGGTTAGTTTTATACCGCCTATATCTACTGATATCTGGAAAAAATACAAACCGTTCAGGTTGGTCTTTAAAAATACAGCAAAAGTAATCATTGTGTCGTAACGGTAGCATCGAATAGTGACAGCGATCGGCGGTGGCTATATAGTTGTCTTGCACGCATGTTTTGATGATGCACATTTTGTGGTGTTATTATTCTAGCAACTAAAAAAAAATGTATATGCTTCCCTAGCCATGATTTGAAAAATATCGAACAATCTAATCTGCCAATCAAATTCAGGCATGTTCATGTGTTATGCAATAATGTATATAGTATACTAACTAGGGCAGGTGAAGAAAATCTCTGGGATTAAAACATAACATGCTGCGTTTTTTAAAAGTTCACAACAGCTTATAAAAATCACAGATCATTTCACTCCAGTCAAAAAATCTAAATTTTAAATTTGCGTAATGACTACTTTTCAATACAATGAGTGCATCACGCGACACAATGGTAAAGAGGCATTCATAACTTGTATGGTTATCATGTGTCTTTACAAGCAAGGTTTGGAGAGAGAATCAGCCTTTCCTCCACCAAATTTGCAGTAACAAAACTTGAAGAAGCAGTATTTATAAATGTGCATTTATTACAAATGAGAATACACTTCATAACTTTATAGCATTTTATACTGAAAAAATTCTACACTAGATTTTACTACATGATTGACATCGAGGTAAAAGAATTACATCCAAGGAATAAGATGCTTGTATTCTTGCTTTATATTGCTACGTTCTTGTGGAGGTGGTAAGTAGGGAGTTACACCTTTTCTCTTTCTGTCAAGCACAACAAGGCGCTGCAAAGAGAATGTTAATAAATCTCAATATACTCTATTGCAAAGTTACTACATTTACTTAAATAGGTTCAAAATTAAGTCTGCCTAATGAAATAGATCGGCATTTTAATGATTCAGAATTAAGAGCTAACCCTATTTTTCTTTTATTTAAAAGAACACCAACATTTTAGTTGTTCATACTTCTAGCAACGGCATTTAGCTTTTATTTTCGTCTACTACATATAAATGTTACACTCCCAAGTAATGCTCGTTTGCTGCGAGCAATTTTTGAAGATTAGAACTATTTTTACCCTCCTCTGCCCAAACAATTCTTAAAACAAATATACTTAAAGAAAGTCGTTGTCGCATACCCAGAATTCCCTGCAGTTTCTGTAGTTTTGAAAATGCTTGTTGCATTTATCTCTGTCATAGCCATTATCATCAAGGCATTTCAAACTCATTTCTTGTTCCTGAACAAAACAAAGATATTTTATTCAAAATGGAAAATCTGTTATCACTAAATAAAGAAAACAAAGCACTCATGAAAAATAAGATTGTCTTTTTAAAGCATATTAATTTCCCTTGAGACTATTATATAGTTTATATAATTAGTTTAAGCTGTCAAGTTTTATCTGGTTCCTACTGGTCTTCTGTATTCTTCTGTTACCAGATTTGTCTTTAAATTGATGGAGAGAGTTAAAGTCAGTCTAAAAACAAAATTTGTTACTACACCACAAGCATTAATGCAAGAATAGTCCCATAACCATTGAGCAGTTATCTTGCAGCCACCCTTTCATGAGGCCAGTGCCTAACGCTCAGTCATTACCTTTCCTTCCTCCACCTACTAAAGGAGTCATCCAATAACGTGAGTGGAAAATAATGTACTGCATGGATTTTTAATCACCTGGTCACTATGCCTATTGCCTTAAATGTCAGTCCTCCATCTTGTCAGCTATTTGTTCCTCTGTTATTTCCCTTGTGTTCAATGGTACATATCCTGCCTATCTATGGCTTTCTCTTTCTTGCATGTATGTAGAGGGCCTTTGTTTTTACTTTTGGCGCTCAAAACACATCAGTGCAGACCTGCTGGAGAAAGGCAAAAAAGGTGCTCAGGAATGATTGGCTAGGGTTAAAGTTGAAAATTGCTGAAGCCACACAGGAGCATTGCAGAAAGTTTGCGAGGGGTATAAATGGGCAGAATTGAGACGGGGATGTATCAGTCACTAACAGAAGTGTGATGTATGGTTCCCTGATAATGACACAGACACCAAGACTGACAAACCGACAGTATCACCAATCACCAGAGCAATCACATCAGCAACACCAATGGTAAAAGGAAATGGTAAGGAGAATAGATATGCTGGCCAAGCTTGGTAGACCAAAGATTGTGATCAGGCAATTAAACACAGAAAACATTAGCTAAAGATTTTGAAATCCACAAAACTATACAATATATAAATGCTAAGTTTTTAGCAATAAGCACTACATGTATCTCCAAGCTGAATCAGAGGAATGGCACAGATAAACCAGAATCACTAGACCTAAATGATTTATGGAAAATGGAAAAAGATTTAAAGACTTAATCAAGGACTAAGGTCCACCATGCCCATCTTGCTAAAAGAAGGTACCAAATATGAGACAAACCTAGAAAAAGAAAATCTCTTGGCTGAACATTTTCAATAAACCAGCTCAGACTCTAGATCCAAACTTGAAGATATGCGGAGAACAGGCTGAAACTAAACAATGGAAGAGCCTGAGCAAGCCCTATCAACAAGTTAAAATCTGTCCCAGGCCCAGATCTCATCACTTACCAAACACTCAAAGCTGCCACCATAAAACTAAACACCTTACTTTAGAGCTCTTCAATGACATCCTTGATAAAAGTTGTTTCTCTAACATATGGAAAAGGGCCACAGTAGCCCCCATCCCCAAACCAGATTAACAAAATCAGCCCCCATCTGGCTACAGACCAACAGCTTACTTAGAAACTACACAACAATTCTCTCTACACCTGCAGCTGAGATTTTTTAGCATCATTAGTAAGACTTGCTTGCTCCTCTGCACACCAACCTGACGTCAGTCCCTTAACTAGTGTGTTGAGCAAATGTCTCAAAACCTTTAGTTTGAGGAATAAATGTTGTCTTTTGACTACAAAATAATTTTCCATTTGGACTGGTCTTAAAAGGTTGCTCATCACATATACCATAGTTAAGATATATAACTTATGGGTCAAAAAAAAAAAAAAAGCAAAACAATCTTATCTCTCTTGCACATTCAGCTTCTTCAACATTATATGCTCTGCTTCGTTAAAATACCGCACGTTATTTCTGTGCAGTGCGGTCTACACACTATGCTATGTTGTTTTTTAAATATCAGTCATCAAAAAATGACTTTGTTATGTGTCGACTAGCTAAAAATTCAGTCATTGAAAGTAATCGTGATAATTTGACCTCTAGCATTAGCAGACGATGCCGGATCAGGGTAACTTACTGTTATACATGGATGTTTCTCCTTGTCTAGCTGCCTAGAGGCTTTCTCAATTCCATGATTACAGTTATGATCTTTCCGATTCGATGAAGACTTTTCAGTAATTGCTGACATACTAGCTCGTTTTCATTTGATACATTATACTACAATTACGTCAACCCTTGCTGAGCCGCCAGACTAGTGGCTGCCATCTTGATTTTACATCACTTCCCATTCGTATCCCAGAAGTTAATCTGGTGAATGGTGTTGTCTGGGAAGATGACTTAAATCTTTAACTAAAACTAGGGTTGCATTTACCAGTTTTTTGTCATCACGAGGTAAGTAGGAGGTGTGATGAAGTTATTTTGTGCACAAGCTATACTTTCTTGGTTTAAATTGTGTGGTCAGCACTACCTCCGACGAGAGGTTTGGGGACTTTGGTCGACCTTGTACCCTGTTGGGGCCCCTTTGTGCCTGGCTTTAAAAGATTTGTTCTGCAGTCTTCGGCATAACTGCAGGGCCTTTTACGGGATATTGGGAATTAGACCTTCAGCTTATTAAGTTTTGCGAGTGCAAGATGGAACATCGAAAACATTCCACACTGGAAATCGTACAACAGTTCCATATAGTTTATAGCCCAAATGACAATGTTTATAACTAACATTTAAAAAGAAAAAAAAAAAACTATAATCGACATCAGCGGAAAAACTAATTTTCAGTTTAAAAGAACTGCAAGGATTAGTGTATAATCATTATGACAGTAGATTTCCTTATTCTGTAAATACTTTATTGCTGTTATAGGAAAGGTAATGAAATCCTCAGAGTTTTATGCTCATGAAAAAAAAACCCCAACTTTTCAATCATAAAAGAAACTAGGCTGGTTGATAAAAAAAATTAAACTATGCACCTTACAATTCTTATATCCAAAAGTTACAAACTTGTTACAGACGTAGTTATGTGAGCTGTACACATGTGTGTATATATGTTAAGAACAAGGTTTGACTCCTGTGGGGGAAACAAATACAAATTCAGACAGGGTTCTGGTAGCAGTGAAAGCAATGTATGTAACCATGGGAAAGACAGAAACAAAGCTATCAACTGAATGGATGTTGAGTGGTTTATTCTAAGGTGGATGAATTCTTAAGTGAGAATAAATTTATTTTAAGAATAGCAGAACTAAAACCTAGCATCATTGCACTAAATGAAATGAAACCTAGAAAAATCAGCGGTTTTACCAGATAATTGAAATACAGCAGGGATAATAACTTTTTTCAAGGAAGATTTTAAGTCTAATCCTGGTAATTATAGACCAGTAAGATTAGTGTGTATTGTGTGTACAATTCTGGGGAGTGTGGTCAGAGATGCTCTAGTTAAACATTTTGATAATAAAGTATACATAGCATGATGGTATAGTTTCAGGGGTAATAGGTCTTTAGAGTTACTAGAAATCATGGCGAATATAACCTCATTATTGAATGAGACCAAGGACACAAATATACTTCGAGAGACTGTTAGTCAAATTAACATCATGTGGAGATTGGCTTAGATTAGATGGTTAAAAGCTTTTTATAGGTAGGACACAACATGTTAGGGAAGGATCTGTAATATTAAAGCCAAAGTTATGTGTGGAATTCCTCTGGGAAGCATTTTAGGTTTGGTATATTGATTACAGTTTAGCAATTTACAGCACTTGTAAGTTTTTGCAGATAGCGAAATATATAATAATACATTAACACTTTGAGGACCGTAAGGATTGTACCCATATAATTTTAGTTATTCTGATATAAATAAAATAAAGGGGTAAAATGACCTGTAGATTCCAAAAATGTTTATTTGAAACTGAAATTTTCTCTTAGATCCATCTTTTATGCATGTAATGTGATTTATGAATGATACTTCTCAAAACAGCTAAGTGATGTTGTGTAGTACAAACGAAAATGTATACAGACCTATAGAGAATGTCACACATATTGTCAGCCCTGCTTTCAGTTTTGTCCTTTGCACATTGACCTCTTGAGTTTTTCTTCTTTGACCAACTTATGCTCAGGTCATAGGGTTGGCATGATCTTTTGCTGCTTTGAACAGGTCCTGATGGAATACTTCTTTTCCTGTTTGTGTAAATTCCAATGAGCGCTCTTGGTATCATTTGTCTGTACTCAAGCTGTGATATCCTCTTTTACTCAGGATCAAATTTCTGATTCATCTACATATAAATACAAGGAGCATTTTCTGATCCACCAGATCTATGCCTCCCATAAATTTGCTGTAGGCAATGATAATTTCAGGACAAGGCACTTGACCCAGGTAATATCATTTGCTGACAACATGGGGCTTTCTCTGTGTTTCATATCATTTTCTTGAGATTTTTTCAATATGTTTTCCTATCAAAACACATAGTTCCGCACAAGTATATTTCCTTTTCTTGTGACTTTAATTGAAGCAATGGTGAATTGAAGAAATTATAATTGTAAACCTCACAACAGTACCAATGCTCTAGTGGTTTAGTCAGCACATCAGCCACTCTCTTTCCTAGTCCATATTCCGTTTCAGTTTTCTTCCCTATGTACAAGTAGAATAGTTACTGGTGACTGGTTTTCGAATCACACCAGTACCACATCTTGAATTCTTATTTTATTGGGTTTTTATTTATTGCTTCATTGTGTTGTACCCCTTGAATTTTGTCAAGTGTTCATCAACTGATTGTTGTTTTGCTTGGGTTTCGTACATTTTGAAAGCATCGAATAAAGGGATCTGTTCTCAGAAGCATCTCTCCATTGCAAAGTGTAAGGCATTAAAACTACTTCAAAGGAATTCTGAGGTAACACATTAGCAACATATGACACCTGGAGATTCAGTGGGTTAGTAGTCCCTCAAGGATGGAACCACATGATATCCCATTATAAAATTCATTCCCAAGAACGCACATATTTCTTGCAGATCAGTTTAGAAACAAATTCTGTTCGTCTACATGTACTTTTCTCATCAACAAGAGCTATTAAGCCAGAAAAATCACAGGATTTTTGAAATATCTCAAAGGCATTGGTTTCTTCATTTCGCTCATTGTTGCATATTTCTAAAACATGAAGGATAAAGGCGCAACATAAAAGTATGGCCCATAGGGATGGATATATGTGCCACAGCAAAAAAATCAAATAATTTTCGAAAACCAGCACAACAATCCTGAAGCAAAAAACAATTAATACATTATATCAGTGACAACCCCAAGGAAAACCAGTGTCAGTTTGACCACTTGCCACACCGTTTTTTCGTAAAAAAAAATCAAATTTCATTTTTCTGGGTGGGTCTTCAAATTTAAAATTCCTCTCAATCTGACAATGAAACTAATGCAAACATATCGAAACCAGCCTTATTTATATAAAGTCAGTGACATACTATATGGTTTCATAAAAATTTGGCTTCTCTATGTTGTTTCAGTTGCATTTGGAGTCCATTTAATAGTATGGGACAAATATGTCCCTTGGTCCTCAAAGGGTTAAATAGAACAATGATTCAAAGTGATATTGATAAATTGCAAGAGTGGTATGAAAGATGCAAATCATGCATATAGGTAAAAATTATCCAAGATGCACATACAGTATAAAAATGGATAATGAGGTTCAGATAATAAAAGCAATTGACGAAGAAAAGGACTTGGGTATCAATTTTGATTGAAAGTTGCCTTTTGACTTTAACTTTGAGAGATTGATAGGCAAGGCAAATTAAATAGTTGACATAATTGAGAGGACATTTAAGTGTGTGGGTAGGGAGACATTAAAAGATGTACAATAGATTTTGTCCATCAATATACCTGTGTATTGTCTAGCCCATAACTAAAAGAAAAAGGTAGTCGATATTAGTGGAAAGATACAGACATGCTATCAATAAGACTAAATTGCTAGTAGAATGTAGGCATCTATCTTACTCTTGAATTGAAGTACTTAGGCTTCCAATCTTTAAAGGGAAGGAGAATCAGGGAGACCTTATTCAGATGTTTAAGATATTTCGTGGATGCAACCACATTGATGTATTTTCTTCTCACCACAAACTAACATTATTAGAAAATCAGAAATGTTATCAGATGTAGTTCTGCTAAATACAAATACAATTTTTTACAACGAGATATTGCTAATTGGAACTCACTTCCAGCTAACATTAAATGTACACCAAATTTGAATAACTTCAAGAACTATCTGGGTAACATTTAAAAATGTATAAACCTGTTTAATAGTTTTGATGGATATTAAATTGTATATGAAACTCAGAGCCAGATAGTATTAATGTGATATTAAAAGGAAACATTAAATAGACCATGAGATCTATGCAGTGATAGTTTCTTCTCCTGTTTTTTGTTGTTTGTTTCATAAGCCAGTCCATGGCTTGTATGAATAGGAACGACGAAAGAATGTGTCCCTGTTTAACACTAGTAGTAACTCCAAAGTTATCTGTTAGCTTGCTGTTGCTACAAACCACCTGAAATGAAAATCTGTATATTTTATTCTTTGTTACTCCTCAAGGAGCATAGGGCACCCCCTAAAAAAAAGAACTGTATCCACAGTGACGTTATATGAATTATTTTTGTAAATATTTTGGAACAGGTAGCCATATCAGAATAGCTTACCATGGAAGAATTGTTGAAGGCAATCCAGTCAGAAGATACTGGCCGTACACTTAGGAGACGGAATACTACAGCCAGCAGGACAAGACGTAATCGAATGCTTGATAAGCAGCCAAATGGCAGGCCTGCAATGTCCTGTCTTGACAGTTCTTCAGTGGGTGTTGTTATATCCAACAGTGAAAATGAGAAAAAACTGTTAATGAATACAGATAAAGAGCATCTGATTCTTGACATGACTGGAAAAACCCTGGGCTCTGAAGTCCAGGAGGAGCAAGATGTTATCACCTGTAAGTTCACCTATATTATATAAATATCTCTGTGTGCGTGTGCTTGTGGTATGTAAAAGTGTACATGCATGAGAAAGTTCCTTTGTGTGTGTATGTGTTTGGGGGGGAAGGGGTGTGTAATACTTGTTAATTCCATTCCTACTTGCTAGTGTTAAGAAGTATTTTGAACAGTCACATTGCTCTGAAATGTCACTTCCAGAAGAACAATGATAGCAATCTGTAGTTTACTGGAGTTTTTAATTTACATTCAAGGGGAAGAACTACATTCAAAAGTGAAATTAATTTTCTTTCACTTGAAAAATTGTGTGAAAAGAGAAAGCAAGAATTTATTATTTCTAATTCTTGGTAGAGATCTGACTCAAATGCACATGTAGACAAAAGTTAAATGGCAGTAACTCAGCCACATAGTTTGTTGTTACAGGCTACTGACCAAGTCAATGTTGTGCAACATTCTGGTTTTGCAATGTAACTTTAACTTTTGAAATTGCTCATGAAGTTAAAAGGGTTTATTTCTTTGTGTGTGTGTTTTTTTTAGGACAACTTATTTATATAATTATAGTTGTAAAAACCAAGTCAAGGAGGTGATGTTTTAGGCTAAGCCAGCAACTAAGGCTATATCATGAACAGATGCCACAGATCTGGAGGAGAAAATTGTCCAATGTACTATAAATTTTTGCATATTATCACTAACAATCTTCCTGATGGTCATAGACTGGATTACACGCAAGACAACCCAAGACAACAACACTGGTGTCCATTAAACTTTCACCAAACAACTAGAGGACCTGGACTTTGCAGATGACATTAGTCTCCTATCTCATTGGCAGCAGCATGCACAAACCAAACTAAGTGAGCTAGTCGAGGAAGCAGAGAAGACTGGCTTAAAGGTCAACAGAAAGCAGACAGAAGTGATGAGAATCAACAACAAGCAGGAACTCCCAATCCAACTTCAGGGACAGAATATCCTAGAAACAGACCACTTCACATATGTGGGGAGCATTGTCAACAAGGATGGTGGAGCAGACAATGACATCAAAAGCTGTGTCAACAAGGCCAGGCATGCTTTCAACAACCTACTGCCCATCTGAAACTCCCAAGCATTATCCTTTTGCAGTAAGAGCTGCATCTTCAACACCAATGTGAAAGCTGTCCTACTTTTACCTCGAAATTAAAACTAGATTTCCAGCGCTTGAAATCTGTTCAGGAATCTTTTGGCTGTGACTTTTCCTCCAATAACTCCGAAAAGTACAATCTACCCTTTTCCGTCTCTGAAATGCAGCAGGCCCTTCAGAAGTGCAAGGACTCTGCACCGGGCCCAGACAATATTTCTTATCAACTGCTGATTTATCTTCCACAGGTCTCTCTTCTTCTCCTTCTAGACATCTTTAACTTTATTTGGGTGTCCGGCTGTTTCCCTCCCTTGTGGAGAGAGGCAGTCATGGTGCCTATCCCAAAACCTGATAAGAATCCCTCTGATCCCAACTCTTACCGTCCTATCACTCTTACTAGTTGTCTGTGCAAAACTCTTGAATGCATGGTGAATGTACAGCTCACCTGGTATCTCAAATCTCAAGGTCTCCTTATTCCTACCTTGGAGGTGGTCCTTGCTAGATTAAAGTTAGGACACACCTATGCCACGCAAGGACACCTCTTACGAGGTGAGCCACCACCAGTTTCTCCATGGTGCAAAGGAAGTTTTAGTGTGATACATGTTGTGATTGTTTGTCTTGAGCTCTAGACTATCCGTCGACAGTTTTACACAGAAAATTCTTTGTTTTCTTTGTTCAGGTCTGTCCCATTGGCAGCAATCTTTACATTTTTAAGGAGGATATGACTTTACCATGAAATTTAAGAAATTTTATGTCCTGATAACTGTTGTATTTTGGTTTGTTGGTGACCTTTTTTGGGCTTCACCACTCTTTTTTATATTTTATCTACTCTTTAACACATTGTTTACTTCTTGCATTGACTTTTTAAAGAATGTTATGGTTATATCACTCGGGAGGTTTTTCCCCTCAACTTTTAAAGTTAAGATTACTTTTTGTTGCCATGATATAGCCCTAGTTGCTGGCACGTGGTTAAACATAAACAAACAACATAAAGAACAAGATGGAGAATATTTTTAGGATGTGTGGAATGTGATAAGTATGAGGAACTCGGAAATATCTTAAACCATGATATGTAATCACCCTGTTGTGACACATGCAGTGCCTGGTCACCTTTTGGGGATTTTTTTAAAAAATAGAATGGCTCTGTAAAACTTTGATACAAGAAAAATAAATATTGCATAAATAAATAAAATAAAAAATAGCAACAATAGTGAAATTTTGATAAGGAAAGTTTTCCTTTTTTTTTTTTTGTTTTTCTTTTTTTTGTTTTTGTTTGTTTGTTTTAGTTGTGATTTGGTTTTATTACACTTGTGGACAAGTTTACGAGCAACCATGGACTTCATTCTTTGCTAATTCATAGAATGGTGCTAGGTTTTCCTTACTTTTATTTGAGCCTTCTGTACTTTACAGGGTGTCATGAATGCAATGCAAAAAGCATTGGTGAATGCTTCATTCATGGAAAAGTAATAGCTGTGACTGACAACAAATTGCCTAGTCGAGCTCGTTTGTCACTACCATCAATTCTGGTGCTGAAAAAAATCAAGGAAAGTATTCCAGGTAAGAAAAGCTATTTTCAGTGATGGTAGCTAGAATTTAGGTCAGTCTGTGTATGCAGTTGATGAATAAAAATAGAAATAAATTTTTGCCTGTTTTGCAATTTTCACTGCTGTCTCTAAGTTCTCTGTGGTGCCCTAGAGCTTCCAGTGTGGCTCCCTGAGGCCAGAGCTCTGCACCTGTTTAGGGGGCAGAGCTGCAGGACATACTCCGGGGTGTGTGGGCCTGTCTTGCATGGGAAATTTTTGGTGTATGATAGCTCCAAGCAATGCAAGTGTGTGGACAGTTGCCAGTGTTTGGTGCGCAGGCAGAAGACGATCATCTGTTGGTGGCATTTTAGACCAACCATCTGGTCATCTCATAGTAGTTGTGTTCACTTGCCCACCAGCCCTTGATGTGGCACTTAACTAAGGCCTTGTCTTCACTGTAGGGGATTGCCTGCTTTGGATGCTCCAGACAGCTGCCAGACCTGCTGGGTTTGTCTTCCTCCTTCTTTCCTGACAAGTTCCACCTGCCCACTGAGGGATCTGCAATCAGTCAGAAAGACTTCATGAGAGAGTGAGAGTGGGCTTCCATGCTAACATGTCTGACATCTTCCTGTAGAGCAGTGAGCTCCTCCTAATAGTTGGACAATAGAGATCCAGCAGTTAGCAACCTTGAGGTGCTTTGTCCTTCTGGATGGCATATGAAGATTCCATTTTCCCCATTGTGGATGGCAGCATCAGAGGAGCCAGGGTGTGGCATGTAAAGCCAGCAGTGTCTGTGGGTTTTGGATGTAGGCCAGTGTGTTTGACCATTCTATGTAGAGGAAGCAGCTGCTGAGGCACCAAACGTTCTTCCACTAAGCACCATTTCTTTCTCTGAAAGCTTGTCTTCCTCAGTTTCCCAGAGAATTTTTTAGCTATTTTATAAATCACACACAGAGAATGTGCCGCCCTTCTTGTTCATCTATTTTTTAACAACAATTTACCAGTGAAAGACAAGAGAAGTTTAAATTGTGTAGTATACACCTACTCAAAAGTTGGATGGCCCAGAGTGACCTTAAGACTCTGTTTAACAGTTCTGCGTGATAATAGACATGTCCTTTCAGGAGATTTTTATCAACTTCCATTTGGTCACCAATTCTGTATATCTGACTGCAGGACCGATAGTTGAGGCTGTCCTTCATTGTTTCAGTCATGCAGCTTCTGAACACTACTGTGTGCTAATGAATGTAGGTCATATGTGCATTTGAATCATGATTGCATGAGGGTCTGTTTGGTGGAGCAGGCATGAATGTGTTGATTGTTATGCTCTCATGGGGAGCTTTTTCTGGTATAACTAAAGTCATATCTTATCTTTTCATAAGAAAAACTTTTAAGTTAACCTTTTGCCAGTTCAGCTTATGATATTAACTTTTATTTTAATGTTTGTTGTTGTCTTTAATTGACATCAACCCGTTTATTTTTCTTTTTTTGCCACACCAAGGTATTAGCTACCTTTTCTGTGATATTGAATACATTTCTGGACTTCTCTCTGGATTGTTGTGTAATTATATAAATAGTTCATTTCGAGTACAGTCAAATCTCCCTACTATGCCACCTACCGGGACCGAGCAAAAGTGGCATAGTAGCGAGAGTGGCATAGTAGAGAGGGTTCGTAAAAACGGCTTTATTTGTTCAAGTTACCCGTCAGTCCAAAGCAGGGGTGGGCAATTAATTTTCCCAAGGGGCCGCAAGAGAAATTGGGATGGTTTTAGAGGGCCGGACTAATATAGTTAACTCAGTTTTACCTAATACTGTATGTATAGTATATATACTGGCGGGCGGGCCGGTCAGAGACTGCAGGAGTCCTTTGCCCAGGTCTGGTCCAAAGCTCTCAAGAATCGTCGGCTTCGCTAGCTGTCTCCTCTCATTCTCCCCCTCACCTCTTCATCCTCCACCCCTTCCAACCACATCCGCGCACCTGCATCCTGTCGCTAGTCGACCCACTCACACCTTCCCTCTGTCACGTGGCTGTCACCCGGCCAGCGACCACCACCCCCCCACATTGCCAGCCTCCACCCTCCCTGTGTGCGTCCTATGTTCCATCCACCTAACTGCGATGTCCCACACTACCGTACAGTATAATAATCGAGCACTGCGCGGAATTTCACAACTTGTGTCTTTTAACAGTCACAAAAAAGTGGCATAGTAGCGAGAGTCTGGGGTGGCATAGTAAATTTTTTTTTACATTGAATTTATAGTCGGGACCGAGCAAAAGTGGCATAATACCGAGAGTGGCATAGTAAAGGGGTGGCATAGTAGGGAGATTCGACTGTATTTATTAGTTTATTTGGTTTTTAATTTGCAAATAAAAATCAAAAGAATTAAAATAGACTGACTGTTAGTGTAGATTTAGTTGATTCTCATGGTGGGAAAAGTGAAGATGGCTTATTCTGAGAAGTGTTTGTTCCTAAGCATTGATTCTTTGCATGAATTTCAATTAATTTCAGAGAAATATGGTGTTTTTTCCAAGCGTATTATTAAGCCTAGGACTCAGTTTGGCCCTTTGGAAGCACCAGTTCTGTTAGGAGGGGCTGATCTACCACCAGAAGTTTTTGATATCAGGGTAAGAAGCCTGTCTTGATATATATATACACACATTGTATTGTCATTGCTAAATGTTGAAACTATTTATAGCTGGTGGATAAACAAGCAGACTAAAAACTTGTCTTTGATCAGGAAGACAGATGTAAAAATGACCAGTTGATGTTTTCTGTTTTAAGGTACACTGTTATTTGGTATCTTTAGAAATTCACTTATTCATGCAGTACAAAGCTGTTTTAAATTTTCGTTAGACTTTGAAGGATAATGCAGCATTTTACTGTGGGAGGATTGTAAGAGCATTTAGAACATTGGCGAATAAAATAAATGCTTACTGCACATATAAATGTAGATAATCAGACAGGGGAGACAGGAACGTCTGGATCTCAGCCAAGAGGAAGCATGTAACTGGATGATGTTTGTGAGGCCAGCAACAGTCTCTCAAGAAGCCAATCTTGGAGCATACCAGCTGCATGATCAGATCTACTATATATCTACCAAGGTATTGCATCCTAAGATATAAAGTGCTTATATGCCACATAGTAAAGAAATTTTTAAATCATACATTGCAGCCACATATTAATGTATATTACAAACTTTCTTTATTGAAACCTCACACTAAACAGGCTGGATTTAAATCAGGGGACAGCACAGTTGCTTATATCTAAAATTGATTTTGAATTTTATCTGATGGATCTCGTGAAAACAGTATCAAGTTGAGTTTCTTCAGGTGTGGACACACAATGGCTGATTTGAGGCAGTTTGAGACAATGCCACTGGACAAGGTAGTCTGAAGGAGTACTGGCTAACAAAAGGTTGTCAAGGTGCTGGGGAATGTTTAAAAGAGGTTGCTCTGGAACCAGGAACGGTTGTGCTAAAATGCCAAAAACAGAACTGACTTGATTGATCAGAATGTCATCATCAAGATTATCAAAAGCAGCAGACAAATAGTTTCCTGATCAAACTAAAATTATCACAGTCTGGTCACCTCTGTCCTTCTCTATGGCTGCAAAAACTGGTGAACTTAAAATTTGTGAAGCCTTTGAGATGCAGTTCATTCAGACAGTCCTGAATATTTTGTGGCCAGAGCACAAGACTAACATTTACACCTGAAGCCAGGTGGGCACTAGCTAGTCTCCAGGATCTAGTTGTCACAATCTTATCCTTCTACTCTGTTATCCCCTCACATGGACATGCTAGTCCCCAAAACAAATGCAGTATGCTATAGGTGTTTGAGGTTGCTGTACATTGTCAGTGCCATAGATGCTTCCTTAGTTCATATTTGATACTACAGTAGAAATTTGTGCAGCATGTAGACTGGCTGACAGGCTGTCATGCATGGGCACTCATTTAACTTATCACTAGCCGTCTGGTGTAGATCACTACAGTCAAAGCAGTTGAAGTTTGGCCATTTGACATACCAGAGCATTGTTGCCTAGACTATCATATAAGGCACACTGGATGAAAGCAGAAAGTGGGATAGTCAAGGCAAAACAGGTCCACAACAGCTACAGAAAACACTAACCCTGATTGTTGAGCAGAAGACATATGATGGAGAGCTTTGGAAAACTTTCCATACAAAATTTCAAGATGGCTGCTCCTAATGTGATGTCTGCAGCTCTTGATTCTTTCTTCATTCTTGTGCTTCCATATATGGATGTGGTTTTTGTGTTAACAAAAGTATGATCAGTGCTTGGAACATGAAGCCTCTTTTGTATGAGTTTGACGTCCTTTTTCCATCTAGAATGTGTACTAGACTCTGTTGTGACCATGAAGACCAAGGGACAAACCAATTACCAGATTTTAATCCCATACATTTTATCAATTAGGATTCTGTGCATAAACAATATGGAACTGAACCTTATCCCTTCTTTATTGATAGACATGTATTCGTCCCATTACCTATCATCTACTCAGAACTCAGATGGGTGTAGATTTTACCACTGATATTTCTGTCTTACAGACTCCCGAGAAGAAGAAACTCTGTATGGGTCAATATATAAAGGACATGGGTGATGTTGCCTGAAGAAAAAGTTCAGTTCTGTGTTCATGTTTGACTCCTATAAACATATACCCTGGTTTTATTGTTGCAGACAATCAGTCAAATGTCTGAACTACGAGTCTGGTACATTCCCACCTATGGACAACTTTTTGGAAAAGAGCCCCTTATGTCTAGTGTTCCTCTGCACCACAGACCTTCTAGTAAGTTTTTAGAAATTTGATATTTCAGCAGTTAGATCAGTCTGAAATAATTGTTTTGAAATCCCATAATGTTTTAGAAGTTTTTGCTGATAATGCTCCTGTTCATTTATCAGTGGGTGTGAAATTGTGTATTTGTTTGCTTTTCCTTTGCACTTGGCTTTTTCTTGTTGGCAAGAAAGATGCCTAAGTAGTAATGAGATGCTTTGAAAATAATCTTGAACAATTATATGAAAAGTGGAAAAACAGGTTTTATATCAAGAAAAGACTGTATTCAATAGTCAAAAATTGAAAATTTTCGGAAATTTATGAACCTTATATATATATAAACATTATACCTTTAAAAGTCTTTTGTCTTTTATTTGCCTTTATTCTTGTAGGGAAAGTATGACATGTTAGAATTGTTCTCATGACAATATAGCTTGCATAGAATTTGGGTGATCGATGATCCTAGTGTTTTACACATCTATACTTTATTTACTTCATATTCCTATGAATATTCTGGTCTTTGTTATCTTCAAGACAGCGGAATATAACTGAAGAAAACTGTTTTAAAAGTCATCATCAGCTGTTTTCCATCAATGGTATATTGTTGCAGATGAAACAGAAGCATCTTCCCCAGAGCATGAGCCTGATGGACATACTACTCGAGCAGCAGCTACCCTGTCTACTGAAAAGCTTGTGTGTGGTTTCTGCAACACTCTTTTCCGCAGTCTGTCTCAGCTCGTGGCCCATACATGTAACACGCTTGATGACACACATTGTCCTGATGTTTCTTCAAGGCCAGCACGTCGTAAGGGGCTGCCACGAAAGATGGGAAGCATAAGCAAAAAGGATCGATCCCGCAGCCAAATTTCAGCACAGCCAACACTTTCCACTCTGCAACCTGATGCAGTTCAGTCCACATTAGAACAAAACCAAAAAATAGATGTTGCTCCTAGTCAGAAAATTATGAAGAAACGGGGACGTCCAAAAGGCAGCAAGACAAGGCAAATTTCTGATGATCCAGCAAGAACAATCAAGCAAACAGACGGAAATCGTAAACGTAAAAAGCCAAGATTGGATTGTCGCTTTTGTCACCGTTCATTTTATAGTGAGGAACAGTATCGCATTCATGAAGCTGAGCATACAGGTACCAAACCATATATTTGTGAACATCCAGGTTGCAATAAAGGTTTTGGGTCAAAGTTTAAGTACTGGAGACACTCGTTAGTCCATCAGAAACCACAAAATCGTATTTGCACTTACTGTAATAGAAGTTTTAATCGTGTTGACCACCTAAAAAATCATGTGATGACACACAACTCAAAGCGCAAACTCTGGACATGTGAAAAATGTGGCAAACAATATTTATACCACTCTACCTATTTGTTCCACATTGCTCTTCACAAGGCTAGAGAAAGTCCAACTCTGAGCTGCTCACTGTGCAATACAGAATATCCTACACGTGAGGAATTGATTAACCACGTGAAATCTCATAATCGTTACAAGCCAGATCCAGGTAAACCTAAGAGCCATCAGTGTCCAGAATGTCAGAAACTTTTCACTACAAAAAAAGATGTCCGACGACACATGGTAACTCACACCAAAGATCGCTCTTTCCTTTGTGAATTTTGTCCTCAAACCTTTGCACGTAAAGACCATCTCAGACGTCATTATAAATCTAATCATAAGAAGGAGGTACTAGAGCAGGCTCATTTGGATTTCCGATGTACTGTGTGTCTTAGTGTTTTCAAGTCAGAAGAATACCTTCAATACCATACAGAAAATACCCATTCTTCAAGTTCTGATGTCATTGTGAATCCTAAAAAGAATGATCGCCAGGTAGCTCAGCAGAGAGTGATTCAAAATGTGCAATCTTCCACACAAGTGATGTTGGTGCCAGTCCAGAAATTCAATGATACTTCACAGGAGCAAGTGCAGCAACATGTCTTACCTCAGCACTCGCTGTCACGCAATTTACTACAGCCACAGCATTTGCAATCACATCAGCAACCCCAGCCCATCCATATTCATATCAGCCAACAACAACAACAGCAACAAAAGCTTACTCTTCAGTCAGCTTCTTTTCCAAGCAACCTTGCTGCAGGTATGTCTGGCGGCCAAGCCATAGAGGTGCTAGGTGAAGGTGACCATTATAATTCTCAAGCACCCCAAATGTTAATGCTAAAAACTGTCCCTTACCGCTTTTCTCCTCGCTTACCTCAGCCAGCACCAGCCACAATTGCTGCAGCACTCTCACATAACCTTCGACAGATTCCTGACTCGTATTCTCAACTACATCAACACCAGCAGCAGCAGCAGCCTCAGCAAAGCCAAACACAGGTTTCAGCTCAGCATCAAGCATATGTGAGCACAGACAACCTCTCTGCTGTCTCTCATCCAACCATTGTGTCCATGCTAGCAGTCTCCACAACAGATGGACTCCTGGATTCCAGCATAAAAGGCCAGACAGTTTATTCACAGGATGGAACTGGGCATCTGAAACCACTACCTGCTCAGTGGGTTCTTACGGGCAGCATTCCTTCCCCCTTGACTGAGGTATCAGCAGCCCATGCTGACATGAGCGATCACTGTTATGCAACAGCTACATCTGGTGCAGTCAGCGCAAATACTGAGGCAGGGCTAAAACTGACTGCCTTGCCTGCAGGATCCAAAATAATGGGACATATGCCCCACACATTAGAACAAGATACTTTACGCTTTTTCCAGTCCTATTCAACTGGAACTGAAACAGGAGCCACAGTACAATCTGTCTCTCAGTCTAATGGGACAGTAGCCTCTTCTGGATTGCAGACTACGTGGGACACAATTTCAGACCTGGTGACTATTCCATTAGCTGACTGTGACATAATGCCACCTATCACAGTCCCTCAGCCATCAATCATCAACCTGCCAATTGCAGTTAATGTGCAAGTTGGTGATGGCACTGTATGTGCCAGCAGTTCTGCACTTTCACATCAAACCTAAGGTTGTTTGACAAACCTCAGCAAGTGCCATTTGGTTGCTCTAGCAACTATTATAGTATATGCACTCATAACTTCATCAGTGATAAAAAGGGCCTGTGTCATCTGTTTATACTTTTCTGATAGAAGTAAATTTATGCTTTAGATCTGTTAACTTTAGAAGGAATATGTATATTTAATAACAATCTAAGAAATGTAATGACACTGAAAGCAGGAGCAAGTCAAATAAGTAGAGTAAGATAAGATTGGATACCAGTAGAAATGCACCTCCCATCATGCTGAGTGAACACTTATTCAAAGACAGGAGAATAACCAAAATGGAATCTGAATTTTTGTTTGTTGTTGTTTTGTTGTTTTTTTTTTTGGGGGGGGGGATTTTGATGTCTTGGTATTTGTTTTACAATATAAGAAGCACTAAGCAGCATTGTTTTGTACTTTCAGAAGTCTTTCTGTTATGTACTGAGGGTAATAGTTTGCATTCAGAGAACAATTTAGATAACAGTTTATGGTAGTTCTCATCAGTATATAATTTGAAAAAATTTTACCATTGCTATTTTGTTTACCAAGTGTTTCTCAATAACATTGGTTTTAAGTTTAATAACAAACAGGTAGGACAAATATTGAAGAATTGTGGACATCCTGAATAAATTTAGGTGAATGTTGTTAGTGTGTGATTTATTTAAGGAATTTATTTTGCTAGTTTTTGCATGTATTTTCTTTTGAATGCTACTTGATTATTTCAGTCTAGATAGGCAGTCAAGTTTCTGCAGTTTTTACTATACTTCACCCTATCTGTCCACCCTCAAAGAAATAGTTGTGCCTTCAAACACATCTTAATAAATTCTTGATAGCAAATATTGCAGTGACTTTTGAAAAGATCTATAATTTTGCATTCAAAAGCATTGCAGCACTATGAGTTTTAATTTTTCAGACATAATAAAAGAATTATGTAAAAATGGTTTGTATATTTCACATAAAAAAATTGTCATATACAATTTTTGAGAACATTTTATTGAAAATATTTTCAGTCATTATAAATATGGCAGAAAAGAACCCACTTTCCTGTTTTTCCTCTTACTGGATGCCAGTTTGATCCCTAGTTAGTTTAGTCCTTGTCACTCCTCGAGGAGCATAGGGCCATAACAACACCTCGCCATCGGACCTGGTTTTGGGCAGCCCCCTTCAAATGGGCCCATGTGGTTGATGATACCTATTTCACTGAAAATGTTTTAAATGTAAGTGATTTAAATGATTTAAGTGTTTGCTCACTCTTGATTCAAATCACCTGACCAAATGTTTTATCTGTGAATATTTTATTTTTTAATGTTATGTCATTCTGTTATTTTTGCATATCCAAGTCTTTTTGTGAAAAGAATATGTGCATGTTGACTGCACTTGCACATCATTAAGGAGTCACTGATCCTATCTGTTGAAGAATTGCATGAGGCAGATGATCTACTGTTAAACGCAATGAAGGAAAACCACTCATCTTCTGTATCTTTAAAGCTCATAAAGCTGCATATATATATATCACATATTCAGTTCCAAGCAATTAGCACTACTGAAATGAGTTTTTTAGAACGTCAGCAGTGTAGGCAGGTGGGCGTGTGTTTATGTGCATGTGTGTGAGTGGGTGGGTTCTAAATGACTTGACATGCCAATCTTAAAAATCCACTGCACTGGACATGTGATCTTACTGCACATAGTTAACTAAGTTTTTAGAGTATTCTTTCTGAACTTCTTATAATAGTTGTAACTTGGGCAACAGACAATGGAAATTTTGTACAACTTTACCAACACAGGATAGTTCTCAAGACAGATTACCATTGGTCCACATGGCACATACACATTCCTATAGACTTGCATGTACCTTTCTATACATAATGATGGGAAAGTTGCTAGGTAGACATATATAAAGTACTGCAGATCCCATGACTTCACAGTTTGTTCTTATACCTTGAAACTTGAGAATGTAGAGTAATTCTCAAATAAGTAAGTACATTTTTTGGCAAATGTAATTTATACAAGCATACACACATTCTTGTAGGTACATTTAGTGTTGTTAAATTATTGAAATGATTTTAATGTTTGGGTAATAAGTAATGGATTGTTGTTAAGGTGATGTGTGGATGCAAGTAAATTATGTAGCTGCAGAGTTCTTTCTACGTCATCTAGCCAGTTTTAATCTTCAATCCTGAAAAATTTTAATCAGATGATTCACTCTTGGCAAGGGAATGGATTTTATCATTTTTGGGATATGAGTTTTTGTAGTGCTCTGAGTGAGAGTTGCAAAACATGTCATAAAGTAGTTACTTAGTCATTATGTTTTCCTGCTGGTCTGTAACAAGTTGAATTGTGTGCTTTCCTTTAGTGATATGCTATTTCAGTTATGCTTTAAACAGTAGCTTGTTATAATAATAATACACTGAACGTTCGCCAGAGGCCTGGCTATATCACGGTAAAGCAGCCTGCCTGTAAACACATAACACGCGCAGAGAAAGATCAGCTTGCCCGAGAGAAGACCTGAACTCGGAAGAGCCAATCCTTATTGTATTTGCAACAAGCGCTAACCGCTGCCTCACCGGACCGCTCTGACACTGCACAAGAAACAAAGTGCAAACAATTAAATGACACTATGACAACAGCATGAACTATGTGCAGGAATGAAGAACTGTTGAGTTGAGGGGTGAGCAGAACTCTTGCTTATACAAGACAATTCTTATAGAGATGGCTTTTGAGGCTGGTTTTGGAGGGTTTGAACATAGACACAGTTTGAATAGAAAGGGGAAAAAGCACTCTGTAAACAGCGGGTCTGAGAAGAATCGTCTGTCGAATTTCTCTCGTCTGATGCGTGGCACAGAGAGGAAAGCAACACAAACAGACCGACTTGCGCTGAGACAGGTACGCTGGGGAAGGCCGTTCAACGGTAGCACAGCCTGGCGATTCTGTAATCAATGCGAACTTGGACTGACAGCCAGAGAATATCGCGGAGCAGGGATGTAACATGGTCTGCTTCTAACCTACGATGGAGCGGCATTATTGAGCCCTTTAAAGTTTAGTAGGCGGTTAGGGAGATCGACGAATCAAGTTGCAGTAATCCAGCCGGGACAATGCAAAAGCAGACATGAGCTTTATGGTGGCAGAAACTGACAGGAAGGGTCTGATGTCAGCGATCTTGCGAAGCTCAAGGACTTTCAGGCTGCCTTAATGTGAGATTCCAGAGATAATGAGACGTCGATGATTAACACCAAGATTTCTGACGGTCAGGGGAATGGAGAGAGATGTTAACCCCCAGAGCAAGTAAAGATAGTAGACGTTGACAGACATTTCAGTTTATTTGCAGAAACAATTGGAAGGACCTTAGTTTTATCTTTATTCATTTTTTATTTGTTGATGAACATCCAGGTTTTCATAGTCTACTGTATACTGTGGTGCAGACCTGCTGGAGCTGAGAAGTGAGGTCAAACTTGTATTTCTGGACTGCTAGCAGACGATTTTTCTCAGTTAGCTACTAAAACGAGGCAGGTGTGTACAAAGCTTCCGGTTCAATTATATTCATTGTTTAGACTCGCCGAGACTGACAGCGAGAACTTCGCAAGAGGCTAAGCGTTGGTCTTGGCAGACACCAATCCACCTATACATGTCCGTGGTCAAACGTTGGCAACTGGGCATCAACAGCATGCATGTGATACTGTAGCCCCTAGAACCAAGTGGTTGGATGTACAGAGTGAGTAAAAGAGGCCCAAGATTAGAACCCTGTTCAAATCAAATGAGCAAATGTGGTTCCTGCAACTTCCACATACTTGGTGTTATCAGTCAAGCAGGAGCGGAACCAAGTCAAGGCGCTCTTGCAGGAAGTGGGCCAGAATTCGGTAGAGAGAGCAGGATTTTTCGGACAGTTTATGTCTCCCTGACCTGGAACTCAATGACAGGCACAAACTCCATTCAAGGCATTCCGGAGAAAACATCAAAAGCAGGGTTGGGAAACTGTTGGTCCTGCCCTGCTCTCATCATCAGACATCTGGTTTTGTAAGTTCAGAAAGACACATAATTTAGTTTTGGAGGGAAGACTACAGCTGCTGCTGACAAACTGCAATCCTCAGGCATGTATTTGCAGATAACTCCGCCCCTCTTCCCTTCCTCCCCCTCCATATACCCCCGTCACATGACAAAGAAGTGGACACTCTTAGTAAAGCTTGTGTCCACTGGTCTTAAATAAAAGGGAAGATGAAAAGAAATCAGACCTTTTAACTCGAATTTGTCATTGAAATGTTCTGTAAGTAAAATCTTTCACATAATTTTACACGCACACGTACACACATATGTGGTTAACTACATGCTTTGTTTTATATGTGTTCGAGAAAAACATTTTGTTTGATTACGCCTTAACACTGGTTTAGTCCCAGTACAGTTTCGTCTTGTCAAACATTAATAATAAGAATAACCTTATATTAAAGCAGAGTGTGGCGGTGTGTGAGAGAGAGAGAGTGACGAACACGATTTTTCTAATCCTCAGCAAATTTGGCAGGAAGATCGTAGGCTATAGTTGGTATGTTGCTCTATACAGCATGTTTATTTGTGATGTTTACTAGCCACGGACGAGGCATCGACCGAGAGAGGCCTCGTCCCCAGGCGGCTGTCAGTGCGCAGTGCAAGTGCACGAAGTATGTAGCTGGCGGGTGAAGTGAAAAAAGGTAATTACTGCGGTGGCACCAACTGCCAGGGACTCGATCGCTCGCTGGCTTTCTTTTCTGGTTTCTCTTTTTCATCGAGATTAGCACATAGTCCAAATACCTCACAACTTAATTAGCGCAGTAGTCTTTAATGTTTATTTTCTGTATTTTAATATGTTGGGCTTCAAAATGAAAATCTACCTCGAAAGAGATATTGACATAAGTTAACTACGTAGGAGTGACTTGTACAGTTATAATTTGCGGGGGAGGAGCGAGCGAGTGGATGCATGGCTGGAACCATCACAGCTTTGGTCTCCATTATCACTAAAAAAGGACAGCGGCGTCTCTCCAAAACCTCACATTTCGTTGATTTGCTGCTGGCAGTCATCCAGACTACGCTGAATAGTCATCATTAACAAGGTGTGGCGATGTGTGTGCGATGAAACTTATGATGAAATCAACACCGTTTGTCTGATCCTCACTTAATTTGGAAATGTTTCTTACTATTATGGATCGGTCATGGATTGTGATTGATGTTCGCTGCTGCAAGTAATGTTTATTTCCTCCATTCTAAGATATTTCCGGTGGCTATAAATGAAAAATATTCTTCTTTTTGTTCCTATTTGCCCCCAGTGGAGCTATAGGGCCGCCTAAATGAAAAATATTACACAAAAGGGATTGTGACGTACCTCTACCATGCACAAGAAATGCAAAAAGTGTCCAATTTATTATTATACTGATATGTGTGTGTGAGAGTGAGAGAGAGAGAGATTTATTCCTGTGTCATTACCCTTTAAAAGGGTAGAGAACAAAACATTGATAATATTATAATACAACAATATAAAATGATGAAGGAAGTAAAAGTACAATTATCACACATGTTTAATAAATATTTCAATCAGACCACGAACTTGTATTACTGGACTGCTGGCAGACAATTTTTTCCAGTTAACTACTAAAACGAGGCATGCTACTGCAAAGCTTCCGGTTTAGTCACATTCTTTGTTTAGGCTCGTCGAGACTAACAGCGGAGAACTTCGCAAGAGGCTAAATGTTGCTCTTTGCAGACAGCAATCCACCTATACACCTATACATCCATGATCACACTATATACCATTACTTCTATTTGTGTGCATAAAATATATGAAATGACAAGTTCTTTACAATACTTTTGGATTTTTTACGCTAACAGTTCACTGAGTTTAAATTAGTTTGACAAAGTATAAAATTTCCTAATATATATATATCAAATTCTAAGATGCAGAAAATTTTCACCCCATAATACAAAATCAACATCATTTTTTTCTCAAATACTTTACATAAAGGGCAAATTAAATCCTGTATATTGTATAGTATATATTGTTTGTAATGAAGAAGCGAATAGCAATATTTGATACACCTATTCTTAATTTCGACATGCATAGTATTATGAAAATGAAACTTGAAGTTCCTTGTTAGATATTGTTTAATATTATGTGAAATACCGTATGTACAATCTGTTGCTGCTTTAAATATGACTATTCCATGCCTACCACCTGCACACCATTAATTATCTTCCTTAGTATTTACATTTTCAACACCTTGGTTCATTAAAACCAACTACAACAGCACCATGTTACGTGCAGAGGATGTGACACAGAACCCAAGACCACATAGGAACAACAGCAATTTAAGCCAAGCTAGCCTCAATACATCGAGCACTAGCTGATCAGTCAGCATTGATGGAAATTATACTAGCTGACCTAGCTTCGCCCTCCACAACCGTCCCCACAGGTTTGTGTGAGAGAGAGAGACGGGTGGCGGGGGGAGGGGAGAGGAGAAGAGCTAGAGTGAGTCGAGCAGCAGTTTCAGCTGAAACAACGTGTCCCCGTTACGGTCACGTGAGGGGATTTCGTCGACCTGGGTCAATCTGCAACAAGCAGGTAGAGGCTACATTGTCGTTTTGATAGCTTCGGGGTAGCTTACGCAAACCTATTATCCAGTTCTCGTACCCATGACCGTCTCGATTTTTTCATCGCAGAAATCGATCTGGCCAGGGCATGCAACCAGCTGACAGCTTAGGGGTAGATACGGGGGAGATGAACTGTTAAACGGGGTCAGTGCGCTATAAATCTCCACAACTTAGCATAGCTTTTCCTTCTGGAAGCGAGTGTTTTCTGCTACTGGTGAGGCTTCCTTTCAAAGTGTTCTTGTTCATTATGCATAAGGTAAAAGTACTCAACAATAAGAACAAGGAACAGATTTTTTTCTCACACCTACAACCTTCAGTGCTTGTAACCTTGTTAACACATATTTAATCGGGTTCGTCGATTGGATATGTCCTGGACTTAGACGATGAACACATTCCTGGGCTTAAAACATATTACATCTATTAAAATTGTTCATGATGTCTCACAATTTATTGGGAATAGCTTTTTTAAATAGTCTTCTTTTCAGAAATGACTGTACTGTTAATTTATTTAGAAAATTATGGCATCGACATTGGGAGTTATGCACACTATGCGCGAAATGACACCGAAACGATGTTGAACTTAGAGAATGAGGAGCGGCGAAGCTCAGAGACAGTTTGAAGAACTAAGCCAACGATCTCAGGTTTTTAAAGTCATCTCAGAAACCGATTGCTTCTTTTATGCCCTTATCATATAGCTTGTTAAAATTTGAGATATAGCATCTGTACAATGTAGAACATATTAGTGTGACACCATATAAAACCTCACAATTGAACACATAATCTTCAGTGGACTCAATCAATTAGAAGGCGAATACACCGATGCACCATGAAGCACTACAGGTAGACACGATATGTGACTAACTGCTGAGTCAAAGAGTTGTTGCAGGGGACATCTAGTGTCACCCTTTCAATAGACTGTTGTGCTTAGGAAACTGACCTAATCAAGCTAAACTGAGTGAAGAGCAGGCCGGCAACAATACCCTTCAACATGTTTCGAGAGAGACTTCCTGTTAATGACTACTAAATCGGTCTCAGTTCACAGGCATTCTAAATCAGCCGTACTTCTTTTGTTTTACACCTGCAAAAGAAGATAAGCAATCAAAATACTTTTCTCAACTTTTCAATCCGGAGGTTACGTGGTATAATAATAAAAAATGTGTTTGAATGTCTTGTCCGCTAAAATCACAAGACCGAGTCAAACACACACACACACACAAATTCAGTAGTCAGCACCAAAGGAGTCACGGGACTATATAGCGACTTGTTAGATTGCTGATGTTATTTGGTAACTAATCAAAAGTCAAAGCAAGTCAGTGGCTAATTATCCTTAATCAAACTTTATGTAATTCTTTTTTTGTAAGATAAGTAAGTGGCTCCCTTTGAAGCTAACATCAACATCCTGCAATGAATCTTATATTTATGTCAGCTTTGACTGCACCATTCCTAAAATGACATTACACATAAGTGCAGAAACTACTGTAACTTCTCTTTCAACAGAGGTTGGAGATAAAAAAACAACAACAACAACAACTTAGAAATAATATTTTTGAAAGTTCTTAAAGATTCGTTGGTGACACCTGAAGATAGTACATAAATGTAGCCAGTAAGCGTGTGTCTACATATACACACACACAAACCAATTAGTGAATCTCAGGGGAACATCTTGAGACTATGTTGTATAGTGTTGCTGTGTTCTTGCTGTTTGTATAGTTGCTAGTTGAATATCGATTTACTAATTGTTTTAGTGTATTACTTGCTGTATCGAGTTACTGTTTGTATGGTTTGCATGTCGACGTGTGTGTTGCCAAACTGTGTGTGTGTGAGTGAGATGACAAACTGTATGTGTGTGTGTGGGATGACAAACTGTGTGTGTTCTATTTGCTGTTTGCACAGTGCAAAATTCGGTGTGTGTGTGTGTGTTTTATTTGCTGTTTCTATGGAGACAAACTCTGCATGGTGTTTCTGTCTGCGGGTTGACATACTATTTGTACTGTCGGGTGGTTGCGTGTCGGCCTACTGTGTTTGTACGTCCTTTTCCGGTTGCATTTAATCTGCGAAAATATGTGAGATACTGTGGTACTAAGGTACTTGGCACCGAGGTTGGAGAAAGTGTTCTCTCTGCACCAGCGCCTGCCCGCTGCCGCCATGCGATATTAAGAGCGGCAAGAGGCCATGCTAAGCGCGGCACAGGAGCGGTCGATGGCGGCGGGCAAGTTTAGAAAAAAATCGATGTGATCTCCTGAAGGCCGTATCAATCCAGCCGGAGGCAAGAATGTGGAAAAATTAATGGGAAAAAAGTACACTTTGTTGGGGACGCCGTGGAGGCAGCGTTGCGACGTTACAAATTAGACCGCTCTTCTTTTTTCAAGACTCGAACGGCGCGAACAAGAAAGGTCTGCATCGCTGCTCTCACTTTCTTCTCATTTTTCTGAGCTCGGGGATCGACAGGGCTCTCCACTCAAGCTTGTGGAAGGAAGACCGTGGCCCAAGTCAGCTCGCAATGAATTCCAGCGCATTACTTGCAGCGCGTGTTTTTCACGCCCGGCTTGCCTCTTTTGCTTTGGCCCCCGCGGCTGGCGGAGACGCAGACCCTGAACCATCCCCACACGGCAGTAGTCGCAGCAGCCATGTCACCGTGCACTAACTGTACAGACTCTGCTTCCAGGGTAGTTATTTGCACAGCTTCATGCACAGACACACGGGCAACCCGTGTTTGCATTTTGTATGGGGCTTTGTTTCTTATTAAGGTCACTAACACGTTGCCTTCTTTTCAATTCACCGGCGAGATTGACAGTTGTACCGTAGCCTGACAGCGTGTAATTACACAAAGACGGATTGGCCATCGAAATATATTCAAAGTCTCAATCAAAATCGCTTTTCTGTCCCGACACCTTCGTGATCCACAACCATAGCTAGGAACACATTCCCACATTGTTACATCAAGTGATATCATCAGCTGTAACCCTATTGAGTATGTCTGTATGTAGATACACAACTTTTTAGACCCTACGTCCAAGATATGTTTGCTTGTGCGTGTATTTTTGTGCTGCACTTTGCATTTAATGCCTGGACAAAAATCAACTATACTAGACTGTATGTCAGCTGTATGCTACACTGTATGCTAACTGTAACCTATACTGACTGCTGATATACCTCAGTTTATCCTAATGTCTTGGGTTAGGGTTAGGGTTAACGATAACTTTTAGAACTTCGTTATGGACATGCGATCAAAGTTCTCCTTTACGAAGACAGGGATAAACATGGGCAGGTCAGCAAAGTTCTACTCTTACGAAGACATGGATACACAGACACGGGATGATAGACTGAATGGAAGTACTGACTGGTGCATAATTTTGAAGAAAGTGGTCTCTGTCAGACAATTTAAATTTAACACCTTCAAATCAAAATATTGTATACAATACTGGATACAAATATAACTTTATTTAGTTTGGGACCATCCTATGATGATGTTTGTGAACTCTGTAGATGAGAAAAAAAGATACTTTGCAGTCTTGTGTGAAATTAAAAGACGTCCGTTTGTGGATTTTATCAATCAAATGGATGTTAGTAATTAAAGGAGTTGTCCATTAACCTCGTTAGTCAAAAATGTATGCATGACTAGCAAATATAAAGGAATGTTAAAATATTTGTAAATAACTATTTCAGTGTATTGACGAAGAGATGAGTTTTGGATGTATTAATTCTTAGTTGCTTTAATCTGAACTTATTTTAATGGATTAACTAGTGAATGGCTACAAACCGTTGTAAACACGCTGCATGGGCCTGAGAAAAGTAGACATTATTTTGGCACTTTCCTGATGCCTGTTAAATAATTATATGCGTGTATCTACTGCTGAGAGAGCGTGGTCAATATCATTATATCAAATGATTCCACAATAGCGTGTGACAGGAGGAATATTGTCTGTCTCAAACACAGCAGACAAAAGATCTTTGTGCTACTCCACTGCACGTGCGGTGCTGGGTGTCCTTTTTCTCTATTTGAAATCTGATTTGAATCAGTGGTCCATTAAAAATGCCAGCGAATGACATTCATAACTCGCACACAAGCAATGGAGAGCGCGCAAATATTCCTACAGCATGAGGAGTGAGATAGTAGTTTACAAAGCAGACGTCTCACATAACTGTACATAGGGGTGCTCTGAAGTATCACATAACTGTACACAGAGGTACTCTCAAATATCACATAACTGTACATAGGGGTACTCTCAAGTATCACATAACTGTACATAGGGGTACTCTCAAGTATCACATAACTGTACATAGGGGTACTCTCAAATATCACATAACTGTACATAGGGGTACTCTCAAGTATCACATAACTGTACATAGGGGTACTCTCAAATATCACATAACTGTACATAGGGGTACTCTCAAGTATCACATAACTGTACATAGGGGTGTTCGCAAGTATCACATAACTGTACACAGAGGTACTCTCAAGTATCACATAACTGTACACAGAGGTACTCTCAAGTATCACATAACTGTACATAGGGGTGCTCTGAAGTTGTTGGCTTCTGTTAACTGTAGCTATGGCCATGTTTTCTTTCCTCTTTGTCGATGGACCCCAGCATGTACTAGCGAAGAACTTAAGTAGACAGTATGAAGTCTTACTTGTCGGTGATAAGTTGACATCATACATACAAGTCTATGAACTCCTTAGCTTGTAGCAGCAGTAGCCACGAGACTATTCCAGTGCGGGCACAACAAGGGTGGTTATTGACAGCATGAGAACAGCTGTAACTGTTGACAAGCCCACACGATGCTGGCACTGACCTCGAGTTCTCTCTGTCTGAGTGTTGGTCTTTGTTCGCCGGGCGGCACCACATATATACAGTGGGTGATAAACATCCAGTAGCACAGCGACACCGGCCGCAGACTTTCTCATCTCTCTCACCATCACCACCACCCCTCACATACGAACACAAATACATACATACGCACGCACGAACGCTTACTAACACGCTGGCAACGGGAAGATGGCGAATACTGCATTGAGATGCACAGCCTCAGGCGACCAGACACTGCAAAAAGAGCGCAATACACGCTTCTGTAATAACATTTTATCATTCTAACCTCCACTAAACATTTGTGTACAATCTTCCTCCAAGTTTTCTGGGTTAGTTAACTCTGTCATTGTATTTTGGCTAGCCTCTGTTTCCTTTCTACGACAAGAGGGGTAACAACTATACAAGCTGACAAAGCAGGTATTCTGTTTGACAAAGAGATACTGAGAATGAAAACTGATGGCAGAAAGAATTTTATATCTAGTAATCATCTGATTCTTAATATGCATATTTAAGAAAATTTTTATCTTGAAAAAATGTGTGCGCTTTTGCACAGAAAAAATAATTCATCGTGTGCATAATTTTGCTGCATTCTGTCAGATTTATGGTGAGCAGACAGTAAAACTTACTTGACACTGAAAACTACTGCACCCTGTGAATGAGTGGTAAGAGCATCATATCCCACAGAACAACTATGGAACCACCATAATCTACCAGACACAAACAGAATGATGCTCAGGAAACTCCTCAGTCTCCTATAGAGCACTTAGTATTTGTTTCAATCTGTAGAACCAGTATGAACTTCGATTTTAAGAAAGTAATTGGCCGAGATGACACGACATGTACGATATACAGTTCAAACAAATCATCATATGAAAATCATCGAGGGGCTAAATCAACAGAGTACTTTGCAACAATCAGACAGGAAAGTTCTTTAACTTAAAGCAGGATTTCAGTTAGCGACGGTCTCTTTCACCTGTTCAACATCTTGGAAAAGATACTGCAAAAAATCATCAACGACCACCACATGCCTATCTCCATCGGAGGTAGACCCATATACAACCTACGCTTCGCAGTCAACTTTATCTTATGATAGTAACAAAGAATTTGAAAACATTACGAACAGAGTTTGTGAGTCTGAGACAGAGCATAGTGTGTTGTTGTTGGAAGGGAAAGTGCTCGAGGTGATTGTGGACTGTGCGGGATGGAGATCTTGGGGTGATGTGGGTATGGGGGAGGAGGGCGAAGAGAGAAGGGATTGGAGAGATGTAGGGAAAGGGTCGCTGTATTGTGGTGCCGCAGGTGTTGTTTACTCTTGTTTGTGGCCTATATTCCTGTTTTTAATCTGTGAAGCCTGCCGAGCTCGCACTGGTCCTCTTTTCCTGCTACTCTCTTCTAGTTTATTTAGGTTTTTGGGATCATTTTAGTTTCCACTTTTTAACCTGTGTTTTATTTGATTTGATGCCTCTTTACTGTGGGTGTTTAGTTTTATTTAAGGAATTTTTATGGCTATTGTTTTTTTTAAATGTTTATGTTATCCAGTTATAAGCTTTTTTGCCTATCTTATATTAGTCTAGAGTTTGGGTGGCTTGTCTCTCTTGACGCTAGTAATAAAAGTATATTATGCCATAGTTCTTGAGGTGGGTTGAGGCAGTTATTAAGGTTTAACGCCAGTCTATCTCTATCTAAAAATTATTTACTTCTTCTCTTGCTGGTTTGTTTTCATTACACTCCAACAGCACATGTGCGGTAATAAGTCGATCTTCACAGGATGAAGGATGGAATGGAAAGCAGCACTTATGAGGCCAAAAAACTGAAAGAGGCCAAGAACAGCTTCAAGTATCAAGGAGATACCCTGTCAAACATTAGGAATGATTATAGCAGAATGTCTTATCAAAATTGCAACAGCTACAGCGACAGCGGCCAGGCTGATTTGGCACACAAACACCATCACTACCGGGTACAGGCTGCACAAAGTAATCGTAATTTCACTCCTGCTGAAGGGGCGCAAAATTTGACATTGCTCCTGCTCGCTGTCGAGTTAAAACCAGTTGGTAATATGTGTTAATGAGCTGTTTGTGGATCTGTTGACGTGATGAGTTTAGCATGGTGATATTTGTTGGCTTGTATATCAGGTTTAGTTTAGCATGGTAATGTTGTAGGCTTGCATATCAGGGATCGAGGGGTTGCTGACTCAACTGTTGGGAAAAAGCACCATCTATTAACTTCAGTTTAGTCTTTCGGGATCAAAGAACTTCGCACATTTTTAGACATCTCTGACGTGAATTGGTGTGTGTGTGTGATGACTTACTTCTTAAATTTTATAGGACAGCTGTAAATGATGCCAAAATCTACGAAACAAATTTTGCACTTAAACTGTAAGTCATAAATCTTGCGAGGCTCTCTCTACGGGATGACAAATGCAGCTTCCGTTGAGTAACCACAAAAATGTACACTGGAAAGACAGAAAATTACTCAAATATGTCAACAATATGATCTTGTTTAGAAGCTTATGAGTGAAAAGAAATTGATATCAACAAAGGCAATCAGCAGCCTCATACTCAGTTGCACTACATGGCGGCATCGCTAGCCTTCCATGTCTCACTTGTACAGCCTGCAGTTCACTACAAGCGTTTAGCTCCAAGCAGCACTTGTATCGCAGTGAGAGAAGACTTGATCAGCAAATTACATCTGGGAGTGGCAAGTTATTGGCTTTCTGGACATGACCCCCGTGCCGTTTGCAGGCAACTCGTCGATTCAGCTGCGAGGAAGGAGACTGGTGTTATGGGCAGACCCTGGCTCAACCCTGCGTACACGCTGGCTGCCAGTGTATCCGCCAAACTCAATATCTGGACTTTACTGCTTATGGCTTTCGGCAGCCGCAGCCCTGGCTTTGAATACATTTCTTCCAGAAGTGTCATGCTTGTCTAGGCGAATAAAATCTATGAGATCAGTTACAAGATTTTATTTCTTCCAAGAGTGCTTGGAGGATGCAAGCGCTGGCATGTTGTTTAGTAAAGTGGGAGTTTCCGTGTATGAAGTGTTTCAAACAGACTGTCGGGCAAGCTCGCCTTTTCCGAGCAAACATAATAGTTCACTGCTCTGCTTCAGTTATAGTGAAGGGCGACATAGCGCAGGTAGCCAATGCTGAACTGGTAGCGGTCTTGTGTTTTGTCAGGAAATGTTGCTACAACTAAAAGTAAACTCAGAGAGAGGAGCTATGGGAAAGAACTTGGTGCTTTGTCTTATTTACTACAGGAAATGTCAAATGCTGGATATATTGTCAAATATGTATTACAATTTTATATAAAAAAATTTAGTCACACCTACGCTTAATTAGTAAAATAGTTCATGACATTCTGTAGCTCTAAAAATTCATACACTCCACAAATATAGTATACCTGTGATATTCTGATAATTGAGAACTTACACACACACACAGAAATGCATATGTGCAATTGTTCTTTGTGGCACATTTTCTGAGTTTGGTATACCGTGCTACTACTAACGCCCTAACGTTAGAGTAATTAAGTTTCTTTTGTCAGCTTATACAGATCTTCTATCTTGCCTGAAGACAAACATTTCTTTCTGATTTGATGTAATATATTTCTGTAATACATGGAATTCGTTGCTCCTATTCCTTGATAACATAATAACTGTGTAGTTATTAGGGTTAGTTTATAGACGAGTTTGTTTTCCCAAGAACGTTCATAGAAACCAAACTCTTTCTATTCCCTTTTTCTCACTCTTACTCTCTCCCCCTCTCTCTCAGTGCTGTAGTGATTGTTGTCTTGTTTCAATACATTGCTGTTGCCATTATACTGTGCTTAAATCTTTTGAGATAAATGGTCTTGTTGTTCAACGCCGAGACAGCAGCACATGTTGTATGAGGGCTAACTGGTGTAGGCGCTATCTGATGTAGTCCTCCAATGTTGGGCCAGCTGGTGTAGGCCTTTAATCAGGCACTATAGCTGGTGCTTAAGGCGAGAAACTACGCTGCCAGTGACCAGATCTTATGACCCACGATCCTCAGTCGGCACTTACAAGAACAAGGAAAAAGGAGCAAAAAGAATAAAGGAGCAAAAGGAGCCGATAGCAACATTTACAATAACAGAGTGCTGTAAGGCACGAGAAGCTGCACAAAAAGAACATTCGAGTCCCCCGGTGGAGTGCCCACATAGACATCAGCGCTGTCATCGGAAGCAGCAGAACCTCAGTGAAAGGGACAGGCACAAGAGTCTGGGCAAACATGAGACGAGTTTGTCACTGGCACCCGTTTTCCGCTCTGTGGGTGACTAACAGCCTGACATTTCGCTGCCTGTGTGGAGCTGACAGGCTGGGTGCGTGTCGTACAACAGGCGAGCACACGACCGAACTGAACAGAAGCTTCTTTCAATAACCTTTGTCACTAAAAACACATTCAATCTTATCTAAATTGTGATTTGTGTGCGTGTGTATATTTCTGTCATTGTTATGATGACCTGTGCTCTTTGAGATGCTTGTTGTTATATGACAATTCATCAAATAGGATAACAACGAGGCCTTGGATGCTGCGCAAACGGATGTCTGGTACATGTATGACACATGATCAAAGTCCTCTGGCATCTTTATTAGTTACACCATGGTTTAGCCTTGTCTAGAGGGTTGGGGTTGCTTTTATTTAGGTGTTTTAATCGGTGATTTTAGACAAGACGAAGGCATATCAAAATATTAACACTGAGGAAAAATAGCTGACAGTAAATATAAAATTATGGTATCTATAAATGGCGTGAAGCCGTTCGCATGGTGGTGAAGTTAAATTCAAGTTTTGCAGTGTCTGCGAGAGATTTGAAAGAAGTAATTCAGTGGAAACCAACCATCGTAGTTAGCATCCCAAACTGTGGGGTGAAAAAAAGTCATTAACAAACTTTGAGTCGAATTACTGGACATTCAGCATCAGCATGGAGCTCTTTGGCAACCCTTGTGATGTTTAATAACGAATGTTCCACAGGCGCGTCTGTTCACCAGCGGGCTTTCAGCGATCAAAGCCAAGTAGTCATTAGGAACAACAAGCTCTATATGTAAAACCAGCATAAAAAGGCTGCACCCTTGATTGCTTACAAGTAGATTGTAGACACAAGGTCTGTGTCATGTTTTGGGGCTGCAGTACGTGACACAGGGCAGAAACGTCCGCTCACTAAATCACGTGAAGAAAGAGATCAGTGTTTCTTTATGAAAACGAAAGGCAGTTACTCTCAAGACACTGCAAGCACGGAACCGGAAGTCACGTCGTCCCAGACAGCCGATCACCCAGCGCTAACATTTCCTCAAAAAGGTCGGGTGTCTTGGACACTGTAAGCTGCCTTTTGTTGACAGATGTATACGGAGGGTATGGGAGGATAGGGAAGAGGCTTCTGCCTTGTCCCGACATTGGTTTGAGAATTTATCCAAAATGTCTTATTCTTTATGTCTGACCAGTGACCTGGCCACCTCGATGGGTAAATGCGTTTTATAAGTTTTATCATTATTATTATTCCACAAACTTCCTAAGACTCCAGAAAACATGAATTTCACACGCTGACTACAAACTACTCATAACAACAGAAATAACAAAAATATAACTTTAATTGGTTCATACAAAATGTCCATCACTATTCCTAAATATGTTTAATACCTCACCAAATATTCAATATTTTTTATTTTGGGCTTTCGTGAGCATTTGGCTAAATAAACGCAAACAAGCGAAAAGTTGAGAATTGAGAAACATCGCTATGGACTAGTCGCTGTTATGGTGGTTGAAGAGAAACTGTCGAAGAGAAGATAAGAATTTCTTAGCCAAGTAACTTTTGCGAAGGATACATCTTAGTGATGGTTGCTATTTTCTCGACAATCACCAATCAACATATCTGCAGATGTCATTACAGGCACTGCTATATGTACACCTGTGTGCAAAACAGAAAAGAAATTTACCCCCTTTCCCGTCGCCCATGAATAAGCATCTCCAAAGCCTGGTTATCAGAGTTGGATTGTTCCACAATGTCCTGGTGGTAGCATTACAGTTCCTAAAGTGATTGAAAGGAGTGATTATTACTTAGTTAAGATTTCAAATGTATAGAATGTCCATTTTCTTTGTGTAGGAACATTCAGAAATTACATGGCACGTAACTTTGAGGTAGAAATCTTGCTGTCGTCAATGAGCTTAGGTCCTCCTTTGTAGCTTTTGGTCTAAAACTCTTTTACGGTAACAATGGTCATGATGTCACTAGTGGTGTTGTTAGTAGTTATGATGGTGGTGCAGGTGGATAGTAGTGGAATAAGGGTAGGCTGGACTTAGTAGCGATGGAATAGTGGTAGTGTTGGACTGTTGGTGGTATGGTGTTAACAGTAGTGGTGTGTTAGTAGCAATGATAGTGTTAATGGATGTGATAGCGTTGAGGTGTTATTAGTGGTGTTGGTACTGTAGTTAGTGGTATTGCTGGTGGTGTTAGTAGTAATGTATGGCTGCACCGTTGATAGTGATAGCAGCAGTAGTAACACTGTATAAGTAGATCCGCTGAAGACTGAGATGCAGCCTGGCACTATCACAGGCCGGTGGCAGGCAAGCAGGAGAAGATGCCATTCATTTGCAAGTAAGTTCATTGAATCATCCTGTCATACTTCTTCCAACGGAACATTCATAGCCATTATTTGCACAGCACGGGTCGGCAGATTATGTGAACCAGGGGCAAGGGTCAGACCCCAGGGCACGTGCGACCACCGTCGAGGCTGACGTGCCAGCATGTCAATAACGGCCACCACCACCACCACCACCCTCACACACAGACACACCTCCCTCTTCCCATACATCATTTCTGGATCAGCTTTGCCTCGCTGTGTCGGAGCTCTCCAGACTTTCTTATTTTTCTCTCAAACGTGTTCCACACCATTATTATCCTGCCTCTTCTTGCGCCATATCACATATTACAGAGAAGACAGCATGGATATTTTCATTTTTATCTTTTGCAAAAGGTGGCAGTGTGTAAACTGAATACAACAGTAGACATAGTTAATAAACAACGCATGCCAAGCATTTCTTCACATATGCGAACCTAGACCTCGAGCAGACAGAGCGAAACGGATTAAGAGAGAAAACATTATTGTTGTCGGAGTCTACACTAACCCGGCCGACCACTCACCTCAGCCGAGCAAAAACAGCTGATCTTCGACGAAACGTAAACTATATCTTTCCTAAACCAAACCCAGAAAACTCTAAAACGCTTTCACCTTCTTCCCTTCCCTACAACCTCCACATGCGTGACTGATTTATACAGCATGTGTGTGTGTGCAGACGAGTAGCTGCTGGTTATGCTGGGCATGTGTGTGTGCGCGTGAGGGAGAGTCGTCTCCTGTCTCGTCGCTCGCTCTGTCGGCGTGCCCTGCACTTCCTTTCCATACTCCTCTCCCCCACCCCTCTCCTGGTTTCTTGTCCGTGGTCTCTTATGTTTACTTTGTCTCAGCTTTTTTTTCTATTTTGCTATCACCAATCCTCTGTTACGATTCCCACCTTTAAAAAAATGTTTTGCGATATTCTATGAGTTGATAAAATCGTCCGTTCAGTTCCGTTTTCCGTTCTCCACTGTAGTCTTCGTGACAAGAAGAGTGTTTAGTCATCTACAAAACGTCTCACCGGCTATTAATAAGTTTTAAGTGACTGCCGATAATTTCATTTCAATAATTAATTAGAGTGCAGCAATTTCAGCTTCTGTCTTAAGTAAGGGACTTATCTCTGATGCAGGTGGCGCCACACACCATGAAGGGCCAACAAAAAAAAAAAAAAGGAGGCGATTCAGCCTGAAATCCATTCACCCCAGGACTTGATACACATTCATGTGCACTGCAAGCTCGTGCTCCTCGCCGGCGAAAGGTGATTGGATAAGACTCGGCTCGTAACGACGTTTTTGCGACGACGACCTAGCAAACTCAATCAGCCTTGGAAACCAGGCCGCTTGCAGCACCGCCAGACAGTTGTAATGGCAAGGAATCCGTTAAAACGCCCTCGATTTCCATGTTACTCATTTATCGAATTTATTGTCCTTATTCTCTTAAAAAACATTAGTGGTGAGTACTGCTGGTGTTTTTTGCGAATCCAACATGTTTCGTCAACTCTGAAGAAATTGGCAATAGTTTTAAAATGACTGTTTTGTGCACATGAAGAAATGTCTTGACGGTTATGTAGATACTAAGGGTGACATTTCTTCTCATTCATCATTATCATCCATAGATGTCAGTATTTTTTCACAGGAAACAGATTTCGCAAATTAACTATTTTAATTATCATTGGAAAATGAATCATGCGTTGTTACTCAAGGTATCTACTATTTTTCAAGAGCATTCGACACTACTGATAGATCCAAATTGCTATGCATGTACATCCTGTTAAAAAAGGGTGTCCATGGAAGAATGTTTCAAACACTTCATAGTATGTATAAAAGTGTGAAAGCTGCTGTTAAGGTTGGATCTCAAATAACTATTTTGATTGTATATCCGGTATCAAACAAGGATGTGTATTAAGTCCTTTGTTGTTTTCTACATTTCTATCTGAGGTTTGTTCAAACCTAACATTATGTGGTGTACATGGTATTCATGTCCTGGCAGATCCACTTGGGATCCTATTTTTGATGTATAGTGATGACATTGCTATTGTTGCTGATTCCCTTGTTGACCTTAAACATAAAATATCCTATCTAGAAACATTTTGTAATAAATGAGGACTTACAGTCAATATGGATAAAACAAAAATAGTAGTTTTTAAAAATGGTGGATTTATTAAGGATTGTGAAAAATAGTACAATGCTGGAAAGAAGATTATTGTAGAACCCAGCTATAATTATTTAGGCGTTACATTCACGTCTGCACTAAAGTGGGTCAAATGTACTGATAATTTATCTGGAAAGGCATTAAAAGCCTTTGCAGGAGTCAAGAAAATGTATTTTAGACTAAATCCAACTGAAATGTTGATCATATACAGCCACCTATTGTTAATACGCATGTAATATGCAATACATGAGGTTGATATGGACCAAATGGCATCTTGAAAATTGAAAAATTACACATGTAAGAACCTATAGAGAGTAGTCATTAGAGTTGTCCTATACTTAAAAACAATGTTTGTAAAGGAGATCTGTATGACAATGTGCACCACATGAGGTAGGGAAGAATGTCAGAATCTTGTCTGATTATTATTTGATTATATGCTGTAAATCCTTAATATAAAGACTTTATATACAGTCACCCAATGTTAATATGTATGTAACCAACAGCATTTGATGTTGATGTGGGCCAAGGCCTTCTAAAAACTGAATAAAGTTTATTATTATTACAAGATATCTACTGGTCTAATGCTGTAGACTGTAGATGGTGTGTAGATGCTCTAGTCCTATCAGTAACCAACTGTGATATCATTCGTTCGTCGCTCTGCACCACGCTGCTGATTCCAGACCGAGGCTGCAGACAGACAACATTCAGTCTTCGCATGAAGACAAGCCCTCGGTACTGACACGATTGTCAGTGTGTCAAGTGACAACACAGCTTCTAGCAAAAGCAGCAGGTGGCCCAGTTTACAACCCTACCCTTGCTCTCGCTCAATTCGTTCCTACATCACTCTCATTTGCAAATTTCCAAGCCAGTCCATTCCTTCATTTAGAGGTCACAAAGGGTGTGTAACAGCTATATTGATTACTGGATCCTTGAAATGGTTTCAAGCACGCCAGAGACTGGTACACAAGAGCTACTCGTGACGTAGCTATACAGCTAAAGAGCGAGGCAGGACTTACTACCGAGTCAGCTGTATGTAGCTCTAACCCCCTTCCACATCTTTCTCCCCTCACATCATTGTGGTCCTCTTCTGCTTCCCCTTCCTCCTATTAGCTAAGTCATCTACGCTCAAAATTACGGATTTTAAAATAACTGTTTACTTACAACTGATCTGGGTCGCCATGTCTTGTTGTCGGAGCTTCATTACCTCCTGCCCCCCTCCTCCTCCAAAAAAAAAACCAAACCTTTTCACCACCCTTCCCACCCTCCATCCAAGTGTTGACTTTCAGTCTCATGGCTGCTGTCGTAAAAAGGCTGGCATCTGGATTTGGAGATCGTGTTAGAAAAAATTTGAGCCAAAACATCGATACAATTTGAGGGACTTGCAGAAGTCTAGCGTGACAGAGGATAAGGATACAGACAGAAAGAAAGAGCTCAAATGTAGCAACTTCGTATGCCTACAGGCTTGATGGGGCCAGCTCCCCACATTTTGTTTTTCTGTTCAGATTTGTTGTGCTTGTAGTGCCTGTTGTGCCGACCTGCACTTTTTTAATGTCGTCATTGGCATTGTGCTGGACTATTTACTTGCTTGAGGACGTTTGTTTTTCCCCTTCTCATATCACCTCTCTCGCCATTAGTCTTCTGCGGATGACGCCATGACAGTTTCTTCTTTTTGCAAGTCATCTCTGCGATACTCTTGACATCAGTGCAAAATACACACGTGCTTCAACAATTTACTGTAATTTCTGCTGTAATTTCTCATCCTGAGAATTTGATCTTTGTTTCTGATTATTGATGTATCCCCGTCTAGTCCAATGACTTTCCAGCTCATCGACGTCTTAGTCTATGGATGTCATCCGGCAGAACGACCTGCCATTCCCATTAACTCCCAGAGAGAGAGAGAGCCACAAGAACTTGAGTTTTGTGTTTGTAACGCGCGGAGAGCCTGGCTTTGGCTGGGATACCGCGCTATAAAAGCTTACTATTAATATTATTCTTAGTTGCTGTTATTTTTAAATATAAATGCCATAGAGTATGCTAAATGATCACAGCTTCAGTTGGTCATGAGATGACTTCTTTGCTCTCAATGTTAGCATTATTTTGTCATTTCTGTCAGACTGCGGTCAATGTATCTCGAAAAGTCCAGAAGAGATGATGGTGTTTTTTCTGTAACTTACCATGTTCTGATGTACTATAAGGATACAGCTGTTAATGAGACATTATAAGACAAATTGTCACAAAGTGTTGAAGTTGATGTTGTGGTGATCATTTCTGCCGATAATTTACAGCATTTGAATAAAATATTTCTGCCTTACGAGAATGAGTACTTTTGTTATATTTTACCAGTTCATGGAGCTTTAAGTCATGTTTTGTTAAACTTTTTTTCTAAATTGTCAACGAGTACAATTGTCAAATTGGACAATCATGAGGATATCTGACCTGCAGGTTGTGAAATGGTTAGGAACTGATGGAAGAATTACTTTGTACTACAAAGGGACACTATTCCCTGCTGCTACCACGTTGACACACCATCATGTACCGTCAGTGCGAAGAGACAGCCAAGGATCGGGTGCGCTGAGTGCTAATACCTATTTCCTTACTTAATATTAACAGTTTAGCTGACTGCAGTACGTTAACCTCCAGATCGCGCGAGTGTGCCAACTCTGAGTCAGATACAAATCATTTAACCCTGGGTCAGATAGCAAGGTAATACTATTTCAACCACTTCTTCTGGATTATTTACCTTTGAGCATTAGTAAACAAATCACCTCTGGCTTAAATCAGCACTTTAACCAATATTTAACAAACATTAGTACGACGTGTACGACAGATCTTTCATCTGTAATTTTTCTTCTTTTTTTAAAGATGCTTGTAAGTTGGCATTTCTGGTTTATTAGTTTGTTTCTATAGTAATGGCTTGCTGCTGTCATCGAGCCTGACATTTTTTTAGTAAGGCGTTGGACATCGTGACCAGGTGGTCTCCTCATCTCTTGACTCCACTCCAGTGCGTGAGAGAGAGAGAGCGCAATGAAGGTAGGGGAAGGAGGTAGTGTTGAACGGCTTGTGTGTGTGTGAGAGAGAGAGAAAGCAAATTTCGGCGCAGATATTATTATGCAGCCCTTTCTAAGTAAACTTGGTTTGGAATGTCTGTCATAACATGAGCATGGTTTGGAATGTCATAATGTGGACACAGGATTTTCCTAAGTCGTTTTCGCTTTATCAGAGTGCTTTGTTGAGTAGGGGAGCCCCTTCTCACCGTGGTAGATCGATATTTTAGAGACAAATCTGTCGTGTCTGTGGCGCACAATAGATTTCTATGATCTTTCAGTCTGGGCTCTGCTGTGAATGAAGAGAAAGAGTCTGACTTGCAGCTGCCGTCATTATGGAGCAGCGAAACATCAACGTCCACTAAGTACTTGCGGAACTTCCATGTATATTAGTGATGTCCCTTTTGTACTAGCATGGAAACAAGTCACCTCCTCCGATCGACTGTCGAGAAGACACTCCCCCTTACCCCTTTGCTCTCGTCTTGCTCTCTTGGGGATATCCCAGCCACGCGCTAGGCTGGAGGATCCAAGATGGTGGCTAAGAAGAAAAGAATGCGCTGACTCCTGGCTCCGAACGCGCCTACGAGTAGGTCTACACCCTGAGCGCACTGACAAACAAATATAACAGAGAGCAAGTTTCTCGAGTCTGTGTTGCGCTTCGATTAAAGCGAAACTTTGGATGCCTTTGCAGATAAACTGCTCAGCCCGTCATGGAAGACCTCATACGTCACAGTCACGTGCTACGCTCGTCTCATACCTGGCCATTCTTTGGAACGAGTGGCGCCACCACGCGTGTATCAACTGCGCTGACGGCACGTACCGCTTGAATGGACGCAGTGTGTGTGGCGAGGCGGTTCGGGATCAGCAGAAGCTCCTTGACTGAATGACTAGAGAAGCGGCAGAACATGGCTGGAAGAAGTGGCGCCATGATCAATAGTTCCACTTTCCACGGCAGAGCACGGCGTTTGAACAGCGCACCACGCGACCCCACAGTTTAAAAAAAAAACAACAAAAAACATCATTTTTGTAAATTATCCGGCCTGCACTTACGGACCGATCGTCATGCTGCACAACACAGACGTCTGGATGAGACTGCAACCAAGCGAGACTCGGCCATGACGGAGCAGTTTACCGCCAAGATGCACGTGACTGCCAGAGACAGAAAGACAACGGGAGAGTCAAGGAGGTGGAGTGAGAGAAAAGACAAAGGCATTTCAAAGAAAAAGTCCGGCACCGGCAAGGTAAATGTCAGTCGATCGATGCACCGACAGCATGATCACAGTGACGCCGCACTGCACTCTAGACCTTGACATGGCTGCCACGGGTGTGTCACAGTATCACACTACAGCCTGTCCTCCAAAGCACTCGCTGCACCCGAGACCTTGGCACCGCTGTCTCAGTCTGGGTGTGACCCGTCTACAGCTACCTGGCAGGCGATTTCAGATGAAACTGAAGTGTCTTGCTGTTCACAGACAACGACTTCAGTTGAGACGTCCACCGTTCACAGACTTCTCTGCGAATGTCCGCCACGTCTGTAGTTGATGTAGGATGTCGCCGAGAGTTCTGAATGTAGAAAAGGTCCTGATGAGCGGTTCCCTCCTCCATTATCATCTCACGCTGCAACAACCATGGATATGAGCAAGCGGCTTACTGCCGGGCACCTAGGATAGAGCAAGGACTGCTAGACAGCCAGAAAGAAACACTTCCTTGAAAGATACATATGCTCAGACAATTTAATTAAATAATTCGTCACACAGAGCACATATACTACTTGCCACTCATATACATAACCATACAATGATACACATAACTATACACATAACCACACCACGCATTTCAGTTTGTAAAGGCTCTTTCCTTCTCTCTCAGCTTTCCTTTCCTTGTTTCTGTTGTTCTTTAAAAAGAAATAATTGACAGGTGTATGATGGGTGAGACGGATGATATTCTTGTCGTTAATCTTCTCAGCCCTGGTGTGAGAGACAGAGCAACAGCAATATTCTGGCTGAACGTTGTCACTATGAATAATAGCAGTACAAATAAAAACAGCGAGCGACAGTAAGTGACAGTGCCTGTTCCTATCGCATACAGATAAAGCTAAAAGTCTCTCGCTAATCTTTTGGTTTTTGGGGGAGTGAGATCTTTACTTTCCCTAAGCCTCTAGGGAGTCAGGTGCGCTTTCTCGACAGCTGGGTTGAGTGGGGAAGTTCAATGAGCTTCACTGGTATCGAACCGCCGCGCTTCTGGCAGCACAAGGACCTCAGATCACTGAAAAATCAAAGGTGCTGCATGCAGTACACAATAACAATGACGTGAGCCACTAGAGTGGTGGATAGAACTAGCGACATAACTTACTAATGTGACTGAGAAGACCAATGATGTTGGTTACTAGTGTTGAAATAAAAGCCAGTGATGGAGGTCATTAATGTTGTAGAGCAGTGGTTCTCAAAGTGTGGTCCACGGACCACTAGTGGTCCGCGAGCATAAGTCAGGTGGTCCGCGGCTGACAGTCGTCATAAGTGATGTTTACAGTGATGCATTCCTCACATTAACATTTTAATTACAAAGAACGAGGTAGTTTTATGTCAACTTATTACTATACTATTGTCACAAAAGGACATTTAGTTTTGAATTGTAATGAAACAAATGCGGCAATTTAAATTTGAAATACATAGTACATAGTGATTTTTAGGCCTTGGTGGTCCGCCATATTTTTTACTTAAGTAAAGTGGTCCGCGGTCCGAAATACTTTGAGAACCACTGTTGTAGAGAACCCAATGACGAAGGTAAGTAGTGTGTAGAAAAAAATCAATGTCGTAGGTCACAAGTAAGACCAGTGACGTATAGGTCACAAGCCTAGTCGGTAGAGCCAGTGACGTAGGTCAATAGCGTGGTGGCCATGAGCGATGTATCAGGAGATAATGAATGCAGGCGGCACGATTATAAGGGTAGAGTATTCATACTTTTTACCGTCAATGAAAATGGCGTGTTGTCCGACGACATCCACATCACTTTACGGCAGCTCTGGCTGGAGGTCTCGCCGGCGTCAAGACGTGCGCACGCACATCATCCGTTTCTCCAGATACAATAAGCAGGCAGCCTTTTTCTTGAATTGCAGTCTCTCGGCTGTTCCTCTGTAAGACCTGCGATGACTGGCGTGAAGTTATCTGTGGCTAGGTAACCTGACGCCTGCACGGGCCTTGGCACGCTTCCTTCAGCCTTGAACTATATTAAACTGGTAGAATCGCTTTGGCAGAATTTCCCGTTTTCAGATACCTGTGTCGTAAAATATTGCTTATGTGCTGAGCTAAAATCAGGTACAGAAAACTTTGAATCTAGTTTATTTACATAATTCAAGCCTCACCTAAGAAATTTTCAGAAGGAAAACATCATTGAAGTTCATATGTACCCCAAAATATTCATTCACGCACTATATCACGATATTAAATTTCTTATTCTCTCCCTACCAGGAGGGGCCTGTGTCACTACCCTACCTGTGTTACTACATCCGGGAACCAAAGCCACATCTCGCTTGTCTTCGCTCACCCTGAGCAGTGGTGCACCTTCCCGCCCCCGAATCCCCTCGCCTCTCCTTGTTTTGTCAGTGCTCTCAGTCTTGCCATCTCCGCCTACTGTCTTCTAACTCACGCTGTGTGACGCCAGCCTCTCTTTCAGTTCCTCCTATCGTTTCTCCGTGGGCAGCCGTTTTTTTTTCTCCTGCAGTAGCAGACATCTTTATAGATTGTCAAGGCATTTCCATGCAGGAAGGCCAGAATCCTTTTCAGAAGAGACGGAACTTTGCTCTCACTTCTTTTTTTCCAGCGTTTAATAGATGGCATGCCGTGAGAATGCGCTTTCTTCCTTCCCTATTTTTTCTTGTCACATGCTTCACAACCTTCCCATTCCACATATCACAATCTCGTTGTCGCATATTTTACAATTTGTCCCAAGTCTCACAGTGTGTTTGCTGTTTCACAGTTTATTTATCAATATCTTACAATCTATTTGTCCCATGTCTCACAGTTTGTTTGATGTTTCACAGTTTATTTATCAATATCTTATAGTCTATTTGTCCCATCATGTCTCACGCTTTATTTAGTCAGCGTTTCAGATGTTTTGGAGTGGCCTCTAACGAGCTGTTAGAGGGTCTTCTTAAACGTTCACATGTCCACGCAGCCTAGTCAAATGTTAGCGTTCAGTGGATTTCTAGCTCTTATAGTCACAACGTGCTTTGAGAACTGAAAGTGCCATAGTGGATAAATAATACAAGATAATAATTCATAACCTACAACAGCAATTTATTAATGCTGCTACAACAATTAAATATAAACCTCCGAGCCCTAACCTCTAAAACACTGCTTCTACAAACTATATATATATTACTTTGAAGACCTTCCATAGCATGAAATCGCAAGGAGAAACACGAATCACGAGAAATTAAATAAAAACGATTTCCTCGTCTGTTCGAATCTCCATTTAGGTCTGAAACTGTGTGTGACATCACTACCGATGGCATCATTGTTGACCATAGCCTGGCTGGCACAAGCTACCCAGAAAATACCGAATCTTGAAAGCCTAAGCGCAGATGTGGAAACCATTCTGTTGCTGTTGAATGCACAGAAAAACATAGTGACCGAATAAGTGTTTATGTCATACCTAAAGGATTAATTGTTAAGAAAACAATGGATCAACGTCGTTTGAGCATGTAGAACAAACTTTACTATGCCTACGCCCTACACCCTAGTCTGTGGTATGTGGTATGGTCACCTGCAGCTTGCAAAATATGACGAACATCCTTAAGTTCAAACGTAAAAATTATTTCTTTCAATAGAATAGTGTTTCACACTCGTCAGAGTTTCACACTCGTATTAGAACGCTTTCAAAGAAAAACGGATCACTAGTCAGAAACTGATGATCGTTGCAAATTAAGCGTATTCCATCTCTCTGTGCTCATATCTTCCATCGTTCACATAGTTCGTTTATTTCTCCCTACTTAAATGGCTGCAGTACGTATTCTTCCACTTCCTCCATCACATGTCAAATGTCTCCGTATGTGGACCCCCCCCCCCTTTCTGTATGGTATGACTTGCTGTCTTTATACGGAGAGGATACCTGTATCTGTGGGACAGGACTTGCTGTCACTATACCGAGAGGCTGGCTATGATATTATATCTTTCTTGATCGTGGGGCTCGCCGTCTCTATCTTCATGCTACGTTCCACGGCGTGTTAACAACTGATGGGAGCAGTGACAGGTCAGGATAACAGCGATGGATCAGGGTAACAGCGGCAAACAAGGGTCAAAGCGACAGGTCAGCAACCTTGCCCAAGAAGAGGACTGCCTGTCAGTCTGACTCGGCAACAGTTGGAGAATCAATACTACATCTGTGGCAACCCAGCTCGGCTTCAACCTGTTTTCACGTCTGGGCCACATGTACTGGGTGGGCAGCTCTGAGAACCCGAGACCAGCTGTAGACTGATGAGCTAGACACCGACAGGACAGAGGTGTTTTTTGTTTTGTTTGTATGTTTTGTTCTCTTTTTTGTTGTTGTTGCTTTTTCGCGCTGAAGGATGGCGGCGGAAAATATTAAACCTGGTCAACGTCGTAATGCACAATTGGAATTTTACTGGTTTGCGTTGAATCAGCAACTGAGGCTATAACAACAGGCTAGTCAGTCAAGTCTGAGGACTGCTACTGCATCCAGAGAAACATGAGAGTAGAACCCGTGAGCCGCTATCTCTTGGTGACAAGTGCTGTACCATTCCAATCTTTCCTCGCAGTCATTGAGATACGGACGTTTGAGAGAGAGGGGGGAATGGCGAGGGATGTCGTGGTGTCCGCTACGTGGACAAGGTCTCGTCAGCCTCAAGGCCTGCGCCATAAGTTCCTTCAGATACCACAGAGACAGCACAGCACTAAGAGGTTGAGATAACGAAAAAGAAAAAGGTGTGTGAGAGAGAGGGGAAAAGAAGTTCTGTCTCAGAACGAGAGATAGAGAATTGTAAAGTGTGGTTTTTAAATTAATCTTCGTAGCCTTTGTAAGTGAAGTTGATAGACGGGTCGTGTAATGATCTTCTGCCCCAAAAATGTATTCTTCCTTTGTTGTAAAGTTACTGCAGTGAAATAATGGAACTCTCTCCCTTTCCACATCCACCACCTACCCACTATTGAATCCTTTAAGCGTGCACTGAAAACGCACCTCTTCCGTAAACATTACTGCTAACAAACTTTCCCACCATGCTAGTCCTTTTTTACACCCTTACCTGCTCGTCTTCCTTTTGCAGTATCATGTTACTCTCAGTTCTTGTTTTTTGTGTTCCTCTTTGCGTTTTCTGTTTTTGATTTTATTCTTCGTTAGTACTGTTGTTTATTCTAATATAGTTTACATGTTATTTGTTTGTTTTCCTGTCCCTCGTATGCTGTCCATGTTTAGTTCTTGTTCTTAGGAGCTAAGAGCATTGGTTAAGTTGCTAAGACCACCAACAGCATAATTCCCAGCAAGACGCAGGGATCGATACAAATGGGTCTAAGACGACAAACAGTATCACTTTCTTGGTACCACCATCAGTATCACTTTATCACCTTCCGAGGATTCAACCAAATATCAAAGGGTTGATCAGGTGCACCCCAACCTGCTAATGTATACAGTCAAATCTCGCTACTATGCCACTCTCGGTATTATACCACTTTTGCTCGGTCCAGACGAAAATTCAATGACAAATAAATTTACTATGCCACCACATACTATGCTACGCTACTATGCCACTATAGTGTAGTTGTTAAAAGGCACGAGTTGTGAAATTCCACGCAGTGCTCGATTATTATACGGTAGTGTGGGACATCGCAGTTAGGTGGGATGGAACATAGCACGCACACAGGGAGGGTGGAGGGTGGAGGCTGGCGATGGGGGGTGGTCGCTGGCCGGGTGACAGCCCCGTGACAGAGGGAGAGCGGGAGGGGGTCGACTAGCGACAGGATGCCGGTGCGCGGATGTGGTTGGGAGGGGTGGAGGATGAAGAGGTGAGGGGGAGAATGAGAGGAGACAGCTAGCGCCAGGAGACGATTCTTGAGAGCTTTGGACTGACGGGTAACTTGAGCAAATAAAGCCGTTTTTAAGAACCCTCGGTACTATGCCACTCTCGCTACTATGCCACTTTTGCTCGGTTCCGGTAGGTGGCATAGTAGCGAGATTTGACCGTATATGTACTGTTCTATTGCTTCTCTCCTTAAATTACGTTCTTTTATTTAATATATATATAGAGAGATCTATTGATTTAGTGAACGAACATGTGGGAGTGTTGTAACGAAGTGTTTGAATGTTAATGAAGCGCGTTAAATGAAAGAAACGAGTTATCCATTGCGCGACAGAGCACTCAACCGTTACAGATATACTCCCTAGCTCGAGAAAAAATGGATTTATGTAGTTTTCTAGTGAGAGTGGTGCGTCAATGGTAACACCAAGATTTCTCAGCGTCTGTGAGAAATACTGACAGCAGATAACGATGTGAAAGTGAGAAACTGACACTAAAGAAGGTGGTGTAGCTTTAAGATTACACTTAGAAGAGTCTAAGTCTCAACGCAAAAGAAGAGGAAAAAGAAGACTTTTACAATTTCCTGCAAGTACTGGTTGATTGTACTCCAAAACGAGACCTAAAGATCACAATGGGCGACATGAATGCCAAAGTTGGAAATGACAACACAGACAAAGGACGCATAATGGGAAAGCAAGGTGTGGGCAACTGCAATGAAAATGGTGAGCTGCTCACAGAATTCTGCTTGTTAATGACCTTGTAGTCGGAGGCACAGTTTTTCCGCACAAAACCATTCACAAAACCACGTAGAATTCACCAGATGGACATACAGAAAACCAGATCGATCACATCACCATTAATCGCCAGTTTAGAAGGAGTCTGCTGGATGTCAGAGTAAAGCGAGGTGCAGATGCAGCCACAGACCACCACCTGCTTGTGGCAACCATGAAGATAAAACTGAGGTCTTTCCATGACTCATCAGACAGACCGCACCACCATTAAGTGGACCTTCACCAGGCAACTTGAGGATCCCGACTTTGCAGATGACATCAGTCTGTTGTCCCACAAGCAACACGCACAGATAAAACTCACTCGGCTCGCAGAAGATGCAGCATTGACTGGCCTGACCATAACCATCAAGAAGACGGAGGTAATGCGGGTCAACAGCAAGCAAGAAGCCACACTACAACTACATGGGGAATGTATTACAGAGTCTGACCGTTTCACCTACCTTGGCAGCATTGTCAGCAAAGATAGAGGTACAGATGAAGATGTAAGAAGCCGAATAAACAAAGCCAGGCTTGCATTCCACACATTACGACCTATCTGGAACACCAAGGCTTTATCTTTACACACCAAGATCCGCATCTTTAACACAAATTTAAAGTCAGTCCTTCTACATGGATTTGAGACATAGCGTGTGACAAATGCAATAACTAACAAGATACAGACATTCAACAGATATCTGCGCAACATCATTAACATCAGATGGCCCGAGAAGATCTCAAATATAGACCTGTGGGAGAGGACCAACCAAAAACCTACCAGCCAAGACACCAAGAAGCGGAAGTAGGGATGGATCGGTCACACCTTACGAAAGCCTGCCAACAATTTAACGAGACAAGCTCTGGGCTGGAACCCACAGGGGAGGCGTAGGGTTGGGAGACCCAGACAGACGTGGAGGAGAAAAGTCCACAGAGAGGTGGAGACAGCTGGCATGACATGGTCCCAACTGGAAAGGGACGCCCAGAACCTGGTCCGATGGCGGGCTATGCTTGCAGTCCTTTGCTCCACTTGGGGCGAATATGACCAAGAAGAAGAACAAGGTGGCCCGGTAACACAAGCAATTTCATTTTTTCTGGAATGCGTACCTTCGTCTCTTCACTTTGCCTGATCTCCTGGGCCAGATTCGACCATCAGGGACTTGTGTGGTGAAGGTAGGAAAACGCTCCATACTGAAGTACTAGTGAAGTTCTTGTGGCTACCTAACGTGTTTTCTGTGTCTTTTTTTTTTGGGGGGGGGGGGGAGCTCTTAATATGCACCCTTATCGACCCTCCTTGAGTAGACATGCGCCAGAGTTCCGGGGCGGGATAAAGCGCTGTTAGCCTCATACGCTTGATGTGCTGTCGGTCGAGTTGAGAGAATGAACCGGGAGACTCACCTCGCATCCTGTGCTTCTAAAGAACACCTGTGAGCGAGGTGTGCAGCATTTACTGATTTTTTTACCCCCGCCATGATTCCATCGTTTATTCTACTTGGACACCATGTTGGCGTAAAACCCACGAAACTCTTAGCAGTTCAATACAACGGACCATGGGCTTCCTAGGTGGAAGTGTACCTCTCCATTGACGTTTTTGATGTTAGGTACACCTGTCCCCTTCAGTTTGAATGGACAAATGTGCCTTTCTCCTACAGTTTCCGTAGACGAGTGTACCTTTTTCTTATACTCTTGTCACCATCACCTAATAGTCTATACAAGCTTCACTAAAAGTACAAAATACATTTTCTACACATAGATCCGTACTCTCTAATAGAGTCTGGTCGTACAGTAAAGAAAATGTTATTCTCGCCCAATACAAAATGACAAGTTTCGACCAGTTGTCAGTGTCAGCAGGGTGTCAGAATGTCAACCGGAGTTACATATCAGCATGCTGGGCTGCGAGTGTCAACCAGCAGACTAGAGTGTCGTCCAGCGTGTCGGAGTGCCAGCCGGTGTACTGCAGTGTCAGAGTGCCAGCCAGGTATCAGGCAACTAGCTTCACACCTGCCTGCTGCGCTCTTTCCTTGACGCTTGTCCTGGCGGCCATTTTTCAGGACTGGTACTGCCAGACATTGATTGTCCTCCTCTTGCTTCTCCCATCCTCAGTCTTCAGCCCACGGCGTCAGCAGCAACTCGAAACCGCAGCCTGTTTTCTCAGCATCTCCCACTTGTCGATCTGCAAACATTCATGGCGCTGTTGGACGATTTTGCAAGTGATCGCTTGAAGCGCTGTCTTCCCCACCAATTCCACCCCCACATGATATCTAGAGGGTTTAATACTTGGCGTGGACATTTCTCTTAGTTCTTGTCACAGAAGCTTTGCATTCCACTGCTATACAATATTGTGTTGGCCTTAAAGCCCCGTGTATACGGTGTGCAATATCGCGTTTACCTGGTCCGTCAGGAATCTGGGATTCATTATCACTGCTGACATCACCCTCGACAAGTTACAGCTGTGTGTCAGTCTTCCTATTATGAACTAACATCCGTCACATTCTCTCTACACACACTACCAACACTCTTGTCTGTGCGTTTATTCTTTCTCGCATTTATTACTGCAATTCCTTGCTTGCAACTCCTCATGCTTCATTCACAAACTCCAGAAAGTACAGAACTCCGCTGCATTTATGTGGTGCTTAGAGCTAGGAAACGGGACCATGTCACTCCTCTCATAACAGATCCTTTTTCTTGCCCCCACCTCTCGCCCTGTTTATTGCTACCTCCCTACTCAGCTTCCTCTGCTGAATCACGGCACTCCTAGTTATTGTTATCTTATTCCCTTTTGAGTTTCTTACATTTGTCTTTTATTAGTCATCAGTATTGTCGTTCATCCTTCCGTTTCTTTGTATGCTGTCCTGCGTCTATCTTGTCTCGAGCGCTAAGACCTCGCTCCTTACGAGCTTACGTGCTATAGGAATGACATTTATTATTAGTGTGCAGACTGCAGACCCTGGTATACAATAGTGTTGACCTTTGTATAGTGTGTTAACCTTAAAACCTCTGATATTCAAAGATGTGTAGACCTTCGAGACTCGGATATGCAAGACGGTTTCCAACTTGGAGCCTTTGCTACACAATAGTATGTAGACCCTTGAATAAAGCAGTTGTTTCGTTTCTCCAAATCTTCTACGTCAGACCTTACCAGGCTATGTGCAAATATATCCACAACCTTTTTCTGTTTATTTTACAAAACACGTAATTTCCCTGGTGTTGTACGAAAGATTGAAGATGCTGGGTCAGATTACTGTCGGAGACAGATTTGTAATGCTATGGTATTGTGAATGATGTCCATGATGGTGTCGTGTGACAAGTAATTCAGATAGCCTATATCATATGACATACATCTGTGTCCTAAGACATCACGTTATCTGTATTATGTGCCAAATGTCCACGTACTTCATATTCTCTCTCTAGTCAGATGCTCAAATGTCGTCCTAAATCTTGGCCTCGTATGTTAATTACGATTCCAAACTACATTGTACTAATTTCTGTTCTTGGCTCAAGTGTGTTAATCTCGATTTTTGACTCCAGGGAGTTGACTTCGAGTCCTGGCTCCAAGTATGTTCCTGATTTTTTGATGGGCTGATCTACTTACCCACTCACGTCATCCCCTAGAAACCACACTATTCTTGAACACTGTAACACCATGGTTGTTACTAAGATTTCATTTTTTTTATTGCGATCATTTTCTTCTTATGTTGCCAGTCAGGCACCGATACTGGTGAGCGTGTTCTGTCTCTTGTCCTTTTTTCAAAAAAAAAAAACCAACTTTTTGATTACTGCTTCGACGAAGGATCCCGTTGGACTGAGCCTGAACCTCTTACCCTCTGCGCGGCCTGCCGCCCGCCAGGTGGCCTGACTTTTTATTTTGGGTTTTCGTAAGTGAGGCAGGGGGAAAGGGGAACACACACAGAGTTTCCCCCCCCCCCCCTCAAGTGCAACCGATGGCCTTTTTTAAGTCCTCCAACGTATAATAGAGGACGGATTTGTTGTGTTATTCTGTACCCACCCCACCCCTGTGAAACCACATGTAGAATACGTATGGGTTACGATGCTGGCTGTATGTGCCTGCAGTTGCAGATCCAGGGGAAGAGTATATGTGGCCTTTGAATAGTTCCTCATCTACTTAAATATAATACGAACAGTTTTGTTCTCTGAAAAGCCACCCACCACCCTCACACAGAAAAGTTAAAAAAAAAAAAAAGCAAGCGAGGTGCTTACTGTCCATACCGTGTGGTGTTCCCTGATCGGTGTTCTGGCCCAGGCCTGACAGTAGAAAGGGCGTGGTGGCAATCAGTGGTTGGCGTGCAGCAGACAAGGGAGTAATTTGTAGCGGAATTAAGGTGTAAAGAGGGGAGGGGAGAGTGGCACGCGACATGGCCGCTTTAATAACTGTCTTTATCACTCATGTAGCCGGGCCGCAGAACAAACCCGCTTTCTGTACTCGTCATAAACGTCGTAGACATCGCTCAGAACTCCACAGTGTTTACATACAAAGTATATACATGTAGCTACTCGTTTTCCATAAAATTGTCCAAGTCCTTTGCTCAATATCTTCCTCAGTTTCTTTAACGGATTATTTAGCTTTATTCATTCATTTATCCCTCGGTTGGTATGCAGGTACTGATCGTCGGGGGTAACAACTTACAAGTGGATCGAAGCGGAAGTTGACAAGGCTCGCCAAACCTGTCGAGGTCCTGCATGCTGTGACCTGTCCATTTTCATATTTAGCCAACCAGCTTTTTTAAAAATCTATCCGTCGACCGCCTTCCAAGATACCCTGAAAAGTTCCTGGTAGCCATCAGGGTGACGACTGTGTTCTACACATTTTTGTTGGTCTTACGTTTCATGTAGGTCGTAGGATGATCGGAGCAGTTTCCTCAGACACTTGGTTGCGATTTAGCGGACTGTGTACGCCAAACAAGAATAGTGTTCAAAACCACCATTTGCAGCCCACATGTCAAACCCATTTATGTATGCACATATAGAGAGACAAGTACCAAATGCAGTATCTAAACAATGGATTCCAAAGGTATCGCATTGCAGGGCGAATCAGCCCTGACCAAAAAAAACCCAATCAACGAAAGTGGAAAGAAACAGCACCGAGATTGATGCCATAGGTACCAATCTGAGGCGTACCTATTGTAAACTCTTTTTTTTTTTACAGAATGAAAGAAAAATAGGCGACAAGACGCAATCTGCCTTACCCAAAATGAGGCAGTTAAAATATTTGGTGGGTCCGTTCTTTACTCAAGGTTGAATTTTTTTGTTACATGCTATGTAAAATGGTGACCCAGGTTACTGATAACATTACAAAGCCTGTTCGCATTAAGCGCTTTAGTGATATCTACGAAATACAAATATTACACTGTCTTTGCAGAAGGGTAAAATATGAAAACATATATTGTAGAATTATCGCTCCCTTAAACAACCCTGCTTTTCCGTTATCTTACCATTTCCCTCACCCCAGCTTGTGTAAAGTTCGGGGTTTACGTATGTACGAAACTTTACTTAAATATTAATTAGTATAACCTCCTCTGTAATTCTCTCTTTGAATAATGGGACAGTTACTCTAGACTTTCAGATACTCTCAACTGCCAAAATACTTAAATATCTCTCTGTGTTGACAAGGCTACATGGAATGAGCATGTAAGCACACACACACACATATGCATGCAGAAGTTGTACTTCCCCACATCTTCCTCTCTCTTCATTCACTCATTGACCTAAAGTGAGATCCCAGTGATTCACCATATTTTTCTTTGACAAAGCGTTTTTGTGTTTAGAGTATTTACGTAAATTCATGTTTTGGTAAAAATTTGATTCCGAAATGAAATAATTTCTCTTTGATTTCTGACAATGCGAGTGCCTTTAGTACAAAATTACACAGCTTTAGCTTTATGGCAGATAAGTATGAGAATCTGTGGAATGGTGTTTATAAAAATATCTTTTTATTCTGATGTGCCAGTCTGTCATGAACCAGCCTGGTTAAAGGCAACAGGTCCGAGGTCAGGTAGATAATTATAGGACAGGTCAGCGGTCAGTGAAAGCGGACAGTAAAGGGAAGCCTTTCTGTCCGTTTGTAGGACTTGACAGGTCGTTTTGACTGATGGAGGCGATCGAGGCCCAGGGTTCTCTCTTCTTTCGTTCTCTCGTGAGTTAATTTGTCGGACGTTTTTTCCTTCTGCTCCGACAGGAGTACATGAGATAGACTGAAACATTGTGCCTGGACGACTGAGATCCGCTGATGTTTGATAGTCGACACCCAGCGCCAGATGCTGCCACCCGTCAGATGGCCCCAGCCCCTGTGCTGCCTCCACAAACACCCGCCTGTTATTTCGGGCCCCTGGAGGCCAGTACCATTAGCCTGTTGACCAAGACCTTTACAGGCTGGCGGGACATCAGTTCGCGCAAATATCCCTGTGGAAGCGACAAATAGAACAACAGCTTTCAGTTATATGACAGACTGGTGTACGAGTTTTGAATAAGATTTGTTTTCAATAGTTTATGCTTAGAGTGTAAATAAACTTGCGAATTTTCTTTGGAAAGATAAAAACCGTGGCTTACTTTATGGTTAAATGTTCACCTTCCTTAGCTCCCAAGAGAGATAAATGTAATATTATAAATAACATTGAGTTCCTGTGGTAATAATTAATAAAAATTTAAGTTGATTCCTATCCTTGATAATTAATCTTAACTATTTCAACTTTTCAATTGATGACAGCTTAAAGAAACTTTACATAAATTGTTCTCAATGCGCATGCAATCCTTACTGCCACTACCACTGCCCATGCTCTTTGCCGACTCATAAAAAGATAATTTCCTTTTTCTTTTTTCATTATTGTGGTCATGTTTGTCAACTGAGAAAATTTGTAATCCTGACCTTTACCCTATTTCTTTAATTGTCATCCTCTCTGCATATAGCAAAAGAATATAGTTCTCCTGCGATGGATTAATATTAATGCCCATCATGGGCATGCGTCGATTCTATTTTGTGTCTGGGAGTGACTGCCATGTGTCTTCTAGTATATGACTAACCCTTCTTTTAGGAAACCCCAGACTAAAAAAATCGTTCTTCAGTAGTGTCTGAAAAAAGAAAGAAAAAAGGGATCAGGAAAGAAAGAAAGAGAATATGTAAAAGAACTGTCATTAAAGACATGCCCAAGCCAATCCATGGACGTCTCTTGTGAAACAAGTAGTGCCTGAACTAAGGGTAATCCATTTTCTTTATTTACCATCTGTCAAGCCTGGGTTAGGGTTAGTAATCCCTATGCTAAACGACTGTAGACATCAAGCTGCAGAAGTGTCCAAAGATCAACTTCAACGAACGCCAGGTGTGCGCCTGCCAGAGACCGAAGTGCGAATGTGTGTGCATTCAGGTGTGGGGTAGGGGCTATCAAGACATGTCAGAGGTAGAACAGGCGCACACGCGCGCACCGATTTGTTATCTATGAGGTGAATGGTACTTTTCCCAGCTTATCCAGGTGATAATTCTCAGAGGGTTAGAGAGGAAGGCACCATCCTCACAAAAACCTACCCTATAGATAAGTGATATCCTTTACCCCTCACAACCTGTCGGATATGACATGTCTTGCAAAAAACATGGAAAATCTTCATGGAGAGACACCACAGTAATCCAATTGCAGTCCCCCTCCCCCCTTCAGAAGTCTCTGTTGTCAAGAACAAAAATTATGTATTTCCGCATTAATCACAGAGACAGGCAGTACTCTGTGTACTACCAGCATTGTCCATGCTCTGGGTCAGCCAGCACGGTCAGTATTCTCCATATTCTAGGCGGCCAGAAATTCTCCGCGTTCTTGGCAGCCAGCGGGACGTCTCAGGGGAAATTGTATAAAACGCGATTCTTGCCTCCACCTGGTACTTGTGGCGGCACTTCCTTCTCTAGTCCTCGGTTACATGCAGAGCCACGTCGCGCACAGGGCTTCTCAGCTGACACCCTGCCCCAAGTCTTGTTATTGATTTCATAGATTTCTGCAATGTTCAAAACTATCCAGTAGGGTCCACCTTTTTATGACAGCACCAAGGGCTCCTGTAGCCATCAAGTGTTACACTTACGTCCCGCGACGACATGTGTCAGTATCCATCAGGTCAAGAGGCAGAGTATCAGCGAAGAAAACGGTGTACGCTTCATTTTCTCCTCCCACCTAGGGGTCAGGCGGGCTACAGCCCTCGATACAATCGACGCGCCTGGCCGATAAAGCAGATTATCGGCGTAGCGGGCCGTGAGACGCTTGCTGCCAGCCGTCCGCTGCACTGCGCCGCACCCTTGCTCTCTGCGTGCCGATCAAATCTCAGGTCTTGGTCTCCTGTCTGCCGTGCGTCACGGCGAGACCTCCATGTTCCAGTCACCGGAATTTGTGCAAATGTCTATCTCTGTCCACCTCTGTCGACCTGTCAGTAGCGTCATGATGTTCAGGCGCAAAGCTCTCCAGCTACCCTTACGTGACTGATATTGCAGTTGCGTGGGTTCGAGTGGGAGGGGGTAGGACGTGGCAGTGGAAGGGTGAGAGTAATGACAAGGGTGAGGATGACGATGATAAGAGATTATGTTTCTCACGTAGTAACGTTTCTTTTGAAGAATACAAGTTGTACCCATCGGCTATCACCCAACTCACCGCCTAAAGGGAAGGAATAACTGATTCCTCTTGCTTATCGTTTGAAACCTAAGCCCGTTGGCTTGACGACAATTTTAAGATCGTGTGCAGACCAGTGCAAGACCTACAAGAGAGACGTGCAAGCCCCGATTCAGTCATAAGGAAAAACTCAGCGTAGACCTAGTGTAATCAACGAGAGTATCTCCTCCAATGATCACTAACGTAATGATTTAACAGCCATACAGCACCCTCTTGTGTCATGTTGACCTGAGTAGAAGATGGCGTCTGATGAAGAAAATAGACTCGCATCGAAAGTCGTGCGCCTATCAAAAAAGAAAACTTTGCAGACAGAAATATGGTTCCATGATGACAACTCTTGTAAGAGCATCACGCTAACGGTCACAAACTAGTTTCAGAGAGTTACACAATGTTAGCCTATCAGACCTGCGTTAACTGTGCACGAAGCTTGCAGTGACAGCTCAAACACCAAACTTTCTGGAGCAATTGCAGAAAAGGAATCAGTCTGAAGTTGACACTGCTGATGCACAGATGTAAAATGTAAGTTATGGCAAGATGGCGCTGACGTGACAGTAGAAATGGTGTAGGAAAGAAGAAAAATGGCACAGGTACAACATTAAATCCAGGATTACATGAAATTGCTTTATAGACGCACAGGTCAATATTGCACACAAAACTTCAAACAAAGCTAATCCCCTCTAGCCAGTTAGGCGAAGACATATGGAGGCCACAAGTTCTTGGGGCTTGTGCACAAAATGACCGACGTATTTTTAGGTGTTCTAATGACCGTGAGTCTGCCAGTGGCACGAACTGCTGCGTTTCTGGACCTAACAGCAAGGTGGCAAAAGTCTCAGGTAGTACTTAGGAGTCACCACAGTGATAAGGCACCGCTTACCTAATAGGCTAGAGCAGTGGTTCTTAACCTTGTTTGAGGTACCGAACCCACAAGTTTCATATGCACATTCACCGAACCCTTCTTTAGTGTCATCACGAATTGCGGATGTGTCTTGACCTCCGTCGCGGAACCCCGGTTAAAAACCACTGGGCTAGAGTGTCACGTTCCATCACAACATCTGTTCAGTGCAAAATGTCCACAGCAATCTGACCTTTTAAGTACAGCGCAAATTTCTCACACAAATGTGACTTCATCTTCTTGTCATACCATTTCGTTTTATCGTATTCTCCTAGACACGAGAAACAAATTCGTAGCTACATCTTGGTTGAACTCTTCCACCATGGATGTTCCAGGTCATAGAAGGAGTAAAGGAGAATGCAACAGTAGCTAGATCGAGAGCCAGAATTGGCATAGATAATGCGATTGTTGCATCACGCAGTGTTTAGTTACTAAGTGCTGCTCAGCACTACCACACGGCAATATTGCACACAGCTTTAAGCGTCCAAAACATTCGAAGTTCAGCATATTGGATTCATACTATTAGAACTAGGGAGTCACAGATCACAGTATTCGGAGTCAAACTATGTAACGAGACATTCCCAGAGTATAGAATGTCAGAGCAGCTGATTCGTGCAAATGGTCATTGTAGGCATATGTTACCGTAGGCACAAGAGAGCACCAGGAGAGTAGGCCAAACCATTAATTTTGCAACTAGCAACGCCTGAATGACGTCACTCGTGGCATTGATCACCACATAGTCGAGTCCGCCGTCCCCGCCCCTTTCACACTGTCTCACCCGCCCTCCCCGCCTCGCCTGCGTGTGGACGTGTGCTTGTGCTGGTGTGAACGCAGCCTAGCGCACTCATTCACCTATACCCTCCTCTACATACAAAGCACCAAAGACACTAGCCCAGTCCAGTGATATTTATATACAAGCAACCACTTCTTTGCCTGGTGGCTGAGCAACCAGTACTACAGCCTACTCCCCTGTCTGTAGACTGCAGTGGCAGAACATAGTTTGAAGATCACCGCGTGTGGGATGCAGAACGAAGTCTGTAAATGACGCGTGTGAAGGCTGTAATGAAGCTGCCATTAAATCTTGTCCACTATTCCTCTTAAGTTCCTCCGCATTCAGACATTAGGTTTTTTTTCTGCAACACTTTCTACAACTTGTCACTACCAGCGCGTGGACACAAAACCGGAGTAAAGCCACAATGCAACAAAAACCGGTTATAATTAACGCAATGAGATGTCGATATAGCTATGTATTCAAAGAGCAACGGATACATTAAAGTGACCAATGCCACTATATACTTAATAAACAAGTACTGAGGTATGGCCCATGACTCCAATGAGCGGAATACTGAGGTGCAGTGTGCGACCTCTCTCTGTACTCGGTGAGCAGCGCATCGACGTCGTGACAGCAGAAGTGCTCATAGAAGGTTCTCTAGAGGTAATACGTCACGAGCGCAAAGACTCCGAGAAATTAATCGTTGAACCGCGATTTTCCGAAGCACTTGTCCATTTTTTTTTCTTCTTGTTTTGAAGTCAATGGGATTTGTGTGCGGTAAATACGAGCGGCTGTCATCGCCTACTCGACGTTCCGCTGTGTAGGCAGATACAAGAAGGGATGGGAGTGTTGTTCCAATCGAATCCTAGTTGCGCAAGTGCACGCGGTACAGTTGTGTTACAAGCCAGACCCGATGGTAGTGATGTGCGCTTTGTGAGACCTGCAAACCGAGTCATCTGTAAAAACACATACGGGAGCAGAGGCTAGGGAGACAGTGGAGGTGTGTGTGTGCGCGCGTGCACGTGCACACGATGGCCGAGTGGCATGTGCTAAACTCGATGGTGCGGGCGGGAATCGATACAAACGGTTGTGTTCGGTCCTCCTACATCCCACACTGCATTCATACGCCATTAGCACCACTCAATAGTTGCCCGGCCTCGCACAGCCATTAACCCCCCGCCTCCAACCAGGCGGTCCGCCTGCTTAAACCTCTCCATGGCAGGAATGTGGAAACATTGCTGTAAAGGTACCCGGATCTCCTATTTGTCTCCTACCTGTACCTAATGCTACATTGGTACCCGCATCTCCAGTTTCTGAATTTTACCTATCAAATGCTCCGGACGTACGGCACCTGTTACAGACATGCTTATGTAACATGTTACTGTCACTTGAAGGCTTGCGTAGACAGCAGATAAAAAAGCGTTGGATGGAAGACTAATCAACAAGAACAAATCAACCTTTGTATGACTGAGTGTTTACCTGCGTCAATATTAACTGACGTGTGTGTGTGGTTTTTTTTTTCATTGGCCAATGTCTCTTTCTGTTACTTTAACGGACATGACTCTTTGCTTTATTAATTTTAAGAGCTAATAAAGAAGGGGGGATAGCTTGTCTTAAAAAAGCGATAAAAGCGGAAATGGTTAATGAGCTGAGATCCCGGAAACAGGCAATGCAAATCCCAACTGCGATGCACGCCATTCGAGCCCAAGGACGATGTTAGGAAGGAACTGCAGATTGCGCTTTTCATTTTTACTTAGTTACTAATGTGACGCATTTCACACTTTTAATGCCATTTTTTTCAAATTCACCAAATGTCAAAGAATTATTCGTGATACGTTTCTTTAATCGAAAGAAAACGATACCAAAAACAGATAAAAAATTAAAAGGCATTGAAGGTTGTCTGTTGAATAAGCACATGCATTAGATAGCATTATTTTCCTGGTGCTCGGTAATGGAATGACCAGCGTTGAACATGCACCAGCAGCATTATGGTACAAGCTCTCTTCTCTGGCCTGCAGCCTGCTGCTGGCCGTCCAGGACTGTGCTTAAAGTCCTTAGTGTCATGTAGCTTGGCAGCACTGCAAACTCTCTCTAGTATAAGTTGCCAGCTTCATGACAAGCAGCCCATCTGCTGCTTTCTTCTTCGACACCAATTTGCTTTGCGATGTGATAACTGATGTGGTTGTCATCATCACCACTACAGTCGTCAAGGCACCGCATTAAGTGCTGTATGTAGAACAACTTCAGGTACTGGTTTGTTCTTGAACAGACATTCGCACACGAAGAAAGCAATATCCAGAGACCGTGTGGGGTGCTAAATGAAAGCGCAGCAGCAGATTAGAAGCTTGCAGTTATGCAAATTAAATTTTTCGAGGTAGGAGGTGGGAAAAGGTTGGTGTTACATACTTGATGTATAAATAAAAATAGAGAACATAAAGTAAAATTCTAGAAAAACACAAACTATGTAGCTCTGAAATTTTAGTTCTATACTGTTTTGCACAAACTATATATAAAGTTTGCGGGAATAAAACAATGCATGTGTTTGTTTTGTTTATTCCTTGTTACTCCTCGAGGAGCATAGGGCCACAACAACGCCTCGTCAGCGAACCCGGTTTTGGGCAGTCCCCTCCCCCCAACTCCTTCAGTTGGGTCCATGTGGTTCTTACATCCTATTCTTTTCCAAGCTTTGGTCTTCCAACTCTCCTCTTCCCCTGAGGGTTCCAGTCAAGTGCCTGCCTGGCAACGGTGTCAGGTGGTTTGCGCAGGGTGTGTCCTATCCAGCCCCATTTGCTCTTTTTGATGTCTTGGGTAGTGGCATTTTGGTTGGTTCTTTTCCACAGGATACTGCTATAGATCTTTTCAGGCAATCTTATTCCCAGAATATGGGAACAACGCGTATAATGACAGGTCCTCATGAACACAATTTGCAATGCTGATCCCATTTTTTCATCTGATGATAGCGACTTTATATGTTGCACATGCGTGCGTCCATGCGTGAGTGACTAAATTTAAGTGAGAGAAGACAGTGAATTGATCGGTGTATTTTGAATGAGTGAATTTCTCTCTCTCTTTTTATTTTTTTTTTTGTTTTTTTGTTTGAGAATTGGGGAGGGGGGGTCCTCGAGACCACCAAACAATTTCAGAGAAAAGATTAAATTTGCTGGCCATGTGATAGGTGTTCTGTATGTCACAAATAAAAACTGTCAAATTGGTTGGGATTTTTGAAGGCAGAGAGAACGATATGTATAATGCGGCAGTGATGACCGAATTTGAACAGTGTCAAAGGCTACAACCTCGTAGTAAGCAAGTACATGCTAATAAAATGAAGTATGTCTAAAAAACTTGAGAAGTTTAATATATATTTGACACTCATTCATGACTCATTGTTTCTAAGAACATTACGAGGAAGGGGAAGAGCACTGAACGTATTCTTGAATATTAACTAGAATTAAACCTAACATTTTTATATACTAATCCCAGGCTCTGACGACAACGCTTACCTGTGCTCTCCAGGTGAGGAGTCGTAAAGAAAGGGCAGTCCCACAATTCATTTGGTGCTTAGGTACGAAGAAAGCAAAGAGGACATCTAAAGCTTGTATAACTTACATCATTTTTTTATTTTCTGGAGTTTGTTTTAAAAGCCATTAAAGGTAAGTTTTTATAACGTTTAACCCGACAAGATTTAACCTGGATGCTTTATTTTCTTTATAAATTAGTAGTGTTTTCTCGATCGTGCAGGTGAAGTGTCATGTTAGACTTCAAGTCATCACGAAACATGGACACCTGGGGGATTTGATATCGTTATATTTGCTTTTAAGTTCATTATTCAACATAATTTAATGCCGCTTTGAAGGAGGTTACATTCTGAAAATGCATTTAGGATATATTAGAAGTTTGTCTCTATTCTGCATTTGTCCACTGTGCTTGAGCCATGCTACTATCGAGCAAGAACAATAAGTCTTGAGTCTTGAAATGTTTATTAACTGTGCACCCTCTCTATGAATTGAAACGTTCAGTAGACTTAAGGATTTAGAACAAGTAATTTCTATAAAGGAATAGTGTTAGTTTATTCCTTGTTACTCCTCGAGGATTGCAAAAACATCACGCCAGCGGGTTTTGGGCAGCTCCCCCTAAAGAAATAATTATATGGTTAAAATCTAAGCCTTCCGAGCGTTGTTAGCTTCATAATCCACACACCTCCACCCAGCTTTTCCTTTAAGTTGCTTTAGTCTTTCTTAGTTTTTATTCGGGGAGAGGCAATGTTTGTTTACAAGAAAAGAAGGGACTAGTGAGCATGAGACTAGAAAAACACAAAGTACAACTACTTGTATCTAGCAGAGATCTTATTTCTGTAAAGAAATATCTATTGTCTTTTGAAAATGGACAGTTTTTTTGGATGGCATTAGATATTGTATTTTTAATAGTAGGCACTGTGTGGCTGCTCTAGTTTGTTACTGTAATATGGTTCGTGATAGTTCAACATAAATTGAAATTTAATGAAATAGTTGTGTAAGCACTTGTCACCAAAAAGTGCGCAAAATTTAGCTCTGTAAATCTTAAGTTATTCATGGATTTATCAAATGAAGCATGAGACTATCATGTTATGGTACTAAATTATAATAAATGTGTTAATATGTTAAAATGTGTTAAAGTGACTGACATTGTTATAATTGTGCTGTAACTAAGAGCATTGATCAGATTTTGTGGTCTTTTCCTAATTATAGATTGAATGTAAATCTTATATTGATTTTAGTGAAAGATGATAAGATCCTAATGATTTTAAAGATCACATCTAGTTATCTAGTTAATTTAGTATGCAAAAAAATTGTACATGCATGAAAGCACAAAAGGGGAAGAGAACATCAAAGACTGGGGGCAAGTGGGCATGGCTGAAGAGCCGAAGATTTATTATAGGTTTAATTATCCCTGTGACTGGAGAACTCTCCTTCCTGACTCACCAGATATAGGTACCTAATTTACTAAAAGATGATAAAAGAAGAGAGATGGGTTCCTCTATCCATGTGCTACACCTGACATGGTTCACTATTTTTACTGACATTCATTCACTATATGACAGCAGGACTATTAAGACCCTTTATATTTACTTCTTCAGAGTTAACCCAGTCATCCAGATTAGTGATTTTGTTAGTGGTTAGTGGAAGAGCTGATGTGATAGGAGAGGATAGTAATGTCAGGAACTTCTTCTATTGTCCCTTGCCTGCTTTTATTTCTGATTCCTTGCAATCTTTTGAGTTGCTCTTGGGATTAGCCTTCCAGCTTGTGGATTTTTTTAAAAATCTTAATATTTCTTCTATCAGGTTTTGTTCTTCAGGATGTCTTGGCAAGAATGTATGACCTTGTGACACAACCCTAACAATAAATACTAACACTGGAAAATGCATACTAATGGACTTTCGTGTTTCTTCATCTTAATGTCAAACTATATATATGTAAAAATCCATTACAATAATGAATCAGTCATGTAATATTTGAAAAATACTTTTCACTGGCTAGTATATTATTAGTTGAACAAATGAGATGCTGTGTGCAGGTGTTATAAGAAATGAGAAATGCAAACCGAAAAATATCTGAACTCTTTGTAAACTGCTGTACGTATCATATGTCAAAAGGTGGAGGAATTCAACAACACAATTTCTGAATTTACTTTTATGTAAATTTCTTGTGAATAAGGCAAATTGTGGTGTGTGGGTGTTGTTGAAATGAGATTCAATGCAAGTCTATGCCGGTTTCTTGCCAAATGGAATATTCTTTTCATCTCTGCTTAGGGGATTTTAGAATGCATAGGAGTTTTGCAGGTCACTTTATGGAACATTATAGGTCCCATTTTTTGGATTTTTGTGATGGGTAAATAGAGATTATTTTGTGATGACATTAACATTGCCAATACTCTTTGTTAGGGTATTCTTTATTTCCTTTGTAAAATGCTAAATCAGCAGCAGAATCAAAAACAGGTTATCATACTCCACCTGGTCTATTGACTGAGAGATATTACTGCTACTATGTCAGCTTGCAAAGGTTGCATGTCATCTATAGTTAATAGCCAGAACATGTGTGTTAATCATTTTTCTTGTTATGGTGGGCAGCTGGTGAATACTTCACTTTCTTTAATGGGCCTGAAGAGCAGTGCTGACAGGTCATTTACGGCTACATAGGATTTGTTGGACAGATTGAAGAATGTCATAAAACATTAGTTTTTATTCATCTTTGTTTCTGGCCATGTTGATAGTGTTATAGTTTGCAAACAGCTTCCTGAACAAGTTTCTGCACAATATTGGCCAGGGAGCACAGTAACTGCTGTGAGGGTGTCAAGTGCTGTTGAAACAGGGAAGATAAGAAGCAAGAGATGTATTGGTGATATTCTGGGCCATTACCATCTGTTTTAAGAGTGATCTAAAGTGTAAATTTCTTTCTAAAATGACAAAACTTCACTGTGCTTCCTTTATAACATTCAGTGAAATTTTACATTAACATAATTCGTGCCCTCTTCCAACCTAGAAGAAGAAAATTTTAGATCATGAGTCCACACTATGGCATCTGGCTTTGAAAGTGAAGACATTTTAGTTTTGGTTATCACTACTCATACTAGTGGGGTATGCATTATTTTCTAATGATTAAGTACTATTTCCCTGGATTTGGATGGATTACCTTAATTCCATTCTCAAGATACATGCCTACAAATGTTGTCATGTACAGAACAAGGTCGAAATTATGAACACTTTAGTGCACAAATATGCCTAACATAGAGCCCGTGCTGAGCTCTTCACAACATAAATGTATCCACCTACAATCCTGACATTAGTGTTATATACCTCTTTCTGCAAATCTTGAGAACTAAAGGGGAATGGTCCCCAGATTTGGGGAAATCATGTCTTGTATTAAGCTTTACCACATGGGTTTAATCCTGCATTCCTTCTTCAAAATCAAAAATCAAGATCAAAACAGACTTTATTGTCTGTCCAGGAGACCCTGGACAGAAATTTGTCTTCGCTCACAAGGGCAGGCATACATTCTCATACGGACATTTAACACACAGTTAGGAGTAAACGTTAGGAGTTTTTGCCATTATGTGTTTTGGCATTCACATACACAGAGAATGCAGCAATAGAAGGAAATGACTGGATCTGTGCCTTTTTTACACTTCATTTGTATCACTGTTGTTATAAGACATTACTTCTCTGGCATTTCACATAATTCTACTGGGCAGTGTTTTACTGCAGTTGCTGTATGTTACATATGGATAAATCTCTTGAAATGATTAAGTACTACAGGAAAAAAGTTCTCAAGATAGATTCCATTGTAGTCCTATATGATATTGTGAGGTTGATTCTACTGTCTTAGCTATTGTAGCTTCATACCAGTTGGGTAAATCCATTAGCATCCTGCTAAAATAAGCATAAATTCATCTCACCTGTGCTGAGTGCAAAATGTAGAGGCAGAACAGGGCAGTATCCATTATTGATCTGTTCTCTTGCACAGAAATTCTCATGTTGTAGAGAACAGTAGATGGCCTATTGTGGAGAGGTGAGGAAGTTTCCCCTGCTGTTGGCCTAGATGATACAGGTGACCCACATCGGTTTATAGTATAGCCTGTCACTTGTAGGATGGAGCTTCAAGTTTGTTCCCTTGTTGTGAGGATGAGGTTGGGGGAGTGATATGTGTTTCTGGTAGCAAGATCATGTGACATGTAAAAGTATAATTTTAGTCCTAAGGGCTTGCCATCTTTGTTCTTTTGTGTTTTGTTTTCATTGTAAAGCATAAACATTAAAAGAGTGACCTCATCATAGACCACTGGATTTTTTTTTTAAGAGTTCTTTTTATGCAGTGCCCAAAGCTCTTATGTACCTGCAAGAATTATTAAAATGCATCTGACATCAGCTACTTTTCATTCTTCATGAACTCAACAGGTTTTTGAAATTAATTATTTTAAAGATATTTTGCTGTTATAGTGTTCATAAAAAGAATGGCAGGCTAATGCATAAGCCTAGGGCAAGGCGGGTAATAGAGAAAGTAATGGTTGTGAAAGAAGACTGAGCGAATCAACAAACCTCTTTTCCTATTGATTTTGGTAAGGCCTGCCGCAGCGCTGTCAGTAGCGGCCGCCCGCCAATCGTTGGGTTGCCAGTATCTTCTGCAAGCGGCACTCTACAGTAAGTTTTCTACATTCTCTCTTCAAATTTGGCCTTTCCTTTTGTCATTGGTTGTGATATTTATCATGCAGGGTGAAACAAGTGGTGAAAATTGTCATGAGATAGAGGACAAAGGAAATCGTTTCGTCTTTGAGTAAAAAGCGTGTGTAGGCTGATGGTAAAGGCTGTTATGGGGTGTGCGGGACGGTGGACCAAGGATCTACAGGCATTATGTTGATTGGGTTCGTGTGAAGATGAGCTCATAGTTCCAGCTGGCGGTCAAGATTTTTAGAGGACTGCAAGTACTTGGTGATTTCGTTTTACCAGCTTTTTCTTCCAAAGATGATCTTTTCATCTCTGAAGGAAAGAGAGGTAATAACTTTAACAAAGATGGCATTGATAGAGTTCTGTATGCTTTAAAATTGATTTGTTCCAGGTAAAGTTATTCACAGTCTTTCAGAAAGTGACACATCTTTATTGGCAGTCTTTTTGTTTGCTCTTTTTCATAGACATTTGCTTTTACAGTGATGCAAGGAGCAAGAGCATGTATTGTTGGACAGCTTCATCTTTATCAAGAATAAGCTCTATTTGATAATTATTGTTTTCTTGCGTGGATGCCTGGCCACCATTTTCTGCCTGGCAGGGCTGGCCTGTATTGGCTGTTCAAGTGGAAAGCGCAGACATGAATTTCTTGCCCCCAGAAAGGATGCCTGAAGATATTGAAATTTGTTTCAAGAGTCTCCTTCATGAGAGGGCATTGCTAGCAAAGGCAAAGAATGTATCTTATTAACTAGAATTGCCCTAAGATTTAGTGACTAAAAAAGATAACTTTTGTATTTTTAATTGTAATTTTTAATTGTGCATTTTTTTAACAAAATAATTTATGAAGCCATTATCAGTTTTAGACAAGCTAATGTCAGATATGCAATAATTAATTAAAGAAATATAATTGAATGTAGAACTATGCCCTTGCTAAATTAAAGCATGAAAACTTTAAATGCAAGTATCGGTAATGATTTGCACACTATAGCCTGTACATGTCGTGCCAAGATTTCTAGAATTTTAGAATATTTTCCAGTCGTATCCTAGTCAAATGTAGCAGTTTGGCATTGCTGTGCAGAACCAAAGGCTCAGAGATGAGATTTGAACAGCTCTTATTCTTGTCCTGACGTCGGTCGTGATGGACTGTTCTAGGGGAGAAAGCAGTAAAGGCAGCTTTTGATCTTGGTCTGTCGAGTCAACTCACGTCTAGTGCCGCCGTTCTCAGCTTGCCTCTGCTGCTGGGATTGTAGCTAGTGAGACCGCACGGTTGATCAATCAATCATAGGGTATTACTATGCTCAGTATGTGCTTGCTTTTATCAGTATCATGCCTTTTTTTTTTTTTCCTTGTGGTTGAGAGCTGACGGCCAGAATGATGTGCTCGGTGAATCATGTAAGTAGTTCTATGTCATTACGGCCACTGCATATCCTTTCAATAGGTGCCTTTATGTTCTAGGCAAGTGGTCTGGAACACTCTGTCTTGTGTTAATGTGGTCAAGACCGTTTACATAGTTTACTACTAAATTTTATGCACTTTCACAGAATGGATGGATGGCTGCAATTTGTTTTGTTGGGGTTTTTTTTTCCACTTAGATGTATGGGTTGCCTGTGTGATTTGAAATTTCCAGCCATCATTTGTAGCCCCAGAGTTTATTCAGCAGTTTTTAATTTTTTACATTCTGTAGTTTTCTTCACCAAAAACCAAGCAGCTAGAAACTTATTATTGTGAAAGTACACTTAAGCACTGCTGTAAGGTATTCTTAACATTTTAAATACTAGTTTAACTGTGTAACAAGCAGGTAAGTGGGAAGATGCTTATACGAATTTTACAATAGGAAAGATAGGATCATCCATATTAAAGAAAGTATAAGTGAAGAGCTTACTTACCAACCAGGGACAGTAATACAGTTTGCATTAGTGTAGAAATAATGACATAAAAAATGAATATTTTCTCAGAAATTATCTCAAAATATATTTAGATGCTGTTAAGTCTCTTACATTAAAAGAATTCCATTTATTTCACCTATTAACAGATGTTTTGATACTCATCATTGCAGAATCAATAGTTTTACAGATTTGATTTCTACTTAATTAAAATTTGTAATTAGTAATTGAGCTGAGATACTTTATAATCTCAGTAACCTGTTTGCTTATTATTGAGAATATTTTATTTCCATTCATAAAGACGAATTGATTCAAAAAATTATTCAAGTTGATAATACTGTTCATATTATTTTAATACTGTATTTTTGTCAGATTTAATAGTGGAAATGCGGTTTCCATCACATGAACTTAGTTATGAAAGAAATATTTCAGAAAGATGCATCTCTGCATTTTGTCAAACAATTTTGAGATTATTTTGGGGACATTTGTTCAATAGTTTCTTTTTGCAAATCTAGTAAGTTTAATACTGCAGGTTTTTTCCTTATTTGATAAAACATCAATTGCTTGCAAGTTGTTTTGTTTCTGAAGTGTTAAGTCCCTTAAACCTTTTTTTAATCAGGTAATGTGTTCACTAGCTGTATTTCATTAGGTCATAGTACCTGCAGGCTAATGAAAAACGAGCTAAGGTATGTAATCAGCTTTCTGTACATACAAATCAATTCATTAAGACTAAACGTATTACAGAAAAGTGAGCAAGTGCAGAGTGTGTGTGTTTGTGAGAAAGAGAACATGTTATGCATTTGTTTATCTGTATCTGTAGAGAGAGTGGATGGGTGAAGGAACTGGAATTTAACCCGTTGAAAATACTGGTCCCTAACAGCAAGCAATCTGCACAGTAAAAAGTAAAATGCAAAATCCTTTGCGATCAAACAATCCCTGAAGTAAAGGTAAAAATCCCTGGAAACCATTTGCTCTACAAATACTCAGTTCAGTGGGAGCCCCTCCGAACAACAGGATATAGAGGAACTGTGTAATTGCTCAGCAGATGGTGTCACAGTGTGGATGCATTAATTGATACAAATTGAATCAGCCTCCTTCAAAGTCAGGGAAAGGAGATAGAGATAATGTGGTATCCATGACAACAACAGAAGCAATGTTGGTGAAAGCGGCTTGAGTAAAATTCTTTGATTACTTTTGTGAAGATCCAGAGGAGGGGACGGCAGGTTTAGTGGACTGTCAGTGCATTTGCTGTACATTCGGCAACTAGCGTGTCGTGCAGCACGTCCCAACGGTTGCCGGCGTATACACATCTGGCACCGCTGCTGTAGTACTGTTCGCTTCGCGGGCAGCCTTCCAGACATGCCATCACAGTGTGGCGGGCACGTTACCGGCACAGTGCTGCTCAGGCGCTCCAGTCCCCAATGGTATCTGCGCAGAATCTCATTCGCAAACTCCTTCAGATTTTCAACTGGAAACTTAAGCCTCTGGCACGTTTGGATTTCTTACCAGTTTACAGGCTTGTGACCCCTGTCTACATTCCTCACAATGAAAGGGGGAAGTTTGGAAGTATTGCTAGAGCATGGGTTTGGTGCTTTTAATCAGGTCAAAGAGCAAAGTTAAATGTGAGTATTTGGTTAACTTGTATTGAGATTGCTGTTAGGTTTCTGTCATGTTCAAGATCAGTCTGGTAATTTTCTTCATTTAAACCACTCAGTTTAATGAAGGATACAAAGAGTCTTTTATAAGTATAATTTTATATAATTGTATCAATCATTTTAGATTAGTAATAGTAGTAATGTGCAGTTTATATAGCACAAAATCAAGCTTATACAAGGGCAGGCGCTCAATGCTTGACACGCAAACTATGTCGATATATTTTTTTTTTAATTTCAAAATATTTTCTTGTGCAGCAAAACAAAGGAACTTGCTTCCATTCCATATCCGCCACCTACCCACTATTGAATCCTTTAAATGTGCACTGAAAACACACCTCTTCCATAAACATAACTCCTAACAACCTTTCCCGTAATGCTGGTCCTTTTACACACCCTTCCTTTTGCAATATCATGTTAACTCTCAGCTCTTGTTCTTTTTATTTGGTTCCTCTTTGTGTTTTCTGTATTTGATTTTATTCTTCATTTAGCACAGTTTTTTATTCTTTTATAGTTCATATGTTATTTGTTTGTTTTCCTGTCCCTTGTATGCTGTCCATGTTTTGTTTTCTTAAGCGCTAAGAGCATACTCCTTAGGAGAACTATTTGTAGCTGAAGGTAGGCAAATTTGCATACACATTTTTTTTACTCATAGTCATTCTAATTATATACATGTGGCCTTTTCAGTATTTGTCCTACAGTAGATGGAACACAGAGAAATGAAGTTAATCATATAGTATTAACAACAAAAGAACAAAATTGTGAAGTGGATGTGATGGCAAGAATGTATTGTGTGGTTTCAACATGTCTGGTTAATAAGAATACTTGTTTCCAGTTAAAATCACACACATTTCAGTCCAGTGTGATTCCCCAGTAGCAACCTTTTCTAGAAAAACCAGGTACCCAATGCACTTAATCAGTAGTCCTTATGGTAACTTTTACAGGCCAGCTAGAGAGGAACAAGACCAATTCTGATTCAGTGACGATAGTGATGGTGATGCAAATCCAAGCGTTGTATATAATGTAAAGCTTAGTATTTGTCAAATGTGATGAGTTGATTTTTTTTTTAATGTTATGGAGTAGTTGTAATTTCTTATTAGATATGCTGGTATTACAATGGATAACCCCACATCTTTGGCGAAACTTTCCAAGGGGAACACCCACTCATTTTGCAAATAGACACCCCCCCCCCTCTCACTAACATCAGTGATGCAGGCTCTAATCCTAACAGCAACTTATGTCTGGTGAATGCGGGACATAAAATGTGCACTGCAGGAGTTGGAAAGAGATCGTTTGAGCCAAGCTGCATGCTCGCGCTCATGCTTTTCTCCTACAAGGAGTCTGGGACACGGCACTTAGCGCTGTTGTCAATCTGTCCAACTTTGTTAGGTTTTGTTTTACGCAGTTACGTTGTCTGGCGATGTACACTAATGTGCTGTGAAACAAACAAAAAAAAAAAGCATTAGTGTGTAGGCTTCAGTATCAGCCAAGGACGTTTCTTATGGATATAGCTAAATGTTTGCATTACTTCAGAGATGCTTAAGGACAACAAGCTAGGTTGGGGAAGAGTTTGGAGAACCCAGCGGCGCCAAGTCTAGCACAATGAGTTTTCTGTCTTCTACTCTCTTACATTTCTCTTACGCAGAAACTGAGTTGCCTCGATGTGGTGACTGGCTGGGCATCTGAAACGGCGTCATGTGCATGAATAAGTGTACGACTAACGTGCCTTTTTTTAGTGTCACAACGGGTTCGTACCACAAGGGTGTATTGGTGTCAAGTCAAATGAACGATGACCGGTCACCCACCAACCTTAGGGTGTGTTGTGCTAGTAATCACACAGCTAGATTGCCAGAGAATGGTTGTGACGAGGACTAGACAAAGCTGACATGCAACGCGAGCAAACAACGTCGCTCAAGTGCAGAGTTCGCGTTGAAAGTTCTAGAATATAGAAGAATGTGATTTCGTTGTCTTTTCGCGAATAAGATGTATGTGTTTCATCGTCGCGTTACACATGTTGATGTGGAGGGTGGGGCGGGGCCGGCTCGCAGGTAAAGGAGCATTATCATCATCACTGCAATGAGATTTGTTACGTCCTGGAGCACCGTGTCATCACTGGTATGTCCTGGTGTCACATCTCGTCTCGGGGCATGCGCTTTTCTCCAGCTGGCCGTCATGTGAAAGGTGTAGGGGTAGGGTGGTTCGTGTTTAGCAGGCGTTCGATAAAAAAACCAGCCAGGTTGGGCAGAGTGATTTGTTGTGCGGCAGCGTCTGTCACCTGCGCAGGAAGGTGTAATGTTGCAGAGTTATTTTACTACATACACATTTATTAACAGGAAATATTGGAATTTATAAGTTGGTCAGATTGTATCAGTCTTCCAACCATAAATAGAAAACATTTTTTAAATCATTATAAAGGCATCAGGAAAGTAAGTGACGGGTGCTTATCAAAATTCATATGAATCTTTAGTTCATTATAAGATAATAAGGCTTTCAAATAATGAGAGAGATCAAATACCATTTCAAATCAGACTGCTTGCTTAATAACCAAAATATATGTTGCTAGAAACCTGTAATATGCAAAAATTTGCTTGTTATTCTTGGGGTCTTTCATAGGAGGCTGTTAATTGCTTCTTAAGTTCACAAAAACTAGGGTGCACTCATCATTATGCAACAGGTCATGACATTGCTAGCCCTTCTTTCGATGTCAAAGTTGCATTGCTGAGTTCAAGGGATTGATCAGTTTTGAGTGGGTCAGAAGTTAGCATATATCCCTGCATGGAGGTGGTATACAAGAAATGAAATGCTGTAAGAAACGTTTTTAAAGGACAGTTTTATATTATCTTTGTTTTCAGTTTCAAAGCTATAACACCAAACAGTACACGTTAAATACAAAAAACATACATGTATCAAAGTTGTGGGTGAAAACAATCCTAGGAACCTGATGTTTATAAATTTCAGTTTTCCAACAGCTGGCCTTAACGGTTACATTCATGTCCAATCATGCCTACATGCATCTGTAAGTGTGAGAGTGCATGCTTGCATATGCATATATGTTAACAGCATTCGTTTTTTAGCATTTTTTTTTTGTTAATATTAGAAAATAGATAAAAGTTTAATTTGAAGTCAAAATTTTCGCATCATATCCAGCTTTAATTTGATGACACGACTGATGAAAGCGCCTTTTTAAAGTTTAACCTGTGTTTTCCAGATAATTATATCTTATTTATTTGAGTCCAGTCTTTCAGTCAAAATGTATTGGTATGTTAAGTTTTTCTTTCAAAAATGTTGCTAATCCTCCTTAATTGATTTTAGTCCTTCCGTCAACATATATTGATATGTTAATAGCATTTTTGTTTCTAAATTTAAATGCATTTTTAGGTCAGTGAACAGTATTGAATATAGTAGCAAAGTTTGATAGAGATATGTTGTGTATAAATGTTTAAGTCATGCGCAATGTTTGCACCAGTCCTGTCAAAAGAAGTAGACTTTATGGTGTAGATATTCTGGTCAAATTTTATTGACTTCACTCATTTCATGTCTGCTGCCTACTGTCTCCAACAATTGGTTTTTTTTCTTGAACAAGTTCAAGCCAAGATTAACCTTCAGAATTCTGTCTGGTTTTGTCTTGGCCTTATGCAAACAGTATTTATGGACATAAAAATTAAATCACATAATTTGAAAAGTTTGTAGATTAGTTCACTCTTTATAGCATCTGTAATTTTAAGGATGATTCAGGTTGTATTTCCATGGGAAACCTCAGTAACCCAGTGCGCCTCTACACAACACAGCCAGTAACATGGATGCTGAGGTTGTTTCTTGTTGTTTGAGTATAAAATTTAAATGTGCATTTTATGGAATGTGAAACTGTTTACTACATCCAGTATTTTAATGGCTTTTATTTTCCTGCAATAACAAAAGTTGCAGAGTATTCAAGTTACACTGGGATATCTGATTGTCTGCAAATCATCCTTAAGGCCAGCAGTTAAACCATGCTTATTGACATATCCTCATTCTCCACCCCCACCCCTACACGCATTAGATACACCTTGGAGGTCCCCAGTATGCTGTAGGCTTATAAGTATGCAGTAGAAGTAAGTGTTAACATACTAGCCAGTCCTGTTCCATTTCTGAACGTGCTGAAGCACATTGTTTGCTTTGACTATTGGGGGTTTACTTTAAAGTCATGTAGGTGATGATGCTGATGATATACTCCTATGTTATACTTGCGGGGACAGGTTGAGTCTAAAGTATGCACAGATCGCCTTTTACAGAGACAAGTTGGGAGGAGTAATTTGTATGCACAGATCGCGTTCTGCAGGTCCAAGAGTCGGGGAAAGTATTTTGTATGCACAGTTTTCGTTTTTCAGGGACCGGCAACTTGGTGAAATATTTCGTATTCACAGATCGTGTTTTGCAGGGAAAAGGGACTAGTGAGACGTTTTTCTTTGTACATATTTGAAGGGACAGGCGAGTGAAGGGTATTTCTATGCACGTAGATTGCGTATCGTGGTTGGGGGAAGTGGGAGGCGCGTAGGACATTAATACGACGGCATGTGCAGTCATTTTGAGGTGTTTATTTGATTAAATGTTTTTCTTTGATTCCAAGTATCAGTAGGCAAACGTCAAAAAGATTTGATTAGTTTAAAGTAGGTCTTGAAATGAAATTGAGAAATGTTAAAGGGAAATTGAGTATCAAATGAATTATTCTGTTTACTTTTTGTAACTGTCTAGCGCTGTGTTTGGCCTAGCCAGGTTATGTTCTTCTCGACTGCTATGTGCACGCAAAATATTAAATATTTTCACCCGAGGTCACATCTCTGAGGTCTGTAATACAATCATAGGTGTATTGGTGATCATGAGCACACATACAGTTCGGGAGCCGACTGCTGCTTTGCGTTCTCCGCCTTTTCCGGTTAGCGCCTGTCACCGATGCAGTGAAGGTTGGCTGTCGTGGGTTCAGCACTCGTTTTGGGCACGCTGTTCATTCTCAGCATGTGGCATCTGTTTACAGGGCTGGCTTGGCGTGATGCAGGCTTAGTTGCTCTCCACCACCCTCCGCAACACACACAATTTTTTCATTGCAGTCCAAATCTTCAGTTGGGATTCAAATGATTGTGGCTGAAGCACAAAAGTGCGTATTAGTTTCTTTTGACCACAGTGTCTTTATCTCTGACCGGTAGCCCATGCAAACCCATGTCAATAAATTACTGATCACACCTCATTGAGAAGGTTATGTGCAGAACAGCATTCACTCACTGGGGAAGAGGGCACGCCGAACATTCGCGCTTCTCACCAGCCTGCAGATTATGGTCCTATCAGCTCAGGAACAACAGACTCCAGATGGCACTGGCGAGGGCGGAATCCTGGAAATTCTGGTCATGTCAGTGGGGATTGACACTTTTCCCCATTACCCTTCTCCCGATCAACGTGTTACAGACGGAAGAAGCACTGCTGTACCATACTAGATTTTGCAGTCAAATGCATTTTATGGGAGCAACACAGAGAATGTCCCAGTGGCCAGATGAAGAAGTTGCCAGCATAGTGAGTTGGATGTGTGAGAGCATTGGTGTGGACCATACGTAGCTGATTATTTCATCTCAAACTGTGAAAGTTGCAGCAACAAAAGCAGCAGCGCTCAAGTAAGAAGTTGGCAGCTATAATGAATGTGGTAGCAACGAGTCCCATTGAGGCTTAATGTGCCCCCATTGAGCGGAAACAGGGAAAATCAATCGTGTCTAACCGTGGAATGCTTCAGCGCCAGCCTGGATTGGGGCGAGAATTGATTTGCTGGAGGGCCTGGCCAAGGATGTGTACTGATTGCTGCTACATTGTCTTTGCCTGAGAGGAGGTTAGCGGCCGAGACCTGTACCTGCCGGGGCAAATGTTACAGACTTAGTCTGAGACCTCATTCAATTGGACGCTGGCAGACTTAGATAAGGTTGGAGGCGCGGTTGCCAGGTAGCGGGAGTGGAATAGTTTTTCACATGTACTTATTGATCTTGCTGCCACTGTGTTTTTCCCAGTTAGGGAGGGGCTTGAACGTGCCTGGGAATAGGTTAGAAGGCCATCAACAGTGATCAGCCATGTTATTTGAGGAGCCGATACAAGCAGTCCATGCCGCTGACTTGAGTTCTGAGCTTTTTCAGAAACTGATGACACTTTCTGCTGTAGAGTGTAAATTGTATCCATGGTCTGCAGATTTTCATTCATCAATTTTATTAGACACGTTTTTGTCATTTTAAACATACAGCGTCTGTTTTTAAGGTCGGTATATACTTCTAATTTCTCAAGTGTTCGTGTTGCAGTGCACTTATTTGCTGGTCTGCACAAGGTATTCTCATATTATTGTAAATGAATGACTAAATGTTTGAAGACAACTGTCTAGGTGGGTTGGTGCATAGAATCTTGTCAGGAAGCAGCTTCTCTAGACTGAAATTTTTTTCCAGCACAAATGGCAGCAACTTTTGTGATATGCTCCAAGACTTTGTATGTGTGTATCTAATGAAAGCTGGGATGGACACAGACCATTTTTAAGTGTCTAAAATGACAGTTTGGTTACATTGTCTTTCTTAGCTTTCTGCTGTAGTGAGGTTTTGATAGTTTTGCTTTCCTCTTTTGCCAGGCCAGAAGCATAATTAAGGTCACAAGAAATTCTTTACCAAGAAAGCACTGTGAAAATGTGTAAGGCTGAAACTCTTGATTCTATGTTTTTTTAGGAGAAAAAAAATCCATTAAAACACTTGTCTCTTTTATAAAGAATTATTGCATGCTTGTCTCAGGTTTTTCCCCTGATTCAACAGAGACTGGGTCAGGTTACCTTGAAGTTTTCTTGAAATGTTCATAATTTTGACTTTCTCTATTTCTTTTGATGGTTGTCAGTAATAGTGTTTTGCACAGGTAAAGAACTGAAATGTGCAGCTCAGAAGTTGTTATACCAACAACTGTTTAGTTTGTCTAGAAATCAAAAAGTATTCTTTCCTGCTTATGCAATATTAAAAGCTACAACAAAAAACAGAATTCATATAAATTGGTCCAAATACAAGTAGCCAAAGGAGAGCTTAATGTGTGCATGCAAAGCTAGTAGCTCAGATTCATTCACTTTATTGTGGGGAGAGAGGAGCAGTGAGTGCCCCATCATTTTGTGCCTGATGATGGATCACATTTCTTATTCTATTTGACTTGATGGAAAGGGAAAGCTTGGGGTCAAAGAAGTTACTACCAACATTAAAAAAAAACTGTCAACCATCACAGAAGATTCTATTCATGATGAAAAAAATGAATATTTCAATGTGTGTTGAATGAATACAGTAAATCTGTGTCTTGTATATAATTTGATGGCTGGGTGTGTTCTTCTAGGTCACAGTTAACTTTACGATTTTTACATGAACTTATTGTCCTAAGACACATGTAACTCATCACAGAAAGAAGGGAGGTGGTTCTCTAAAATTGTGCAGTATGAACCAAGAAATGATACTTTATTGCACCCATTTTCTGAAAGGAGCATCATGCTGGGATACAAAATAACAAGCTTCATAAAGAGCTTTATTGTAATTTAGAAGATAAGATCTATGGGAATGGATCTTTAGGAAGTTTTGAAGTAAAAAGATATTTAGTAATTTTGATAACTTACAGTAACTATTTATACCTTGACAGTTGTGTAGTATATGATGCATACCATAATTTTTATTGCTGCTTTATCAATAGAGCATAAAAAAAGAAATATGGTAAACTAATGAGAATTATTGAAGTTTCTTTTTTTATTGCAGCTGGTGCTGAAGAGGATGAATGTTGGCTTGTTGGGCCCAGGGATACCCCATGGAGTAGCCTTCTAACACCTGTGCCCACAATTCAGCTGGAGAGTATTGATTTGTGTGAGAGGCCTAACATTCATTCTGCTTGTATTTGCTGGAATATTGTTATTAGCGCTCAGTTATAAGACCTCCATTTCCTGCAACATAATAAGCAGCACAGATCTACTGGATATGGTGATACAAATTGGACTTCATTGAAATGTCAGTGGTAAGTCTTGAAAATTGTGGAAATTTAATAATTTTTTTAATTTTATTTTCACAAGATGGTATTTTTTATATAAATTGTTTGAGCAAAGGCTTACAATACTACTATTTTTTTATATAAATTGTTTCAGCAAAGGATTACAATACTACCATAGGATGCAGGAACAGACTTTTAGTTGCATGTCTTTGTGGGAATGTTATGATTTGGTATATTTACTGGTGGGATGATAAAATCGATGGCCTAATGATTAGAACAACTGTGTAGGAATCCCAAATCTGAAACAAAAGCTGGTTCTATACCTGTGTGGCACACTTTCTCATTTGAACCAGCTGCTTGATTGGGTACCTGACTGCATAAAGCAGTGGTTCTTAACCGGGGTTCTATCAAACCCTAGGGGTTCGGTGAGTCGGTCTTAGGGGTTTGGCGGAGCCTCCGCCACGGAGGTCAAGACACACCCGACTGATTATGTAAATTCGTGATGACACTTAAGAAAGGTTCGGTGAATGTGGATATGAAACTGGTGGGTTCAGTACCTCTAACAAAGTTAAGAACCACTGGCATAGAAGGTTGTCTTAGGTGAAGCAGAGATAAACACCGCCCTCACAAATGCTGGCCTGCCAAAATGTGAGGATCATAGGACCCTAAGATTATGGAAGGACGCTTACCTTTTTATATACAGATTTTTTTTTGTATCATGATGTGTGTAGAGTTGAGCAGACACAGAGGCAGACATTTTATAGCCATGATCAGCAGGTGAAATTTTGCTCCAAGCTGATTTAAGTGGGCTAACAATGATAGAATATCTGAGCCCACCATAGTTGGGCTAACAGTGATAAAAACCTGTTAACTGCAAATGGAAGTGGCTTTGTTTAAAAGTGCTAAGGCCCTGTCTGGATCTCTACTCTAGATACACTTCTATAATCTGTAAATTATATTCTCACAATTCCAGTCACTTAGGCAGCCATTCCTGGCCTGTGTGCTGGGTCCATGAATATTCATAGGATGTGTCAAGCAGGCCAGTAATACTTCCCCTTTGCTCAGGGCCAAGTGACAGCCAGAGAAATGGTGTGAAACTTGAGCCCAGAAAGAGGGAATTTTTTAAGCCAGTCATTTTAAGCAAATGGCATAGTATAATTAGGTTTGCTTCTATAGATTCCCCTCCCACCCCTCTCTTGCTCTCTTTTATGCATTTACCATCCCCCACCACAGAGAGAGATGGTCTTAAGCCAATCATCTGGTATAATAGCAGCATAATTATCAATTTCTCTAGTACATGGTTCTGAAATCAACAGAGTTTTGGGAATTACCTGCTTCACTTGTTTATTCAATGTTGAGAACATCTGCAAAAGTGGAGAAATATATATTTATATAAGGATTATTTGTTTTGTGTGCACATACAGATTACTTCCATGTTGCACACATGTAGCAGTATCCTCTCAAGAAAATAACACTAGAAAAAATAGAAAAAACAAAAAAAAGATATGATGAGTCAAAAGAAACTGAAGTACACTCCTCTGCTGTAGTTGTATTTCCAGACTAATTTGTTTTTGGAACTTTTACATAACAAAATGGCATGGAACAAGAATAGAGTGAAAGAATATGTACATGTTCAAATAACTGATTCACTGAGTTAAGTAGAAGCTCTGAGTGAAAGCTGTTCTTTATATTCCTCTAACTGTCCGCTGTCTCATCTAGATGACATGACCTGATGACAGTATCTTTTGGGCAATTGATGTGCCATCTCTAAAGGAAATCTGAATGCTTCATGCCAAGACAAAAATGGGAAAAAAGGCCACTGTGAAGCATTTTTAAATGATCAAGAGTTTAAGATTTTGCTATCTTTATTTCCTGTCACATAGACTTAGAAAAGAACTTGATATTTTAAGGAGAGACCCTCTAGCATGCAAAATCCCCTTTTCTGCTAATTTCTTTCCAGTCCTACCTATTGAACAAGATTGTTATAGAGGTCTGGAAATGGTCAGCTGTCTACCCCAGTGGCCAGTCTCTCCTTAATTAAAGAGGAGGAAAAGAAGAGGAAGAAGGGGTGTGAGTCATGGGAAATTTGAGATTGCTCTTCTTCAAATCTTCTGTGTAAAAAATACAAGTATACCATATCAAGACATCTAAATGTAAAGGTAATAAATAATAGGCTTTATGAAATAATGGAACAGAAACAGCAAAATTAAGTAGTGCTGGTGTGCAAAATGCCACTTGTATGCTGAGGTAAACATATATTTATTACAGGTGCTTAGTGCATACAACATCTTAACAGCCACCTGTTGCATATTTCACCTTAATTTAGGAATTTTCTGACTAATGCTTTCCATAACTTTTTAAAAAACTCATAACCTTCCTTCTGTAGTTTAGCACTTCTTTTGATGTGTTACCAAGTATTAGGCAGTAAGATGGTGTCTCAGAAAAAGGCAGCAGCATTGACCTGCGAAGAAATCTCAAGTTTTTTATACACTTTACAGCAGCAGTTCTCAGCCTTTTACTTGTGACGCCCCCCTTGACGAACAAAGGTACGTCCGCGCGCCCCCCTTAGCCAGCAATGTAAGCTAATTTCACTAATACCATATAAGAAACTTTTAAAAAAATGACCACCTTCGCGCCCCCCTTGTAAGCCTAAACAAAGGGGGGGGGGGCGCCCCACAGGTTGAGAACCGCTGCTTTACAGATTAGTTTGGGGCAAAGATTATTGGTGGGTCATAACACTCATCATCTGTCTTTTACATCTCTTTGACATTCCTTTTCAAGCTGCAGTGCACTTTTTTGCAGTGGTCATTTCTTTTGGGAAGATGGGTAGGGAGGAGGGAAGAGCAATGCTAAAACTTTGCATAGGGAATGGGCAAGAAGTTAAACCTTGATGTTCCGTGTAGAACATTAAAATCTCCTTCTCTGTCACTTCTACCTCTTTACTAAAGCACCCGAACATGGTGCCAAGAGACATTGAACAAGGAACATGTCTTGATGATGACCCCCGCTTGACCAATACCAATCTTACACACTCAGACAGCACTATATGCTCTACTATATGTAATTCTAAAATATGAAATGAATGAGAAAAAAATTAATTTTTCTCCTTGGGCCAACATGTTATGCACTTATGCATACAAATACACACAAGCATGTGTGCCCACGCACACACTCTTTCTTGCATACATTGTACACTATCAATACAAATCAGTTCTGCTGGTGACTGCATGCATAGACGTTCCCCAAAACACATGAGGATGCATAGATACCCCCTCAAGCACTTGCACTACACAGTGCCCACAGAGTTCAAGAAGACACATTGATATGTTTACATTACTATACTAAATTAATACTAAATTAATAAAATGTTAAATTTTTAAAATAAAATCTAGAAAAGGAGATAAATTTCACTGTAGCTAGTATAGGGAGGGCACTGTTGCTTTAGTTGTGAGACATTCAAGAACATCTGAGGAACTTTTTAAAATGTGAACAGATAACCAGAAATGATGTGCGGTGCTTGTGTTATGCAGAATGTTAATATAATTATAGGGAAAACTTATTTTGACCAACCTTTTCATGTCCTATTTGTGAAACAAAATGTCCTTACTCTGTTGGGCAGCAGATGTAACTGTGGAGTTGGTGAGTTACTGCTTTTGGCAGAACTGGAAGCACTTTCCCAGTTTAAAGAGCAGTAGTACTTTCAGTGCTTATTCAGAACAAACTTTCTACTTTTTTTACGAGCATTAGTCATCTCTGACATAATATAATTAGAAGTCATCAAGCTGAAGACAGAAGGAATTAAGTGGTGCACTTTTTCTTCCTCAAGTCAGATGGTGGTGGTCTGCTCCCTTGCTATAGCTGACTGGTGAGAGCTTTTTACAGTGGTGCTATAAGGCTACTTTATCATATTCAGTCAGTCAAAAATGAAGATTGCACTTACATGCAACATGCTATTTTCTGATTGTAGACTCATTCAGAAACATAGTTGAAGTTTGCATGTTGCAGTCATCATGCATATTTTCAAAAATGTTCTAAAACTACATCTGGATGAAAGTGTTGTCAAGCAGAGCAACGCCCTTTCTTTCCATACATGTAACATGAGAAAGGATGGAATGATGGTGCTAGCACCGTACTTTGTACGAGGAGTAAACAAAACCCCAACCCTAACTCGGTGGAGTGGATGACTTACCGGTCTCTACAATATAAGAGTCCAGTGTTTAAGGGAAACGTCTCACTGACCCCTACACACATTGATCGTTTACAAGTTGATCCCAAACATAACGCGTTCTTATTTTCGAAAAAACATCGTTAAAATGATAAAAACACCAGACTGTGCTGGCGCGTGTGGTGTCCAATTGTACCTCGCCACCTCAACTGATCCGATTCCATCAAGCGTTTGAGTCAGTCAATATTGTTGAGAAAATTCTGTTTTGGTGCAGGGCATTAGGCCGCCGTGCTAAAGCCGTGTCACTTTGTGCATTAATTTCAAGCATTAAAGACATACTCTGCTTCTGTTGATGATCTCGTGATTCACACACACGTAAGTATACCAATAATATGGTCAACATGACCCCCAAGAAACGTTCTAGTGCTAGAAGTAAATCTCGAGCTTGTATTATTGGACTGCTGGCAGACAGATTTTTTTTCAAAGTTAACCACTAAAACGAGGCAAGTGTGTACAAAGGTTCCGGTTTATTCACATTTCAGATTAATTACTAAAACGAAGCAGGTTTGTAACTGGAAAAAAAAATCATCTGCAAGCAGTCCATTAACACAAGTTCGTGGTTATATCGTCCGCCATGGCGTCGACGGGCACATTGGGCAGTGGAGCACGATCCGTTTTCACAAGGTCTTTTTAAAAGGCAGGTCCCAACGTGTAAAAGTTATTTTCAGAAAAATAAACTTGACAGTTTTGTAGTTTAAAGAATTATACATGTTTATGTCAGTATTAAATTTAGTGTTTGTTTTCTGATGATAACAAGTTGATATTCGAATTTTTCGCATGTGATTCTAACGCACTTTTTTCCTAAACAAAAGTTGCCAACGGCGTCAAAATGTGATCATGGCCGTAGTCAGACACTGCAAGTTTAAACATTATATCAAAATATAAAGTTTAAATTTACATAAAGTTTAAGCTCCCCTTCTTTTTTATTACATCTCCCGTACTTTAAAATAATACAGAGTATGTAGCTTTTGGTGGGTGCCGGAACTAATTAAACGCATTTGCATTAGGTATTTATGGGACATAAGTGCTCGGCACTCCAAGTGATATGTAGTTTTACCAACCTTCAACAAGGGATGTGGTGTAATGCAACAGTACCACTGTGTGTGTGTGTGCGCGCGCGCGCGCGCGGGCGTTAGATTTCTATTTACATGCGTCCTTGTTGCTGTGGGGCTCGGCAATGTAAAAGCAAGGACAGTAGTGCTTGATGAAATGCTGCAGCAGCCGTTGTGGCGATTGGTGATGTCACGGTGCCAGCGCACGTGTCCCTGGTATCGCGGGACACGCACATGACGGTGGCGCCAGCAGCTAGGGGACTGGGGACAAAGCCATTGTCAGAAGGCTGTGTCTTTGTCTTGTGTAGTGGTGCAGTATTTGCAGAGCTCAAGCTCGGGTTACAACGCCAAAACGTAGCGACTGTCATTATCGGCCAGCATGCTGGGTATGTAAGCTTGATATGTAGTTATATATAGCTCACTCTGGGATCATTTACTGTCTTCTTCAAACTTATCCTCACACAGAAGAAAGTGCTATGGACAGGTAGAAAAAATTGTCCATTGATGATATTGTTTTGTTTGGTTGGGGTTTTTTTGCCTACAAGTGTAACATCCAATGCTTTGCTATGTGGGCTATCGCACAATTCCTCAACAGTATCGCATCCAAAACACCTAATGTAAAAAATCCAACTGTATTTCATACAGGAATAAATCATTTGTTTTCCGTTTAAAGATCGTCTGGCTCAGTAAACCTCACAACATGTAATTCAGGTAAGGTATAATAATGAAAATCTTATATAAGGTAATGGGCCCATGAGTCATTGTTAATTAACCTAGGGCTGTTTGCATGTGAGCTCCTTGGCCTGGACATTAGCTTAACTTCTGGGTGTGGGCTGAGAGCTTGAAAATGAGATTTAAGTCAACTTTTCAAAACTTAGCACAGTTTTTTTTTCTGAATAAAAAATGTAAAGGTCATGCCCCAACCTTTTCGGGCTTTGGGGAGTAAGGTGTTAGAGACCTCACTTGTTTTTCTGGATATCCATGGGCCATTTGAAAACTTTTGTTATACTGTGATCTGGTTATCTAGATGGCACTTGTCATATTTGTATATCTTGGTCTTCAAATTCTACAGCAGAAAGGCAATCGCAGCAACAACTTAACTACAATTGACATTTTAGGAGCTAGCCAAAATGTCAAAAGTTATCACTGTAGCAAATACGGGTAGTGTTTAGTAATTTCCTTGTCAGTGCTTCCCATAGAGTATTTTATGACTCTTGCATTGGGAGGAGAACAATGGATTAAAAATTCATTTCACAGTATTGAAAGAAAAAGAAAATGTTTTGTCAGATGAGATGTAAACAAAAAAGCAGAAAAGGGCTAAAAACTTATTGATCAGTGTGCAGCTTTGTTCAGACAAAATTTGGTGTAGGTTATTGGTGTTCAGTAAAGGAAAAAAGTCACAACACTTAATGCTGTCAAACAGCAAGGTTAATGTATTTTTAACTTTGTCTTTTTCATTTTTGTGCAGCCTATTTGATATTCTTAAGCAATAACAAAGCTCTTCATATTAGGTCATTACTTATTCCCAGTAGATCTTGTGCAGTGGTGAATGGCCACTTATGACACACACAGTTGGTGTTAAAAGTATAAAAAAAATCTTTAGATCAGTCAAGAACATTAGTCAAGCATTTTCATTTTTTAGGAGTGATAAAGTAATGAACCTTAAATATGGAAATCATTTGGTTTTAAAGAATATTATGATCAGCCATGATTTGTTTTAATGGTCATAATAAAACAGTGTTTATTTATAGAGTTCCTTATCCACCAACAAAGGCACTTACATTTAAGTCCCATTTAGCATACATTTATCAGTAGGCATCAAATATGTCTTAAGTTTTCATTCACTACCATTCAAATCATAGCTACTTTCTCTCATTCTCCCTCCATGACATGCTCTCTCTCTCTCACAAGGTAGAGAAAACCAGAGTATGGGGGGTGAGGGAACCCCACTGATGGTCAGTCTTGTAAACATGTCACATACAGAGGTCTGTGGGATGGGGGTCAATTAGGGAGTGGAACAGAAATCTTTTTATGTTTATGCAGTTGTTCATGGTACTGGTTTTTTATTGCCCATTCATCCTTTGGTATATGTTCAGCCGTAGAAGTCATCTACTTGTGCTTTATATGTAGATATGATGGTCTGATTTTACAATCACTAATACCATCTGAAGATAAAAATACTTAGTGAAGCATGGATATGGTGTCCTTAGCAAAAATTGTGTGACCTAGCAGAAGAGATAATCAGTCCATGCATCAGAAGGGCAACAACTGCATCAGTGCAGTACAAGAAGGCAAGGTTATTGCCTGCCCTGTTATATACCAAGAGCTCATCGCCATAGCTCAGATAAATCAATGCATCATAAAATCAGCTTAGCGCTTGCCTCAAAGTATCCTTGGTCATCAAAATATTGCTGACATTGCTTGAGTGTGTTTGTTAGCGTATATGTAGAATGATTTTATATGGTGTTATGTGGTTGTGACATATTTAATGTTCAACTAATAATAATATTTTGTTGGCTTCTTGTTTCAATGCTCATATACTTTATATAAATCCATGCATTGTTTGGAAATTAGAGTTGTTCAAGCATCATGAAAAATTGATATTCAAATATTCATAAAAATTGATGTCACAGTCTTTTATATTAAACATTAATCGCATGAGGCAAGTCGACATGGAGCCTGACTTTATTTTGTATACTATACATTATAATATTATCAAAGACCACTTATATAGTGCATTTCCTCACTGGGTAGTGAGCTGAGTGTGCTTCACAAGAACAGTACAATATAAAAGACACGCCTTCTGCTTACGCAAAAAATTGCGTACAGTACGCATTAAAAGTTCGGAGGACCTCTTCAATTTTCGTCAATGGGGTCCCATTCAAATTTGGGCGAAGAACAGGGATCCCTTAAAAATCTGAAGAAGGGGTCCTGGGACCCCCAAAGAATTTAGCCTTAGCAGAAGCCCTGAAAGATATCCAATGGTGGAGACGTGAGATATGATAGTCATGTGAAGTGAAAAGACAAGATATGCCCAGATTTGTCCATTCAGCCTTGGTTTGCTTTTGCACAGTTTGATATTCTGTTGAGGTCAAACATAATTTTAGTCTTTCTTGAAAAGGTGAAACAATAGAAGTGAAGACACCTGGTGCATAGTATTTTTTTGTCCATTCAGTACACAACTGTAGGTGTCAAAATGTACATTAACATGATTATCCATTTGTGCACAGGCTGTTTTTCTTGACTCGGTCACTGACAGTACCATAATCCATCCACTCACTTTAAGGAAAAAACAGAATACACCAGGCAGAAGAGAGTAATGCAGCCACATTACAGACAGTGTAGTTTGCCACAATAGCTGTTGTGCCTTCCTGACCCTCAAGCTGTGACTAGTGAGTCATTGGGTTGCTATCCCAGTCTCCAAATAAGTCACAGCCTTCATGGCCCTCCTTTTCTTGACTTCTCTGACCGAAGTTTACAGATAATGAGGCTGGCATGGCTAGGTCATGATGTACTGTTAAAACATTTTGAAAGGGTGTGTTAGCTTGTTGAAGGTCACCAATGAGGGAATTAATCAGTGTGCTTCTCAATTTTTGTATTCATGTTATCATATGCAGCCACATGGATGTGTTTGTGCTACCTATCATGCCTGCTTTTATTTGCTAGTTGGAAATGAATCTTCTCAGTTTTAAGGCATTGAAAACTGCCACAATTTCATGTTTACATTGAATACTTTTTTTGTTTTTCTTTTACAGAAAGTGCAAGGAGGTTACAGGATAATGTAATGGTGTAAACAAAAGGAATTCCTTGGATTACTGTGCTGGATTTCTGTGCCTTCAGGGATAGGTGCTGTTGGATTATACTAGTGTTTCAATTATGAAAGTGATAATTACATTGTAAGTATTCATTAAAATTTGTATTCTACTATATTTCATTATGTGGTACTGTGTGCTATATCCCTTTCATGCATTATTTATCTCAATACAGATAGGTAATTAAACTCTGCTTTGGCAGTAATATCAAAACAGGAAGTAAAATTTACTTTCTTTAGTCAGTTCATTAGTATTGTTGTGGAAAACGACGTTGTTACATTTCTCAATCACTAAACCTTTTACGAAATATCTATATTGTTTTAATTGTTGGCATGTTTGATGGATTTTTTTTTTTTACTTTAATATATTTTATCCTGATTGGATTAACCTCATTAAATTGCTGCTAGTATTACACTGTTCACAGATTAAATGAAAATCATGGGTAGCTTTCTTATTTTTAAATTATATATTTTATGAGTAGTAAAGATTTAAACAGGTTTTCTGCAGTTCAATGCAATTCAATGTTTATAGTCATATACATATAGGTAACAAAATATGTGTCCAGAAACATTACTACATATCTATGGCAATATTTTAATGTCATAAGGGTAGTTTTAAGTTTTTATACTTTGATTGCTACATGTTCATTAGATTGCTAGCACTAACGCCTTGGTATATGGCACCTACATTAAGAAAGAATAATTGGTATTTTAAATTATTTAATGTTACTCATCAACACTTGCAGTTTACAATACTAGTATTTTAATTAATTTTTTGATTGCTAGGTTCATTTGTTTAGTTATTTGGTTACTTTATTGATTAATAGGCAATAACAACATTCACAAATTTATTTTAAAAATATTTAAGACATGTCTTCTAGGGGAGAGCAGTGTATGTTTGTCTGTTTGGTGGAAAAAACTAAGGAAGCTGTTACCTCCCATAGCTCATAGCGCAGTGTCCACTCACATCATTGTAAAGTCTGTTTACTGGGGATGAGCAGAATATTCTTGCTGAATATAGATGAGTATTAAGTATTTATACACTCCACAATCAAAGTAGGAGAAGTAACTTAAGAAGGCTTACATGAGCAACACTTACTAATGCTAATACTAATATATGGAAAGACGAATATTACTATCTTCATTCACAAAAATGAATACATGTAAGGCTTACAGAACAAAGCTGGAAACAGTATCAGAGGTGCCTGGTAGTGTAGTGGTTAAAACACTCACTTGTCACCACTGCAATGAGTAGCTCAGGGTTCAGATCTCATCTTGGGACACTCTATGTATGTGACATTTGTCCACATGGCTGGTCGTCGGGGTTTTTTTCTCCAGGTACTCTGGTTTTTCACCCCCCTCCCCCAATTCTTCCCCTTATAGTGTAAAATTTTGCAAGGCTGAAGCTCTTTCCTACTAAATAAACCAACCAACCGTGAAAAGAATATGTTTTTCAGATATGCACACACTTGAACAATTCTAATGATTGGATCTAGGCAGTGTGGATTGTGCTATGAAACCTTAACGACTTAGGTTTTTTTGTGTTTTTTTGTTGTTGTTGTTGTTGTTGTTGTTTTTTGTCAGCTGCAGTAAATATTTTGCTGGAGGGTCTTAGCTGTAGTGGATATATTGTTGGAGACCCCACTTAAATAAGTGAATTCTACCTCTTGCAGTATTGGAAAATGACATCTTTAATGCCAATGACTCATGATCAGTATGAAGAGGAAGATACAAGCATATTTACAATACAAAACAGCATGTTCAACAACAATCTATAAGCAAATGTACATTTTCATATGATTTGGACAACTCAGAGGTGATAAGAGAATCTTTATCAAAAAAAATTTTTTTTCCATTTTGAATTATGTTTAACAGTCACTTTGCAGCAGTTCACCCTGTTTGTTTCATTCTTTCTGCTTTTGGCAGCTTTATTTCTGAATGTAAATATGGCCAAAGCTGGTTCCATGCCAGTGAATAAAGCTGGCTTCATTCTTGTAACTCACTATTTTATTCTCTGTTCCTTTCACATCCTCATTTTCTAATACACACATGCATTAATTGTGTGAGAGGGCATACTACTAAGATGACGACAAAATAGCTATTATATTATGCCATGAAATGATGGACAGAGACTGTAGAAACTTTTTCTTTTTCCGCTGTAAGCAAGATCATTGTGATGTGCAGGTAGTGGCAGTGTTATTTTTGCATTAGACATTACTGTCAGAATAGTGCTATTATCATACACTTGGTTTTTTTGTTTGTTTGTTTTTTTTGTTTTTTTTTGAGTTGTAAACAGGTTTTCATTTTTTTTAATAAGACTGTAGAACTTAAGATTCTACTGGATGCAGAATAGGCCATACTTCTTTCTAACAATCAAATACAGGATCCATATGAAATGCAGGATAGGCTTAAAGACAGGTGCTACACATTCATCATCTTGCTGACCTCATCCTGTGCCCCTACCCTTCAGCTAAGTATTGGAACAGAGTATATACCTTTTTGTTTCTCTCTTTTTGTACATCATCACCTAAACTATGCTACCTCCCACTTTAAAAAGTTTAGAACGGAATTCAATTAAGTGTGATTGGCACAGTTTTATTTCTGGATATAAAAGAAAAGAAGCACTCATGGAAGTATGACTGATTTGGAGCTAGTTTCATGTGCTTGAGGCAGATGCTCAAAGGCTGTTACTCAGTGTTCCCTTTTCAACTTGTAAAGAGCTAGGTCTGTCCAGATAACATTAAATTACATCATAGGTTTTAGAAAAAAATAAAATGTTATCAAAGTTTTTAAAATTGTCTGCTTAAAAATACAAATATGTTAAATCTGCATGCCACCAAACACTCAGTTTTTTTTTTTTAGGACCCAATAATTTAAGAATTAAATGGTTAGATTAGTAATTGAATACAATGTGCTGACAAGTTACAGAAGTTCTAACAAAACTGTAATTTTAGCATTGATGTGTTACTTCATTGGAAAATTTAAAAAGTCAGCAGGCTTGTAGAGGATCAATTAGTAGTTCTAGTACACACACAAGATAAGTATTAACAGAAGAATAGAAAATACTGAAAACTTGCAGCTTATTCTTTAGATGTTCTAACAAGAAAGGTTTTACAACAGGGGTGCCCAACCTACAGCACGCATGCCTTATCTGGCCCTCTCATTTTAACCAGACACAACATAATTTCATTTTTAACATCATGATTCTGGTAAAACCGCCATGTTCTGGCCTGCAAGATTTCATATCATGCCCAGTGCAGCCCTCCAGTGAGAAAAGGTTGGGCACCACTGTTTTACAAGCTTTGCAATGTAATGCTTTCTAACTTGCAACAATAGTAAACACTATTCCAGAATGTTACTGCTGACGTTTATAGAAACATGTAAACATGCTTTCTTATAGATAACTCCCAATAATATAAACTATAATGCTTAAAATCTTTTATTTTGTGTGCATTTAACAGTAGAGGCTGACCAGCAGAGACACAAAAAACATATATTTTCAATTTTCACCAACAAAATATACAGTATAATTTATATAAGATTGATTCTTCTTTGGGCATAGGTTGATTCACCGTTCAGTATTGGGACCATCTGATCTTGAGTGGAGTGAGTGATCTAGTCATGGCAGAGGTCCATCCAACTCATTTGCCAGTGATTCTTTGGGTGCAAGAGATTCTTTGTAAACCCAGCCAACAGTACATCAACACAAGACTGATTTCTGTGCATTATGATTGTTTGCTCTATTTTTATTTGATTAGATTTTCAATCTCTTTATATAAGTGATACAGAGCGAACTCCTGATGCAAAGCTGCTACACTTTTTATCTACTCTCGGAACTTCCTGATTCCTCTTTTCAGAAGGGAACCTTAGCGACCCTGCTCTTTCCCTATCTTGTCTGCAGTGACTTCCCCCACCAAAAAATAAGTCTTATTTCCTTTTCTTATGACCCTCACCCCCATCCCCAGTTGCTAATACTGTTTGAATGTATGATGTATGCTTTGGGTTGTTGATCAGTTGGACAGATGTGTAAGGCATTTGGGTGTGTTAATTGTGCATGTGCATGCATATATGTGTATTATGTGTGAAGACATTTTGAGCCCTGCCATCAGGAGCACCCTGTAGCATAATGGTTAAAACACTCACTTGTCACAGCTGGAGTGAGAGGTTTTGGTTTCAGATCTTGTCTCGGACACTTTTAGAATGTGAGACCTGTTCCCAGAGCTAACCCTCAGGAGTTTTCTCAGGGTACTAAGGTTGCCTTCCCACTCCAACTCTCCTTGTAGTGAAAATCTAGGTGGAAACACCTTTCTGCCAAACCAACTAACCTCCATCAGGTGGAGGTATGGGAGCACTAATATCTGTCTAATCCTCTTCGTGCATCCACTTGCACATAAGGCCGCCACCAATGTCGATCGGCTGAAACCCGCTCTAGGTGACCCCATGTCCAGCCCTTTCCTTTCATCTCCCTTTCCACTGTTCTTCTCCAAGTTTCCTTTGGGCGGCCTCGTTTCCTTCGGCCATCTGGAGTCCATCGCAGGGCAACTCTGGAGAGGCCTGCTGTCTGCTGGCAGAGCACATGTCCAGTCCATCGGTTTCAGTTCTTCGGTGGAGTTCTTCGTTGGTGATGGTATTCGGCCAAAAGATGTTAAGTATGCGCCTGGGGCATCTGTTTTGGATGACGTCATGCTTGTTACTGATGGTTTTGGTCATCTTCCATGATTCTGATACGTAAAGGAGGGTTCTGATCACATTTGACTTGAAGATTCTCAGCTTGATCTTCTGACTGATGTTTTTTGCCTTCCATGTGCTCCTGAGTGAGGTGAAGGCCTAGCTGGCTTTTGCTAGCCGGGCTCGAATCTCCACTTCCGCATCCCCGGTGTTTGACATTTTGGACCCCAGATAGGTGAAACTGTCAACTTCCTCAATCTCTTCTCCATTTAGTTTGATGCTGTCTTGGACTCTGGGGTTCACTCTCATACTTTTCATTTTCTTTGCACTGACCTTCAAGCCAAGGTTTCTGTCTGTTTCTGAGAAGGCATTTGTTTTTTCCTGCATGTCTTGGTGGCAGTGTGACAGCAGGGCAATGTCATCAGTGAAGTCCAAGTCTTCCAGCGTTATTGTTGCTGTCATAGTCATGGTCTATCGGATCCCTCTCCTCTCACTGTTGGTGGAAGTCTTCATACTCCAGTCCATGGCCAGGATGAAGAGGAACAACGACAGAATGCAGCCCTGCTTCACCCCAGTACTGACGTTGAAGGGGTCTGTGAGCTCCATGTCACAGACAACCTGGGATTTGAAATCGCTGTACAGCATTGCAACGACCTGAACAAGTTTTGCAGGGACTCCATAATGCCTCAGGATCTTCCATAAGGACTCTCATTGAATGCTGTCAAAAGCCTTCTCCAGGTCGATGAAATTGATGTACAGCAATCATTCCTCTCATTGCTCTGCTCCAAAATCTGTCGCAGAATGAAGATCTGTTCGGAGCTGGATCGCCCAGGGCGAAATCCTGGTTGCTGTGGTCGGAGGTCTTTCTCAAGAGTTTCACAAAACAATCTTGCTGAAGACCTTGCTGGCGAGGGAAAGAAGTGTTATGCCCCTCCAATTATTGCAGTCTCCAAGATCTGCTTTCTTGGGTAGTTTGAAGTAGTGGGAACACTAAGTATTCATGATTATTATTATTCTTTGTAAAGTATCAAGGGCTTGCCCACGGCAATGATGAGTGACAGTGTCAACATGCAACACATTTCATGTTCTTTTTAGATATTTTCAAAATTGTGTCATAAGAAGAATATGGAGGTGTGATGCTGTTAGCTATGAAGGTAAGAGTAGTGTAACCTAGTGACCATAAGAGCACTGGGTGTAGAGAAAGGCATGTAGATGGTCAAGTCTTGACCTCTCATTCTGCCATCTCTTATTGTCCTACATAATTCAAAGTGTACCTACTGTCAGCCTATGAAGCCTCCACCAGTTAGATATTGATTTACTTATTGAATATCTGTCATAGTTAACCATGTTAAACAACCTAGACATTTGCTGTAGTGCATACTGTCTATAGGCCTGCCTTTTTAACTTGGGGTCATGTGGGTCCAGGTGCATAAAACACTACTATGTGCCAGTTAGCATAGCTAATTGCATTTCAACTAGAATGCGCTTTTCTTTTTTTTTTTCTTTTTTTTTTCCTCAATTGCAGTGTCAGGTGGGGATTAATCATCAATCTAACAGGTAGTGGTGTATTGTGTACCTGGTCTCATGAGACCATTTTTCATCATTCTTAAACCTCCAGATTCTCTGAAAGCTCATTTCACCAATATTGTAAGTTGTAATGCAAAAACTGACATTGTCTTCGAAGGGAATGATATATTAATCATTGCATTTATTAGAAAATGGGCATTTCTCTGGATCAGAGTTTTACATATTTTTTGGACTTAAGCTTTTGTAGCAATAAAGAATCAATCTTTCTGTGTGTGTGTATATAAGAAACAAAGTGTGTGTGTGTGGGGGGGGGGGGATGTATAGCAGCTTTCATTATTTGTAAGGTTTATGGAGGAGGAACAGCGAGGTGGAACAGATGGTTATAGAGATCTTGTTATCTTGGTATGTGGTCGTTGGCAGATGCTGTAGGTGACAGATCAGCAGCAGTGTGCTTCTTGGATAAGCAAATTTAGTCTAACTGGTACTAAATTTAAAAAAATATATATATAGACCACATGCATTGGCATGTCTGTGTATGTGGCGCACAAAATCTACACTACAGCGCTTGAGTAAGGAGAGGGAGAGACCGGTTGTGGCTGAACAGCACATCATCCCTGTAAATCCCTGCTTTTTGTGGGCATCAGTCTCCCACTACAGACCAGTGTGTTGTGGTATCGGTCTCCCAGTGCAGCCATTGATTAGCCAAGCTTCGTGCTTGACCCCGAATACTACTATGGGTAACTGGCGATGCCAGGGTGATCACAAGCATCAATAAACTTGTGAGACACAAGGATAGTTTGAAGCACGCCTGTTACACGTCAGTGCGTGACTGCTGATCGGCCGCTGCCTTGCGTGTGTCCGAGTCCCAGTGGTCGCAGCCTGCTGCATGTCATCAGGCCACGACATTGTCGGCAGGCGCCACTTCTGCCAGTCGCAGTCCACGCCAAGCCTCATTGAGACTGATGTCGCAACCAGCTTTTATGTACAGCTCGATCTCCAGCAGCATTTTACCGACTTTGAGAACAGTGTTGCGATCAGAAAAACGGAAATAGGCGTTGAATGTGTGTTCACAACGCAGCTTTGCATCCCACAACATTTGTACTCACAGCCAGCGTCTGGCAGTGATCTGCGGCACTGCAGCAGCAACTGGTCGTTTTATGATTATGATGTGTGACAGAAAGAACATCTGTAAGCCGTTGCTGCTCACCAGGTTATTAGTATCGCCAGTAGTCTGGGTTCACAGCGAATGATAAGGAGATGCTTAGTGATACCCAGTGGTGTGTAGATGCAGACAAACATTGTCTCCCAGTGAAATAATATTCATTGCGTGCATCTTCATCAGGAAGTGCCTGTTCAAGCTGCTTTCAGGAAGTGCTCTAGACTGTTGGTTACACTTGAAATTAAACAGAAGCTGTTTTCTGTTTACAACATGACCACATTGACACCATCATGTAGTGAAATGAAAGTTACAGCACATGTGTTCAGCTGTGTGACAGTGCCAAACAAGAATATTTCTTTTTAAACCTTTTATTGAAACCAAAAGGGATATAAAATAAATGAGATCAGTATTAGGACTGGTATTTGTGCTTTTAAAAAGTTCCATCACTGGTGCCTCAACAGTAATTGTGACTTAGCAATTTGACTGCAGCTTGCTGTGTTACTGACTTTGGGGATGCAGACAACTGGAAGGAGATTGCATGCCCATGTAAATGAGACAGAGTTCGGTCCAGGAAAAGATGGTGGTATTGCTAACTATGGTATTTCTGTCTTCTCTCTACAGGTAAGGTGTCGGAGAAATTAATGGTTTCGTTATGTGGCCGTTAGTTTGTTTGTTGATGACGCTAGCTGCCACGAATATTCAGCATGCCTTCGCTCACACAAGTAAGTAAGCTTGCCTATTTTGGATTGTGCTCTTTTAATTTGCACAAAAAAGAGCTTCATATATTGATGCCTCCTGAAGAACGAAGTACATGTATGACACAAAAGCATAAGGAAAGAAAATATTTTCAGCACAATGTAAAGAGTTCTGTCAAAAAGCACTTTTTTTTAAAGTTTCATCTAATTTTATCAGGCGTTCAAATAGAGGTGGTAAATGGAACTCTTTTTGTGACTTTACTGGTGTATTATTATACCTTTCAGCCTATAGCATGCAGTTCTGTGTATTTGAACCAGGAATGTCTTTGCAGCAGCCAGCAGCTTATTTTATGGAGGACGAAAGAAAGATATATACTAGCATATTTGGAATCTGAATGTTGTCTTTAAAATCTCAGTGAGGTCTGCTCTTTTTACCATTTTTGTAAGTTTTACTTTTTCAGTGGATGTATTCTAATTATTATATTGTTAACTTATTTCTTCTGGATTTAATTCATTTGACTGGTTGTTGTCATATGGTTAATGCTATATCTAGCAGCATTAGCTGTTTAGTTTGGGAGGTCTTTTTTTTTTTTTGCACACCACATTAACAAATTGTGTTTGCACATAATATAATGCAGATCTGTTTATGTGCAGGTTCACTTTTCTATTCAGTGTATAGCTTGATTTTTATTTTTCTGATTGAGGTTGTTATACTTAAACTATGTAGGCTCATTTAAAAAGAAAAACAAAGATAAAATAACCATGTTCAAGTTTTCATCTGGGATGCATGGAGAAGATATTTTTGTCAGCTGCTGCTACAAAACACCCATACTGTTTTTTTATTTCATTTATTTTTATAAACTAGATTGAATAGGGTCCGCTTCTCTTTTTCTTTTATTGAAATTCTCTTTTAGAACTTTCCTTTTAAGTTACTTTTATCATTTTGAAAGACCTAAATCAGGCCTGGGTACAAGTCCATTACTGACAAAATACATTCAAATTTTAAAAACAAATGGATCTGTGCATCTTGTGGAAGACTATGAACTTATCTCTTATAATGACCTGTTACATAATTTTTGCTAGTGAACATTGCCTGTTTTGAAGACACTTCATAATGACCATTTAGGGATTGTAGGTCCTGCAGAGAAAGGTTATCTGTTTTCTATATTATCTTATATTTACCTACACTTAAAGTTGATAAATAATTCTGACCAGTGCACTTAAAAGTAACTAAAAATAGATTTTAATGCAAAGTAAATTTCTGTTTAGAATTTTCTGACTTTGTGTTTGATAAACAAGCATTTGGTTTTTATAATTATCCTAATTTTTACGAGCATGAATAGCTTTTGCATTGTGTGTGTGGGTGAGAGAAGAAGAAGCTTGAAATGAGTTTATAAGGTGTTTACTAAAGATTACAACTGCTTCAGTTGTACAGTTAAATACATAAAGCATGTGCAGAATACAGCACTAAATGTCTGGGCATGACATAAAACTAATAAAGTTTAGTCACTTGCCAACATATAAATGCAGTCATGTTGATTGTTTGTAGAAGAAGGAAAAAACCGGCATTTTATGATAGCTTTCTGTTGCTGACATTGTACAACAATTACCTAGAGTCATCTAACTTTCATCTAAGAAAAACTAGGCATATCTAATGTATCATCACTTCTCATTACATGAGATGCATTAACATTGTTGAGGTACATTATATTAAAGTTAAAAGTGATGTAACTTGGCTAAGCTTCTTTCATTTGTTAGGTAGCTTATCACACCAAAACCTCCAAATAAGTTCAAGATGAATGATGACAAAACAGCTCATTTAAATTGCATCAAACTCTGGTCTACATACATCATTTGGTGCAATTATATCTCATTCCATGACAGAAACGTTGATAAGGCATAAATAAAGCATTTTGATAAAGCATTATTTTCTTTATAGCATCACATTAATTTTCTTTTATTATGCCAGGATCAGGCATATCTGATCACTTAATAGTTGAATCTACTAAAATGCTTGTCTGAATTTGTTTTCTTATTGTATTTCATGTTTTATTAGTTTTTTTCTAGTTACCTTCATGACAGGCTTCCAATTTTACCCGACAAGCTGCATACACTGATCTACTTTATGTCCCCTGTATAAAATCTTTAAAAAATGAATAGTCGGATGTTGTAGGAGAATGGGGTATTAGAGTCCTTACTTTTCTTGGACCCAGCTTTTGTGGATGCCTGTTTATTCTCCCTTGGTGTTTTATCTTCGCAAGCCCTCTTCGGAGGCAGAGACCTATTCCACAGCTAGGTCAATTGTGGGAAAATGCTGCACTATATTGGAGGTTCATTGCTAAGTGTAATTAACAGATTGTAATATTGTGTAACCCTGTCAGTAAAAGTAGTTCTACTTAAATAAGTAAATAGCTTGTATTCTGAGCTTTTTTTATTGTTAGTGTATGTTCAGCCACACACATCAGAGAGCCAGTTTTACTGTTGTCACCAGTCCAGTTTTCATCACCTTAGCAGCCATGCACTTCTCAATGATTTGTATTCACTGTTATTATTTAAGTGCTCTGTGCGTTTATCACAGGCGCAGTGGCATGAGCCTAGTGTTTGGAACCGAAGATCAGCTCCACAGAATCTGTAACTAGATGTTCAGAACCTTTTGCTACCAGTCAGTGGGGCACAAAATGCAACCAGCCAGGTGACATCAAGCGCAAAAGCTTTGAGCCCCATCTTTTATGACACAATAGTTTATCCATAATATCAAGAGACCATAAGTGTAAGTGGGTCCTAAACCCGGTCTCATTTGGGCAGTAAGCAGTGTTATTCTTCCGGAGTAGGAATGGAAATAGGAAAGAAAGGGGATTGAAAAAAAAAAAAAGCCCCACAAACATATGCACAGATTTATCACCTTCATACAGAGAAGAATTTTCGATGGATTAAGCAAAAGAATTACCCCGTTTGCTAGTGAAGTGTGCAATTGGAAGTTATAGTGGTAGTGAGTTAGAGATTGGTTCTTGCAATGGTCTTAATATGCTTAGGATGATTCACGGGCTATCATTTATCAAATAAATAATTTAGGAAGCTGCAGTGCTGGCATTAGGGTAGTCAGACAGCAGGGGACAGGAGCTGAATATTCACGGCATTACTGAAGCGAGGCCTCGTCCACAGAGGCTTGGCAACAGACACTGTCGCTGATCGATGGCAAATAATACGCCTGGCATAATGTGTGCTTTCCTTGCTGGGCTTTATTCATGCCTACACAGCAGAGAACAGTAACAGTGTAGCGCACATGCACCTAGTACCTTGACAAGGACAAAATCACATTTCACAGTATGTTGTCCCGTCTTTTCCAAGGTTTGACCTGCAAGTGGTGGCAGGAATCAGTCTCTGAAGCCAAAGAAGAGTATAACAGTAATAGCATGCAGAAGTTGTCAACCTTTATTTATGCTGCCTTTAGATCAGCATCGATTTGTAGTTGCAGGCAGAGAAAAGAGGCTTAAATCTTCCTTTTCAGACTAAACATGTAGTGGCAGCCTGTTTGTTTTAGTGTGTGTGGAGAGAGTTTTTAGTTAAAACAATGACTTGCTGTACAGTTATTATGAAAAGTTCAGCAAATACAATAGATCTTTATTGATGAGGTTTTGTCAGAAGAAATTTTAAGAGCCTTATTTGTCCATTGAGAGCATCCAAATTGTCTGATCATTAGGCAAGAAGTTAGGCAATGTTGTTAGTGGCTAAGAACTTTGTGTTCTCAGATAAGTGTTTTTACTGCATACCAGGATGTTAAGGACACTTTTCTGTGGTGGGTTTATGGATTCCATAATGGGCAAAAAGATCAAAAGATGTTTGTTTTCGCTGACAGAGACGCTGTGTGCAGCTCACTTTTAGGAATATTTCATTGTTAATTCGGTTTGAAAAGCCAGTGTTGTTATCTCTCAAGTCAGTCATTAGAATTAAGAACAGGTGATGTGTTAGTAAATAAACAGTCTGTGTTCACAGGGACTTGCTGAGCTCTTGGGACCACAATGAAACGTTAAAGTGTTTAACAGTGTACAGCTGTTTGTTAGTTTATTCCTTGTTGCTCTGAGGAGCATAGGGCAGCAACAACACCTCGCCAGCAGACCCAGTTTTGGGCAGCCCCCTTCAGTTGGGCCCAGGTGGTTCCGATGTCTTTTGCCTCACTCTCTACTGTTCTTTTCCAAGTTTGTTTTGGTCTCCCTACTCTCCTCTTTCCCTGAGGGTTCCAGTCAAGTGCCTGCTTGGCGATGGTGTTACAGCTGTTAGTAGATTTCAGAAATAGCTTTGCTTTCAGTTCAGTGTCATGCCATCATAATGGTCAGCAGAGTAGCTTATTGCCGGTGGAATCTAAAATGAGAGTAGATCAAGATCAAGGAAGGTGTGTGAGTCATATACATACACAGCTGAACTTGTTACTCATCAGATGTCATTTGCCTGCTAGTTGGCTGGCATGATGCCCCTTAATGCATTCTACCTCCACTCTGTACCATGCTTGGCGACATCCACTTATGTTACAGAATTGTCAGTGTCCTCCTTCTGTCGCTAACAGGATCTGTCCCTGTGCATTTCTCTATGGCCTACTTAAATTTTTTTTTTTCTTCTGTTAGCTCATCTTTTTCCATTCTTTGTCTGCCCTATCTTTCCTCTTCTCTGCTTTGTTTTTTTGCTGTCTCTAACTCCTAAGTTTTTGTCTCAGTTTCTGTTCCTTTCCATGTAGCCAGTTTCTCTTTTAAACAGTGGTTTAGATGACTGTGATAAAGTGTGCACTCATGCTAAAGAGTAGGGAGGTAAATATTTTAGAAATGGAGTTAACCTTTATAAATACATATATAATGATGTTTTAATGATGATCTTCATATCATTACCACTTTGGTTATTGGACAAAAACTAACATCAGTGAAGATTACATTGTCATATTCTTTTCCTGAGGGTTCCATAGTCGTGCAATCAGTTCTTACTACGTCATAACAGACTGTTATTCTGGCACTAGGATCTGGAAGACACACCCTTCCATCGTCTGTTTTCCCAGCAATTAATAGTTACTTGATTTTTCGGGAAAAATGCTTAGGGAAGATGGATTCAAACTTCCCTACACTGTTTCACAAACAAAAACAGACCAATTACAGTTGACTACCTCTTTGACCAGTGGAGCATGGGACCTTTACCTTTTGAAATGGTTTATTTAAACCTTACTCTGTCTCTGCATCATATATCATTCATCATATTTCAGTGTAGTTCATTAATTTATCAAGGTCTTACTGTAAAGTTGTGCTTTGCATAGGAGAGTCACCTGGTCCATACATTTAGGTGTTGAAGGTATCACTAACATACAGACTTTAGACTTTAAGCATGGCAAGAATCGGTCACAGACCATGTGATTTAGGTCTATGCTATAGTCTTACCTGTCTTAAAGAACGGTATGATAAATTTTATCAAATAAACCTTGTTGTCCCTAACAGTGTTAACAGAACGTTTTATGTGATCTTGTCACATGCAAAGAAAATTTACTGCTAAATAATGTTGAAGCTGAAAGTACACATTTATTGTTTGGTATACTGTACATTCAATCTGCATTGCATTTTATCAAGGATATTGACCCTATTTTGTTTTTGCTAAGTGTTACTGACAGGTTTTACTTCTATGGAGGTCTGCTGTTTTAAAGGAAGACAAGCAGAGAACAGTGTGAAATAGTTGAACGTTTTGTGGACTCTAATCTCAGCAGTTTCACATTTTCAGGACCACCAGGAAATTAAACCTTTGGTCTGTGTATGCCCAAAGGCCATTTTCTAAAGAAGAAAATGACAGTGATAAAGGAATTATTCTATTCTTACATTAAAACAGCAATGTTTCAAGCTTTTGCATCATGGCTTTTATTCAACTGTGCAGTTCTGGGTTTTTTTTCTAGACACGTATACAAAACAGTAGCCAATAATAAAATCTGGTTTGCTGGCACTTCTTCTAGACATTGGTTTTGGGCACAAATACTCATTGTGGGTTTGATAATGAAAGTTACAAAGGTCTTACCTACAACTCTGTTCCTCACAGGCACAGAAAACATGACTTTATTCCGGTACTACCCTGTGGTACAGAGTAAGTAGAAAGTGACCACTTGTATAAGCTTGACCACATCTCTAAGATATTTATTAATTTTAATGGTACTTTAAATGTATAATTAATACAAAGTAAACATATTTGATATTTTAGATGTTCGCCCCACTTGTTAAGATATATGAATTTTTTTTTTTGTTTTTTTTATTTTTATTTAGAAATGATAATCATTTGAGCCTTAGCATGACTCCCTAATTTAGTTATTTGGAATAAAAGCAAATAAAATCATATACAGCCTGTGGTCATCCCTCATAACAAGAAAAATTAAGTTCAAACTTAAGAAACTAATTATTTGATGATTGTCTGGAAATTACTGGTGAATAGAGGACTTGTTTACAGACCCTTAACACACTGGATCCATGCTATTAATGGGTTGTGATGAAAGGTCACAACTATAGCTGCAAGCCAGGACCGTTGTATTAAATATCTTCATCTTTAGATGTAAAAGTTTCTTTGATGGCATCATAATTAAAACATCTCTTTTAGAAATTTGTCTAGGATGAAGATTTTTGTAAACATTTCAGAGAAATAGAAAATTAAAAAATGCTTGTTTGCCCTGAATTTGAAAATTTTCGTCGTTTACGTATATTGAAAGTGTTACTTAATATTAAAAAACATTTCTTATAGCAGTTTTGAGGCTCAGCAGATACATTTGGTCACTTTAATTTTTGATAGAAAATGATAATTTACTGTACTTTTTGTAAGTTACAGCTGTTTGCTGCTTTTCACTGCACACATGAACATCTTCAAATATAAATAAATATATTTGTGCACGCATGTACATGTGTGTTTGAGAGAGAGAGAGAGCAAGAAAGATTTGGTTCAAAGTAGTTGATTTTGTGGGGGTGTATTTCTAGGATCCCTTGTGTTCATTTTGAAATACTTTTGTTCTAATTATTCTGGAGTAAGGTTTTCATTTTCCAGGGTGTTATTGGGTTGATATTAAGCAGATCTATAATTTTTGAAGTTATTTTTGGGGACATCTGTTGTATGAAGTTGAATATTTAGTGAAGATCTAAAAATTGTTTCCTCCACTTTATAGTAAATGTATAGATGTAAACTTATCACAAAGTGGTATCATGTAATCACATCTACAGTATCACATGACAGATAACACATAGGCATAAACAGCACATACTTGTCTTCAGACAGGATGGATTTAGAGACATATTTATGTCTACTTATCTGTGTATTTCAGGTCCTCCAAAGATAACCTTGGCCCCCAAAAGTCAGAAAGTGGCAGAAGATGGCACAGCCAGCTTCTTTTGCAAAGCATCAGGCAACCCAGCTCCATCAATTGCCTGGGAGAAGCGAGGGAAGACTATTGTCTCTCGTCGTACTCGTTACGAAATTGTAGATGTACCTCATATGTCAGTTTTGCGGATCAAGCCAGTTCGAGCTGCTCGAGAAGATGGGTTATATACTTGTGTTGCCACCAATTCTTTAGGAGAAGCTCGCGCAAATGCAACATTATACGTCTATAAGAAGGATGAAGTCAATGGGGGTAAGATGCAGTGACTATTTGTGTATAAACATATTTTTACAACTCACCATTTTTTTCCCACATGTGAATCAGTACTTGCTTGTGGCCACCTCCGGTGTTTCCATGGTTTAACTAACAAGCACAGTTTTCACATAGTGAGCAATGACCACAGGATACTGAAATCCTGTGCTTCTGGTACATTATTATCAGTTATTTAACTATGTTGAAAATTTTTTGCAGTCTAGAGCTGATTGATTTATGGCGTGGTATTGCAGACAGTACTAATAAGGCTTTTTTTTTTTAAAATCTTTTTATTAATGAAAGGTCTAGGCGGGTTGCAGTCTTTCTCTAATGACTGGGGAAGCTTGGTGCATCATACTATTTCCCAAAATCTGGGTGAATGTGTCACTTCTCATCTCAAGATACAAGTCTCTAAACATGAGAATGCACAGCAAGAGGTCAGACTTGTGTACACAGGCAGGGCCGCCGAGAGCCAGCCCGGGCCCCGGGACAGACCTCTCCAGGCCCCTTGTACTTGTAATCGTAAATTATTTTCCCAGTATATAATGTATGTTTACAATTCGAATCTCAATATCTACACTCAAACTCAACTTCTGCATGTGTAATGCTTGGGTGTTCTGTCCTTAGACCTTTCTTTAAAAGAAAAAGAAAAGGAGAAGAAGAAAAAAAAATCCACTGACCAAGGCCGGGCCCCCTTGACAGCCGCGGGCCCGGGTACACCAGACCCCCTGTCCCCCCCCTCTCGTCAGGCCTGTACACAGGCCTTACTAAAACTATGGTCCCATCTCTCCATTGGCTTTGTCCTTTAATCACCCTTACTTGTTTCTCTCAGTTCTCATCTCTTTTTGGGGGAAAAATTAAGTCATCGGTCCACACCAGCAGATAATTGATTAATTTTGAAAAGGAAATTCATAACCACCAGGCATTGTGGCAACTTTGTAGCCTTTAGCAAATCATTCTTTAGTAAGCAGCATGTCCACCATGGGTCAACACCAAGATTGATCAGTATTGATCAATGCATATGGAGATATTGAATGTAGTACCTTCCATTTTGGTTAGCAATAAAACTTTACTGGTGCCAAGACAAATGTAGTCTAAATAGTCAAATTAGATTCATGTCAGTAGACAGCATTGTAGCCCTCCATTTTAAGTTATAGTACTCTGATGATGTTAATGCTAGAATTATTTTAAAAATTTTAAATATCTTCATGAAATTTTAGTGTTGTTTATAGAGTAAAGATAGAAATATATCAAATTAGGAGTGATTTATGACCAGGGAAGCCTTAGGAAGGGTAAATAACCTGAGGCAGATTTTTATAATTATTCATAAAACAGGAGGAAATGCTGGGTATGTCCGTGGTCCAAGAAACATTGGGAGACAGAAGCGAGTATTAATAATGCAAATGCATAGTGATGTATCAGACATTAAGATTTGGTTTTCATTTGGAAAATTAAAATTGTGAACAGTGGTTTATTCTTACAGTATATCACCCCTGTGAACAGGGCACTGTTACACTCAACCCTCACTTTTTCTGTCTCCAAATTAGTTGTACAAGGTCAAAGGCAAAACTGTCACAGAATATTAGTTCACAAGCAGATGTGTCTGCATTTTGGTGTCTGCTCAATGCCAGTGAGGAGGGTTGCCATGGTGATACGATGTTCCAATCAATAAGGCCTGGCCTCCAGGGCTGGCGGCCAAAGCAAGCTGTTGCGATGTACAGGCCACATGAAAGCATCTAGGACCACGATGGCACAGTGCTGGCACTGCCGCTGTGCTCTTGCACACAGGGAGATGTGGCAGAAGGAATTGCTGTCTTGTATTGATCAGAGGATGATTTTTCCACCCACCAGCATCCCCATTGTGTATTGAGGTGGCGGTGGGGCTGTCATTTTGTTTAAAAAAAAAAACCCTTTCCTGTCATTTGTAAAAACAACTTTTATGTTTATCATTTTTTCTACAAGTATCAGTAGTTGTCTAGGAAGTGGTGGTGTTATGGAAACATGAGTAGTTTCAGGACATCTTAAATGAACTTTCCAATCAGTAAATGTGTTGAAAATCACTTTGTAATAGATTCTAGCTGCCACATTTTAGCAGCATGTTTCATAATTTATTAATGCTAAAATATGTTCTTGTCAGGAGCAACCCAAAAGAAAATTTAATATTTTGGAAGAATAATGTATTCTAGTTTTAATAAAAGTGAGCTCTTTTCTTTGAAAAAGTTAAAAGTTTGTTTTGGTGACCAGATAAACTATGACTGATATTTTTCAAAAGAACTAGCAGTGAGAAATGCAAATATTTTTAATAGAAATTATTGATAGTTTTAATTTCGTGACCAAAGGTCTTTCACAATTTATAACATGGTTAATTTTTAAGGTAATAATAATCCTGCAAAAAAAAATTGTAAACATTATATGCATAAATATTGTTTTATTTTTGACATATTCCTTCATTTAGAGTGCATTTTACCACCTCATACCACGCCATAAATCAGGAAGATGTAAAAATGATTAGGAAGATGTAAAATCATCAAAGCATTCATGGTTTGAGGTGTAATGGCATACAGAGAAGAATTTAACAACCATGGAAGAAGCAATTGTGAAATCATGTTTGTAGAATTTGTTGTAAATGGCAGCATTGTAGTTTTTACAATTGAACAATTAACAGCATCATTCTGATAATCTGCTGCCCAATTTTAAAGGTAGTCTAAATCTTAATACTGTTATTGAGGGGGCATAATCTGTCAGCTTTTAATATGTATAATGATTTTTAAAGTAAATTCATCATTGCTGTCTAAGGCATCATTTGCTGAAGAGAGCATGTTTTTCTTTGTAGGGTTTATGTAGGAGTAAGCCCACCTTAAGCTCATAAATCTTGGCTACTTGCTGCTGTTTCATCTGCCAGAAATTGCATTTCCCTTTACTACATTGTCCATGTAAATGTTGTTGTGCTGTTTTTCCTTACTCTTCAGGTGGTAATCCATGGGTGGTTACATATAAAGGTAACATATAGTCAACAAAAAACCCTTTGCTATTTTGATCAAAAACAAATTTGTATTTTCCCAAACCCAATGTATTTGAATACATTTTTTTCATTTTTGAATATGTCAAGATAGAGAACATCATCGGCTTCACTTCTGCTGGGGCAGTTTCCTAGTTGTTAACCCTGCATATTTTACTTCCTGTTTTTGTTGGGGCTTTTATTTTATATTTTGTTGTTGTTGTTTTTTTATGTGTGTTGTATGTTGTGTGTAGCCAGGACATGGGGCTTGTAGTGTCACATTGTAGTAAAGACTGTTCTGTGCTGCCCCCATGCGGAGCTGTTGCCCCGCTGTGTTGTCTGCCTTTCCTGGCTGCGCCCTGCACACTGCCTAGTATCAGTGCTGTCTTGTCCTAAGTGTTGTTTGGCCTGGCAGGTCTGTGTGTTGTTTTCACTGCCAGGCTACTGCTTTTTGCCTTTTAAAACAAAACTGGAAGAAAAACTTCTGTGCATTCATGTACGTGTAAATATATATTCAGGTGAGATATTCTGTGGGTTCAACAATTTCAAGATAATTAACACACATAATTACTTAGTAGCCTCAGATGAAAAAGTTGTGATTAAAAATTAACTATTAAAAACACCAGTTATTTTTTCTTGGCAGCAAAGATTTGTCACAATATATAGCTGTTTATTAGAGAACGTGGTATGTATGTTAGAACAGTTTTGTTTAATGTATGTTTATAACATTGTTGTTTGTATATCCAGTTATTTTGACTGAATTGACTGTACCTCAACAAAATCTGAGTCTGTTCACTAGTATCGGATCTCTCAGTTCTAGAAAAAAACTAAATATAATTTACGCAATTTGTAACACATTCAAAAGAAGTTTCATGCTTTATTTAATCTGTGATGATTATAATCACAACTCTTAATCAGCGCAAACTTCGTGGCTACTCTGCATGTATTCTTTTCTGGTTGGATCAGTGTTGACTTAGCATCCACACCACAGTCTGCAAGTGCACCTTCTACTGATTAGTGAGCTATCACTGTACAAGGCACTGTGTCTCGAATAAGACAACTTGAGTTATTTTCTGAGTTTGTCTTTGAAGATTTGTCATGTACCTATTATTACCTGATTTTTCTTACTTGCTGATAGTCCAGTTACTAATATACTATATTTATTATTAAATAATAATCAGATAAATCTGCTTTCGGTAATTAACATTATTTGTACTAAAACAACACTTCCATCCAAATGATTTAAGGTAAGCATATAACTTGCAAGATGGTATTTTCCTGTGTTTTTCAATTTATGATGAAACAACTTATTATTATTAGGGCTTCTGCTAAGGCTAAATTCTTTGGGGTCCCAGGGACCTCTTCTTCAGATTTTTAAGGGGTCCCTGTTCTTCGCCCAAATTTGAAGGGGACCCCATTGACCAAAAATTGAAGGGGTCCTCCTAACTTTTAATGCGTACTGTACGCAATTTTTTGCGTAAGCAGAAGCCCTGATTATATTTTTTCAAAATTTTGACTAATGAAGCTTGGACCATCCCTCTTTATAGAAATTTAAATAAGTGGCTTCAGAACAGTCTTTTCTTGATGTAATTCATATTTTAATGAAGTTGAGTATATTTTCTTCACGTCACCATAGTCAAAACATTTCCTAAAGTTTTCATCTGATTTTTATAAAATTTGTGAATTACATGGCATTTTTTAAATTGAACCTCAGTCAGACCTGTAGGTGCAGAGGAAACTGTGTTTTCACAGCAAAGAAATTTGGCAGTTAAGTGTGTACTTTAAAATTATTTTTCTAATGTGCCCAGTCAGTTTGAGAATGGTTCATTTCATTACAGAACATGTGCACAATGTATTAGCAAGATATGGCAGTGATATCTTTATTTATTGTGCAGACAAGAGTGACAACCATTTACATGGTGTAATTCATGTCATGTTATACTCTACCTCACTAAATACAAACTACATTTTAAAAAAAAAACTTCTGCAGCCTTCTAATTTAAATTTCTATAAAGATTTATGGTCTGTGCTTCTTCAGTAAAAAATTTTGAAGGAATATGTTGAATAGTGGTTTTATTGTTAATTAAATAACATAGGACAGGGTTCCCAGTCACTTAATCCCCGACGCTGAATCCCTAAAATGAAATTTTAACTATAAAAATTATGCAGCCACCAAAAGATTTAATTGAAATTCAAATAATTATTTTCATATAAATATCACAATAACTTTTACAATTTAAATACTTTAACTAATGTTGTAGATCAGTGATGCCCAACCTTTTTCGGCCTGCGGGCCATATCCATTTCGGACAGCCGTGTCGCGGGCCACTTCACTGCAAAAATACAAATAAGAAAAAAAAATTAGAACAGATACCATTTTTAATTAGAAGCAAGTTGTACTTACCATTAATTATGTAGTAATTAGTGGGATATTTAAAGTTGTCTTGTTAAAATAAAAGTTAGAAATTGTCTTAAAATACATTTTAATCGAGGTACCCCAAGGCAATCCGTCCTGTTTTCCGCAGGAAAATGACGAAATTCAAACGCTGTTTCGGTATTGCTTCCTTATCAGAACCCCATTGTTTTATACCTTGCTAGAAAGCCCTGAGTCTGTATTTTCAATCTCTTTAACGACTGATTCAAATATTAACAGCATTAACCAATCAAAAGATCTTTAATCCCCTGTGGAATGCGACGTCCCTCGTTTTCAAACACTGGTTTCCTCCCAAGACGAAAATCAAGAATGAAATCCATCGAAAGATTGAGAGACGCCCCTACGTAGGGATAAATACTTCTTCTTCCCTTTTTTTCGGTTTGTTTTTTTTTTTTTTTTTAGGTTTTCTTTATTACTAACATGCCGATTTCCTGTATTGTGGCCAGAAGCTTCGCGTCGCGGGCCATATCCGGCCCGCGGGCCGTAGGTTGGGCATCCCTGTTGTAGATGTTCAAATTACGTTGAAGTTAATAGCATGATTTAAATATTATTAATGTATTTCAATATTTATTTTAATTGTAAAACTTATTGTGATGTTTATATGAAAATAATTATTTGAATTTCAATTACATTTTTTTTAACTGGCTTCATAATTTTTATAGTTAAAATTTCATTTTAGGGATTCACGTCGGGGATTAAGTGTCTGGGGATTAAGTGACTGGACACCATAGGACAGTACTTTCTTCCAAATTATATGCTTACCTTAATAACTCCAATGTTTACATCTCTGTAATAATTAAGGACATTTACATATATAAATTATTACATACCTAAAGTACTAACAGTAGTAACAGTAATCATGTTTACAGTGCACATGAGTATGCACAGTCTTTTTTCTCATGTATGACTTAAAAGTAAAAAGATTTAAGTAAAAAGAAGAAAAGAAGATGCACTACATGTTCATGAAAACTAATAAAACTAAAAGCAATCTTACCTATATATGGATGCATCTAAAATAGCTTGTTACTACATGAATCGTAAATTCATTATTTTAAGCTTAAAATCCTGAGCTGCTTTCACCCTTGCATATCTGTGTATTTTGCAAAATCAGGTATCTTGAAACTGACATGACTTTGAACAGAAGTCCAGTCTCAAACAAGCTACTGATAACATACTCGTATTTATTTGTTAAAAATAAACAAGTATCACTATTACTCTGTGCCCTATTCTATTGTAGCTTATTGTTCACATTCTACAAATTTTTAACTGCCTAATTTTTTAAAAGACACTATCAACTCTCAAAAATAAGAATGGTTTAGCAACATTTCACTGAACATACTTTTATACAAGATATCTATTTCCTGGAAAAGCTAGAACATTTGATTCATATATAAAGGTGTCTAGACCAGCAGTTAGTTGTTAGTCTGCTTGGGTTGCACAGTGTCTTTAATCATTGGCCTACTTTTAGCTAGGAAAAGATTTTTTTTTTTCATATGGGTGGCAAAATGGCAAGTGGCAGTAAGGAATTGGCAGGTGTTTTTAAAGCTTTTTGTCTTAGTGAGTCATAGATTATGAAATTAAGTAAATCTAGTCAGATGATGAAACTGGATGTAATAAGAACTCATTCTAAGTTGTTATTTCAGCCTTTGTAAGAATATTGGGGAAAGGGGTATTTTAGAACTTAAGAAAGGAATTGAACTGTGTTATATAATGTGTCAATGGCTGTCTCAGCCTTTGGTAAAATAAAACTATTGTAACTACTAATACATAATTTTAAAAATGAGAAAAGAAAACTGAATTAAAACTGTCTCTCTATGCCCTTTTGATTTCTTGGCTGCAGTATTTTTGCTGACTTAATAATAGGGTCTGATAGCAGTGTCTTCAGTGTACTAATCATGCAGACATTTTTGCCATTATCTTCTCATTCATTGTGCATCTATTTGCACTTTTGAAGTCCTTTAAGAACTTTATGGATGTTTAGGCATGCCAGACAGATATTTCTTTTAAACCTGATTAAATACCTGATCTTATTTGTTCTTATAAGGATAAATAGGTGAAGTAACCCTTCATAAATAATATTGGGATCATGTAGATGAGCCAAAAAGTTCTTTGGAAAGTGTTTTGGTAGCATTAATCAGAACATGTTTTAGATTGATTCTTTATTTACCATGTTATACCCTAACAACATGATTATTCTTTGATGCTGTTAGACTGTATTTGTTTTGGGGTCTGCCTATATGCATTGTATTTATTGACTTGGTTCACACACTGTAGGTTATTTTAATGAACAAATTAAAGTAACTGACTGTCTCTGTGGATCATATCACTTTGCCTCTGAGTATTTATATATATGACTATTTAAAACCAACATTTTCGTCGGTCTTTACAATGTATTTTTTTACTACCTTATATTTGGAATTTGGACTTATGGCCTACACTGTTGTCCTTTATGTTCATGGTCCTCTTCACATTCACTGAGTGACTCACACATTCAAGATGACCTAGAATCTTTTGTTTTTCAAAGAGAAAGCCTGACATTTACAATTAAAACTGCATCTGTTCTTTAAAGAACAAGTGATTGCAGCATAGATTTGTCTTCATAAGTGGTGGTTGTGTGTGTATAGAGTTCCCATCAGGCTACCCACGCATTTTGCTGCATCCGAAGCTCAAGTCAGTGGAGAAAGGACTCAGCACCATCATGCAGTGTGAGGCTGCTGGTGAACCAGACCCCACCATTATGTGGCTAAAGGATTATGTACCAGTTGATCTAAGTGACCCACGAATACAGCTGCTAGAATCAGGTATATGTAACTACTAATTTAAATGATTGCAGTTATATAGTATGCTTTGATCATCTTGTGCATGATTTTCTGAGGAATTAAAAAAAAAATTCTCTTGCACAGATTATTTCTGTGACATAGTAAAATGGCAAACTCAAACTTTTGTTACAAGAAATAGCAATTATACAAATTAAAGTGAAAAAGATGTATGATTCATCAAAGCAGAGATTAACTAGTTGCATTTTCATTTAAAAATAGCTGACCACATTTGAAGTTCATTTCTTAAAAAGCATAAAATTAATGCATATCAAATTTTAATGATTTTAGTCTGGGAGAAAATAGGGTTTATGTATTCAGTAAAATTTGGTGAATCCTCACCCAAAAGCTATCCCTATGGCAACGCCACTGGGACACTCTGGTCCTTGTTAGATTAAAGTTATGACACACCTATGCCATGCAAGGACACCTGTTATGAGGTGAACAACCCCCAGTTTGTCCATGGTGTAGGGCAGATCTGGGCAAAGGCAGGGGCGCCTCCTGTCTCTGGCCTGCCTGCCAGTATATATACTATATATACGGTATTGAGTAAAACTGAGTTAACTATATTGGTCCGGCCCTCTAAAACCATCTCAATGTCCCATGCGGCCCCTTGGGAAAATTAATTGCCCACCCCTGGTGTAGGGGAAGTTTTAGTGTGGTACATGTTATGATTGTCCTGAGCTCCAGATTATCCGCCGGCAGTTTTTTTACAGAAAATTCTTTGTTCAGGCCCGTCCCATTGGCAGCAGTCTTTACATTTTTTAGGAGGATAGGACTTTACTATCAGATTTAAGGAATTTTATGCCCTGATGACCGTTTGCCTTATGGTTTTTCGGTTTGTCCGTGGCCTGTTTGGGTTTCACCACTCCTTTTTACACTTGACCCACTCTTTTACATATTGTTTATTTCTTTGGTTGACTCTTAAAAGAATGTTATGGCTATATCACTCAGGAGGTTTATTCCCTGAACTTGTTAAGTGAAGATTGCTTTCTGTTGCCGTGATATAGCCCTAGTTGCTGGCACAGAGTTAAACTCAAACAAATCGCCCAAAAGCTAGGGAAGTAAGTGGTTTACTTTTAGATAATTATTTGGTATAAATGAAAGGCAAAACCTTAACTTCCACCTCACCTTCCAGATTACCATTGCTGCAAGCCTTTTTTCATCATTTGTAAATGTAGAACCATCAAACAGAATACTTTAATTTGAAGAAAGGTTTGGAGGAGAAAAAAATTCTGGAGACAAGCAGGATGCTACAGTAAGAGGCAGATTAACAAGGGAAGCTACCCAGCAGTAGTTGGTTGTGCATTAGGCAAAAGTTTAGTCCCATGTCATGGAACCCTGACATCTCTGTTCTGCTACTAATCATTTGTGATGATGAAACTTCTTTTAAGAAAAGAACAAATAAACACACTCTTTGAAGATTCCAGGAAACATCTGCATTTTAGTTGACATTCTCAAATGATATGTTGAAGTGTATATTTGATTATATTCTTTTAAGACTGAAGACAAATATCAGTTGTAACTTGATAGTGTTTATAGAGAGTAAGACAAATACTTTTAGTAATGTAGTAGTTTTTATGGAGTCCATAGATTTTACATTCCTGTTACTAAATTAATTCTTTGGAAAAAAAATTTTGATTTTTCTTTATTCAGTTTTAATTTTTAAAGATGTCAGGACCTCTCAGTCTTTGTTATTTGCTGATATCAAAGACAAAATGCTTTTTAAAATGAAGACCACATATTTCCATTTGATGATTTCTGCTTAAATAAATTTATACATTTTATACATACATTTTTATTGATTTTTATACAGCTACCTTTTACTAATGCTTTTGTTTAAGATATCTCTGGTATGTCTGAGTAAACTCAGTAAAGAATGACGACAGCAAGGTTACATAGTAAAAGTCAGGTGTAACATGAGGTTGCCTTTTCTTTCCCTCTCACATGATGATGTGCATGCACATGAATACACAATAAGAGAAAAATGGTGCTACATTCACTTGCGCTTGTGAGGTTCTACTTTTGGTTGGGTGATGTTTGTTGGGTTTTTTTCGTTTTGTTGGATAAGGTTTGTTATATAAATGTTTAATTTCCATTTTATCAGGATACCTTCAAATTCACAACAGCCAAGAATCAGATGAAGCCACCTATGAGTGTTTGGCAGAGAATGAACTGGGAGTGGCTTACTCTTATCCAGCTATGATGTATGTCAAAGGTGAGTCTCATATTTGAAGTAGTATATAAGGAAAACATAACTCATTTTTTTTCAAAATAAAACCATTGTTTCATATGAAATATTTTTGTTTGAAGGAATGATTTTGAGAAGACAAATATCAGTTGTTCTTTGGTAAAGTTTATAGAGACTAGGACAAATACTTTAAGTACTATAGTAGATTTTATGGAGTCCATAGATTTTACATTCTTGTGTACTTCTTTTCACCTCTGTTATGGATTTTTCTTCAGTGCTTGTGCTGCGTCATTTCTTACAATAGAATCTTCCACTAACGGCTTCTGTCTCCTGTTCTTCCATCTTGCTTGGATTTTTGACTGTACTGGATTTTGTTCCTTCGTTACTGACGCTTTTAGTTGTTCTAGCATTGTGGACCATGCCGTTTTCCATTTATTATAGATGAACCACATACATCGCGGCATGTTATGTAGATTAGATTCTGGATCTATTCTCTTCAGCAGTATTGTCTGGTGATGAGATGTATTTGTGTTACTGACTGCTGTCACCTTTGCTTCTTCAGTGCCAGGACTGTGCTCTGCTCTCAACTATGTTGCCCTAAAATTTCAAATTCATTGAAAGAAAAAAAGGTGAAGGTCACTCTCAACATCAGTGAGTCATCATCATCAGTTTGACACTGTGGCCTGTGTCTGTCAGCTATATACAAGAATAGACAAAGTGCATCTAGCTCAGCACTTTCCAACAAGACTGTAGGTGGCTGTTAAACAGATTGATGTAGAAAACTTAGATTCCAAGTTCTCTTATATACAGAAAGAAGTTGTATTAATCAAGCAGCTACAACATGAGACTGTTCTTCCACATAACTGTGGACAGTGATGCCTGTTAAGGGCTATGGTTCTTGCCGTCACCTTCTGCATGGTCATTTTCACAGCAATCTGCTGGAGCTAGCAGTCACATATATCTTTCGGGGTGGACTGCATGCTCTGGAATATTTGCATAGCAAAGGTGTCATACATAGGAGTGTGAAGGCTAGCCATGTTTTAATATCAGCTAGTGGACAGGTATGTCTCACTGGTCTCCACAACTCTCTTTCTGCAGTTGTAGGAGCCCAGCGCTTGTGAACAGTATGACTACCCCAACAAGCTGATGGCTACCTCCAGTATTTCAGTCCGGAAATTCTTGAACAAAATCTGGCTATTTCTCAGTAATTGTGAAACTAAACTGATGATCTTACTTCTAGAATTTAGCTATTTTTCAGTGATTGTTTTTGAGACCAGCATCCATTATTATTATGTTTGTGTTTTTGTCTTTTTAATAAAGCACTTTGAGCCCACCTTTAATGGTGGGGAAAGTGCTATATAAATAAACATAATATATAAAAAAGAAATGAAAATGCAAGTACTTTTTTTTTTGTTGAACATGCCTTTTCTTAAGCATTGTAGATTTTTCACAGATTATTATCAATCATAAAATATAAATCATAGTTAAATTTAAATCTGACAAAGGTCTGTGTTTGAGAATGTCTGAAAGTTAAGAGCTTGTAAAGAGTAAGCTCAGGTCTGTCGTACCATTGGGCTCTGATGTAAATAGAACACAGGCTGTTCATACTCCACACTATAATTTTAATAGTTGCACTGTATTTTTCTTCAGTTATAACGCTATGTGTATATAGAACATCATTTTAAAATATATGTATATACACATATTTTTTAATAAATAAATTGTGCATATGAAGTTATTCAGCTAGGACAACTGACTCCTCCAATGATGCAGCATAAGATGTTTTACTTTGGTTCTGCTGCAAAGAAGACAGAAATGTCATTGTCCTGCCCATAGCAAATATTTTGTACTATTAAATAGAAGATCATTTATTTGCTAATGGCTTGGGGAGAAGTGTAGTAATAACCAATTTTAGACCAGCATTCTGAAGTGTGCATTTTTATTAAGGCCATACACTTATGTATTCAGGCAGGGGACTAACATATATCACTCAGATATTTTGTATTCCTTGATTGTGTCATATAAATGTGCATTTGAGGTGTGCTGAGAATATTTGGGTGTTTTTGCAGCATCATTAATGTCAAAAGAATGGACTGATGTGCACACATGGCAGTCACACAGTAGATGCACAGCTATTCACTTCAGAATACACTGCAATAAATGTACAAATCATAATAGCTGCAGCATTTACATGGTTGACTTGTGTAACAAGCTACATCTCTCTAGATAAGCCTTAGTGCAGCAAATGTCTCCAGTTCTGTTGCTGCTGCCATTGCCTGGCTTGTATGGTATGATTATCAGTTATCATCTTAAGTGGATTTATTTTCCTTGGACTGCATCTGAAACCTTGCAACACAAAACTAGCACTAGCACTAGAGTGCAGAAATGCGTCACCTGTTTTTCAGGCACAAAATAAATCATTACAGTAGGGGCAAAAAAAATAGATCCTAGGTGCAAAATATAACTTTGAGGTCTTGTAAATATCGCTATCTGCATTCACAAAACCTAATGTATAATATATAGAATGCTAATACAGGTAACTGAATGACAATAACGCACAGGAACCCAGATTAGTTTCTTGTGCAACACATCAATATATCTATATAGTCGTAACTATACATTTAATCTAGTTTGGTATGCTTGGTGCACTCGCTGGATATTATGTGTGAAGGATATTATGTGTGTGGATGTGTGCAAGTATTGTGTTGCTGGCTGACTTTCTTTTCTCTGAAATACTTTTCCTCCAGAGAATGTGAACAAAATACATTATTTGCAGAATTAACCCCTAATTGCATCATGATATGATGGTTGTTTTTCCGTTTTTATGAGCTGCATTGCCTAGAAAGTAATCAAACTTAACTGTAACAAGTTAAAAATATCAGGCATCCTTTAAAGATATTCTTCCAAAAAAATATATAAAAGGTGCTAGTGTCCCAGTTATTTCACCCCAAAAGACTGTTATTTAGGCATCATTTTTTTCTACAAGTTTTTTTTCTTTTTACTTTTCTTTCAGGTAGTTAATTGCTAATTTTTTAATGGAAAGAACAATAGTGCAGGCCAAAGTATATTTGTAGTTTGTCTTGCAGTCTGCAGGCGTTTCTGCTGTTTAAGAAATTATTTTCTTAGGTGAGTTGTGTGATAGGGTGTTATTATGATTCATCAATTATATGTACTGCTTTTCTTATACGTAAGTTTTTATTTGTTCACTGCAGGTATTTGGATAATAAAATTTGATTTTCTATGCATGTGCATGTATTAGTTCGGCGAGTCCCACCAAGATTTTCCATTCTGCCAGAGGATCAGAATGTGATGCCAGGATCCGATGTGAACCTAACTTGTGTAGCTGTAGGCTCTCCAATGCCTTTGGTTAAGTGGCGACAAGGAGCATACGATTTGACAGATGAGGATAATGTTCCTGTTGGAAAGAATGTGTTGGAGTTGAAAGATGTACGAGAATCCAAAAACTACACATGTGAAGCCTCTTCTGATCTTGGCAACATAGAGCATGTGGTACAAGTCATTGTGGAAGGTAAGAGAACATTAACTTTCTTGGCTTTGCCTCTTCTGATGTTTGACGTTTAAACAAGCTGTCGTGCTAGCAGTAGCTATTGATGTTTGGGATTTTAAGGTGGGGAAGAAACAATTTATCATATTTTCTATTATCATATGCTGCATGGCCATAATGTATATATGAATCCTTTGTTGTCATTAGCTTACAGAATGTGTTTTTGAACCACCATTGTCACACTGTCCTTTTGATTGTGGAAGGTAGATGTTTATGGTTTCTTTGGAGAAAATGAAACATTTGTATATCAGTATGTCATTTGACCACTCCACATAGTTGTATGATGTATTAGTGGATGCTGAAAGCAGTAAGAATGTAAATTTAAAGAGTTTTAAGGTGGAAAATAAATTTTTCTGAGTATAAATTTATGCATTTTATATGGAACTTAACACGGCTTTTGTCATCATATAGACCTGGATATCCTTGACATTTTAGTTCTCCTCTATGTGATTATTTGAGTGTCAAGCACAGTTTAGTTTTTATATTCTTACTAATAGTTGAACCAGACAGACCTGGCATATCAGTTGTCTTCATCTAGATTTCCTTGTCACAACTTTAACAAGAACTTTCTATAGCCTTAAAAGTGGCACTATTAACTTACCAAGCTGGTATACCTTCAAAATTTCATCACTTTGTGCTACTTTTTCCTGTGTTGCCTTTTATATTACTATGTAGAAATCAAGGGGTTATTGCAACTCTAACCTGGAAACTACAGAAGACCTATTTAGCATTTCACGTCATCCTCATAAACGAAGGGTTGAAGTATGCACTTTAATATAGAAGCTGGAGTGGTTTGCTGTTGTCACAAAGGGGTTAAAGTGTGCTTTTGACATATAAACTGTGAAGAGAGAGGGAAATGTGGTTGGAAATAGAAACAGTCATGATAAGGAGTGCTGTGTGTTGGCACAGTCATGGCTGAAAAAAGCATGCAGCAAGAACATTCACTTCACCCAAGAAGACTAGTGCAAATGACAAGAGCTAGAGTTGATTAATGAAAAAGATTGAAGCAGAGAGGGGTGTATTTTTATATGGCTGTCATTGTAATACAAAACTAAAAGATGTGAGATTTTCTTTATAGAGCTTAAGGTTTTAAGCTAACCAGAATTCCATTACATTTTTTAACCTCTTTTAGAAAATACTGTGACACCATGCACTGCACAGTCTGCAACTGTGGTCTCTCTTTACCCAGTATGTGTGCACTTATTTAGGTTAACAAAAGATTTCTTTGTTGCACTAGCAATATTATTTTCCAGGTGTGGGAGGGGTATTATTTAGTAACCAGTCATACATATATGGATATCTTACTCAGCAGACAGAAGTCGGATACTGTAGTTTGAGCCTGATAACAGATGAATGTGACAAATTTTTTTAGAAGGGTGATTTTGAAAATGTGACAAGGGTTCCCCCAAAGTTTGGTTTTAATATGTATTTTTAATATCTAACCATACTATAGATTTTGCTATATACAGCCCAGCTCAGATGTGTTTATGTTGTGGTTTTTTTTTTAACATGTACAAATCTGTTATAGATATATTGATGATCAAATTTTCTGTTAAATAGACATGCTGTATTGTGCATGTCGTTTGTTACATTTTAATACAGTTTGAATGTTTCATCTTTCTTCCCTTTTAATATTTCTTAGTGTAATTTAAGCGCAAGAGATATCAAAGCCATGTTTCTCGCCCATTGTGATGAAGGCTTATAGTGTGGCTAGTTGAGTAGGCCGTTCACAGGAGAAGCTTGTGTTGGGAGTGTACAGCACAGCTGCCTGTACATCACCAGCTTATCTTGCCTCCTTGAGAGCAGCGACTGGCACTGGCAGACGGGTGCCGGTGCTCAGACCAGGGCTTCTGACGGGGTGTGTGTACACCCATATGCATATGTTCCTGACGGCTTGTACGCAATAAATCGCACGGCGAGGATAGCGCTGACACGCTTTACACTTTCATCAAGCGTTCCAGCTCGCCTGTGGCGGTATGCGCTGCCCTTGTGTTTGCAGGAAAGAGCCTGCTGGCTGCGGCCACAGACTGCTTGCTTAGTGCTGTTTGTGCACAGACGGCCTAGTCCTCGGTGCTAGCCGTGCGGCCGCTACTCGCCTGTTTGCGGGATGAACTAAGCCAGAGGGGGTAAGTGACCATTAACTGACCAGCCAACAACTTTCTCACGGAGAGAAATGATTGCAAGTGTCACCAAGTATACTTGGTTATTATTCCAAGGATGGAGGACATTTGGAAAGTCGTGTGTTAAAGGTTGCTGATGAAAAGATTGCTAGGTGCTGACTTTCCTAACATACCTGCAGTCTTGTGTCTGCAGACGGCCCGCAAAAGCCGGTAGGCTGAGAGCAGCGAAGCTGTGATGTGTGTCGGTACCGACAGGTGGAGCCTTGGCGAGAGCGAGATCTGATAGGTCGTGTTGGACCGCATCTTCAGCAGCCGCACGGAGCAACTGTATACTGCCTGATATACAGCATCAGCGGCCAGAGTGAAATCCAACCTGCGAGTGGGCCAGCTACTAACCTAAGTGTCCGCGGATGGCTAGCTGATGCAGCGTACGTGTTCGCTTCTGGATATTGTTGTAGGACGTTTTTGGTGTATGGTTGACCTGTCTCGACAGTTGTGTCTCCAGTGCTAGAGAATAACCGTTGGCCGCTTGGATACTGGTGCTGGCGTAGGTACTGGCTGTCACGTTTAGGTCTGGGAGGTGAACTTCGTGCATCGAGTGAATTTTCAGCTGCGTTATGGCATAGTACGCATCTCCTGCCTGTCATGGGTACCATCAGACATAGTAATAAAGACGTTAGCTTGTTATTACCAAAGACAAGTATTGGTTGCTACTTGTTCGTAATTTGCATCCTTACATCTCCTTGCTCTCCTTCAGCCTTGCCTGGCTCGCCCACCCGCTTAACTGCTTCCGAAGTCACAGCCTCCTCGGTGAAACTTTCGTGGGATAGTGGCAGCCGCGAACCAGTATACTCCTACATTATTCAGTTCAAACCCAAACACGATGCTGCGGCCGATTACACAGAGAAAAGGAACATTGTGCATAATGTGTACACCGTCACCAACCTCAAGGCCTTCACCGACTACCAGTTCCGTGTGGTGGCTGTCAGTAACATAGCCAGAAGCACCCCCAGTGCCCCCCTCGAAGTCACTACGGGGGAATTAGGTTTGTACTTTGTATTTTTTAACCTTAAGGGCCTACTTGTAGTCTTTTCTTCTTGCGCTTTTTTCACCCCAGCCCCCTCCGTAGTTAGCTGATCTGTTTTCGCTCACTGCCTTAAAGCTTGGAAAGTACTCACTGTCCGGCACCTAGCAGTGCCTCGCACAGCTTGTATCAAACACTAGCATGTCTACATGTTGTTGTCAGAATTTCAGCAGATTTTTTTCGGAAATATAAACGGAAAGCTGCTGAGGATTTTATTTCAAGTTTCCGACAAGTGCGTGACGTGCTGCATTGTGCATGGTACGTAGCCGCATAGAAATTACATTAATCATACAGTTACGGTTGATGTTGACTAATCCATCAGCTACTGAATCGCACTTGAATTCCACAAATGTATTGATCATATATACATTTACACGTTGATAGTTTGTTTAAATGTACGCTAACAGAAATAGTCACCTTGTTGAAAGGCAAATGAAATAGGTAACAGGACAAAGCGTTGCGCTCCTTTCGGTGATGCGTCGTGAAATAGCGGACAAAACCAACAGCTATTTGCTCCGCTTAATGTGCCGTATAATATGCACGAACAAAACAGACAAAAGGCTCAGATAAATGGTTATATGTGCACAGAATGGGAATATCCTGAGCAAGAAAACCTTGCAGGTATTGGTGTTTGAAAGGTGTGGTTGAAGTGTAAAGGAGGCTGTCAGATAAAAGCAGACGATACACTTTCCTGTTAGTCTCTTAAATGCTATATAGCAGGGATGCACAACCTACGGCCCGCGGGCCATATCCGGTGCCATCCGGCCCGCGAAACTTCTGCCCACAGTGCAGGAAATCGGCATGTTAGTAATAATAATAAAAAAAAACGAAAAAAGGGAAGAAGAAGTATTTATCCCTACGTAGGGGCGTCTCTCAATCTTTTTTTCGATGGACGAACATTTCGATTCAGTGCTCCGACTTGGTGTCTCTACGATGAGGCCGGACATTCAGAAGTTGGTTTCGGGAAAACAACTTCAAATATCCCACTAATTACTACATAATTAATGGTAAGTACAACTTGTTTCTAATAAAAATGGTATCTGCTCTATATATTTTTTTTTTTTTGTATTTTTGCGGTGAAGTGGCCCGCGACACGGCTGTCCGAAATGGATATGGCCCGCGACACGGCTGTCCGAAATGGATATGGCCCGCGACACGGCTGTCCGAAATGGATATGGCCCGCAGGCCGAAAAAGGTTGGGCATCACTGCTTTATAGAGTAGTAATATGATCAAATTCCTTCACAGCACCATTCACATTTTCCACTTGCTCAGATCGCCCACCCCAAAACCCACAAAAACCACAGCCAAAGTATCATGGCCCTTTATAATAGATCAGGACTGGCAACTATGTTGTCGTCGCACCTATGTGTAGTAGTCCACTCCTTTGTGCTTTATCCCGTGTTTCTTGACGCCACACTAAAGAAATACAATTCTATGGTTCAACTATATTAAACCTGTTTGTCTCATACTCTTTCGCGTTGAACCATAGGGTATAACGTCTCTGGTTGAACACACAACTAGCGTGTGCGTGCACGCCCGTACAAGGGACGAAGAGAGACAAGCTTTTGGTGTTGATGGGGATTTCTTTACTTGGTTAGAGCAGCGCTAGTCGGATGTTGATAGCTTTTTGAAATTTATTAGGAAAGAGAAATGGGTTTGGGACGAACTAGCACCGTCTGTCATAGTGCCTGTGCGTGTCCATTAGCGTAGTGGAAGGTACTGGTCAGCCTAGAGAGAGGGGAACTAGGAGCAGTCAAACGTAGCGGACGCCGAGTAAATACAAGTTTCATATGATGCGTCAGGGTTAGGGTACTACTGTCGCGCGCTAGGTGCGGGTGGGGATTGGTGGAGGTATGGGTGCGGTTGCAGTAAAATTCAAGCTGCAAATCACGCGCACGTGCGCCAGCGTGGGCAGTTCATGACTAGTGAGATCGTGAATCAATTTATCCGGATATCTGATAACCGGTCTTTCAGTTTTTACTGTTCCTGTCCGGCTGTCCACAGCCTGTTAGATTGGCGGTTAGTATCGTTTGTGATAGCGCAGCTTGTGAGGGAAAACCAGATGGGCCGCCACCTAGAGTGAAGTCGGAAGAGTGACAGGTTTTCCGGGAGGTGGGAGGCTGCCTTCTTCACAGATTGTGCTTGCAAGCTACCAGATAGTAGTAAAATACAGAGGGAAGCATGTGATTGTCACCTTACGACCAGCATCTTCCTCATACCTGACTGCCGAATGTCAGTCTTCCTCTCGTTCTCGTGGTGGTCCTGGGAGTCCAGGGTCCACAGCGGTTTTTTATAAATCCTATATCTACGTGACGTTACACAATGCCGTTAAAGCATCAGAGGAAAGTCGAATCGATTCCTGTCATAAAAGATCTTACATAATATATAAGTTTTTAAAAAATGGAGATAATAAAATGTAGCATTAAAGTCGGATTTTTTTATTATGTTTCAGTTCATGTTTATAGAGTCCACTGCTGTGGCAGCAAAGCGGTATAAATTCACTTTATAAAAAAATTGAAACTTTTATATACATATCCAGTAACAGTAAAAAGAAAATTTATAAACTAAGTAGTGAATGCTGTTTTCATTTCAAAGTAAAAGTAAATTAAAGAAAACTAGAGGACCATACATATCCCAAGCTTTAAATCTTGCTTCACAGCAGCAAAAGGAAAGGAGCAGTGGCTATTTAAAACACATTCTGGATTCAGGAACCATCTTTCACTCATGACTTGTTATTTTAGTTAACAGTTACAGAGCCTTTATGACAGACTTTACAGGAATGCAAAACACATGACAAAGAAGGGGGTAGCTGCATGAATGCATGTTTGGTTCTTTTAGTGATTAAGCCAGCTCACAGCAGAACTGTTATATGCTAGCTGAGGTAATCATGCTCAGTGAAAATTCTTTTGTGCATTTTTCTCACAACCTATCTTATAAAGACCCATCATTTGAGAAGAATGTAAATAGTCATTTAAATAACTCTTTCTTCTGTACATTAATATAATTATAAACACACATTCATGTGCTGTCTAATTATTGTCCCTGTCAGTAACATAAATTTCTCTTTCGAATGCAAATTGATATAAAAGCATGCACCCTGATATCTTTTTTTTTTTTTACTATCACATTTCATTTTTGTAGAAGTATATGCAGTGATGTAGCCCATTTTCACAGTACTGAAACTAGACTGTTAGGGCATCAGTTAATGAAAACTGGCAGTTTATAAGAAAGTTGAAAATGAGAAATAAAAGCCCACAGGGAAGAAAATAGCCCAGCAGCAAGAAGGAAAGGTCAAACAAGGGACACTCAGATCAAAAGAGATAAATGCAAGAATGCAGAGAGCAAGCCCGCTCAAGCTGCTTTGGCTCTATATATATATAGAGAGAGAGCATGCATCAAATATTGTGTAAGATATTTTCACACTCAAAGCAAACTGAATATACTTCATTTTAAAGAATGCATTTTATTAATTAGAAACATTTTCAATTTTAAGTGTAAGTTCCCCAACATCATTGTTTCCTAAACCAGTGCTCCAGCCCAGTCATGTGTGCTATTTGAAAACATTTTAAGCCAAACTGCTGGGTATTGCTGTGTACAAAATTCTACCAGGCGCTTTCCTTGCTATCTGCCTCCTCTAACCCATTTTCTGCACTGCCAGTTCAGAGGGCCTGCTGCAGGAAAGCTCAGTGGCTGCTTAGTGGTGGTAGCTGCCGGTAGAGGAGGGTGGGAATGGGGGTAGCTTAAGCTCAGGTGAGGTGGTGGAGGTGGAGAGATCATGGTGTCAGCTCACCACCCACTTCCTGTCATGGTTACCACTAGGCAGGACAGCTGCTGCCATAGATACCAGACAGCCAGGCCCTGCTACTGCATTATCTCTCCCAGGATGATAAATGCTGTACCTGGAAACAGGGTATGTGCCATGGGTGGCAAACACTGTATGTGGGTGTACCGATAAACTGCAGTACTTCATTTGCTGGAGTAAATTGTACAAGCACAGTGCAGGATAATATGTGTGTGTTTATATTAGATGAGGTTCTTGTTGATATGAACACCCAGTATTTCTGACCATCATTGTTCTCCAATATCAACTTTATCAAAATGTCAATTCCACCCTTGGGTTGCACAGCATGTTCATATTTAAAACATAGAAGCAGCAGGTTGTTGCTTTTCATTAACGAAATAATAATAGCAAAATATAGTGTCATATAATGCTCTTTCAAAGCTTGGATTTTAGCTCTTGCCTAGAGGTAGTGTGTGGTAAGTTCCTAACATGTATCCTATACAACAAATATTTGTATATGTGTTTATACAGACCTTCGTACTTTCTAGCATATAGTAGTTGCTGTGTGCCTTTCATGTACCTTGCTATCCACAATAGAGAAGCCGACATTAGAATGCTGCATAGACAGCGGGAGAAAAGCCAATGATTATGTTTCTGTTAATGGAGTAGGGCAGCGGTTCTCAACCTTTTACATCTGACGCCCCCCTGACGAACAAAGGTACATCCGCGCGCCCCTGCTTAGCCAGCAATGTAAGTTAATTTCACTAATACCGGTATAAGAAACTTTAAAAAAATGAACACATTCGCGCCCCCCTTGTAAGAATGTTGTGCCCCCCCCCCCCTCAGGGGGGCGCGCCCCACAGGTTGAGAACCGCTGGAGTAGGGGCTAAAGGCGAGCACAAAAGTAATTGGCAGATAATGGGCAATAATACATCATTATTGCTTTTGGCCAGGGGGCTGGCAGGACTCGCTGAGAGCAAAGACCAGACACATGCTGTTTATGTAAATCCCCAGAAGGCTGCATCCCCAGAGGATGGGGGTGAGCATGACTCATTATGTGGTCAGCTGCCATTCAGTGGCTGTGCTTGTTTCCAGCCTTTGGTCAGCAGGGCTGGACTAGAAGGAAGGCCATATTGCATCCAATTTCTGAGGAACTTCAAGAGTGCAATTGTTGCTGCTTGCTGATGTTCAGTTGTTGGTGACATTAATTTCCCAGTGCCACTAGGATTGGCTTCTATGCCAGGGCAAAGTAGAAAATGATGAGTGCCCTTCAAGTCCCCAGTGGTTGCTGGCGCAGGAGGAGATGAAAGAGAGTTCAGCTGCAACTGCTGATGCCTGGACTTTAACATTGGCCAGATGACTGGCAAGGATGGAGGTGGGGATGGAGGGAGGTCTGGAGTATATGCAAATGCCCCCCTCACACTCTAGCCAGGCCTTGTAGTAAAGCGTTTTGTACACAGCAAATGTCAAAGCATGTGTCTATAGAAAAGCAAGTGAAAGGCCATGTTTATATAGAAAGTGTATATGCACACAAAACATCAAGTAAATATAGCAGTATGAAAGTGTGCATATAATGAGTGTAAAGGCCTTATATACATGTACAAGTGCCTATTCAGGAAGTCCTCCGGGGCAGCGTCAGCCCCGAGAGGATTTTTCGTGGTTATGACACATCTCCCATTAACTGTATAAAACCTTGTTTCGACTTGCATGGTTTTGCATCGTAAACGTCGTTAACGCGAACTTCGTGTTTCATTTCATTATTAAACATATTTTATATGTATTTTTTGATAATTACTGTGTTAGGATATGTGTTAGAATAGGATAAGTGCTTACAGTATGTTATTTACGTACAGTATGTTCGTATGTTCTGACTTACAGCGAAATTCGGTTTACAGCACGACGTAGGAATGGAATAACGTCTAAGTCGAGGACTGCCTGTATATATATAGTGTAAAGTCACATGTGTATAAAATATTACAAGTGTGAAGTATATGTCAAGTCACACATTTTGGAATAATTCCCATGGAATTTTTCATTATATCTACTGTACTATATAGAACATATTTTCAGTATGTATTTAACTTTAAGCCTATGGAGTTTTAATGTTGATGATTTTGTTTTTGATTGAGATCAGTAGTTTGAGATCATTTAGTATCTCAGCCATGCAACAGTTTCATGTTGCTAACATCATCAAAATTACAACCTTCCCGAGCAGGAAAAAAAGGCTTCAGTAAGCAGGAAAGGTATTTGTTCCTCAGACAAATGTGAATTCACACTTTAAAGCCCCCTACTAGAGTAGTCAAGGAAATAAAGAACACAAATACCAATCACTTGCAAAGTCAGGAAATTTGCTGATTATAAAATTTACCAACTGGTTGTAGAGTAGAAAATAAGAGTTAAAAGAACCCTTAGAGTGTTAGAAGTGTAAGTTAGTGGCTCAGACAAGTAGGGAACATTAAGATATGAAGGGAATGTGGTATCATAAGGCTATGGTTATAAATACTGAAGTTGTACCTAGAGAGGGGAGGTATATTTAGGCAAGAAAAAAAAAAAGAGACTTGTGACAGCTAAAGGAGAAGGTAGTTTGCCTGGAAGTTCTGGTGGGTAGGAAAAACAGGCATTTCACTATGATTTGAGAAGTATTGGCTTGACGTGTAGGTGGTAGATTTGACTGGAGCGATATTGTTTGGGTCAAGTGACCAGTGACCTAATGAACAAGCAGTCTCTTTCAATATGTACTCTGTTTATTTTATGTGATTTCTGCAGAAAATGGTAACATAGGGAAATGGTCAGCCAGAACCAATCTGTTTTAAAATGTACTTAATTTTTTTCAATGTGTGACTTCTGGGGAAAAAAGTAATAACAGAGAACACACTGTTAGGTAGCAAAATTTGTCTGTGAAGAAGTTTGGGTCGTAACTTCTGCTCTTGGTGCCCCATACGGAAGGTCTCCTCACTTATCTATACCCACATTTTATGTGGACATAGTGTCAAGTTGGGATGAGGGGTTCCAAATTTTTCAGTGGAGTCATTAGAAATCATTTCAGGCATGTGACAAGCTCTTTTGTGGATCTTCATAATCTTGTTACGAACATTTATGGCTATGGTCATTGCACGACCTTGAGATTTATCTATTAGATATGCCACATGACAGTTATTCATTATGTGCTACCAGTCTTAATGCATTTGTGATCTTTGCTGTGTAGCAAGGCTGGTGTATGTGTACAAAACAGATAGTAGTCCTTTCAGCATGGCAAGACTAATGAGTGGAGTGTATAGTACTAATAAGTTTTGTATGTATGCAGTTTCATGAACCAATCTAATGGCCCCTCCTTTACAAAAATGTGTAAAAAGATTTTGTAATTACACATTTGAGTGTTTCCATGTCATGTGGACATCTTGTGTTATGCATGCATACATCGGCATGCAAGTGAGATTTTGAGAAAGTGGTTGGGGGGGGGGGTGAAGACTGTCAGTTGAACTCTACTTATGACCTGTGTGCTGCTTTGTTTATACAAGCCATTATATTTTCCTAGCTTAGCCAAGTCCAGCAAAAAGAAAAGACTGTCAGCTCAGAAATGCAACAGAGCAGATTGCTGGGTGGTTTCTTGTGGCTGGTGTTGAGTATGCTTTGTTGTATTAGCACAGTTTATTGACTTTAAGTCTGCTGTAGTTTGTACAAGAACTTCTATTTTTAGCTGGCGCCAGCTAGATCGGTGAAAACTGAAGAGGAGCAAACTGGCATCTTGCCTCTGTTGGACAAGAAAAGTCCATCAAACTGGCTGTAGGCGTTTAAATCTGCTGTCACTTGTTAACTTCGTGACTTTAACTTACCAGGTTCACACTGTACACACTCACCTGCCGCAAGTTCACTTAAACTCAGTGTTTGCTTTTTGCAGCAAGTAGCTTAATGTGAGTGGGCAGAAGGGATGGGTCTGTTAGCAACATATGCCTGAAAATGGGTTTGGGAGTAATTTTGACATTGTCTTCTCAGTGAGGATATTAAAAACCATGTGCATAGTATGAGATTGCTGTGCGACCTTTGGCATCACATCAGAAACCTAGTTTTATCCTCGGTGCATTTGTGTTCCAAAAGCACTCTGACATGGACATTTTTGATGATTATTTTATCTGTTTCTTTCTCGAGCAGGAGTAAGACTGCAGCATTTCTTAAGATGGATACCCATGACAACAAAGTTTATAACACACAGATATATACGTGTAAACATGCTGCCACAAATAGGGGACCTGAACTGAAGAAGGCTTGATGAGGAGGAATCTTTCTGCCTTTCCAATGCTAGAGAAAGATGAGAGATGGAGAAAACTGATAGAGAGGTAGAAAAAGTTATTTTTGCTGTCGTTCTCTCTGTTGGTCCTGGCCGAGTGCCAGACAGGTTGCAAGCCTGGTACACCGGGGATACAGCCAATGCATCACTCAGATAAACACTCACATCATGGCCGACCACAGGTCAGCAGAGAGCAATGATGGGAAAGCAGCAAGAGTCCTTGGAGAACAAGGCTGTGTTACGGACATGTACTAAGAAGCCTGTTCACTTGGCATACTAGTCCACTGTTGTCAAGGGCTGAGGTGAAACAGCAAAAGTGATATTTGATGCAAGTGTTGCTCATGTCCAGATGACTCTAGGTACCTGTGGACAATGCAGATATGTGGACAGTTTGTCATTATTGCCTGTTTCATCTCACCACCATGGTCTAGTAAGCAAACCAATAAAGGGTTAAATTTGGGCCATACTGAATGGCAATATGCTGCTGTTATGCTTGAAAGCTAATGGGGACTGGGTGCTCCATGTCAATCATTGGCTTTGAAGGTTTCCTTGGAAGATGATATGCTGTGGGTGCACAATGTATTTAATGTCTCGCCTGTGTGTGCGTCCCTATTATTCAAGTGGAAGTAAATGCGTAAAGAATGTGAAGGTATTTGTAGTAATCAATATGGTTTGGTCATTCATAGTGTTTGAAATGGTCCTCAACCTGAGTCTGATGTCATGTCTTTCATGAGCCTTGTGCTTTTATGTTGATTGGGGGGAACAAGTTGTGTGTGGCGATTCTATTCTTGGTAGCACTTTAAAAAAAAAAAATCTATTTGGATTCTGTATTATTAACCAGAATTTAAAAGGCTTAATAATAATAAATGCAAAATTTGTAAAGCGCATGCTCACACGCCTAAGGAGTATGCTCTAAGCCAGTGATGCCCAACCTTTTACGGCCTGCGGGCCATATCCATTTGGGACAGTCGTGTCGCAGGCCATATCCATTTCGGACAGCCGTGTCGCGGGCCACTTCACCGCAAAAATACAAAAAAGAAAAAAAAATAGAGCAGATACCATTTTTTATTAGAAACAAGTTGTACTTACCATTAATTATGTAGTAATTAGTGGGATATTTGAAGTTGTTTTCCCGAAACCAACTTCTGAATGTCCGGCCTCATCGTAGAGACACCAAGTCGGAGCACTGAATCGAAATGTTCGTCCATCGAAAAAAAGATTGAGAGACGCCCCTACGTAGGGATAAATACTTCTTCTTCCCTTTTTTCGTTTTTTTTTTTCATTATTATTACTAACATGCCGATTTCCTGCACTGTGGGCAGAAGTTTCGCGGGCCGTATGGGACCGCGTCGCGGGCCGGATATGGCCCGCGGGCCGTAGGTTGGGTATCCCTGCTCTAAGCGGTTAAAAACAAGAAAGAAACATAGCATACGCGGGACAGGAAAACGAACAGGGTTTGAAAACATTTGAACTATAAAAGAATCAACAACCATACTAAATGAAGAATAAAATCAAATACAGAAAAACATAAAGAGGAGCCAAATAACAAGAACAAGAGCTGAGATTAACATGATATTCCAAAAGGAAGGGTGTGAAAAAGGACTAGCATTATGGGAAAGGTTAGTCTTAAAAAAAAGTCTTAGGGTGGAGCGGAGGTGCAGTGGGAGACAGCACGTGTCACATGGTAATACAGATACGGATGACAAGTGTGTTGTGAACTCCTGTCATCTCTCCACAAGCTGACCTTATGTAGTTTGAACATTGGAGAGAGTGAAGACTTCCTTGAGGGCAGAATTTTGGCTTCCTGTGGCTACATGGACGGGTGAGAAAACAGGCAGGAAACAAATTTTACAAGGTGAACACATTTTTGCCAGTAGAAGCATAGATCAAAGAGGGGAGGTAGCGGAGTGCCGGCTGGCACTGTCAGTAAAGAGGGGCTGAGAGAGATAAGGGCGTCAGGTAGTGTGTTGAGAGGAGTAAGGACTGGAGCCACCAGCCAGCGACTGACTGCAGATAACACAGCATCTTGAAGAATTCATACTGCCAGTGCTATCACTCTGCCTTGATAACAGCCGCCAGGTAATCTCAGCACAGGTGAATTGGGGATGCAAGAACCAGTAGAGCTGAGGTAGCTGACTGCATGAACCGATGTCATGCCCAGTCCCAAGGCTGGGGCAGGGTGCACAAATATGCCCAAATCCCACTGAAAAGAAGTGTGTGAAATTAAGGTGTTTTTTTCATTTTCCATTTTTTTTTTTTTTTTGTTTTGTTTTTTTTTTTTTTTTGTGTTTAGAATGGAGGCTGGGAGTTTTGGAGCTCTTACAAGAGCCTAACATATTGTCAAACTCAGGACAGGTTGGCATGTTTGTTCCTGTGATTGTAATGGATTGTTGGTTTGCTGGTGTGTCTTTTCATGCATGTGCATTAGCATGCTTATAATTTTTTCGTATGGAAGAGTTGTTTTCCCCAGCTGTTTGCATGACACCTTGCTAATGCCAACAGTTATAAGCTAAGCTAAAATGAATGGTAAGCAAGATGACTGGAGTATAGCAAATATGTGATGTTCTGTCATGTGATTTTGCAATGCTTAGAAGTATTTGCAATGAACATTCTGAGCACGTGTGAAGGTGGGCGTTGCAGTGCATAAATGTATTCATCATTCATCTGTCATCATAGACTTAGCTAGGTCTTTGCCATCTTCTCTCTTCACAGTTAATGTGCCCCTGTATAGTGCTGGGAAGCCTGCTGGTCCGGCACACCTGGTAGGTGTGAACAGATAGAAGTGATTGTTTTGGGTCACTGTATGTAGAGAGGAAGGCTACTAGCAGAGCAAGAAGAGTTTGAGCGGCACCACACATGGCATTGCAACATACATGAGCATGCGCCCTCACTGTCATACAGTGTTGTAAGGAGGGCAGGAGGCAGATATGGGTTTATTAGAGCTTGAATTGCTCTTCAACAATGGCTCTTGGCATTAAATGTATCATGCCTATGGCAAGTGATGGGATCCACATCATCTGGTGGATCTGCTGTTGTCTCTACAAATGCACTAGTCAGTATTTGTGCCTCTAAGACTCTCTTTAAATACAAGAGATTGGGCTAGAGCAGCGGTTCTGAAACTGTGGAGCGCGCCCCTTTGGGGGTGGGGGGCGCGACGTGCCTACAAGGGGGGCGCGAAGGTGGTCATTTTTTAAGTTTCTTAAACCGGTATTAGTGAAATTAGTTTACATTGTGTAACCGAGTGGTGAGGGGGCTCAAACTCCAAATTCTCTTCTCCTTATTCAAGTACACTGTCTCGGCATGCAGTGACTTCTCACTTCCAAAACTCAAAACACAATCCCCCTCTCAACAATTAAGCCTCCAATCTCCCTCCTCTCGCCTTTTGCCTTCTCTCTCCCCCAATCTCTCATAGCAGACTCCCCTCTCCCTCTCCAGTCACACCTCTCTTTCTTTTGTTTTCTTTTTTAAACATCTAAAAGGCACGCATTCAGGAAACGTCCATCATTCACACCCTTTCGCCCTCGCACGTGCTCAGTCCTAGTACTCTAGGTCAGTGGTTCTCAAAGTGTGGTCCGCGGACCACTAGTGGTCCGTGGGTAGAAGTGAGGTGGTCCGCGGCTGATAGTCGTCATATGTCAGCAAAGTGATGCATTCCTCGCATTAACATTTTAATTACAAATAACGAGGTACATAGTTTTATGTCAACTTATTACTATACTACTGTCACAGAAGGACATTTAGTTTTGAATTGTAATGAAACAAATGCAGCAATTTAAATTTGAAATACATAGTACATAGTGATTTTTAGGCCTTGGTGATCCGCCATCCGCGGTCCGAAATACTTTGAGAACCACTGCTCTAGGTCCCTGACAGAGGGTCATGACCAGACAGTGCGGGGTGGGGGCTGAAGGCGCACCTTTAGCACTCACGCATGTACACACTCGCATATGCACACGCGGTCATCACACGCGTACACATGCACACGCATATGCATGCACCTTCACACACGTCCGTCGCCGGGTACGTACACACACATATACACACGCTCTCTAACACAGTCACACTCCACATGTGGACACAAGGCTAAGTCTGGCCTTTGACCCCAGGTATGGAAGGGGGGGGGGGGAAGAAAGGTCGAGGCTACGTTACGTAACCAGGCCGTGGGAACAGAGGAAAGAGTTTCTGTAACGTTCCGCTGCGACTGAGTAAAGACAGCAGTTTTAATCCAAATTTTGGAGGCGAAGTACACGTGTTTGTTCTGAAGAAGATAGCCATGGATAAATTTGTGATGCGAAAAGGAACTGATTGCGGTGGTTTTTTGAAAAGAAAAAGTGAAGAAACGAGCGATCTGCAAGTTTTGAGTGCTGGAGCCGATGAAAAACCAGAAAGGCCTGCTACGAAAGTAAGAAAGTATGATAATGAATACTTGAAAACTGGTTTTACAAATATTATTCTTGATGGTAAAGAACGGCCACAGTGTGTTGTTTGCCTCGCAATATTAGCTCCAGATAGTATGAAGCCAAACAAACTACGGCGCCATTTGGAAACTCGTCATGCGGAATTAGCTTGCAAACCTCTCGAATTTTTTTAACGAAAATTGCAAGAATACAAAAAACATTTGTCTCACATACATCAATTCCTAAGAAAGCTTTGATGGCTTCGTATCAAGTTTCCTATCGCATTGCTCAAAACAAAAAAGCACATACGATCGGAGAGTCATTAATACTGCCTCGAGGGAGTTCGATTCTTGAGGAGAGGTCCTATCTTGCTACACAGGCAGTATTAATGACTCTCCGATCGTATGTGCTTTTTTGCTAATCCATGCAGCAATGGACATTGTACGGACCATGATAGGAAAAGATGCTGCTACGCAACAGCAAGCCATTCCTATGTCAAATGACACAGTTCGCCGAAGAATAACTGAGATATTTGAAGACGTGTCTGATCAGTTGATCAGTCGTATAAAAAGCCAAAATTTTGCTTTGCAGTTAGATGAAGCTACTGACACTACAGTAGACTCACATTTGATTGCTTACATTCGTTACGTATGGGAAAATAATCTTCTGGAAGACTTTTTATTTTGCAAGAAAATTGAATGCCTATTTTCTCTGATATGTCAAGACATGGGAGCCGACTATGATGCCTTGCTCTATTACTGCGAATCAAGGTGGTTGTCGCGTGGAAAAGCTCTCGTGAGAGTCTTTGAATTGCGGGAAGAATTGTGGGTGTTTCTGAAGGAGAACTCTTTCAACAAGGCTGACTTGCTTAAGAACGACCGATGGCTGCTGCTAATGGCATATTTATCGGACATATTTGAGAAGCTGAACGTTGTGAATGCTTCTATGCAAGGGAAAGACACCACCATATTACATACAACTGACAAGATGAATGCTTTCGTCCGAAAAATTTTGTTGTGGACGCAAAAGATACGCCAAGAAAATGTTTTTGATATGTTTCCGTGCTTGTGTAAGTGCAAGACTGCCGTTAACTTGAATCTTGATCAGGTGAAGAATTTAATTATTGCCCATCTAAACGGACTGCAAGAAAGGTTTCAGCATTACTTCGCTGAAATTGATGTGACTAAATACGATTGGATTCGTAATCCATTTCTGGCTGATCCTAGCACAAGCGGGTTGTCCACGGAAGAAGAAGAGCAGCTCATCGACCTTTCGAGTGACCAATCCCTGAAAATGGTCTTCCAAACAACACCAGTGCCAAAATTCTGGATTAGCGTCAACGGTGAAAATCCTCTCCTTTCTGAGAAAGCAATGAAAGTTCTTCTGCCATTTTCAACTTCGTATATGTGTGAGCAAGGATTTTCAGCATTAGCAGCACTGGTCTAAATACAGAAATCGTGTGGACGCAGAGGCTGAGCTGCGAATAGCAGTGGGTACGAACATCGCACACAGGTTCGCTTCTCTAGGCAACAGCAAGCAGGCTCAACCTTCTCATTAATCAAAGTGAGTGTCCAATAAATAATATTTATAAGCACCGCAGAATTTGCTTTCGTAAAATTTCATTAATAGTTATACTTCTTGCAGATACGAACTTTGTTCTTCTGTTGTTGAATTGTATTGATTTCCTCGACGCGGCGTTCGAGGTTAGCTAAGGCTCCCCACTTCCTCCACCGACCTAGCTGGCTAAGGGGGTTGCGTGGACGTACCTTTGTTCGTCAGGGGGGCGTCACAAGTAAAAGGTTGAGAACCGCTGGGCTAGAGACTTGATAATTAAGGTTGTATAATTTCTGAGGATGACCAAGCTTTCAGGTACAAGGGAACCACAAACATTTTAATGACCAGCACCCGTCGTCCGAATAATCAAAAATCATAGACAATCAAAAATAATTCTAAAAATTCACAAATGCTAGAATAGGTGCTGCACAGTCAAATTCTTACCTTTCTCGTGTTTATAAAGTTTTCTTGAAAAAAAAAAAATCAGACAGGAGACGCTGCTTTGTGTTCTTGTAGTACTTCAATTTTATTGATGTGGGAAGTTTGCAAAGTTTCAGGATATATCACTAAAATTTGATTCCGCTTCCTGCGCAGGAAAATCTAGCAATATTTCAATACAATTAAGCACTTCTGCAAGCAAAACTTTCTATTCTGAAGGTTCGTCTTCAATCAAGGGCATTATTTTGTTTGAGGGTGTAGAGATGTAGCAGTAATCAACAAATAGCGTCAGTACAGGAATAGTCCAAGTGAAATACTTATTTAAGCCATGGCCACATCCTTAAACCACTACCAGTATATATGTTTCTAAAATAGATGCCTTATTATGTATCATTTCAGGGAGATAAAAGAAAAATAAAAGTTGTTTTTGAAGATGTATTACTAGAATTGTAGAGTGCAGTGGATTTTTACAAAAACTTTCACAATCTGAATTCAGAGTTGAAAGCTAAACTATTAGGTAAAGGTTATTGAACCATCATGAAGCAATGCTAGGTTGTTACCCATTGGCAAAATGGGGAAATAAAGAAAAGTGTCTTTATCTCCATGGTTACAGTGCATTGTCTAGACCCCACAGATATAGCTTTAAGCTACCTCACGCAAGGAAATCTTTGCCATTGATTTATAACTACAGTGCCTCAGGTTGTGCCTACAGATTCATTTTTGTGTAATTCATTTTTATTTTAAATGAACTTTCTGCAAATGGAGCATTAGTAAATACCTCTGTCGCCTTGTGGCTGGCATGCACATGCTATCTTAATTATGGAGTTCCTTTATTCATTGTGATGGTTTGTAAAAGATATGTCATAGAATTTTAATATCATTTTTATATGCTGTAAGATCACCATATTGATTTGAAACATGCCATAGAGAAGAAATAATCCTGTGTGTAACAGGTGATGGGGAAAATATTAACCCCTTGAGGCACTAGATCTTTTTATCATGATTCTTTTCCTAGTATATTATTATTCACAAATTATGTGTCACAAGAGTGCTGTTTGATTGATACTCATCTGTCTTTAAAGTACCACATATCAGACTTTGCGACCACCTGCATAAAAGTTGTGATTAATAATTCCAATTTCTTCTTTTTTTAAAAAAAGAAAAATGTTTCAACACTCTGAAGCACTAAATTACCTAGCATATACACCTTAAAGCTTCTTTATGTCTCACTTGGATGTTTTGAAAATAGAATTCATTGTTAGAGCACTTTAGTTATAAAAACTTTCACATTGAATTTGTCTGGTTGATTTTTTTACTGTCATCATAACCACACAGTGGTCCCCCATTATTTTCTTTTCATATTAAATATTTGTATATTTTGATTTATATGCAAACAGTGAATTTACATATTGCATTTGCTGTACCTTTTAAAATGTTGGAAAAAGTAAAGTCTTGGTAATGCATTGCTTAACAATATTTTTATCACATAATCAGTTTAGTAGTTTTATTTTGTATATGCAGACTAGCTTATCTTTTGCTAGTGTCAAGTTCAATTGTTGATTTTTAGGATAAAAGAAAATGTTAATAGCCCATTACAGGTCTTATATATTCATCAGAAATGCACCTTTAATTTGTATACTACCTCATTTTTTGTTGTTGTGATTTTAAATTTTAGCAGACCCTACAAACTGTTATAAGCTTTATGTATACAGTTGAAAAAAAATTGTGCCATGCACATTTTGGTATTTTATGTCAGTTGTTGTTGTGGTTTTTTTTTGGTTATAAAAACAATATTATACAATTAATTTCAGTAATTTTCATTTCATATGCATGATATCCCTAAAAGGTCTAAAAATATGAGGTTTTTTTTTTCCAGCGCCAGGAACACCTCCTCGCAATATCCGTGCAAGAGCAGCCAGTTCCACTACCATAGTAGTATCATGGGATGAACCAGAAATCCCCAACGGAATCATACAGGTTAGTTGTATCACATGGGACCCACAAGGTGTTTGTATAGATTCTTCTGAAGGTAACTTTGTTAGTTTTTATGTTAATCATAAAATATAGTTATGAGGCTATTTCAACTTTTTCTCGTTCTGGTTTGCTTTTCAAACTAATCTTGTTTGCTTTGCATTATGTAGTTGTGCGTTGACTGTAACAGATGTCCTACTCTACATTCCACTACCTTGACTGCTATCATACAGATAGTGTCTCATTTGCATTTTTGTAAGTATCACAAATAACTTTTGTTGCACCAGATTATAGCTAATCCAAAAGGTTCTCACTATGCACAACAGTCTCTCATTTTTTCTCTCTCTCACATATATCTGCACTCACATGCAAGAGAGTTAATTTATACGTAGCTACAGATAATGCTGAGTATGTTAATAAAAGATCTTCTGCATGTGTGATTAATATGTACAGGGATACAAGGTCTTCTACACTTTGAAACCAGAAGATCCAGTATTTTTTTGGGAGCAGCAAGAAGTCAAAAATGACAATCGACTCACAACTATCTCTGGATTGGAACCAAACCAAACTTACACCATCTCAATCTTAGCATATTCTTCCATTGGCCCAGGACCCATGTCACACCCAATTCAGGTGCTTACCACACAGGGAGGTAAGAATGGCTTTCACTCTCCATAAATGACCTGTCATCAGCATGTGCCCACATATCTGCTATTTGCATGATGGGCCTAACCAGTACTACCACTGTTCCTCATACAGCCTGTGTGTGGCTGTGTGCTTCTCACAGACTCTTGCATTTACTGTCTTACCTGTGGCAATGGTGGTTAAACAAATCGAATGAATAAACAGCTGCTGATCATGAAATAGAATAAAGCCTCTCTAACCAAACTATTATCACTTCAGGCTTCTTGAAATGTTATCAGTTAGCCTTGTACAGAAGAAATATTCATTTTAACTGTATACTGATTGTAAAGAAATATGAGCATTTGTTATCTAAGTTAGCATTGGCATGCCATGGACCTTACTTAGGTAAAGATATGAAGATGATTGAGACTTGTTTCTTAAAGCTTTGCATGAATATTAACCTTCGAACCGAATCTTTCCTTATACAAGCATGACGTTATACTATCACTTGATTTGAAACTACATTTTGAACACTTACACTTGTCCAGATGTGAAACAAAACTAAAAGTAGTGGCATTTCTATTTGCATGAACAGTTAATCAGGAAGTGCATGGCTGCAAGCGAAGCATGCATTTTCAGTTACTGATCATTGTAAGGTTACTCATTTTGTATCATGGGAATGAGATCTGACTCCCCATTGTCTGCCCTTCCCTGTCATCAATGTCACCAACATTTTCATCCTCATCATTTGCTTGTCTCTAGTTTCAAAGCAACTTACTTGCTCAACCCTTTAGAAACCCTTGTGGAAAACCTATCAGCTCTTTCTCATCCTGCAGTGGCCACTCATTCAGACTGATTTCCTTTGTCTTAGCTTCTGTATTATTTTATAATTATGTCCAGCTCAACAGTTTGTTTTATTATTTCTTATATTATTGTCATTTCCAAATAGTTTAAAATCAGATCAGATATTATTATGAACCAAATGTAATGTTCTTGTTTATCATAAGCTTACTCCTTTCTGTTTTATTTTCTGAATGGGCTTTTGATAAATTGTGAAAAAGAAATCATAACTTCTAATCTTGTATTAATGTTATAAAAAGCAGTCTATAATTCAGAGATCACTTAGACATGGACTTTAGAAGGTGTGTAGCTCTCATCCTCTGATAAGCTAAGGGGAAGTATGTTTAGGCTCAGAATATATTTTCTGTTGGTGCCTAATCTTCTTTTAAATGCTAAATTATATTCAATATTTTTTCACTTGTGGAAATAAGACCCAAGCCACATGCCAGTGATTCTAAAAGTTCTAGCAACAGTCTTGACCAATTCTTGTACACACGGTCATCTTAGTTTGTTAACCTCTTATGGAGTGAACATTCAGGTGTGTAATCACCTTGAGTAAGTTGCAAAAGTATAAAAGTAGGTGATATTACCATTACTGCTTCTATGCACACTTTTATCATACTTAAAAAAATTGGTTGTTGTTGCTTACAAACATCTAAAAACCACAAAAATTGACAGAACCCCTGTAAAAAATAATTATTTCTAAAAAATATCAGTGGATTTGAGTTTGTATAAACATTCTGCATAAATAAGGTAGGAGCAAGCGGATAAAAAGGTAAGGTAATTCACATCACTAACCAAAAAAATTAAATTAAATAAAAATAATTGTGAGCAAGCGCTCTTTGGCACCAAATATAGTGTTGCTGTGTTATGGAAATACTAAGATTTGTAACATTTTTTTTTAATCGAAAGTTGTCCATTAACTCATTTTTTTTATGTCATCAGTGTCTTTATGTGGGATAGTAGATTGCATGTTTTGGCCCCTATAAAATATCCCATTTCCATATGGTTGTGGTGTTGAACCTACGCATTATGACCATGGTTCAGGTGTTGTTGCTGTGCCCCAGAGCTTGCGCTCCTTATGCCCTTCACTCCTATCTGACTGCCCAACTGACCATCTCATACTTCCTGCCTTTTACCTCCCCCGTGCCTGTGCCTTGTCTACTCAGTCCACAAGCCTGTTGTATGGATGGGCCACATCTAGACTGGCCATCAGCTCCCATCATGCCTTGTTCATGTCTCCTGTTACTTTTTCTCTCTCTCTTTCTGCCTCCATTGCTGGCAATGCTCCAGCTCATTGTAGTTGACGTGTTTCATGTTGCAATTTCAGTCCGTCACGTCTTTGATGGTAAGTTTGCGAAGCAGGTGCTAAAGGTATCATCCAGTGTCACCACCGTAATGTTTACACTCCTTGCTGTTTCATCAGATTGTTTCGCTCCTCTTTCTCTTGACTTTTACGGAACTGCATGCCTTTTTTCTTCTGTATGGGACGCTGTAAATTCTGAGCGCCCAGCATTTTTTCTTCAAAAGCCGTTATTGCCGTTAGCCTATCTCAGATGTCTTGTGCAGCAGTTGTAGCATTTTAAACCTTTTTTTTTTTTTTTGTGAAACTGAGCTCAAAGGAAGTAGAAAATACCACCTTTCAAGTCAGCTCACCTCCCCAATTTTCTACGTTGCAAGCTATGTTTTTTGCAAGATGCTAGCATGCTATTTCTGCCCTCTGTACTTGTGATATGAAGTTTTTGGCTGTGTTGGTAGCACTGTCAGTGCATTTGTTAAAAGATGGTTTAACCATTGTCCTTAAATAAACTTCTGGCAAACAGCAAGATCAGTTAGGAAACGCACATGGTGTATCATACCAGAATGTGTACTTGTCACTTTCTGTTGTATTTGCTCTATTTGCATGCATGCAGTTGTGTGGAAAGAGAGCATGTGTGTGCATGTGTGTGCGGGTGTCTTGAGAGAGAATAGGGGGACCAGTTAACTGCTGCCTCCTGACAGTCACATGACTTGCAGCACTGGCCAGCAGGTCATCATGTCCTGTCCACCATCTGTCTCTCTCTTTCTCTCATGGGTAATGTTGGCTAATAATTACTTGTGAGATTTACACTGGGTTCTCCCACTGCCCCAAAATTTCTGAAGAAGATGGAAACGAGGGCCAGCGTGGCTTGCTTGTAGCGTTGCGCCCCCACGCCCACCCCACCCTGCAGCGCGGCCAGCACAGCAGCAGCAGCTGCTGCCATGCGTAGGCTAGTGGTAGGTTGCATAAAAATAATGGCATGTCCTCGGAATACTGTTGACAGTGATCACTGCTTACACCCACGTTTTCACAAGTTAATCTTTTTGTTTTATGTATTTCACCTTATGCAAGATTTTGCACAAGCATTTTCTTATACTGTATTGAACAGGCTTCATGTTTGCGCTAACAACTATATCACTAAGCTTGTGCATCCCAGTGAAAAGAAAAGTGAGTGCTGGTCAAGCTTGACCAGATACATGGAGAAAGTGGGGAGCAAGGGCAGTGTGTGCCTCAGGTCGGTGGATGTCAGGAAGCAGCAACCAGTCGCGCTTGGCAGCCAGTGGCAGTTACTTTTTCTTGTCTGCTCTTTTTCTCCGTCTTCATTGCACTCTCTGTGGAAAATGTACTAACAATGCAGTGCTCATTTTTACTGGTCATTTTCTGCAAAGCACAGGGCATAAACAATGCACCAGACTAACAGTGCGTTCAGCGTTTAATTATGCTGCTTGTAAACTTAATGTGACAATTTTCCTCTGTGTATGTGTGTCTTTGCCTTTACTTTTTTAAAAGTAGTAAGGCATTTTGCTTTTGTAATGCATCAGCATAGTTAGGTTCTTTAAAAGATTGAAACAAAATATTATTACATTAACCAAATCTTTTTATAATTTTTCAGAATAAATGCCTAATTTATGGTCTGCTGTTAGGGCAATAAAGAAGCGCGCAAAAATAAGGCATTAGGCTGATAAGAAATGGGCAGTAATTACAGATGTTTCTTTATGTGAAAATAGCAGTGCTATGTGTATATTCTGCTACTTTTTATTGCTAATGGGCTGCTGAACCAAGCAGTAACCAAAGTTACTTAAGTAAAAAGTTATTGCTGAAAAATGCAGAACATTCTGTCTATAGCAGTTCAGTTAAAGACCTAGAAGCGCAGTATCTTTAGTGCGTAGCAGCATTTTGACTAATATACCACCTATTGTTTTTTTCTTTTCCATCTTCAACACAGCAGGCTTCCAAGGTGAGGTTTACCCCCCATTTATGATGTGCAGATTCACCTTCATTTGTGTGCTCCTTGTATTTACTCATTAACGCATTTACATCATTTTTAAGTACAGTTTTGTAGTCCATCTGCATATCATTTGGTTGCTTCATTTTGTTTTCCCTTCATTCTCATCCTGTGTACATCTTGTTATGCAAGAAATGCGCGTGCTGCATGCTACAGCGTCTTGTCAAATTTCATATCATCAGTTGAAGTTTTATCTGCTTTCTGGGTACTTTCTTACAGTCTACCAAGGTCATGCTTAGGGACAAATATTTTTAGTTTTAGAGATTATTTATCAGCGTGTATCACATGTACCTTGGTTTAAGACAGTCACACACTGATGAGTGATATGATGTCAGTTGTGGTTATGCAAGCAACTGTATCTCATGCAAAGAGACCAAATGAGAATTTTATGCTTGAAAATTTTAATGTACATATCTCTCTTGTGTATACATATAAACATGCAAACACATTGCAGAGTCCTTGCGCAGTCACTTGTTTGCATTTCACTTGTGCCATCAGTACTTTTACCAGCATCATAGAAATTGACTAGCCACTACCAAGCATGTGTATATACACTCATTTATATACTATGGCGGTGATAATTACCAGCATTACACCAACTGTAGCACCAAAGTGGTGCTTTGTAGCTAGTGACCACTTTCATCTCATTTAGGACTGCACATTGGCTGACTTGTACAGTTGACTCTCAGGTAACCCCTGCATGTCATTGCATAGCCTCATTTCCTGTATTTCAAAGCAGCATGAAATCAGAAGGTAGCATTTTTTGGTAGACATTTTTCACCATGTATGTTTAGTGCCTGACTCGCTCAGTAATTTGTTGATTGCGCTAGACCCAGAAGGCAGCCTTATTTCACTAATTTGTCTGCTAATACATGAGCATTGAAAACATGATTTATATATTGTGGTCTGTAGTGTAAGATGTATGGACGTGCATGTGTGTGCCCATGCGTGCATGCATGTTTGTGGAGGGGTGTGTGTGAATGTATATGAATGAAGAAGTGGGCTAAGGTTTTAAAACAGAGGAGCTATGCATGTTTTTGTTATTATCATTGTCATCTTTTGAACTCCAGAAATGCATGCAACTTTAAGGGTCTTTAAACTATGGCATAGCAGTAAGGGGTTTGAGTAAACTATCATGACTGCTTACTATTTTTTGATACAATTCTCTAGCTCATGACTTCAGTTGCCAAAACGATAGCACCTTCTCTCTGAAGGTATTTTGTTGTGCATGACACTAAGAAGTTCCTCTTTGAAGAGATAGCTTGGAGATATTCATCACTGTGATTAAATTTGTTTTTCCCTTTAAACTTTGCATTTGAATAATCCTGCAGTGATTTTAGCAGTCACTGCTGTTAAACAAAGCGTTAGCTGAACAATTTGTGTTAAAAATCAGGATTTTGATCTGTATTCTGGTTTTGACCTGTTTTTAGTTTTTTTAATAAGTATGTGTTAATGACGTCTGTCAACCAAGGCAGGTGAATGTGGAGATGTGTCATTCAGTGCTGATACTCATAACCTACAGAAAATGCGGCGCAGCAGCTAGCATGCTCTGTGCAGTGCGTGCGCGTTTGATACAGCTTACCCTCATCCAGTGCCCAGATAGCTGCATCCTTTGTCAAGCAAGCCACGCTTGACCGCAACTTCTGAAAGACCTTATCACAGCCATGCAGTATTATTGAGTAGATGCATGTAAAACTATTTTTCATGATCATTTGTGATTTTAAAAGAACAAAGGAGAGAGAGCTGCATTTTGTGTGACCAGCATGTTCATAGGTAACAGTAGAGTTGTCATTCCACATATTTCTGCTATTTTGTGCTATGTGTATATGTTTAAAGAGAAGGATAGAGTTGTCATTACAGATGTTGCTATCATTGTACTTTGTGGTGTTGCAGTGCCCTACCAGCCTCTCAACTTACATGCTGAGGCTATTTCTCCTAATGAGATTGTGGTTAAGTGGGATGCTCCTCAAGAAGCTGACAGCATCATCAGTTATGAGCTTTACTATAATGATTCACATACTCGACAGAATGTGCGCTTTAGCATACACCCACCTGTCAGCAGCTACCGCTTGGAAGATCTCACACCTGATACTGTTTATCATATCCAGGTGTCTGCTAAGTCTTCACGTGGGGAAGGACCCCGCACACCTACTGTACAGGTCAAGACCCATGCATTCGGTATGTACTAAGCTACACTATTTCCATCTACAACTTTCTTCTCTACATTCCTTTAGCAACCTTGGATTTGTTGTAACTATTGTTGTCACTTAGTTTTCACATTTCCATTTCCCTCATTCCCAAAACACATTATTGGTGATTCAAAGCACTGCTTCACTGGCAGTCCATGTTTTTTGTTAAGCAGATTGGAGAAATAGTGTTGACCCAACTTGCTAGTTCTGTGCAGTGCTTTATGGGAGTTGGTTGTGCTGGTTTTTTTTTTTTTTGTGGCACAGAATGTTGGTACTGTGTCTCCCTTGATTGTCTCATGAAGTGGTTGTGTCAGACTATTTTATTTGTCTGGCCTTCTGTTTTGTTAATGCACTATTATCCAATCCATAGAAGCCATTTATGTGTTGTATCCCATGTCTTAAGTTTTCTGGTCATTTGGCTTGCTTGTTTAATTTGCCGATTTTCTTTCAGGATTCCAGGTAAGTGTGTAAACAGTAAGACTTTTAAAACTGCACTTCCAGTTTTGATATTATGAGTTAACGTGTGTCAGCAACTTTTATGAAATGCTTTCACATAACTTACATGTTATTTTCATTTTGGAAGATCTTTGTTTTGTTTTATGTATAAGAGTACTAAAATGTTAAATGCAAGTTAAGTGATAATTATTTTGTAGAATCTATTGTTATGGTATGGTACATCTTTGATAAAGTAGTATTTATTTGAATAGGTACACTGTTTAACATTGTTATATTTTCTGTGTTCCTGTGATAAACTACACTTTATCAACAGCATATGCTCATTAGCAAACTAAAAGATAAGTGTTGATCAAAAAGACCCCACCAAAGTACATTTGAGATTAACTTATGTAGTATTCCATCGATCCCTGATTTAATGTAAAATAATAGTTTCCCCAAATTTCCGTGGACCTCATCTTTGATAGGTACTTATTCTTAACATAACTATGTGATTGTTTCTGCATAATTTTTAGAGGACACTTCAAATTTATACTATAGTATATTACAATAGTATTTTTACATTTTTCTTAAAAACAAAATGTATCAAAGAACAGTATGTTTGCAATGAAAAGTTTCATTTGGTTACTAAATTGTCCACATACATGTAACTGCTATCAAAGAGGCTTTGAGTAGGGGACACATGTTGCCAGTCTGTGATTTAGACCTTTCAAAATGTAGTTTATGATGTGTCTCAGTGCAGATTTGTGTTTCTACAATACCGAGACTGTTTAGGGCTCTCAGGGAACGAGGGCCTCTTTAAGGATGGCTCCTATTTTGAAAGATGAAATTAGCAACGATTTTTACAGTGCAGTATAGGCCTTTCAGTGTCTCTTTTTCAGCAGGCTAATCAACCTAAAATTTTACCCAGCTCTGTCTTTGATACCCTTAGCTTGATCATTACTGACGAATAAATGCAGTTGAGCTGTAGCTATGAAGATGTTCGCATCTGCAAGTGCAAACTGTATACGAAGAGTTAATTACACCTTAAGTTAACTACAGAGTTTCAGTGATGCATTTATGCGTTAAAAAACTTGGTGTTTGTGCATTGATCACTTAATTATTTTGTTAGAAAATGGAATTATTATGGGGAGAATTTAAGGCCAGTCCACATGTCATCCAGTAATAAAATCAGTTATTCATAAAACAACAAGAATTGCAGTATTTCTGGAGTGTTGAAGTTTCAGTGGCAGAAACAAACCATGACCAGCGTTGGTTAGAGTGAATTTATGCCCTCCAACTATGAAGATAGGACTGTTCCAGTAGCTGCTGAAGTTATTATATTTTATTAACAAAACAAAGCAATAAATTTTTTTTTTTTAGGAGGAGGAGGATAAATTTGAAATAGATAAAGCATTTTCAGAGTGAGCAACAAGGATTTCCTTTCTTGCAAATTTTATTTAAATGTTATTTTACCAAGTCAGCTTAATTAGAAAGTGAAAAGTCAGAAAGCTTAGGCAACGTATGTTGAAATATCACCATGTTGTTGACATATACAAAAAAGTAGCAACAACAAAAAACTGTTTAAAAAAGCATTTAAAATGCATTTTAATAACTAAGCTGAAAAATATTTGTTCTAACTTTTAGGCAAAAGCAAATTTTATTTTCTTAGAAATTTCACATACTTCAGGTTACTTCAAAGCTGCTTTTGAAAAATGTGTTGAGGGGTGAAAATAAAAACTACATATTTAAAATGATATATAAATCATCCAAAAGTAAGTGAGGATTATCCCGAAGGTGTAAAACCACAAAATAAATAGGAATTCTAACAGTTTTGGTGCAAAGCTTTTAGGAAACACATAGGGCATTGACCTGCATGGAGATGTATTGCTTACTTCACCACAAAGAAATCTGTACAATCTGTGGAAGACTGGAAAACTTTCAGTGCAATGTTTAGTTTAAGCAACAGTTATTTCCTATGTATCAGTTACTGTTTGTAAATTAAAAAATAACTATACTTGACAAACATTTTCATATCTTCAGTTGCAGCACATCAAACCTCTGGTTGCAGCAAGTCAGAGCAATTTTTTTTAGTGTGTTCAGAAGAATTTAGGTAGTATTTATGACCATATTTATATTCTTGGAGAAGTGCAAAAGAATTCAGAGAATAGTTGAAATTAATCTTACTCTAAAATATGAGCCATCCTTAGGCAAAATTGCTGTCAGAATAACTATTTTTGGTTATAATTGATTCACTAGCACCCCAAACCTTTGAAGTGTAATACTTCATAAGCTTACTAACTCTGTACACATCTCTTAAGCACACTTGTTAATAGCTTCTGTTCAGATGTCTGTGTGCTGTGTCTGACAGAATTTCCTCTTATTATTTTATACTTGTGTGTGTGTGTGTAGGGCTTTGGTCTATTGATTCCTTCCAGAATTTGGCTTTTGGATTTTCTTTGTCTGTTGGATTTATTTTGGTTTATGCATAATACTAAATCTATATAAAACCTGCACATGCGTCAGACAACACTGCATGTGGTAGGCTAACTTTTAATTGGTGTAAGTTTCTGTTCTTTTCTAAGACCTCCAGTCATTTTGATCATTGCATATGACCTTGATGGACATAAAATAATTGTCAACATAGGAGAATAAGTTTTATGAACACATTTGGACAAAAAAAGTAACCATGTATTTTTAAATTTTGAATCTTTGGATCACATCTGATCTTTAGGAAACAATTATGTTTCCTGTGCAGAGTCTTTTGTTATTTTCATTTTCTTTTGGTTGTACTTATTCTGCCATTGTTGCACTTGGCTGAAGATTTATAGGGGAACTAAAAGGTAAGCGCAATCAATCAATACACATGTACTGAGGTAGATAAAGACGGGCTTTTAAAATACACTATATTTTTTAACATGATTTCTGCAAAAAGTCTCAGTAAAGCACGGTTATTCAGTCACATGAACTGTATTACACATGTAATCATGCTCATGGTCAGGAGGGACATCAATACATTTAATAAGGACTTACAAACTAAAGAATAATTATGACAAAGGCTTTTAAAGAGAAAATTGTGTTTGTGCGCCATTGTAAAATTCTAACTGAACATCTGCATCTACGTTTAATACAAACCTTAAAACTATATGACTGGAGTGATATGGTTTGGGCCTAAATGACCAGTGATTCATTGAGTGAGCAGTCTTTTTCAAAATGTACTTGAGGTGTGGTAAACACCCTAGCAGCTCTGTTACAGCATTCAGGTATTCTGTATTTCATGTGCACGCTGAATGTTGGGTACTGAAAAAACTACTGCAGCAGTCAGGTGTTCTCTGCGCAGAAAGTTCTTTTTAATTGATTATATAAGTATATCATCATAAACTGCAGTGGCATAGGAACCAGAGGGGAAGGAAAGGCAGCTACCCCCCTCAGAAATATTAAGCATTGCTTTGTCATTCACTTTCAGCATAGTTTGCCCCCCACCCACCCCCCCCACCCCTACTTCCAAAGCTGAGTATCCTCCTACACCACTAAGTTGACCCCTTAATTGTGTATACCAGCAATTATATGTGCTGTTGCACAAGGGCTGTTTAGAAATTAGATGCAGACTTACTAGATCTGTGATTGATCTTGTTCTCAGGTTTTATTTCTTGTTCTATTTTGTCATCTTGTGCACTGCCTGCCACTGTCCTGGCTGCTGTAAAAGTCTTAGAGAGACTGTCATGATATGAAGTGTCTCTAAGCCAAGTATGCATAGCATCTTCCCCTGACACTACATGTGCCCTGACATTTAACACACAGAATAGCTTCTCACAAGATATTCTGTAGTTCTTGGAGCCTTCTGTCCAGATCAAGAGACGTGTACAGACTTGAGTCTCAAGTTTGATTACCATTTCTACATTAAAATATTGAGGTAACTGCATATGAGACCGTCAGAAACAGGCTATGGATAATGCATTAAACCTTAAGGTTCTGGAGATAATTGCGATAGATGTAGATCATCACCAACAATCAGCTAGATTCTGTGTAAACAGGAAATGTGCATTCCTATTGTGCATTTGACATTGCATTGTGTTTATACTCACAGACTCACTTTGCATGCTTTACTAATCCAAGACTATTCCAGATGTATCGGTGTACTCCTACACTGCATGTTCTTTGCATAGCCATTTTTGTTTCATTTTAATTTACATTATGACCTTTCTGTTCTTCCCTCGCAATGACCCCAGTCCCTGAGGCACCTCCACAGGATGTAAGCGGCAGGCCAATAGATGAGCACCAAATCAAGGTGTCATGGAAACCACCCATTGCAAACAAACAGAATGGTGCCCTTGCAGGATATAAGATCTATTTCGTGGCAAATGAAGCAGGTAAAACAGACAATGATGCCATCATGAAAAATGTTGACTCAAGCTCACTGTCCAGCATACTGGATGGACTTTCAACTTGGACGGAGTATAAAATATGGGTGGTGGCCTACACAGCAGTGGGTGATGGACCAGCCTCCCCACCTATCGTGGTACAGACAGATGAGGATGGTAGGTAGCTGGCAGCTAGGCTTACTGCTGTCTTTATCCACCACTACTGACTGACTTTGTTTTTCCAGTAACCCTGTCTTTGGCTTGTTTACATTGCCATCCATCTGCAAAACAAAGAGTCAGTTAGTCAAAGGATATGTTTGTGATTTCAAACAGATGGTGGTTATTTCATATTAATGAAATGATCCGTTGCGTGCATAATTTGTGAATTAACCCACAAGGTAGATGAGCTCAAGCCTGGGCTGTCCATGGTTCCATGGAAACAGTCCAGAAACAGTCCAGGGCTTGTTGGTGGACTAAGAATGTCCAGAAAGCACAACAACTTTACAGCTGTTCTTGCATGCTGTTTGGCATGCCTGTTAGCATGAGCTGTTCATGCATGCATGATACACAGTAACTATGCAAAAGGCTGAAAACTGAATGTGGTATATGATAAAGATGCTGTCAGTTAACCCATCCCTTCATATGGGGATTTCAGAAGTGAGACTTTTGACATTCTTTTCTTTATATTGTAGGAGTCAGGTTCTTCTAATATGACTTTCACCTGACTGCTAAGAAAGTGTAATACTGTATGGCAATTTGTAACAATCTCCTGGACAAAAAAAGGTACTTTGGAGCATTAATTGTGGCTCTCCTTTTTGAAATGACCCAGGTCACTGGTTCAAGTAAGTAATCTGTAGACTTATGGTACATTGCACATCTCCCAAGCCATTTGTAAAACTTCTTTTGTCTCCCATCTAGTTACAGAATGATGTTTCTTGCAGCTTGTAATGTATAGGGTTTTTTGCAGGGCTTAGCTGAGAACAAAAGAAATGTAAGATGTTGTTAACCATTTATTGATCTTTTTTAAAAAAAAGTTGCATTGCTTTCACCCATATCTGCAGGCTGTTAAAGATTTAGAAATATTACTCCTGTAGTACTCACAAGCAAATCCATTGAGTCTGGTGTAGGTAATTTGAGACAGAGCAGCTTAGTGTTAGGCTGATGTTGAATATTAAATGCCAGTGTGAAGCCCTTCTCAGTTCTGTCTTAGTAGCCTTTTTTCAGCTAGAAAACCCCAATGAAGCTAAAATAAATCCTTCTCCCCCCAAAAAAAGTCACCATATTTATACTATGTACATAAAACAAGTACTAGCCATTATACTTTTGACTAAGTTTATCATGACTTTAAATATTTGACTAGTCGTACTTGCTATCACCAGCATGCTCTTTGATGTTGTAAAACATAAATGTTGTGGCATTGTTGACACTATAGTGATGTGCATTCCTAGCATTGTTATTATGTTTCCCTATTTTGACTTTATGCATATATGTGTATGTGTTCTTTGAGAGTAAGGAAGTCTGAAATCTAATTTTAATCTAAAGAAATATTGAAGACTTGAATAGTTTAGAGACAGATGTAATAGTAAATTTCCTGAAGTATTTTATTACCTTCAAGATCTTTGCTGGATAACACTGCATCAGAGCCATGCATGTTGCCTCTATATAATAAATAGAATTTTAGTATAGGTGATGCTTTCTTTCAAAGAAGCTAGTTTTAATAATATAAACTTATACAACTTACATATGTCTAATTCTTGTTCAAGCTGTAACGATGTATCGATATCACGTAAAATAAATTTTATCATATGATGTGCAACTTTGCTGAGAAAATCTGCATTTCTGTAGTAAAATATTATTTGACTTATATGCTTGACAACATGTTTTGGCAGAAGAAGAATAGAAGAATGGTTGCTTTGTAAGCATGTTGCATTGCAAGTGAATGTAATACAATTGAGCAGTCTGGTGTGGACTGCTAAAATAATGGTTTTCTGGTAATTTCAGAAGGGCATGAAATAAATGTAAAAAATGTGGGCACTGAAGCTGAATCATGCGTCATTAATAAACATCCATGTTCATGATTAGTGTTGCATGATGAAATCACGTTGATTTATCTTAATGCAAGAAGCATTGGCATAATCAGTGTATGCTGGGCATATATAGCAAATGCTTTGTTGAGAATCATCTGCTCATAAAGCGATTTATGTCATAATGTTCTTAGAGCTGAACTGTGATCACAATCTCAGAGGTACTGTTGGCTCTTTCTGTATAACTAGTAGCAGGTATCCAACTGTAATCTGTCCTATTTCTGAGAATTTAGTCTGATGCATAACTATGTTGCTGCAGTCCCAGGTGAACCTCGTAAGGTGAAAGTGGAGGCAATCAACTCTACAGGAATCTTTGTGGAGTGGACAGAACCAAAAGAGCCTAATGGCAAAATCCGTGGCTACCAAGTTTACTACATTGAGGTCAACAGCAATGATGAACCAATCCCTGGCCGTGCTGAACGCTATCATGATACTTTCAGTGGTAGTACAAAAGAAGCGGTTATTACAGGACTAGATCCTGACACTCGCTACCTCATTCAGGTAGCAGGATACACTCGCAAAGGTGATGGTATGCGCAGCAACCCTCGAATCATCACCACCAAGGGGGCAGGTAAGTTTTAGACTCCCTGTTCAGACTGTAGGTTTCAAGACCTTCAGCATGTGACAGTCTAATCAGAGGGTAATGACTGCCCACATAGTAACAACATAGGATATTCTGCACATTTTCTAGAAAATTTATTATTAACCTTCAGCTGCTTTTGATATGTTGTACCTATTTTGCTTAGTGAATATTTCTGATTTAAAAATTGTTAGTGTACCATAAGATCCAAAGCATCATCATCTGGTTTTAGTGAATTCAGAAAGAGAGCTGTTTTTTAACAGTCTCCTGGGTCATTGTGACGTTACTAGTGGGGAGAAGAGATGGGCTAACTCGCCTGAGGGAAAAGGGAACACTTTTGCTGGCTCACTTCACTGACCCTTCCACCCTCGCACCCCTACTCACCCACGTTCACACCTTGCACACCATTCACAACAACTGCCTCCGTTCTTGCGTGCACAACAACCACCAACAACACAGCTGTACCGCATAAAAACTTATTAATAACCAAAGAAAAGCAAAATTAGGTTGAAACCATTAGAATCAGATCACACACAGGTACTGCTAGCAAAATGACCTGACAATAGACTGGTACAGTTGAAAGTGGACAATGTCAGATATCCCTACATACATACAATCGGATGCCAGTCTGTTCTTGACCAACAGTTCATGGTCACATAATTTGCTGTATCCCCTGGACATGATCTGCGCTTTGCTCTTTTTTATGTCTTGGCTAGTGGCATTTTTCCACAGGCTGCTGTTGGAGATCTTTTCAGGCCATCTTATTCCCAGAATATGGCATAGGCATTGGTTGGTAAAGGTCTGGAGCTTGTTGTTGATGGCATTTGTCACTCTCCAGGTTTCAGAACCATACAGTAGGACTGCCTTCGCATTGGCATTGAAGATGCGGGTCTTACTGCTGAAGGATAATCCTTGGGAGTTCCAGATGGGCGTAGGCTGTTGAAAGCATGCCTTGCCTTGTTGATGCGGCTTTTGATGTCATCATTTGCTCCACCGTCCTTGTTGACAATGCTCCCCAGATATGCGAAGCGGTTTGTTTCCAGGATGTTCTCTCCTTGAAGTTGAATTGGGAACAACTGCTTGTTGTTGAATCTTATCACTTCGGTCTTCTTTCTGTTGACCTTTAAGCCAGTCTTGTTTGTGCATGCTGCTGTCGATGAGATTAGAGACTAATGTCATCTGCAAAGTCCATGTCCTCTAGCTGTTTGGTGAAGGTCCACTGCTAGAGGTTCTGAAAACTAAGAGTGACAAACACCATCAACAAGCAGCTCCAGACCTTCACCAACTGATGTCTACTCCATATTCTGGGAATAAGATGATCTCCAACAGCAGCCTGAAAAAGAACGAACCAGACTGCCACTAGCTAAGACATCAAAAAGCACAAATGGGGCTGGATAGGACACACCCTGCGCAAACAAGCTGACACCATTGCCAAGCAGGTACTGGAACCCTCAGGAAAAGAGAAGAGTTAGGAGACCAAAGCAGACTTGGAAAAGAACAGTAGAAAGTGAGGCAAAGGACATCGGAACCACATGGGCCTAAAGGAGCAACAAGGAATAAGCTAAACTAAACCTGGACGTGATCAGTTCAGCTTTGCACTGACAAGGGCAGTGCCACTTGGCTACTTGCCTTGAGTTCTCGAAGAGAGATGCCAGGTGTGCCATTGGGAAGCACCACATCCACCATAAACACCACTATCACCATAATCACCATGGACACTACTATTCCTATGAATAGCACTGATGATTCCTTCTGACGCTGTCTCGCACCAATACCCCAGGCACTGGTCAGCTGCAGCGATGATTCATTTGGTTGTTCTTAACAGACGATACAAGCTGGACTGGTGGCATGGGGAACTCTTCCAGACTCTGCCTCTCGCCTCTCGATGTTGGTACACAGTTGTCTCCTTCTCTTGTCGTCAGAGAGACCCCACCCTCTTGATTTTACACCACTCTTCTCAATACAACCCAGACCGCAAGTGCCAGCAGGTACTGGTATACATCCTAACGGAACGGGTCCCCCTTTCTCAGATCTGCTGCCTGCAACTGCAAATCACTCAGAGTGGCATCTCTGCTGGAACACAAGGAAAGACTGAAACTTATAACCTAAACTATATACCCACCTAATCATGTGACCCTCAATCAAATCTACCCGACCACGGCGCTATCAACGTCATACTAAGTAAACTACTGCCTACTGCAATATACCTCTAACTGCTATGTTCTATCCCCCAACCCCTGGGCCTTGATTGATGAAGGCAATCGAGGCCCAAGGTTATCATCAACCAAGGCAACCTGTCAAGTCGTAAAAACAGACAGAAAGTTTTCCCTTTACTGTCTGCTTTCACTCAGTCCAGGCTGGTTCATGACAGTCATTTTTATAATTTTTTTCCTTTCCATGATTTGGAAGTTTCTTACATGGTTTATACATGTTTCTTTGTGATGGAAGTCACAGCCTCAACATTTCGAACATCCTAGGCAAAGATATGTACATGTGCAACTTCTTAACTGTTGCAGCTGTACATTGCAATTGGGGGGGGGGGGAAGCTGGTAGAGATTTTGCAATTATACTTTTGTAACATTCTTGACCCATTAAGCTTTCCAAGCAAGCAGTATTGTGACAGTATGTGAAAAGGCTGTCATAATTCTGATTACATATTCATTCCTTGTTTAGCTTTTTTTTTTTCATAAAAACATGCTGAAGTAGTCCTCAGGGAGTTGAAAAGAGAGTAATGGATTGTATTTTCTGCATGCCTTATTCTAAACATGGTATGTTTGCTTCTTATTATATCATTTAAAAGTTAAAATAAAACAGGGCTTGTATTCATGGACTTAAGATTGTATTAAATGTATTGCACTAATCTGGGTAGGGAACTAGGTGATCTGACAAATAAATTCCCAATTCTTGAAATTGAGTAGGAGAAATTACTAAACTTAACCGGTGTAGTGGAAACTCCCAAAAAATTATGCCATTGTGTGTGCATTATTTGGTCAAAAGGTTAAGTAGGAAGCCTACAACTAAAACGACAATCATTAAAAAAAATTGAAAAAGCTAAAAGAAGAAATCGAAAGTCAAATTTATTTATTTTGACCAAATGATGTTCTTCAAACAAGACAAGAAAAATATTTTTCATTTGGTAACAAAATGACTTTTGGAAATACTGAAGAATACAGTGTCAGTTACCCTATTGTTTTATTTTTTATAACATCTGCTGCTCTTAGATTATGAATTCAACAAAAATAATATGTACCAAAGAATTTTATCACCAGTCTATCACCTAGTTTGTTAGATCTTGAAAAATTTTGTTTAGGCCTCTGTTGAACTAAACCAGTCTCTAATCTCCTTTGTAGTATCCCTACATTGTAGTGTTATTGGAAGAGTGTGGAACAGATTTACTCAGTTTAAGTAGAGGAGCAGCATCCTTCATGAATACAAGCCTGAGCATACATCAGCAAGCTTTTTTTTAAGACACACTGTTTCGACTAATGCAGTGCCTACTCCACCTCGAAATCTTCATGTCAATCTCATACAAGAAGACCCACCCAGTGTTAAGGTTACATGGCAGCGCCCACGAGATACATATGGGTCACTGGAGAACTATAAGATCATCTGGGGCCCTCAAGGAGAACGCTATGAAGAAAAAATCATGTCTGCTGATGTTTATTCATATGTCACAAGTACTTTGGGTCAGTGATGATGTTTAATTGGTTTTGTTGTTGTTGTTTTGTTTTTGTTTTTGAAAAAAAGTAACTTTGTACCAGATATGGCGTTAGGCTCATTTCAAGTAAATATGTTAAAATCAGCTCATTCTTAGAGAAACTGAATCAGGAGATACGTATATGGAAAAGAATGTATTACAATAATAATGAATAAAAAATATGCACCTCACTATATTGATGAATTGAAGATGATTTTTTAATTTAAAGGAAATGTAGTTTGTTTTTGTTAGGCATTGAACTAAGCAGGTCAGAATACTTGATAACACAAAAATGATATGTGATCATGCAGATCGTGGCACCACTTATGAATTTCGAGTCTCTGCTAAGAATAATGTGGATTATGGCGAAAGAGCTGTTGACACCATTAGAACACCAGATGGGGGTAAGTTTCTGGAAAAGCTTTTGAATTCCCTACTCCCTGAAAAAGCACTGTGTGTTGTCAGCAAGGCTGTCATTTATCGTAATCAGCATCAGAATTCTGTAGAGATGTAATTTTATTTAAATCAGGTAATTTAATCTGCATTTCTTGATGGCTGTTTCTGTTCTTGCATGTTCTTCAATAGCACCATCTGGTGCACCTCAGAACTTCACTGCCACAGGCCTCACAGAAACAAGCGTGCGACTCACCTGGGACTTGCCAGCACGCAACCTGCGGAATGGAGATATCGTTATGTACCAGATCACCTACCACAAGCTTGCAGATGCTATCAATGAGGAGGACCTTAATATAACAGATACTTTTGTTGATATTGTTGGCCTTGAAATGGACACTGATTACATTTTCAAGATAAAGGCCTACACTAGTCGTGGTGCTGGTCCCTGGAGTAATAGACTTCACTTTCGTACCTTTGGCCGCAGTGAGTGTCAGAATGACAGCACATTGTTCCATCATGCTTCATATTGTGTAGTGAATTTTGGCTTATTTCAGCCACAGTGCTACTAATGCACTATGCTGTGTACAGCCTTTCCACACAAATTTAGAGGGTTAGTGGGTCATGTAGGCACATTAAAGCAAAATAAAAAAAAAAACAACAAAAAATCATGAATGATACACAACCCTGTTGTATTTGAAAACATGTACATGTATTATAGCATATACAAGTGCAAGAGAAATATATTTTAAAAAGCATGGAACCAGTTCCTTATAAAGTTGTTTCATTTGACCAATAAGCAGTAATTGTCCAACAGTCTTTTAGTGTTGTGTGCAATATTTTCCTGTACCTTCAAACATGGTGCTCAGTTGCAGAGGGCCTAAAGGATTGATATAAAAAAAGATTAAATAAAATTTGTGCCAGATATGTCTTTTATATAAACTAGTGACTTCAGCATAGACATTAATTTAGTGCTCCTTTTGATACTTCAGTGCCACCTCCACCACAGAATGTCAAAGTACGACGCACATCTAGTACCTCCATTGAGGTAACTTGGGATGAGCCCAACTTTCCTGTTGCTGGGTACAAGATCTACTATAACATGTTTGCAACACCAGCCATGTATGTTTGGCAGCAAATGGAAACTGGTCCATACACCGTAGCTGACATTGGTGGTCTAGAGCCACATACTGTTTATGCTGTTAGGGTGCAAGCAAAGTCAGTGGATGGTAGATTTGGCAATCTCTCAGAAACTGTCACCACCGATGTAAAAGAAGTCCGTAAGTTTCAGAAAAGCTTTTTTCTCTCTCTCTCTCTCTCCTGTGCCTCCAGCTGTTCTTTCTTTGAGTCATTTTTCTTATTCACTCACTCTGCATGATTCACAATTTGCTTTCACTCATTTTTAATTTTCATGCTCTGTACCTTATTTTCTAATGCTTGGGGTCTCTGAATGAATTTTTATTAATACTTGTTTCAATTGGTATAAATTGTCAACTGTGTTATGAAAATGACAATTCCATTAACATTTATTGTTGATGTAACCACGTTTGTACTGCCATCACTTAAAATCAGAGGTGAGAATTTTGAGTACCCTAATTCCGTATAAGATCATCTGAAAGTTCATTTGACTTTTGGATTTATTGCTGATACTTTAGCATGTCAGATTTTTTTTTTTTTTTAATCTGCAGAACGGGACAATGTGGTGCAGAACTTTCATGTCACTCAGCGCCTAACTAATTTGGTCAGACTTTCCTGGTCTCCTTCTGAGAAACCTGGAGTCAACATATATTTGGTATGTTCAGATGCATATTTGCACATGCATGTATATGTTTGTTTGCAGGGCCAGCTGCTTTGAAATGACATTACACATCTTTAGGTGCTAGCTTGGTATAAAACACTAATTCTTGCTCTTCTTTTGCATACCTGCGACCACATATGAGCGAGAAGAAGAATGTGTTTTTATTGCATTTTGTAATGTTTTGGATCTTCTTAAGTACTTAGTGTTTAAAGCTGTTGATTTTTAAACAAAAATAGTGACCTTTTAAAATGCACAAACTAGAGCTCTTTCTGTGATCATTCTGATCTGCTGTTATAACACATTGTCTACAGCTGTTGTCTGTAGTCAACATGCGATAATTAATCCTCTGCCTGTTGATGTAGCCTTGGTTTCTGTGTGCAGCTGAAGTATAGTGGTGTCAAGACATACCGGGAAAATGGGCAGGTCAAACAGATCAATCAAGATCCACAAGAAGTTCGCATCCCAGGGCAAATGACTTCGTGGACTGTTAAAAATCTTCAGCCTAAGATGAAATTTGAGTTTAACATTAGTGTCATCTTTCAGGATGGAGAGACTGGACCTGATGTGCACATAACTACAGAGACATTAATAAATGGTAGGCACTGCACCTGATGGAGGTCTGAAAGAGCTGTCTTCTTAGCTACTTTATACACTATCATTATTCAAAAGAAGTTGTGTGAATAATGTTGGCTTTTTTATAAAAGAGAACATTTCCAGAAGAGTTAAGAGTGATAGGTACACATTTCTATGGTAAGCATCTTGTGCTTTTGTTTGTTGTGCATACACCTAAATCTGTGCTTTTAGAAGGCATCATGACCACTGTAAAGAGAGGAATTTTAAATGTGTCTTATCATTAAACGGGTAGCACATTTACTTATTGAGTCAGAAAGATTGTTTACTAACATTCTTTTTCAGCACCACCTTATGTTGAAGCACCTGTGGTTAGTGCAGTGGAAGGTGGGACCATTGTCTTAAAACTAGAGCGTGCCTCAGAGAAGAACGGTCCCATCAGCCACTACCATATTGTGGTGGTTCCTCTCAAATCTGGCAGTGTCAACAAGATGCCTTCAGACTTTACAATGGATGATGTATGTGCTTTATAAAACACTTCTGATGTTTTGTGGTTAGTCATGGTTTGACTATACTGTCATTTTAGTCACCATAGCACTCAGTAAAGTTACTCTCCTGTTTCGATAGTAGTCCTTTTTTTTATTTTTTATTGTATTGTAAGGCTGGGTAAATATTGATGCTGCCATTTAACTCTCTTCTTCAAAAAATTTCTCAGATTTGCAGTGTTGCCATAAGTACACATAGCAAATGAACTGTTTGCCTGTGCAGCTGATTTATGATAATATGGGCATGGATAAGCCAGCATCACGACCTTACATTGCTGCACGATTTGAGGCACAGGCTCTTCCACCACAGTTCTACCTTGGCAATGGACAAGAGTATGGTGCCTTTGTCAACCGCCCCTTAGACAAAGATGACAAGTATCGTGTCTTTCTGCGTGCCTACTCTGTTGACCCAGTTAGTGTTTCATTTGTTGCTACCATGTTAGCCTGTTGAAACTTTGTGTTGAATTTTAATATAAAGGCTTAAGGGTGTGTTGGTTTGGATCGGTCTCTGTGCTGGAATATTTGGTCAGTATGTCTTGCAAGATCATGAATGAACCAGATGGGATAGTCTCTGTGTTTGAGCATAAGGTATGGGTGGAGATGAAATATAACTGATACCACAGTCTGTGTATTTATCAGGACCAACTTTCTATAGGCCTGTGAGGTAGCCTGGTGCTTAAAATCCATCTTTGCTTTGTCTGTTTTTGCAGAGACTTTACAAATCCAGTGACTACTCAGATGAAATAGACATTTCGGGTGTTTCTGGAAGCAGTAATGTTCGTACGACATCAACTGCTGGTTCAAATGGGAGTGGCAAGGTTTCTACTCTACCTCGAGGTCAAGAAGTGCAGGATTTTGATGAAAAAGATATGCTTTTGACTATTGTGGCTCCTACATGTAGTGGTGCAGTTCTCATCATTTGCATCTGTGCTGCTATTACTTATTTGATGATGCGCCGTAAGAATAAATCTAAGTCTGTTATGATGGAGCCAGAAGCAAAGGCCCTGATGGTGGATGTACCCCCTTACCTTGTTGACCCTGTTGAGATGCGACGCCAGCATTACCAAACACCAGGTCTGTGACAGTTTTTGCAGTACACAAGCTTGAATGGCTTTTCCTTTCCCCTCTATCATTTTTATGAAAATAGGTGAGAGATAATATGGTAATAATTGCCCGAAACAGGAATAGATTCCTTTTTCGCACCAGTTTTCTGTTATGCGTTCTGTCATGTGTTTGTGCAGCTATGATCAGCCATCCACCCATCCCAATTGAACGCCTTGGAGAACATATAGAGATGTTAAAGGCTGCTGACAATCTCAAGTTCTCCCAAGAATACGAGTCCATTGAGCCTGGGCAGCAGTTCACCTGGGACAATTCCAACTTAGAGGTCAACAAACCCAAGAACCGCTATGCCAATGTTATTGCTTATGACCACTCTCGTGTTATTCTTCAACCAATTGATGGCGTACCAGGCAGTGATTATATCAATGCAAATTACATGGATGGTTACCGCAAACAAAATGCATACATTGCTACTCAGGTAGGATGTATTTTGTAATGGATTCTTTAGGATTTGACATGTAGTGACATATACAATAAAGAATTATTTTTTCAGTGTCTTGTAGGACCTCATAATGAAGTTATACTTTCCATAACTCTTATAATGGTTGAGAGCAAAAACAACAAAACAGCTTGTTCCTAATGTGCTGTTCCTCCCCCATTAAGATCTTGATGTATCTTCTTTTAGTTTAGAAGTTCAGTAATTTTGATCAGTCTGCCTTTTAAAATGATGGATTTACTGTTTTCGCATTTTATAAATATGTGAAATTAAGTATATTAATGATTGGCTTAAAGGAGAAGATGATCAACATATAATTTGAATCAGGGTCAAACATTTATGAAAGAGTGTTCGGATAGGACACCAGAACTTATTCAGGTGTTGCATTACTTGTTCTATAGAAACCATTGAAGATGTTAAAAGAACTTAATCATGCATGCCAACTGACTGACAGAAGGTAATTATTGCATGAAAGTTAACCATCTCTGATGTATCAAGGTTAAATATATTTTGCCTCCCTTGATTAGTGTGGATAAGACAGTTGTCCGAGGCCAGGTGCAGGCTAAGAAGACGTTACCGATTGCAGTTAGCACTTTTTTTCAGGGACCTTTACCTGAAACATTTGGAGATTTCTGGCGCATGGTGTGGGAACAACGATCAGCAACAGTGGTTATGATGACCAAGCTAGAGGAGCGTTCTCGAGTATGTAATCTATTGCTTAGCATGGTGAAAGCATATCCTTAATGCTAACACTATCCTTACAAAAACCATTTACAGTGAAGTGGTACACACACTGTGTTTGAGGCTTAGTTGAGCTGTAACAACTTACAATGTAACAACAATGTACCCATCTGTTAAAGTGTGTGTGTGTGTGTGCATGTGTATACGGCAGGTATATGCATATATGTGTGTAGAAAATGTGCATGTATGTGAGCATTGTGTGTGTGTGTGGTCGTTTGTGAGCATTGTGTGTGTATATTTGAGAGTAATGAGTTGTTGATTTGTTATGATCTGTGACAATGATGGTAATGAGTTTTTTAGTTTGTGAGCCTTCCTTTCAGAGCATAAAAACCTGCTCCACAAAAGAATTTGTCTGTGTATTATTGACATAATAAAAGTTTTCTGTGAGTGGCAGCAACCAGAATTTCTCCTTTTTTTGTAAATATTGGGGTGGGATTTTATCAGATTCCTAGCAATAAGAGAGTTTTGTTAACATCACTAATACTTAGTTCTTTGTAACTTTTCATTTTTTTTCCTCCCTGCTCAGCAAAAACAGCCACTTTTCATGCTTTTGTCTTAGTTTCAAAACCATACTCAGCAGTAACTGAGTTAGATAAACATGATTTATATCATTTACAAAGAGCATTCTTTATTTTAAAAAATATTAAACATTTCATTAAATATAAGATACAGATCTTTGAGAGTATTGAATAAGCCCATAAGACAACATTAAACTATTAGCTGCACACGCATTGAACCAGCTTGTACTTTGGTAAGAGATTTGCTTAAATCTTAACTAGTCATTGACAGAAGTATCATTTATAATTTGCAGTGTGCCCATTTTGGCTGGTGTCGTACTTTACCATCACAACTTAATGCTGTTTGTTTTCTCCATATGGCAGACATACAAGAATATATAATGCAGTCATATGACAGCAGGAAAAGAATACGAAATTAAACTTTTAGTCTTCTTGAGTTATCATCTTGGAAAAAGCATTGCAAATGCTGAGATGCCTAGTTTTATGAGCAGATCAAGTGTGACCAGTACTGGCCATCACGTGGGGCAGAGACCTATGGCCTGATGCATGTGCAGCTTGTGGAGGTGACAGAATTGGCAACATACACTATTCGCACCTTTCATCTGTCCCGGGTGAGTAATAAATTGCCCATATACACATTCCACATACCTGTCATAAGGAGTTCATTTAGTATTAGTAAGTACAACTTGCTACAGAATTGCTCACTTTTCTTGGACAAAGGGAAGGGATGTTTTGAGATTTTTTTTTTTGTCAGCAATTGTCATGGTATTCATATTTGACTTTTCTTTCCCATACATTTCTGTTGTTCCCACTTTGTTATTCACTTTGTATTTCTGATGTTCTTGGGTACACTGCCTTGCCTTAGTAGTATTTTCTCAGATATATTTTTTTTTTAAAAAAAGGTAAAGGTCATCTATTAACATTTTTTATTTTTTGGTCACTGGGAAGACCACATTTTTTTGGAGACCAGCCTTTAGTTAGGGCTGTCCCCATCCTCACTCCTTGACTGCTTTACCTTACCCAACTCTTTATTGAGTCAGGTACTTGACAGCTGGGCCAACTAGGGGAAATTCACTATGCCATATGGATATCAAACTAGCATGCCTGCAGGTTCAGACATCAGTGCTTTAACAATGTCCCAGCTGAGCTGTTCGAGCAGGACAGAGAAGAAATAATAAAGGTCTTTGCTGGCTATCAAGGGAACTACTGTATATATCAAGCTCGTGATAAGACTCGCCAGCTGTGCCAAAGAATGTGAGAACACAACGGTTGGCCCAAAGAAGTCGACTGTCGTCAGACCAGACATGAGAACAGTTGAACAGATCTTCACTTGAGACCAAGCACCTGAGATGGTTTGTGTATGTAGCATGGTCACCACCCTCAGGACACCAGGAACTCACTTTTTGCAATTGTCAAGCAGCACAAACTGGTGTGGTTCAACCGCATGAACCCAAGACCATTTCCAGGTTGTTGACCATTGTCAATTCTGAACTGGACAGAGGAAAAAACTGGCTTGCAAAGATAAAGGAGTGGACTGGTGAATTTTTTTAATTAACATTCATACAAGAAGAATGTCAGACATGCTGGTTCCATAAAAGACTAGCTCGACCACCACTTAAGACAGCTTCATCTATCAAGTAGTTCCACTGGTAGAACAGCATAACCATTCCTCCAGATTAATGATGATGCTGTGATCACGAGGCTATCTGCTTCCCCTTACAAATAAAAAAAAATAAGAGTGAATGAACAAATAACTTTATTATTGCAGAATTTCTTTTATGGGAAGGTCGTAAACTATGTTGGAGCTTCTTTTTTTAATTATTAGGTTGCCTATTATATGTGCCAGTTGTCTTTAAAAGAACAATTAACAACAAATTTTGTTTAAGATTTTCATGCTACTGACATCCTTATCATGGCTTTCACATCACTGGCATTGATACCATTTTATAGATGATACTTCATGAGAGCAAGGAACAGAAGAATTTTTAAATATGACACTCTTTTTTGTCTAAGAAAAACATTGTAATTAATAATAATAGGAGTATAACATTGTATTGTGTGCCTCGTGCCATTCTGTTTATGGGGAGTTTTGGAGGAAATCAACTATGTCATCAGAAGTGACTACTTTGTTGTTTAGTATGGATGCCCAGAAAAGCGAGAAGTCCGACAGTTTCAATTTACTGCCTGGCCAGATCATGGAGTGCCAGATCATCCCACGCCACTTCTTATGTTCATGCGAAGGGTTAAGGTCAGCAATCCACCCGACACTGGTTCAATGATTGTCCACTGCAGGTTAGTGTGCCAAAAAATAAACTCAGATCTTTGTTATCCATCATTGCCTACTACAGGTTAGTAGACTGAAGGTGAATAAATATGCCAAATAATGGCCACAGATATTTCTTACCTATGTAGGGGGTCTTCTTCCATACTAGTGGAAAATTGTTCCAAGCTATTTAATAAAGTATTTAAATGTCATACCAAAACACATCAAGCCTGCTTGCTTTAAAAAAGGATAAAGATAATACAGGATGTAGTTGTACATAACAGCTTTTTGAAAAGAAACAACTCATGAACTTTTTCCAAGACTAAATTGTAAATGTTGTTATTAATTTTAGGCTGGATATTTGAATTGTCACATCAGGGGAAACAGAAAAGAAAGGGCAGAAAAAGAAAATGAAGATGTCTTGGGATCAGCTTTATGAAAAGGAAGTGAAGAGAAAGGAAGCTGAGGGTGTGACTAGAATCTTGTCAGAATTCAGCCAACAGTGTTTGAAAATAAGGATCTGTTATATCACTTTTGAAAAAGGATGTGTTGAAGAATAGGAATAAATGCAGAAACAAAGGGATTGTTAACTTTGTGTAAAGTGTTACGGTTTACCCTGGTTGCAGTGCTGGTGTTGGGCGCACAGGTGCTTTCATTGTCATTGATGCCATGTTAGAGCGTATCAAGCATGAAAAAACCGTAGATATCTATGGCCATGTAACATGTCTTCGGGCACAACGCAACTACATGGTACAGACAGAAGATCAGTACATCTTCATCCATGATGCTTTGCTGGAAGCAGTGCAATGTGGTAACACTGAGGTCCCTGCCCGCAATCTGGCAGCTCACATTCAAAAACTTACTCAGCCTGAACCTGGAGAAACAGTGACAGGCATGGAGCTTGAATTCAAGGTAAGGCTAAAGCCATTTTAGGGTCAGTGGTCACTTTAAAATATTGCTTATCACAATGTTCAAACTTTGTTGCAACTATTTTTATTTTCAAAATCATTGGTAGCGATGTTGGATCCTGTGTAGAATTCAGTTCAGAATATGTGGCACATATTGTGTATCTTGTGTGACTTGGAAAAATTAAAGGCAACCTGTAGCAAATTCATTTCTTGAATAGCTTTCGCTGAAATAGGAAAAACGAAAGTGGACAAATAGTAACAATTATATAGAACAAATAAGGCACAAGTAAATAGGTGTGTATGGAGAGGAATCTAGGTTGGGTTTCATCAAAATAAGTCTTGAACTGTGGGTTTCAAATGCAGGTTGACAGCTAAGTTTAGTCTGAATAGTTGACTTTCGCTTGAGACTGGTCAAGGACAGTAGCTGTTTGGGTATTCCTTTCATGGCAAAATGTGTCATTTAATGTTCTTTGGCAATAGTTTTCCTACTGTATCAACCATTATACTTATAATCAGTTACAGTTGTATTTTTATTGTTCTGTTTATTGTTCTGTTGGTCAGTCGTGTTTGTTTGCATACCATGTAGGCAATGTATTGCGATGTATGTATGAGCAGACTCAATCACGGTCATTTGCATCAATTGACACAGTCCTGGTTGTAATGCTTAGTTTATGTTATTATTTTATAAAAGAATGTGAAAAAACAGAATTTAGTGACTTTAAATTGACCTGGTATTTATCTATTTTCATCATCACATTGCATATTTTTAATACCATTATCACTTATGAAACATTCTCACTTTTGTAACCATTGTGGCTTCAGCGCCTGGCCAATGTAAAGGCTAGCCCTAATAGGTTCATCAGTGCCAACCTGCCTGTAAACAAGTTTAAGAACCGACTTGTGAATATTCTGCCCTGTGAGTACATGCTCTTACAAATGTTCTCACTTTATTTCTGTATAGACTAAAGACTTCATCTTATTGATATAGGCGTGAGGATGGATCTTTCAGTGAAATATGCACATTCTGTTGTGAAATTATATAGCAGTCTCCAGAAAAGTGGTGTTTATAGAGGAAAATTATAGTTTCCCTTTTATTTTTGTGCTTTATTGATGACCATTTTCCCTTTTATTTTCATACTTTATTACCTTATGTGGGACTGTTTTTGCAGTTACTGCTGTAAAATTAATCACAGTAGATTTTTTACAACTGTTTTCTTCATGTTCACCAGATGAGTCAACAAGAGTGTGTCTACAACCTATACGAGGTGTTGATGGTTCTGACTACATCAATGCCAGCTTTATAGATGTAAGATTTGTCTACATGACTGATTATTTTCTAAATATACATTTTGTTATTGCACTGCTAATTTTTATTCTTTTTACAACTTTATTGCCAGTGTACGTAAGACATACATAAGATAAGACTTTATTTATCCCAGAGGGCAATAGCGCTTTCTCGGGTTACTAAAAATAGATTGTGACGTCACACAGCAGAGCATCATGGGATTGCTTTGCGGACAAACGCTGCACGTTGTTCTGTGTATTCTACGCTACGGCGACTGACAAGAAGCAACATTTTTGCTATTAATGTCTGAAACAGTGCTGAAAACAGGAGGAATCAAGCACTGCTGTTGGGGTTTATGTAAATCGGACTCCAGATATCCAGAGCGATTACCGGAGGGGACGTTTTTTATTTCTTTTCCAAAGCCTGGTAAGACCAGTGACAAAATGACCCAGTGGGAAAGAGAACAGGCCAAGTTAAAGACTGAGAAAGCAAAGCGCTGGCAGTTTTTATGTGGGCGATCTGATTTCCAAAATGTGGAGAAAATAACCAGGAACACATATGTCTGCTCTCTGAGAACGAAGAACCAATATTAGCAACGCTTACAGACGAGGAAACACAAAAGCGACAGGGAGGTAAAAAGAAGGCTCCAGCGCAACGTGGCGACCAAACTGCACATTATCAACGTGAACTTGGGAGAAAAAGGCTTCGCAAAGAAAACTCATCATTTCCAGAATCCACAGAACAAAGTGACAACACAACATTTGAAGACGCAGGCGAAGCCGTGGCTGAGAGTGCATCTGCTGAATGTAAGTCGGCTAGCCCAAACCACAAAGCTACACAAACATCTTATGATCAGTACATGCTTGGAGCTAAAATCGAAACTATAATCATGAGAAACGCTGCTGCAGTGAAAAATGATCGAAGTGAACCTGAAGTTACCAACAGGATGGACCCAAGCTTTGTTTTTAAAGACAGGAAGAATACAAAGTTTATAGTTGGACTATTTCCCGAGCAGTTTGACGTTATGTACACATTTCTTGGTCCAGCAAAATACAACCTTCAATACTGGGACTCCAAGGGAAATACCAGAGAACGGAACAAATGAGAAGAAAACTGGTCCATCTAGGCGTTTTACCCCAAAAGAGGAACTTTTCATTACACTTCTGAGACTGCGAAGAGGACTTTCACTGAAAATGATTGCCTACATGTTTGACACATCTAAATCGTTAGTAAGCAAAATTTTTATCGCATGGATTCAGTTTATGTTCCTACACTTCAAGTCTATGAATGTCCCTATGTTCCCAACAAAAGATATAGTTAAAACATCTTTGCAAAGAGTGTTTAGACAGTTTAAAAATGTCAGATGCTCTGTAGACTGCACAGAATTCTTTTGTCAGACACCCAGGGATTATGGGCAGCAAGGCAATGTGCATTCCTCTTACAAGCACCACACAACAATGAAAGGACTGATTGCAGTACCCCCTAAAGGTGCTGCATGTTTTGTCTCAGATCTGTATGAGGGAAGTGTTAGTGATGTTGATAAACTTGAGAAATATGGCATTCTACAACACATTGAACCAGGAGATGTTTTGCTCGTGGACAAAGGGTTTAAAGTGCAGGATTTGCTTTGTCAGAATCCACGTCACTGCTGACGCTGTTATATTCGTGTCCAAAGTGAGCAATGGGTTTAATCAAATAGTGGTAAGCAGAGCCATTATTAAACATCTCCGGGATGTCCACAGACGGAAATGTTGTCCAGCCGTTGTCGTTTGGTTACTGATCCCGCTCCTTTTCAGCTCATACCATTTACCCTTGTCTACCCCTGGATTAACTTTTATACCCAATGCAATACACGCACGAACTTTTTCAATTGCCTCTCGTAAAGTCACATTCTTACTCTGACCGTGGCATTTGAGCCATCGTTTCAGTTCTGTTAGCCGGTATTCAGAGGGATCACCGACAAGGAAGGCGAAAGGTACGTCTTTCTCCGTTAAAACCACCGCCTCCATTTGCATTTCTCCAATTTGAAACTGTATTTTTACACGCTCACGTTTTGTTTTTTTGGAACAACAAACTGCACAGCAACGCACTCGCTGCAAACGCTAGTGTAGTACATGCGGGGAATGTATTTGTCTGCATGGCATTCCCAGAAGCCCTTGTGCGGCTTAATCGTGACGTCATCTGTGGAAAGCGCCATTAGAGGCAGCTCTATATGGAAGCACAACAACAATAAATGGTAAAGTGGGCTTAGAGAAATTGTGAGCAGCTCATAGTCACAAGTATACATCTTTTCTCAAAGAATCACCGTATTACTACACTTTTGTTGACATAGAAACACATGCCTCCACCATATGCTTTACCAATAATTGTCGCAGATCTGTCTGGTCTAAATGGGCCATAGAAGCTGGTAATGTATAGATCAGCATCATTTTAAGGTTTAGTAAATGGCACCAAACAAATATCACTGTGTAATCAGAAGTTGCATACCCACACTTAGTAATAATAATAAATGCAAAATTAGTAAAGCGCATACTCACACTCCTAAGGAGTATGCTCTTAGTGCTTAAGAACAAAACGAAACATGGACAGCCTACAAGGGACAGGAAAACAAACAAATAACACATGAACTATAAAAGAATAAACAACCATACTAAGCAAAGAACAAAGTCAAATACAGAAAACACCAAGAGGAACCAAATAACAAAAACAAGAGCTTCAAACTCATCAGTCTTATTCATAGATTTCCTTTCATGTTTTTTTTCAAAGTGGATTAATTCACTGTTAAAAGACTCAGTTATACAGTTGTTCACAAGTTTAAAATATTGAAACCTTTTTAGTTGTTGTTTCATTCGACATTAATGGTGCTACAGTTTGTTTCAGCAGTTTCTTTTTCCACAAACTGATATGTTCACAGCAGTTTTGTGTGAATAGGCTGCCCAGAAGTGTTTTAAAGCTAATGTGACAGTTGCTGAGTTAATCAGAATATTCATGCATAAAGGCTTAACACATGTTTAGTAGAATTCTAGTACTGCATTCCTTTTCTTGTTTCATTTCCAGGGTTATAGATACAAGAAGGCATATGTAGCTACACAGGGACCATTAGCTGAAACAACAGAAGATTTTTGGCGCATGTTGTGGGAGCACAACTCCACCATCATTGTCATGCTTACCAAGCTTCGCGAAATGGGGAGAGTGAGTAGTCCACGTCACCACTCTTTGTACACAGAGACAGCTTGTCTCTTGTCATTACTGCTTGGTAAAGCAAATTAAAAAGTATTAAATATATTTGTGCATTAATAAATGTGTGCACTTTCATAGCTAAATAGGCAAGGACAGTACAAATTTCTATTTGACATAGCATAAATGAGTACGTTTCTCTAAGGCAGGCAGCTTTATTAATGAAGCATGTGATCCATCATTTTCTCTCTCTCTCTCTCTCTCTCTCTCAAAAGTTACACATAACTGATACGCATGTGTGTGTAGGAGAAGTGTCACCAGTACTGGCCAAGTGAGCGATCAGCACGTTACCAGTACTTTGTTGTGGACCCTATGACTGAGTACAATATGCCCCAATATATACTGCGTGAGTTCAAGGTTACAGATGCCAGGGTGAGTGTCTCAACACAGTTTGCCTTTTTCAGGGAAAACAGCTGCTTCTTCCTGGACTGTTGTAGTTGTGATATCTGTTCTTTCACCACCACCCCCTCCCCCTGGTATTTGGGTTTGGAGCCTTTTACTGATAAATCTAAAATTAGTTTCTTGAGATGACTTAAAGAGACTCAAAAGATTTGGCAATGCTATGAGAAGGGACACAGCTAGCAGTACATGAGGGGATGTCCACTTCTGCTGATGGGATCAGAATGTGTCCTGATAGGTCTTTCCTGAAAAATAGGGTGTTTTAAATGGCACAGTTTGAGTTTTCAAAACCATCTCTAAGTAATTACAAACAAGACTAGCATAATTTAAACTCATTTAGAAAGAGCAGTTGTGAAACTGATATATTGCTACGATCCATGTATTAAAAAAAAAAACCAAAAAAATCTATAAATAAAAAAAAAAACGGTGTAGATCTAAATGAACATTCTCCAAATTGTGCCATTGCAGCAGCATTAACATAAAAATAAAATAAAGAGCAATGAACAATCCTATCAAACTATGCCATTGTGGCAGTGTTAGCGCAATTTTTTTTTTTTTTTTGCAGGATGGCCAGTCTCGCACTATTCGTCAGTTCCAGTTCACAGATTGGCCTGAACAGGGTGTGCCAAAGTCTGGTGAAGGCTTTATCGACTTCATTGGTCAGGTTCACAAGACCAAAGAACAATTTGGCCAGGAGGGGCCAATTACTGTGCACTGCAGGTAATGCAGTTGATAATGCTTGTCTCTTCTTTCAGAATCCATTTTTAGCATCAAAGGAAAATGTCAGCATTTGCTTTTTTTTTTGGTAGTATGTTTTTGGAGAGTGTGTGTGCACATACATGTAGGAGCATGCATATTCACAGTCCTTGTTCTGTAACACTTCTTGAAAATCTTCAGACCATTTTGACACTACAGTTTAGCCCTATAGACATAAAAAAACATATGATAGCTTTTATTTTTCTGCAGCCATCCATACATTATTTTTTTTAATCCATCACTCAGAAGTGTTTTAATTTGTTCTGACAGAAATGGTAAAAACATCATTGTTTTCAGATTTTGCATATGTTCTGTATTACCTCTCTTCAGGAAACTCATTGTGTTTTAGCAAAAGCATTAAAGACCTCCCTGAATGGTTTACATTTTTTACAGACAGGGCTTCTGCTTACGCAAAAAATTGCGTCCAGTACGCATTAAAAGTTTGTAGGACCCCTTCCATTTTCGTCAATGGAGTCCCATTCAAATTTGGGCGAAGAACAGGGACCCCATAAAAATCTGAAGAAGGGGTCCCTGGGACCCCAAAGAATTTACCCTTAGCAGAAGCCCTGACAGATATCAGTAGATATAAGCAGTACAAACCTAACCTGTAAATTGCAGCTTCCAAAATTGATCTATTATCTGCTTGCAAAGTATGTGGTTCGCACCTGCGATCAACAAGCTCTGGTAACGATGTACTATGTCACTCTAGTGCTCCATTCGCAAAGTTGCCAGCAGTCCAACACCAAACAGAGAGAGAATGAGTGACATTTCGGGTTATTCGGACGTTGAAAGTATGCATTTCTTGTGCTAAAGGAGCAGTTTTTCAGAACCACAAGAAATGCAGACTGTCTGGGTCCGAATAATCCGAACTGTCGCTCATTCTCTCTCTCTGATTAATGTTGACTACAGGCAATGTTGTGAATAGTGTACCAATGTGACCTTTGCAGGTGAAAATAGCAGATAATTAACAGATGGGTTTTGGAGGCTGAAATTTACATGTTAGGTTTATATCACCTATATCTACCAATATCTGAAAAAAATGCAAACCGTCCAGGTTGGTCTTTAATAAGAGACAAAATAGATAAGTCTCTATTCATGACTGAGTGTGTTGTGCTGTTGACAGTGCTGGTGTGGGGCGGACTGGGGTCTTCATCACACTTTCCATTGTCTTGGAGCGTATGCGTTATGAAGGAGTTGTGGACATGTTCCAGACTGTTAAGATGCTACGCACCCAGCGTCCAGCAATGGTCCAGACGGAGGTAAGTGTTCTCAGCCTGATGCAGCTTTTTTCACACAAGCAAAGTTAAGGCAGAAACAGTGATGAGAAACAATGTTTTAATAGAGAAAGGCAGTTTATTTTTACTAATGATTGGCTCTACTCTCTTTGGTGCAGGATCAGTTCCAGTTCTGTTACCGTGCTGCTTTGGAGTACCTGGGCTCCTTTGATCACTATGCAAACTGAGACAGCAGTGCTGTGAATGCTGGTGTCTGCCAGTTCTTGGGCTTCACCAGAGGATTCGAGCCCATCATCAGACACTGGAATCTTTCTTCACATGGTGATCAAGAGTGTGAACAAAATGGAAATGTGTTGATCTCCTCTCCACTCAGGTTATGAACAACAGCCTACAGACTGTGGAGAAACTAGAGCCACAGATGGCAGCAGAAGAATGAGGACTGTTTAGGGAGAGATAATGTGTGTGACTGTTGAGAATGGCTTGCCCTTGGTACAAAGCTGCAGACAGCCAGGAGGCTGCAAGTTGGGTGGGTTGGGGAGGGAGGGATCTAGACAGGTTGCTGTCTGCATAAACCAGAGTGCACGATGGCTTCCATTGAAACCTGGTGGTGCTGCCAAGGTCTGATGAGTGCTTTTGCCCACCAGAGTACATTGACTCCACTTTTGAGGAGACTCATCTTACACCATCTTCATTGACGGCATCCCCATCTGGATTTGGGCCGTTGCTCAGGAGCCTACAGTGGTCACATCTGACTTTGTTGTCTGTGTTGTCCAGTTTTACTTTGGTGCTTTATGCTGCTACACCATCTCCATACATGCAGTGACTATCACTTTCACCACATACTAGGCACACTCCATGTGCAGTGTGTTGAGGTACTTCAGCACAGATTCTTGGAGGATTTGGGTTTGTGTACGCAAGATGAGAAGAAAATTGTGCAGAAATTGGCATGTTCCAATTTATGTTTAATGTAAGAACAACTGGGAAAGCAGTTACTATAGTTACCAATATGAGTTCTGTTTCTGTCAGTGACAGCACTAGCACAACCCACCAATCCAGGAAATAGTGATGGTCTTGTAGAATATAGTTCAGCTACATGTAGACTATGACTTTGACAGGAGTCTGTATATATATATATCCCTAACTGTACAAAAATGAAACAGAATACAAGTCAAGATAAACATTTCCTCATTTATGTGCTTTTATCTTTCAAACTGTACAGCATTTTCAGTGTTGTGGCTCTAAGTGATGAATGTTATGTCTAGCTGAATTCTGTCCCATACCTTATGTTCAGATCAGTTGGTGCAGGCTTTTAAAGAATACATTCACAAAATAGAACAAGTTGCAGCAGTGGTGTATTAAGGTGAAAGTACTACACCTTGCTGGTGTACTTGCTACACCATGCTGGTGTACTAAAGTGGTTGTGCTACAAATTCACTGCCTTCTTCCCCCATCCTCATTGCCATAACATACCAAGTCTTAGGAGGGAGGTGATGTTGTTAGCTGCCCCTTGCCAGCATGCCTTTCAGATGTACCACCATCCTTTTCCTTAAAATTCTTGTTCCACCCTGTCCTGCATTCAGCATATGGACCAGCAACACATTACAATTGCTAGAGACTACAGTTACTGGGGGCAGCATGGCTGGTGGAGTCAGACTAGGGATAGCCTCTATATTATCAGCAGGCATTGTCAGCATAAGCCTGGCTTGTCCGACATACCACTTACAGCAGTCTTCAACTCCAAAATGTACCCACTAGAGTATGTATTTGAGCAGAAACATGCACATATACACTGAGCTACTGCTCCAGTAAGAGGAAATAACTTCATTATGTTGGTGTGAATGGGGGAAATGAAGGCTATGCATATTTAAATTACATCATTTTATTGTATAGTTTAGTAGTTTGAAGACTGTATGCGGGTCATGTCGCACTATCATCGGAACTGGTTTCCTAGAGGACAACTTTTTTTTTTTTTTTCTAGAAATAAAACTGTAATCATGTTTGTAGACCATTTTTATTTTCATGTTTTTTAAAATCATATTGTCAAGCAGATTACATCACTTACATTTTATTCTCCATTGTAGTCGGATGTTGGTGCCAGTGTACACAGGATGTTTTGTATGTCAACTATGTTAACAGTGGGGTCATTACAAGAGAGTATTGTTAAGTGACCAGCAGCAAGCAGCCAAGCCCACTATGAAAAGACATAGATGGCAAATATGAGATGAAAGAGACCATGTCTTCTCACGGTGGAATGTTGCAACAAGTATTTTGTGGTCATCAGCTATTGCTGGGCATGTTCCTAGCTCATATGGCCATATGTATATGAACACCTGTAATAGTCAAGGAATGAGTTGTGACTGACAGTGTGCATGTCTCATGTCAAGTTGACAGTATTAGATCTGAGACCGATCCTTGATCAAGAAGACTAGTATAAGTGTAATTTGTAGGTTAGTCTATCTACAAGTATAAGAAGATTGGATGGTGTGTATCTGTGAACACACATGACAAGTTGGGTCACCTAGTTCCTTACTTTGCCACCTTTCAGATTCCTGTAGTTTATCATTGTTTGAAGTGACTGCAGTGGCCACCATGTCTTCACAGTGTTTTGAACATGCCCTTGCCACTCTGCCGTCTTTGTCTTCTGGCAACATCATTCTTGTGCAGCAGTTTCTGGAACCTGCAAGCATGAGATGGTGATTTTTCTAATTAAAGGTCTGCTTTGCCTGCTGAAAATTGTGGGCTTGTTTGCAACGGACTGGAAATAACTGGAAACACATTTGGTAGGTTTTTTTTTTTTCAAGTAGTGTTTGCTGCAAGACTACCGGCATGCAGCAGGGCAGCCTTTTTTTACTGGCAGATTACTTGCTCATCTTGTGAATGCAGACCCAGAAGCAAGGAGAGTTTAGGAGGCTGTAAGCAGCACATTACCTCACAACTCAGTTCTTGTTCTTCAAAGCAGCCACATGCCCTGCTAAAGTCAAGGAAGGGGTCTGCAGATGTGACATCTGTGTGAAATCTATTTTCTGGCCTCTACCTTTCTTTCCACTCTCTGTAGTCCTAGACCAGTATTCCCTACTGGGAAGAAATTGCATCATTCCTAGTTCACTTTCAGCATAGATGTGCTTATTTTGTAAACACAAGACACAGTTTGTGTATTTGCAGATAGTATGGCCAAGCTAGAAGTAATTTGTAGACTGATAATCAAACCTCGACTTTTGTTGTCATGTTTTTGGCAGGAAGTTGGCATCTGCATGTATGCTAAAAGTGAATGATGTTAAACCAATAAGGGTCAGTAATATTTTCATTTATTGTTTCTGAATTCTGTCTGCAAATTCTGACTGTACATACTGATGTAGATACCTTGCATTGATTGTTTCATCTCTCTGGCTTTGTACAACTGCATTTGTACTTTATGTGATGCTTCAGACAACAAGATCAGATCTATACCCACATTTCGTTGCATGTCATTCAGTGAATTTTTGTATACATTTTTTTTTTATTATGATATCACATCGGCAAATAAAGGATCAATGCCAAAACCTTGTAAATGTGTAGTTTGCTGTATACATGAAGTTTTAGAAACAAGCAGTTCTGTTAGGTACAAGAAGCTGAAACTTTTAGAAACAAGCAGTTCTGTTAGGTACAAGAGGCTGATCACATTCCTCCCCAGCACACATAGCTCCATTGAAGGAGGCGATGAAGACGTTGATGAAGGACCAAGGGAGAAAACCATTTTTCTGACGTTCCCACATCCTAGCGCAACACGGTTCCAGGACAAGCAAAAACGGAGAGGCAAACAGTTGCAATAAGACAAATTAATACAAAATAATAAAATATGTACATTTTAATATTTACATCATGTGATCATCTTCTGCGAAAACTTATTAACAAGCTAAGTTGCTATATGCTCATTGTAACTCTATTTTTAGAAAGTTTTATTTTAGTCTGACCATTGTTGTAAATGTTAAAATTTTTTTATTTCTTTTTATTTTTTGGTTATCTTGTAAGTTGTAGATCAATATTCTTTATTCAATCAAATATTTTTCGCTTGGAGAACGGAAGATAGCGTGAGGGAGATGGATGCCACCTTCACAAAGAGCTAACCCCCAAGACAAGTAAGGTCTCTAACACCTCACTTCGCATGTGACCCCCCCAAAAAAAATGCGACGACCGTTATGTTTTATCTGCTGTTCATCCACAGACTGTCTAGTGCCCTGTGTCCCCGAAAATAAGACTTTTTTTTTTCCCCCAGGAGAAGTTTCAGACTCATTTTTAGGATATGTCTTATTTAAAAATGTACAAAAATCTACATTAAAATCCAATCGTGTCATATTCTTCTGGAACGTCGTCATAACTTGAAACATTTATTTATATTTTAATATCATTACAATTTAGTACGTCTCGTTTTTCAACGGACGAACGAAATCCATCCGTCTGGCAGACGATCTTAACTAGGACTTATATTTGCGGCTAGGTTTATTTTGGGGTTAGGTGTTATGTTCTGGGAAACACAGTAATTTGTCTCTTTTTTTTTTTTTAAATCTTTGGTATTCACGATTTGGTTTGTATTTTTGATGCTCTGGAAAGCTTGTGTGCGTGTGTTTTTTCACTTGACAAGAGAGTAATTTTGGGTAGGATTTGCTGTAGGTTTTTGTTTTAGGCAGAATGAGTGTAACGCACGGTCAAGATCAAAGGCTGGACGCTAAGGCGGTGTCCGCACGTGTAGAACAGGTCAGTGACAGAACTTCATTGGTGAGAGTGTGTATTTCTTCTTTTCCTAATATGGAGGGAAAAAATTAATAAATAAACGGCTTCGCTCCAACGCTGCATTGTGCTCTAAACTCGTATAATACAAATAAGAACATAAATGGGCAGTGGCCGATCACTCGATACAATCCTCCCTACTTTTTTTTTTTTCCCTTTGAATTGAAGACATTTTATGTATGTGCCCATGTGTGATACCACCAAAAAGCTTAATCTCTAAGCTGTACCAACCCGACACTTGACGGAAATGTTCTGTTACTGGCCCATGCCTGAGCAGCGTAAAGTTGGAACATCAATCAGATAAGAAAGCTGAGACCCATGCACAAGATGCTGCCAACCAGCCACGGTGGTGTTACTTGTCTATAAACCAAAGGCTTCAGACGCTTTCAACTGCTCTCGGATTTGGAGTTTTGCGTGGAAGCACAGCAATTTAAATGTGTTTTGGGAGTTTGTTGATGTCATGAAATCGTGTCGTGTCCTTGAGTTTTACTGTGCCATGAAATCGTATCAAATGTCTTTGAAAGCTTTATTGATGCCATCAAATCATGTCAAATGAAATCAACAAGTCTAAAAGTTTTGCTGTCGTTTTTCCTGAATGTTCCAGAATGAAGGTGAGCAGAGTTTAGTCATTGCACAAAACTTGAAATGTTGCACTTCCACCGAATTCTACTTGGGCTTTAAGATGAGTTCGCTACAGCGAAATGGCATCAAGCACGTGGGCATCTTGGGCGACCGGGTGACACCAACCAGATTGCCTTTATCTACAGATTACCTTTACACCAGGGTGCTGTGGGGGAACACACAAAGCATAGAATAAGCGTCCGTCTCTATTCTATGACAACAGCAGATGAAGGCTGTCACTTAACAAGAACACCCTAGAAGAACTAGTTGCACAAAAAACAACTTTAAAATCACATGTTTTAAATGCAGAAATTTGTAATATAATCAAACCTTTCATGTGATTACGGTAATCAGCGACTTACCCTGCATGATCGTCTTATGATTTCTAAAATCAGCGAATTAATCTGTGTAATCATGTTTTATTTCTATACAACTAGTCAATCTTGTTCCTAGTCCAATCACTCTGGTCCAATTACTGTAATCGGCGACACTGTGCTTGTCATTCGTGTTATTGGTATGTGACTTCTATGACCAGGTGTCGCGAGATTATCGTAATATACTCGTGCCTTTTCACCTGGCGATAGTAATCATGTGTTCACCGTGACTTTGATGGACAGGTTGCATGTTGCTCGCAGCACAATCACGATGAAAAGCTACTCACACGGCGCGCACAGGTTGTTTTCGCAAGAAGAGTAGGAGAAGGGGCAGGCGCTGCAGGGGGTACCGCCTTCCTCGAAGGGTTGGCTGACACTTTCGACATTCCCCCTGTACAAACAAACATACAATCACAATATACCATAAATGCATTCAGTATGTAGTGTATTACAAATCACGTTATTCACAAAATAACTTATGCATTTGGGTAAATGTACGTTGATGGCGAGTGCGCAGATGGATGGAATGTGCACCTGAGAGAACGAACTTCCTTATGAAATCAAGTGTTTCAAGATGAGTAACATTCATAGTCAGTATCTTATAACAAGCTAAGTGATTCATCAGACTCAATAAAAAACCAAGTTGTCGGAAAGTAACAGCAGATAAAGCATGTTAGTCTACAATAACACCTTCACCGTGTGCACAAATTCAAGCCTGTAGTAACAGCTCGCGGTACGAGGCATGTGTGACTTAATATGTATGACTTAAAAGGTGTTACTTGTTATGAGGAACTCACGCGGGGCTGTAGTAGCAGGCCAAGAACCATGCGTTTGTATAGTTGATATCAGCGGACGTCAGCAGCGGACATTTTTTCAGAGCACAACCTACGTCCCGGGTCGTGGCCCACATCATCTGTAGTCAAACCGTTTATTTGTATTAAAGTTTAAACAGACTAGGGTCAAGCAGCCCTTACCATTATTGCTGCACTCTCGGTGACGCTTAACAGGTACAGATTACTCACTCAAGCACCCACATGCACGCAAAGTTCGTAACCCCATCCCACTGGACCGACAAAGAGCTGTACCTGTGTGTAGCTGCAGCACAGTGTGGTGTTCAAAGGAGCATTACAACAGTTGGGGTCACCCTTGAAGAAAGCCTCTTCTAGGTTCCACGAGTCCAGGGCGCTGTATATAATAGCCTGTTCGTCCAGATTAAAGTCAGAACGGAATAGATTCTCACCCCACGAAGGATTCTCCTGATGCCTGAAAGTACACTGCGACACCCAGTCTGCTGACAGCTGCTCCAGCCGATAGTTCCACCTCTGTTACAGACAAGTCCTGTTACAAAACTGCTTTGATAAGTAAAAATAATGCAACATAAGTTAGAATGAAATAACGTTGTGCGGTGGCATCCTGATTGAGCTACTGATTCTCGTAGCTCTCCCAAACCCAGTAGAAGTTGCTAAACTAACAAATCATCCCTCCGTGTAAGATCTCAAATCGCGAGTCATAGGCGGTCTTAAGTTTTCGTCTTAAGATGACTTGCTTAACTCGCTTTTTTATCTTGGCTAAGTCGCGGTCTCAATCCCTGACATGAGCGAGCCTAGCCCCATCGCTAAGCTGAGAAATAGGTCGAGGTCTGCGGGTCCTCATCTTAAGACTATGTTAAGCACAAGCCAGGGCGCATACATCACAATGGTGGCGCACTCTCCAGACGTCCTCGTACAGCAACCAGCGCTATTGATAGCAACGTCGTAGTCACACCTTTTCTCATGACACAAGTCACTCCTTACATCCTCAACACCAGGGGTGGGCAATTAATTTTCCCAAGGGGCCGCATGAGAAATTGAGATGGTTTTAGAGGGCCGGACTAATATAGTTAACTCAGTTTTACCAATACAGTATATAAATATATACTGGCAGGCGGGCCAGCGAGCGGGCCGGTCAGAGACAGGAGGCGGACCGGATGCGGCCGGCGGGCCGGCCTTTGCCCAGGTATGTTCTACACTCTACTGTCTCGCCACCTATAGTATTTAGTTTAAAAAAAATACCCAGATCTAGCAGCTGACGCATAATGCAGACTACGTCAGTTAAACAAATGGAAATACGCCGACTGCCCCTCCAACTACCTGTCACTTCAAGACCCTGTATAGGATATTAGTTCGTGATACTCATTAAAATCATTTCAGTCTGACGCTTGATAAATGACAGTTTAAAATGTGCTTGTTTTTAGCTGCAGTTACATCCGATAAAAGGGCATTTGAATATTTTTGTTTAGCTGATTTAGAACATATTTGCCATCTCCTTTTAATATCCTTTCATTTAAACATGATTTCGACTTGGATTAATAAAGCAAGGAACGAGGCTAGGAATTTTTAAAGAAATTTGATTTTTCGTCAAGCTCTTTGATTTTGTTATGCCAGCTCTGGCTGAAGAAACAAGGCATTTTTTAAACTTCGCACTGCGCACAAAAACTTTTTTAATTCATAACTTCTGGTGTTTGTTTGTATGTGTGTGGTTTTTTTGTTTGTTTGTTTTTTTTGTTTTTTTTTGCAGATTTGCTGGCTCACCGGCCAATATGCACTGAGAATGACACAAACATTTGTCAAACACTAAAGATAACTGTGATACATATCGTAAAAAAGATGGGAAAATGTGCAAATACTATTTTGACTGACAACATTTAAAAATGTTCGGTTGCAATTTCTTTTTAACGAAACATTACTTATCAGTACCTCACACAGTTGGGCGATGTTTGTTCTCATCGAGCTTTTGAAGGTACCCACGCACTGAACTTTAAGAATGTGAACTAAACCAATTTTATTTACCTGGATATTTAACAATAGAATGATTAAGAATCTGTATGCTGGTATTTTGTATAGCAAAGACGTGGTTCTGCACACAGTGATGAGCCGACATTAAAACTGTAAGAAGTCAAACCGACACTTGGGGGTGAAGGTCACATGCATGCATAATTCTTGGAAAAGGCGGATACCATTTGCAGCATGTTGGTGGCGCTCACTGCAGCGCGGAACCTGTTGTGACTGTCCACCAGTAGCGTGCGCAGGGCGTCGTTCAGGCCACTGTCCGTCTGGCCTGCTGTCCAACCAGTCGTCACCAACAGTGCCAAAGCCAACAACCAAAAGTCACGTGGACGACGGCAGCTGTACATCATCCAGGCTCGCGTCACCGTGCGATCCGACAGCTGTGTTGACGTCAGTGAGTCACACGAGCATACAATAACACACAGGCAAGCAATAACATTGGAGGGGGAGGGGGGACCTCTGAAAGCTTTAAACACACAACACTTTACAACGATTATCTGATAACAACATATTCCAAGAATTACCGATTTTCACATCAAGATATTTCAGTGGAGGAAATATACTACTCATAAAAAAATGTAAGAGGCAGAAAGAACATCACTTACAGAAGCCAACAGCAATATGTAATTGCTCGTGGTGTAATATATTTGAATTTACTCCTTTCACAGTAAAGTTATAATTTCCTTTGTAAATCAATCCCATTAAGAGATCTGGGAAGCCAAATAACTTGAATCTAAAAGTCACCGAAACATTAAGTGCCCTTTGGTATTGTCAAAACGTGTGTGGCTGCCATTTGTTGCAACGCATTTCATACACCTTTCTCGAACAGACTGAACGAGTGGCACCAGAGGTAATCAGCGACTCCTGCTTCAGGAACGTCAACAGCTGACCATGATTGCTGCATGCTGGTGGTTTACCTGAATGCAGCTTTCCAGGATACCCCAGACGTACTTGACAGGTGCCAAGTCAGGTAAAAATGGCATTCGATCAAACTGTTGAATTTGTTTCTGCTGCACGAAATCAGTCAGCCCACTCGCAGGGTGGCCAGTGGCGTGATCATCTTGCTGCGTGAAGCCTGGACTGTGGCCTGTTAGCTGGCACGATGAACGGCTGCATAGTCTAGTTTCTGCACCAGTTGCCAGTCAGAGCGCCATGAACGAGATGACGATTTCTGCCATGAAGATGAAACTGCCATGCTGGTCGTGCTTCCTAACGAAAACATTGACGAATCGTTCTTCTAGGCGGTGCCACTCTCGTTGCCATCACTGTGCACCAGAGTCAACCTGATGCACCTGAACTCCCCACCTCCTACCCCACTGCTGCCTTGTCCAACGCTGATGACATCTGCACTGCTGTACACGGACATGGAGAGCCAGTGTCATGTGGACCTCAGTTTCGCTATACAGGTTCTAGTGGTACAGTCGACCGCGGATGGTCAGCTGACTGACGTTGACATGTTACCATTCTCAGGTCTGTTGTGCAAAGCTGTCGGCATTACGTCCTCATGTCCCGTTATTCTCTAGCCCCAGGGCAGGGATGGCGAACCTATGGCACGCGTGCCCAAGGTGGCACGCGAAACGATTTTGTGCGGCACGCGACGACGCTGATGGATTTTTAAAATTTTCAAATTATCATAAGTAATAGCCTTCAATTTTTTCAGAAAACTGTAAATAATATTAAAGAAGTGATGTTGGATCATATTCCACATAATTTTTTCATATTACTTTTATTAACTTGGGTATCATATGACATAGCGTCATAGCGCATAATAAATTTTGAACAAGACAAATCTCGTTTTTGAAAGAGTTCTCCTTAGCTCCCGCCATTTTGCAGATTCTGAAAACGCCTCGGTCGTACACAAGGAGGTCCTACGTTGTTCGCTAGCGTTTCAGTCAATAATTTTTAAAAATAATTACCGTAACATGTCATTTTCAAAGTTTAAAAAAAGAAAACTTAATGAAGAAGAAGGAAGTGGCAGAGCTTTCCAAGAATGGTGGACTGAAAGATATGGAATGATTCACAGGGAAAACAAGGCCTTATGTGCCATGTGTTTGGAAAGTGTCGTTTGTCGGACATCATCAGTAAAACGTCATTATGAGTCCAGTCACAGCTGGCTTTTAGGCAAAATTAAGCGAGGATGAGCAAAAAGAACATATATCGCGCGAGTTAAAAAAAGTGATTTCACAATCCACTTCTTTTGTAAACTTTGTTAAAAGTTCTTCTAACTTAGTGGCTGCAAGTTTTGAAGTTTCCAAAATTATAGCTAAGCATGGAAAATCTGTATGTGATGGTGATTATATAAAGGAAGCATGGTTAGAATGTGCGTCTTATTTGTTTGAAGACTTCAAAAACAAGGATAAAGTCATTCAGAGAATAAAGGATTTGCCAATAAGCCGAAACACGGTTAAAGCGAGAGTTATGAACTTGCACGCTAATATTCAAGAACAAGTAAAGAATGATATTAATGCATGTCAAGCCTATTCTATTTGCCTTGATGAAAGTACTGATGTGACATCGTCTGCTCGACTGGCCATCATTGCCAGATATAGCAAAGGAAATGAAATACACGAAGAACTAATAAAATTAGCAACTGTACCAATGACAACAACAGGTGCAGATATATGTCAAACTGTTGTGACAGAACTCAGAAATGCCGGTGTAGATCTCAAATAAAATTGTTTCTGTTACAACTGATGGTGCTCCGAGTATGACTGGGAAAGATGCAGGTTTCGTTACTTTGTTTACAAAACATGTTGGACACCCACTATTAGCTTTTCACTGCATTGTGCACCAACAAGCCCTATGTGCAAAAACCGGCTTAAAGGAACTTGAAGACATTATGAAATGTGTAACAAAAACCGTAAACTTCATTACTGTCCGTGCTTTGAACAAGAGAAAATTTGAACAGCTGCTAAATGAAGTTTAATCAAGTTACTCTGGCTTATTAATGTACAACAACGTACGTTGGCTAAGCCAAGGTCACGTTCTGGAACGGTTTGTGGAGTGCCTTGATGAAATTCAAACCTTTATGGATGACAACAAACAAAATTGCTCAGAATTGACAAATGTTGACTGGCTAGTGTTTTTTACCGATTTCTTATCCCATCTGAATGAACTTAATACAAAGTTGCAAGGCTTCGGAAAATCTATCGATCAGGCATTTGACATATTGAAAGCATTTGAGAAAAAGTTGAAGATTTACAAACGTGACATACAGAAGGAAGAATTAAAATATTTTCAGAAACTGAATAAATTTTATGATCGTTATTTTCTACAATGAATTATATCAAATCAGATGCCAGAAATCGCTTGACCGATGATTTAAGTGCGGCGTGTGTAACTTTGAAGAATACACGGTATACCCCAGATACCAAACTGTTATCATCTACCTCACAACAGCAGAAGTCGCATTGATTGACCTGCCCCAAGACTTCAAAATCTGTAGGTCAGGATAACGTTGAATAAATAAGTATTATTTTATAATTTATAATTTAAAAATAAGCAGCTTTATTTTTTCCGCGCAGCAAACTTACTGGTTACTGGCTGTAGCACTTCGTTTCTATAGCGGCATCATTAAGTAGACCGACTTGGCACGCAGCAATTTTTATTGCTTTGAAATTGAAATAATTGGCACTCGGACTGAAAAAGGTTCGCCATCCCTGCCCCAGGGCGTTGTTCAATGCTGCCTCTCTGAAATCGTTCCAATAGTCGCTGAATGACAGAATGTCTCACCCCCGACCGTCAGGACCCTTTTTTCGGATATGTTGTCTTGAAGCCGTCCCAGACCCCACCAACAATCCATTAGTGTCAAACCTCATCTTTTTGTTTGGGGCGGGGAGGGGCGAACGTGTTAGTTTTAGCCACATTTTCGTCCCATCTATAAAGAAAAAAAAAATCCCACCTCTCTGCTAAGCGACTGATTAACAGTATTCATTCCACTTAACAGACAGACAGTAAGACAGCTCACCTCACTGCTATTGACCATCGAGGCAGGAGGTTAGGCTGCAACTTGGCGGCGCGTGAACCAGCTCAAAGGCAGCCTGCACGTGTCCTTTGCCGCTGCTTGTGCGCTGCTGCACGTGAAACAGGAGAGGAGGTTATTATATACCTTAATCTCTCACACACAATCAGCGCCCTGCCCCCAGGGCCACCTGCTGGTGGTCAGCTGACTGCAACTTACAAACACAGGTGTCGTCCTGCAGGGTGAAAGCTGCTGCCAACATAAGCAAACAAATGAAACTCTGACAAAAAAAAGGAAAACATAAACAACAAAAACAAACAAACAACAAAGCAAAACACAAAAACAACAACAAAAAACCCCTAAGTGCATGAATGAAGAACTGAGAAATGAATGTAAGATATTTCTTAAAGAGATTACTTTAAAGGCAGGATTTTGTCATCAAGTGACACAGAGAAGAGGGCAACACAGACCGGAGAGACTGACTCGGGGGGTAATGCGTCAGTAGCTCAGACAGGCGCGCTGGGCAAAGACCATGAAGACAGTGGTAGCAGAGTGTGGCCATGCGCGAACTCGGACGGGCAGCTAGTAAAACTCACAGAGTAGGGATGTGGCACTGTCCGATTGTCGTCTATGGAAGACAATACGAGCCGCAATATTCTGAGCCTTTTGAAGTTTTCTCAGTAGACAGGGAAATTAACGTATCTCAGCCAATACAGCACAAACGTTGAGATAAGCTTTGAGGGCAGAAGCTGACAGGAAGGGTCGGATATGACTGATCCTGTGAATCTCAAGGCAGATGGACTTACAGACTGCACTGATGTGAGATTCAAGAGATAATGATGAGTCAAATATCACACCCAGATAACATCCTAATAATTGAGATCACTTGTACAGTGCTTTTTAATTGAGAGTTTTTCTTTCTGTCCACCATCAGCATGACCAAGAGCTTGCTGTGTTCTCCTGCAGGCTGCTCTTCCATGTGACACGACAAACAATTACATGTTCGCATTTTTCTTTTATTTAGTAATTACTTTTGCCATGGCATCTTTTTTCTAACTTGAACGGAATTTGGTGTACACGAAGAATATGTGCAGATTTTACAAAGATGTCTACCATGCAGGGGGCTAGGGCCAACAGATGTTTATCATGCAGGCGGCAATTAAAGGCCATTAAATGTTTACCACTGTGGTTTCTATGCTACTGTCTCTAACCATATTATGTCATTCATTGGGAGACTGCATATCGTTACAGACCAATCTCTTTGACATTATTGATATGAGCAAACCGTAAAAATGTGTGCATAGTCAATGATCATTTTTCACCATTTCGATATTCAGGTAAGAAATAAAGAAATGTGCTTGATATGCGTGATTCGATAATCGATCGATCCATATGTAAAGGCGCCGACAATGCATGTTTTGCGTGGTTATAATTTCTAGGCATTTTACAATATTTACAAACGTCATGCTAAATAATCCCATATTCTAGATATCTCTTAATTATTGAAAGGAAATTATGGTTGCATATTTGCTATTTTAAGTATTGGTTCCAGGTATACATTCCCCCAGTCGAGCATTATTTAGCACAGGTACTTTCAGCATACCTTTTTTCCCCATGTGCCACACGAGGAGACACATAGGTAGACAAAAGTTAGACCACGTTTAGCTGAGGGATGTAAAGCAGGCAGACCCCTGCAGCTGTTTGTGGCAATGCACGTGTAATCATTTCTACTGACAACTGTGCTTGCTGAGTTGATAGATTGTCTGAGCCTGCACGTTGATGAAGATGACGGATATGTGGACTCAAGCAGCAAAAACAATTGTAACGCGGAGAGAATACTTAACAACAAAAACATTTGAATATTTATGTAGCACTCTAGTAGTGTACAAAGTATAATGTCTTCGCCGCGGGGTTTGTAGATTTGCATCTATATTCTAGAACAGGGATGCACAACCTACGGCCCGCGGGCCATATCCGGCCCGCGAAACTTCTGCCCACAGTGCAGGAAATCGGCATGTTAGTAATAAAAGAAGACCTTAAAAAAACGAAAAAAAAAAAAAAAGGAAGAAGAAGTATTTATCCCCACGTAGGGGCGTCTCTCAATCTTTTTTTCGATGGACGAACATTTCAATTCAGTTCTCCGACTTGTGTCTCTACGATGCAGCCGGACATTCAGAAGTTGGTTTCGGGAAAACAACTTCAAATATCCCACTAATTACCACATAATTAATGGTAAGTACAACTTGTTTCTAATAAAAAATGGTATCTGCTCTATTTTTTGGTATTTTTGCGGTGAAGTGGCCCGCGACACGGCTGTCCCAAATGGATATGGCCCGCAAGCCGAAAAAGGTTGTGCATCACTGTTTTAGAATATTCAGCACGGCAGTAATGTAAAAGGTAGAATGTCTTTGTTGCGACAAAGTAGAATAGAATGTCTTTGTTCCTTTGCATCTGGACTCTAGAAGGTTCTGCAATGTTCAACACTGTTATAATGAACAAAGTAAAATGTCTTTTTTTGCGACAAAGTAGGTCTTTGTTGCGGTGAGGTCTAGAATGTTCGAGGGTAGGGAGAATAAATAGCAGGGTTGACAGAGGTGTAGGAGCTTTGTGAATTTGAGAGAGAGAGCAGTTAGGCCAGACGCTGAGCAAAACTGAATAAAACACTTCAGTGCGGAATTGTGTTATTTCTGGTACGACAGCCCACTCTACGTAGCCATTTGACGTGTTGGTTACATTTATAAGACATTATACGAGAATACAATAAATTAATTGCTAACATCTGGTGTGTCTCCAGGGACTTCGACGAACGTGTTAACATGTTTACATGTCATTCTCCGAAAGTCTGACATTTTCCTTTGTGCACGGGTATTCGATATAGTCCAGTATTATTAAAATGTTTAATATCTAACAAATATTCCTTGTTCATATCTTTTCCTTCTTATTTGGTGCCTGCATCTGGATGTCAACTGTTTCTCTGCTAGTTCAGAGATGAGAGTGCTGTCCCTTTGCTTAACTGTCCTTTGTCTCGTTCGTGGATCTGCGTCGAGTTTTAGTTTGTCCTTCTCATCTCTGATGTTTGTTGCTCCGTTCGCCTCTGTTATGGATTGTTATTCAGTGCTTACATTTCTTACAACAGACATAGTCTTATATTCCTCCCTATTGCTTAGAATTTTTGAATGTACCAGATTTTGTGCCTAATTCTTTACTGACACTTTTAGTTGTTCTGGCATTGTTGACCATGCCGTTTTCCATTTTTGACTTACGAACCACGTACGTTTTTTTATGTTATGTTACTTCTGAAGATTCTGGATCTATATGTTGTCTGGTGATGAGATGTGTTTGTGGCATCTTGCTACATGCAAATCAAGATCAAAAGTATAAATAATAACACACTCTTATAGTGCAGCATCACAACAAAAGCTACACTATCTGTGGTGTAATGACTGTGTTCAAACAGTTCAGGTATTATCTTTTTCTCCTTCCTTAAATCTGCAGCACACAATAACATTGCAGTCATTTTGACCATTAATGGTCACATGCTTCATAAATTTTCTTTCTGTACAAGGATTATGAATTATATTATGAATCAAAAAGTAAATTGCACTTACTAAATGACTTGTGCAGGAGAACTGGAAGCATAGGACATGAGGAATCAGCTTTATAGCTCTAATTAATGAAGCTTGCATCTGGTTCAACAGATTGTGGTGGGAAGTTGCACACCCTGTGACCACTTTCCTCTTAAAATGCCAGCAGCCAGCTATCTAGAATAACAGTAAAATAAATTATTGACCATTATGCAGTTATTATCATATGTTGTTGAAAAAGACCATTAAAGTTGTCTGAAATGATACTTCCAGTCACAATCAGTTGTCAATGGGCTATCTGTATAAGGTTGTTTTTTTTGTGGTTCATCACTGGGAACACAATCCTTACGATGCTCTTTGACAAATATTCTTAATTACTTGCTGCAGTGGAAAGTTTGGTGTTTGAAAAAGTCGTTTAAGCTGGCCTAAAAAGTTATAAAATTGAGAGGCAGAGTTAAGAGTTTCGTAATCGCAATTTAAGGAAATTCTGACAGCTCCGAATTCTCTCCATTGCTAACGGCTAAAGAATTATCAAATGCAAGCGTTCAGAACTGCTGAGCACGATTTCTACCTCTGTCTGGAAAACGTGTGCATTTATTGCGTTAATGTGTACTCTTAATCTTTCTTCTCTTTGAATGATATTCTGCATTAAATTTGGACATTTCTGTAGTTAAAATCTCAATAACTATGTTAATATAGAGTATAAAAATTATACGTACTGTTATCGAAGCGTCGAACACATGTATCAGTATAGAAATTGACCGCTGGAGACGCTTTTCTGTTGGGAAAAGTGTAGACACAAATTTGAAAATGGCGGCTTTGCCTGCACGTATGTAGAGCGCATGAACCCGGTACGTAGAACGTAAGTACGTAACACGCCATGGCGAAAAGTCATTGTCATTGTTAGGGGTCATGACCCTATATGTGGGCTTGATCTCCCGCACTCTGGCTTCGCCTGTTGGCTTGTGTGCGCACTTGGGACATGAACGATCAAGTACTTGCTCAGAAGCTGAGACTTCGAAAAACAGGTATTTGAGGCTTGTGTCTCGCAAAAGAAGTAATACATCTGTCCCTACTCTACCTACTGCAAGCAAGAAGCGAAAATCAATCAGCAGTGAGACAAGCCAGGAAGAAAAATTGCGTGAAAGTGATTTTGGTTGCTCAAGTGCTTGCGAAGAAAGTTTACATGGTGGCATAGAAGATTCATGTTCAAATGATCAGAATACTCAAACAGATTTGACTGGACTAAATATAGATGCAATCATGCAGGACTCTGAGACCAGACTTCTTGATTCAGTTAAAAACAGACAACATTGTTCTATTTATGAAAGACAGGTGTATGTTGAAGATGAAGCTAAAGTTCCATTCTACACAGGACTTCCTTCATTGGCAGTAATGGACCTTATTTTCAGAACGGTAGAGCCATACATGTCTAATCAAACACAGTCACTGTCCAAAGAGCAAGAGTTTTTGCTATGTTTAATTAAGATCAGGCTGAACTACCAATTCCAGGATATAGGGTATCAGCTGAAAGTATCCGTGTCAACTGTGCAAAGGAGTTTTCATAGAACTCTTGATGTACTTGTAGCACGGTTGTCTTTTTTGTTACACTGGCCTTCAAGAGAAGCTCTGAAACTGTCTATGCCTATGTGCTTTAGAGAAAACTTTAAAGATAAAGTTGCTGTTATTGTTGACTGTTTTGAACTTGAAGCACAGAAACCCTCAGGCCAAACCAATCAGATCCAAGTTTATTCCAACTATAAAAAATATAATTCTGCTAAATATCTGATTGGGATCAGATAAGGTTCAATCAGCTACATTTCAGATGCATTTGGTGGTAGGGCTTCAGACAAACACATCATTGAAAATACTTCTTTGTTGTCCAACTTGTTACCAGGTTTCAACAGTGAAGATGAAGTTCTTTTTTATCAAGCTAAATTAATAATTCCAGATTTTACCCATGGGAAAAAGCAACTACACCCACTACAAGTGGAAAATTCGAGAAAAATAGCCTCTGTACAAATTCATGTTGAGAGAGTTATAGGCTTTGTTCGCAGAAAGTTTGGAATTGTGCAGTCTGAAGTGCCTATTGACCAGATGGCAACAAAGCCTGGTGATGATAATCCAGTCATAGACAAAATAGTTCGGCTTTGTTGCTGCATTGTAAATTTACATAAATCCATAGTGCCTATTGAGTAGCTATAGTGCGTGTGAGCGAGATCGAGAGTGTGTTGTGTGCGTGCGAGCGAGAAAGATTGTGTGCTTGCGTGCGTGCGAGAGAGTGTTCGTGCGTGCGAGCGAGAGTGTGTGTGTGTCTTGCGTGCGTACGAGCGAGATGAAGTGTGTGGTGCAAGCGAGCGAGAGAGGAGAACGAGTCGAGAGTTAAATCCCTTGTTATTGTAGAGCTTTGCATATTCAGTATGCGGGAAACAGACTACTGGAACGTCAGGACATGTCCTGTCGCATGCTGAGTATGCCTTTTAAACACTATCTCTGTATACTCAGTATGGTGCGAACCGGGTGGGCCCCTGGATTCTCCTGACATGCAGCCCAGATGTTCCCCATCTTCCTTTGCTGCTAGGGATTGCTGTACCAGTAAGTGTTTTGAAGTGGCTTCTTAAATTGGTACTTTCATGATTTTATGAGCTTTAGTATTTTATTTTGCAGAGAGAGCGATTCTCACAGACTGACATTCAGTCTGACTGGGCTTATAACTATACACATACATATATATATGTATGCATATACATATATATATGTATGCATCAGTCTTACAGGATAAATAATCTCCACCTTTATTTAAGTGTCATTTCACTTAGCAGTTTGTCAAAATTTTAACCTGTTTTTGCCATTTAAATATTCCTGTTCAAGTAAATTGCATACTTTGCTTATAGATGTGCGTGTGAGAGAGAATATCTAACTATATGCTAAAAACTACTGACATTTCATCAATACATGAGAGATTTGATGTTGCTACTCATAACAAGATAATTGTTACTATAGAGCTGGCAGTTTCAGTCAGAATGTTTCTGGAAAGGAATATTGTAGGCTGGCAGGTATAAATTGTGAAGCTAGTTCAGGGCAAAGGGTGGGATTATTAGAGTTCACTTGATTGTCAAGGTTATTGTGTTTTGCTTTTGTAGTCAATATTCTTGTATGTTTGGTATGCATATATATGCATATGACCCTGAAGTATACCGTGGCGTGATGTACAAATGTATGTATCACCTGGAAACATTTGTATTTTACTTCTAATTATCACAACTTCCCTTTGTTCACAGCTGCAGTCTGAAAACTCTCTGGGGATATATGTGAAGCGGAGATCAATACCACTGCTTACAAATAATTTGGAAATAAGAGCCAAGAATGGAGGAATAAGTCAAAGGTCAAGGCCATCTGATTGTGAGTGAGATTAGAAAATAAAGAAGCTTGTATATGTTCGATTTATTAATGAAAGCAATGCATTATCTTTCTCTCTGCGTGTTCTACAGCTGTTAACAGGGACTGTTACAAAATTAAATGTTTTTGTCTGTGCGAGGCCGCCGGCGAAGGCATGTGACCTTGGCTGATTTGTGGTATTGACATCAGATGCGTTGCATCATTTTTTTTTTTTTTGTTTTTTGTTTTTAGCATCTAGAGCAGGGGTGGGCAATTAATTTTCCCAAGGGGCCGCATGAGAAATCGGGATGGTTTTAGAGGGCCGGACTAATATAGTTAACTCAGTTTTTACCCAATACTGTATAATTACTACATACCATGATACATTTATATTTGAGTCCTACCATTATAATTTTCTTCAATTAGGCACACATTACAACTTTGAAAGCTGTCATAGATGGGATGCACGCAAGTGTTTGCAAATGCAAGAGACAGGGATGGAAGGAGAGGTTAAATACAATGCTGTCTGACAGAGTGCAATAAAAAAAAAATTTCTAAACATACATTTTATTTTTGTAGGCATAGTTTTATTGTTAATGGCTTGTATGCATGAAGCAAATTTACCTACCTCGTTGCTTGGATAACTTGGATATTGGCAGATAGCAACCATACCTCAGTATTTAAGAACTTAAGGTAAGCCTACAGAAATCACTTTCAAAAGATTAAAGATGTCAGCTTTCTTTTTTTAAATGTCACTAAAGCTTTTCATTCTGCTATTATTCAGAGTTTTGTAGTCTGACGTGGAGTAAATTTATAGAAGCAAACGATTTTATATTCAAAGTGTGAGATGTTCAGGTTGTAGATTGTAATGTTATTTTTTTGCAGTTTTCTTCTCAGGCATTCACAACGACAACTAACCTAGTCATCAGGCATTTGCAGCAACAACTATTTTGGTCCCTGCTGTTTTATATATTTATATGAAAACTTGCATATGTGATGCAATAAATTGAACCATGTATATGTTTTGCCCACTGGTATTTACTGAGAGCTAGAAGAGCAAATAATAGCACCTGCAGTTAGGTGTGTGAAAGATGTAAGATTGGTTTTTGGTGTGCCAAGTGTTGGTAAGAGTGAAACTTGAGACAAGGTGAAAGTTCAATCACCCCCCACAACCTGGTTGTGAGTATAACATCCCTTATGGGACCCCATGAACTCTTGCAGGGTTAGGGTTAGTATCGGATATGAACCAAGTGACCGAGCAGCCGGGAGAGGTCAAGTGATGTCATATTATTGTCTGTTTTGTACAGCCCCCACCGGTCCCATGCACACTTTTATCAAAGCTGTTCATTCTTTCCTTCTCAAATTTTTCACATAGCCCTATTCGGGAATGACGCAAATGAGTTCTCAGTGAATACTGGCCTCCCAACTGAACACTGTTTAGTCACATGGTCTCGCACACATGAAAACACACTCATCACCATACAAAAATGGCAGCGACAGCTGAAAAAAAAAAATTAATGAGACACTAAAGGCAATGTAGATCCAGGGGCGAAACAAAAGAGCGCAGTGTCCGCAGGCATGTTAGGAAAAGGGACATCACTCTACATATTTCGACAAAATTAATTCTGAGCAGAAAATTCCTACCAAGAATGTCGTTTTCTTAAACAGCACAACTTATAGAGACAATGATGGCTAAATTAACAACTCCACCATCTTCTGGTTTTAGTTCTCAGATTATGAGAAATGTGGTTACAGATAATCTTCTAAAACTAACATACAGAAAATATTAACCTTGTAAAGTAAAACTAAATTAATTCATGAGAGAAGCAATAGTTTTATTTGACCCCACTTTAAAGAAGTATCTGTATCAATTGCTCAATAACTAATTTATAATCATTTTCATAAAATTGTAAATTCTTACAAAGTGAAAAATGGCAATCAAAAGAGATCAGTAATAAAGGTACGAGCTTTATTAACATCATCAAGCTTTACATCATCTTTTTACCAACTAGAATACAATCTAATCAATAACAAGCCTTTAAATAATGTTGGCAACATCTGGATGTGGAACAGGCTTGGAAGGGCGACCCTGCTTCTTTCTCTCTTCCTGCATTGCACAGTAACGTGCAAACTGAAAAAAAAAGAAAAACATTTCTTCATGTGTCTATGCTTTGTTTACGGTCTTTACTAATGTCTGAAAGTAAATACATGGGTAAAAATGATTAAACTTCAATGTAAATAATTTATATTTACTTCTTTATCTTCATACCTACTGAATTATTCAGACTAGTTCTCTGGTCTACCAAATTAATCATGCTTCTTGAGTCCTTGTTAAAGGGATACTCAAGGCTTGTGATAAGGCTCTGGCGATGGTCAAACGTTTCAAAAATATATTTAGTGACAATTACAGAGCACGAGAGAAATACAGGAGAAATAAAGGATTCGTTTCACACTTAATTACCACTTATTATTACTATTTTGGTTGCCGACGTTTATAAAAATGGAAAAAATCCAGTGAAATCGACTCTTGTGTCCTTCCGCTGAGTAAAATCGATAGCTTCCCGAGATAGTCAAGGAGAGGAGTCTTGTTGTGATGTCAAGAGTCTTCTTGTGACGTCAGTCTCTGACAGGAAGTGTCTGTAGCATTGCGGAGATTTGACGTCTGTTTATTCAATTAACGCACTCTGTTTGTAAGGCTTGTAAGGCTCTGTCTTTCGGAAACTGATGAAAAGAAAATTTTGAATCTTTTTCCCTCTTTTCGGGGCAATCGGGTGCAGCACATTCTCGAGGCATGGTTCTCACTATGGAAACCACACGTCATAGGTCACGTGACGGAGAGTAAGACTTCGTGGAAGCAAAAAAAAAGAGTCCCGTGTAATTTCTCTGATTAAACACAACATTCTACTAAAAACCTTCAACGTTTTCCACATGAACACACATATAAATAGACGAGATTCAAATTTATCTTACTCTTTACGCGATTCTAAGCAGTTTTATTTTGCCTTTAGAATCCTTTTAAGAGCATTTATGATTTGTGGGGCAGGTAGGAGAATGAGGAGTCAGGGTCTTCTTGTTTCTAGTGCCATGTAGTAATACATACATCTAGAGTTTACTTTTGACAACTACAACAAAATATTGTAAACATCAAATAAAGATGACACTGAGGTCTGCTTTTTTTAAAATACCTGCTTATTGTGAAATACACATTCATTAAAGTCCTCGTATTCTTGGACACAGTCTACCATTGCACGGACTTGACCAACACGGCTAGCACAACGGTAGTAGTCCATCTCCTGCTCACCACACTTTTTATTCTGGTGAGTGAACCATCCCAGCTGGGCTCTGGTAATGGGTGTGTAGATAACTGGGGATGCCATCTATGAGGCAACTACTGCAAAATAACATAAGCAAGAAGCTGTTTCTGATATATAAAAACTATTGTGACGAATCCGAACACGTACGCGCAAAACTAAATAAGTGTAAAGCAACATGACTATAACCATGACAATCGTTGAATGTGCTTGTGCGTAAACGTGACCCCATCCTGGCCTTAATATATTATACTTCAAAACATCAAATGCTAAAATCTTCAAACACCAATATCAAGATAAATTGACGCCTCCCTGAATCATTGACTTCCGAAATGGCACTGGCAGAAATAAAAGAATAAATTTAGCTAACCGACTGAGAGCAAATACTCATTAATATAATATAAATGTGCCACAAAGAATTATTTAACTTGTTTAGTAATTAACCTATTTTAACAAAAAGTATTAATGCTTTTTAGTGAATCCTCGATCATTTACTCTTAACGAAATGTAGTCACAAGTACACTGTTCTAAAATCAGCGGTTATCATTTCGTGTCCCACTAAATATTTGTTTGTGAGCAAATTCTTAATTATTACTGGTGTCAACATATTCGCATAACAATGAAACCCGTATTATTATTACCAAGCGATACCAACGAAATAACACTCAAGGTCGATCCCTGCAAACGGAAGTAAACAATCTTTGAGATCGGAAAAGAACATGCATGAGTACTGTGAAAAAAAGAGCACGAATCTTCAAAATATTATCTAAATAAATAATAATGTTTATTGATTTTGCCTTATTATTCCAAACGTTTAATTTAAACTGCTTAGATCTTCTAAAATCTGCTAAAAATAATTACTTCATTCTTCAAGCATTGCAAGCATAACTGTCTCGATAAAAAGCCAATACGAAATTTTAGCATGCAGCTCATCGTCGCAAACATTCCCAAAATCTTCATGCAGATGCTATATGATGATAGGAATATTGATCATGTTTAATATATCACACTTGTATCACATAAATCTGCGAAGAATAATTTTAATAAAGACTTTATAACAAAATGTATAAAGATTGTAAACAAACAAACAAAAAAATCTATATTATAGTTACCAGTTACAGTATTACTTTTTGTCATTTCTGAAGTGTTACATGAGATATGATGTGTAATTTTAAGTTTTGGTGGTTACAATAAGAATATGAGGCTTAAAAGATACTATCACAGTTATAATTTTATTATAAACTATTAAATTTTTAGGACTAATACAGCACCATTCACGGGTCCATACGTGCCAATGACCAGGGCTTCTGCATTAAAAGTTCGGAGGACCCCTTCAATTTTCGTCAATGGGGTCCCCTCCAAAGCTGGGCGAAGAACAGGGACCCCTTAAAAATCTGAAGAAGGGGTCCCCGGGACCCCAAAGAATGGGTGGTTTTCACGTGACGTCATCAGTTTTTGCGAGCTGCTTCAGCGGCCATTTTGATTACCCTACCGAAGCAGTGGTTACTGAAGCTTGCTAGCAACTGATCGGTTATCATGGTCGTCTGCGGTATAAAAGGATGCGGAAACAAGCCCTGCAGTAAACGAAATGTTCCTCTAGATGTATCTTTTCATAGGATACCCAAAATTATTTTGAACCAAGGCGACGAAACAAGAATACTTACAGAAGAACGACGGATCGTCTGTGGAAGGCTTTACCGAAAGGATATTACAACAGAAGAGAAGTGGAACAAAATACTTATCTGTTCGAAACACTTTGTTGGCGGTAAGAAACCAGACGTTTTCCGAATTGCTAAAGTATTTAACGTTATTCTGCATGTTGTACACATTGCGATAAATATTTTCTTCAGTGTAGGTTGGTGACCGTTCACGTGATTTGAGTGAACATCAAAACAAGACTTTCATTATGCATGACCACGACTAATAAACTATAGCTATAGAGAGGCTAAAAAATGTTATTTCTATTTCATTATTTTTCTTTTTAGACGTGTATTTGGTTTATTTTGTTTCAGTGCTGATTATTATTATTTTTTGTAGCCAATGTCACAAAGATGTAATTCATGGGTTGTTTTATTCTTGTGTCTAGGAAAGCCAGCCTATGTGAATTTCCGGAACAGCCCTTCCTGGCTTCCCACTCTACACTTGGGACATGAACGATCAAGTACTTGCTCAGAAGCTGAGACTTCGAAAAACAGGTATTTGAGGCTTGTGTCTCGCAAAAGAAGTAATGCATCTGTCCCTACTCTACCTACTGCAAGCAAGAAGCGAAAATCAATCAGCAGTGAGACAAGCCAGGAAGAAAAATTGTGTGAAAGTGATTTTGGTTGCTCAAGTGCTTGCGAAGAAAGTTTACATGGTGGCATAGAAGATTCATGTTCAAATGATCAGAACACTCAAACAGATTTGACTGGACTAAATATAGATGCAATCATGCAGGACTATGAGACCAGACTTCTTGATTCAGTTAAAAACAGACAACATTGTTCTATTTATGAAAGACAGGTGTATGTTGAAGATGAAGCTAAAGTTCCATTCTACACGGGACTTCATTTGGCAGTAATGGACATTATTTTCAGAACGGTAGAGCCATACATGTCTAATCAAACACAGTCACTGTCCAAAGAGCAAGAGTTTTTGCCGTGTTTAATTAAGATCAGACTGAACTACCAATTCCAGGATATAGGGTATCAGCTGAAAGTATCCGTGTCAACTGTGCAAAGGAGTTTTCATAGAACTCTTGATGTACTTGTAGCACGGTTGTCTTTTTTGTTACACTGGCCTTCAAGAGAAGCTCTGAAACTGTCTATGCCTATGTGCTTTAGAGAAAACTTTAAAGATAAAGTTGCTGTTATTGTTGACTGTTTTGAACTTGAAGCACAGAAACCCTCAGGCCAAACCAATCAGATCCAAGTTTATTCCAACTATAAAAAATATAATTCTGCCAAATATCACATTTGGACTGATGAAACGCCAGTATCGAGGAAGCTACACGGCAGCCTAGTGGACCTGCGGCGCACAGCATCATTTGTGCAGGAGGCAGGCGTGTCCATTTGAGTGATCGACGAAGAAGAAGAAGATTCTGCCAAATATCTGAAATGGATCACACCACAAGGTTCAATCAGCTACATTTCAGATGCATTTGATGGCAGGGCTTCAGACAAACACATCATTGAAAATACTTCTTTGTTGTCCAACTTGTTACCAGGAGATGTAATTATGGCCGACAGAGGTTTCAACATTGAAGATGAAGTTCTTTTTTATCAAGCTAAATTAATAATTCCAGATTTTACCCATGGGAAAAAGCAACTTCACCCACTACAAGTTGAAAATTCGAGAAAAATAGCCTCTGTACAAATTCATGTTGAGAGAGTTATAGGCTTTGTTCGCAGAAAGTTTGGAATTTTGCAGTCTAAAGTGCCTATTGACCTGATGGCAACAAAGCCTGGTGATGATCATAGACAAAATAGTTCGGCTTTGTTGCTGCATTGTAAATTTACATAAATCCATAGTGCCTATTGAGTAGCTATAGTGCAATTTTTTAGTTTGAAATCAGCATTTATTTTCAGAATGCATGCTTGCAATCTGTATATGTTTACATTACCAGAGAAGTTATTCTCAGATATAAAATGCCTTAGCAGAAGCCCTGAATCACCATGCAACTGCTTGAATCTTTCGCATGGTGATTTGACAATTACGTAGTATGGCCTGAGCAGTATTAGCATGGACACGTAACACAAGTTAATCATGGTATTAGCCATTCGATCTTACTAATATGGCCAAGTTATTGTAATATTGACTTAAACTTTGGATCTGATCACAAAAATTCTTCGAGGAAGCAAGAGCGAACAAACGCAATTAAGCAACCGTAATCATAATTATGTCTGTCTCGTCAGATTGGTCTGAATCGATACGTTGGGGCCTTACAATCATTACTTGCGTCTAGAGAATTTGAGTAGACTTAATTAGGTCTATTGAATAGTTAATAGTTACTGGAGAAAGGCTGTAAGCTGGTAAATACGCAGCATAAAAGCCAAGGAGTGAGGACGAATAAGGGTAGTTTGTGGCACTGGATCACATGGTACAATAAACACCAACGAATTGTTTGTAGTTGATACTATGTTATATGACGCAATATAAGCTCAGAAAATCATCACCTTTTCTGAATGTTGCCACATTACAATTGAATCTTGCGGTGATCATTCACAAGGTCCTACAGACAAAAGTGCTGCTTCAAGGTTTTGGGGTATCTTCGTATTTAATTAACATCGCCGCCTGATATCCTCACCTCCATGTTAAGGACAAAGCAAGAGTCATCCACCAGGCAAATAAAATCATTGGTACATCACAGCTGCCCCTTTCTGACCTGTATACCTTCATGCAGTCCGAAAGATGGCATTTAGTATCCTCTCCATCCCAACTTTGAACTGTTGCCCTTTGGCAGGCGCTACAGATTGAGTGGCACGTGCACAGAAAGCTGCCTACCTAATGTCCTTCCTGCCAGCAACAATTATCATCGTATATAAAAGGAACAAAGACTTGTAAGCCTATCATATTACCTTTTAAGGAGAAATTACATCATCTAGTTCAAGATACTTTCTTCGCAGTGCTGCCATAAATGTTCATGGTTCACTTTTATCACCACTCCCATGCTTGAAAGATCGACAGTGCCTCATTGATCCTCAATAGGATCTTATTTGGAGATGACAGACGTGATGCATTGGATGAAGTTAATGTGTATGTCTGAGACGGTATAGGTGTGAGTGTATGTTAAATGTCATTATATGGGTGTTTGTGTTTTTATATATATACATACTATGTTATGTTCACATATATAAATTATTTTGAGAGCTAAAGGAAAATTTGTCCTAGATTATGCCTGGTACAGACAATAAAGATTGATTGATTACTATTACAGACCATGCCATGTCCGACCAACTTGACGTGCTCTTGTAAACGAAGAAAAAAAAAAAAGACTGTACCATTAAAGGCAGAAACATTTTCAAGTTTTGAGGGACTTGTCTATTCATCAAACACATTAATAGGGGAAAAATTTTCATACATGCAAGCATTCAGACATCATCATACATGTGAAATGTATCTTGCCATGGTCTCAGAATCCTACTTGTGACATCTACTAGAAGTAAAGCGTTTTTGCATTATTACCTAGATATAAATGAAAATTGTCATTATGTGAAGCTGTGTTAACAATATTAGTTCACAATGGAAAACTATGTGACCCTTCTCTTTATGCTAAAGGAGAGATCTTGAGAGGGAAGAGTGTATGGACTGATTAACTGTGCAATGTTGGAATTACGTCCCCCCCCCCCCCAATCTCCAAAGGCAGTGCAGGACTGCCTGTAGGACCCATGTGCATGACAGAGTTTACCTGTCTCCCTTGCTGTGTTCACACTGCTCCCATTCAATACATTGTCATGTGCTAGAACTTCGCTTTCCTGTGTGCAGTACCCATTCCACTGTTTATATATACATACCATCACTTGTTAGCTGGTGGGGTGTATCAGTGTCTCACTGACACTTTGCCATTAAAAAAAATGGCACAAGAAAAAAGTGTTTAGCACCACACACTTCCACAAGAATTCGAAACTTTTTAAAAATTTAAAACTAAAGTAAAAATAAAGATGAGGAGGTGCTTTGTCCAGCCTGTGTGATGTGCACCACTGCACACAATCCTTGTGGAGTACCTGTCAGTGGCCCATAGACAGCAGCAGTACTGCTATGGAGATTATACTGGTACAGATGGTCTGCTGGCTGACAGTGAGGTGTTGCCATTCTCAGATGTTCAGCAGTAATGGTTCTGTTGCACCACAGACGGATATTAGTTCGTGGTTGCACAGAGCTATCGACCTTATGAACGTGGTTGCAGTGTCCCGTCATTCAGAGCTGTCCACAATGAGAGAGTTGTTCAGTCCTGCCGCTTGTCTTAAATCGTTCTAACAGTTGCTGAGTAACAGAATACCTCACCTCAGCCACTTCAACATGTCTGATATGCAGTCTAGGAGCCCTTCCAGAGCTAGCCATAAGCTACTGGTGTCAATGAGACAATCAAACTAATGTAGTAAGAGCAAAACAAATGAGGGTTCTTCAAGTAACTTTTGTAGAGGGTTCTGATGTTCCAGGTCTCTATCATGGTGCTTGCCTTGGTCGTCAAAAGATGAGTCAGCGAGCTGGCTTCCTTAAGGCTTTCACTAGCACGCAGTGGTACTGCTGCGGTTTCTGAAACAGCCTTTTTTGTTTTTACATGAGTGGGTTGTTAGCCCAAAGCAAAACTCCAAACCTGCAAGGCCAGGGTGCAACATTTTAGTCTGGCCTCTCCCCTGACAGCTGTTCAGCTTGGTTAGACCTGCCAGGAGCACAAGGCTCCTGCTGACATAGCTCTGTGGATCAACGTGCACAAGCCACCCCACTACATGGTAAGTTGCACCAACTGGTAATCAGGAGGGATTAGTGGTAAGGGAAAACGTAATTTCAGTAACGATAAGTAAAAAAATTATAGCTACATGTCCACCTTATCTCTTATCTGATATGTTTCACTAGTAGAATGGTAGGTGCCAGAATCTCTGTGCATATTCAGAAATTCTGAAATGTTCTGTTTGTACTTGTTTTGAATTTGCAGAAGCCAAATCCTTGCCGATTAGATTTATTGCTCAAATCAGAAATAAAGTTTCCAAACAAAACATTTTGTTCACCACTTCGCACATTCTATACAAGTTACACACTACTATGCTTGTTGTAAAGTTTATAATATACCACCATGTACACCCTATGCAAAACACAATTCATGCATATTCAAATATTTAATGTCAATGTCAAAAGTGATTCAGTTAAAAAAAACACTTAACGCTAGAGAAGGAAGTGCTCCTTTGTACACTTCAGTGTTGAGCCCATAAATAGCCTGAATAAGAGCATCATAAATATAGATTATAAATATGCGGATCTCTACAAATAACAAACAGCATAACATAAGTATGCTGACCTCTTTAAACAGCATGGGAGCAGTGAGGAGATGCTACCAAGGTCCACAAAAATGTAGTTTTCCCATAAGTCCAGCAGATCACAAAATTTACTATGCCAACAGCTCTAGCTATTTTCAACTTACCTATGATGCTGATTCAGGATTTGTATCTGGATAGTTACTTGGATAAGAGTTTTATGCTTAGTTCACTTTTCCAATCCAATACTCTCCTTCTTAGTCTAAGACATCTATATTAAGAGGTCAATGTTTATCTTTTGTATTTGTGTACGTACATTTATATCTACTTAGACTTTCCACGTTTGATAGGAACTCCATATATCATAGCCAGTGTGGTTTCTCAACAGAATGGTGAAATACATGTACAGAAGACAACCAAAGATTGTAACAATTTATCACCAGTTTTTAAAGATTTATAACAATTGAATCTAGTGCGCAGCTACCACATAATATGGTCAGATGGGCATAGTGATGCACATATACTTCTGACAGCAGTTACAGTACTATAAAAAGAGCAGTTTTTTTTTTTTAAGTGTCTATATTTGCTCTTCAGGGATTAGTGCATCAGATGTGGATCTTTGATGACCAAGAAGTGTTCAGCTAAGTTCAAAGCCAGCATCTGCTTCTATAGCATACAGCAGCTTAGTGCGCAGAATGTTTTGGTCATTAAACTCGGGCAGCTTCAGTAGGTTCATACAAGTGCTGGATGTGGGCAAGCGGTCCTGCTCATTCCCTGCATTATGGATGCAGAATGCAGGGTACAAATCCTGCAACACGCACAAGTTTATTTTGTCAAACTTTATACAGAATACACAGTACAAACCTTGCACTATTATCTGTCAAACTGCAGAATGTAAGGTACAAATGCTGCAGCAGGAATATTATCTTTATGAAACCCTTAAAGTACCATGATGTAAATTTATAAATTTTTACACTCTTTAGCGATCTACACAAAGCAAAGTTACTGACCTTAAAGCCAAGCAGAGGAGGGCGTGAACAGCTGGTGACAAATTTAAGCAGCTGTCGTTTTTGTTTATCTGTGAATTGTGACACAACTTCCCAGAACATTACTATTTCTGGATGATCATCTCTGTAGCCACCTGCAAGAAGATCTTTTGTCTATTAAGTGTACGTGTAAAGGTGATGGGCATCAAACAGACAACAATGAACAATGACTAACATGTACCTGAGTAGTTGGTGTGTTGACGGAGATCAAAGATGTCGATTGGTATAGAGGCACCTGAGATCAGAACCTGCAGCTCCTGACTACTGAACATCTGTAGCCAGTCTAACTTTATCACATCTGCCATGCCTTGTCGAAAGTGTGCACAGTGCTGTCGGATCTAAAAAATTTTAAATGCATATCAGTGACATGAGAATGACAGTCTTGAGAAACATTTGTTGAAATATATTTTAGGTTGCATAAAAATAAAATAAAAAAGAATTACAAGCATCTGAACATTGGCATTTTAGAAAAAAGTCAAATAAAAATAATGCAGAGCATGGTGATGTTTGTGTGTGGTGAATGCAAGTAGGCAGAAGTTAAACCTTAAGAAATTCTCACTGCTTTTCTGATGCCCACCAGATCTGATAGAAAATTCCTTTCAATTATGGACTGGTCATGGGTTATTTTTGCCTATTCTGTTTAGTCACCGCACTGGCAACTAAGTGATCTTTGTGACTTATGATGACACTGATAACTTTACATCCAAATTATTTTAAAATTTAAATCACTGCGCTTTTTAAATAAACTTAAATTGCCATTACAATATCTTTAAACTGTCAGTAACTATAAACTTTCATGTCTGACCTTATAAACCTTTAGAAATATAAACTAAAAAAACAGGTCACAATGAGAAATAATGAAAGTTCACGCTTATGAATTACCTGTTTGTTCAGACGATAGTCTGCCATGAGGTGCACATATTCAATGCGATTTTCTCTGGTAACAGCAATTTGCCGTCCTCCTGCTTTTAGTTCTTCTACCTGCAGGAAAATGTCCAAATGAAGGATTTATGCCCTGAGTACATGGATGAAACAAGCAATGCTGTTCATCTAACTGGCTACATGACATTGACCATCACATTGATGTTCAGATAGACATAAATTTCAATATTACACAAGAACAGTTAACCCTCAGTATTAATTTAGCTTGGAATTATATAATCAAAATTGATCAACGTCACCACATATGACCCCAGATGCAGCATTACCCTGAATATCGCTTGGGTTTACCATTTTTGTATTAAATTCCAAGCCCAAGTACTAATCAAAACTAACACTAAAAATTACTAAAGAGGTTAGAGCATTTTGATTCTGGTTTATCTGTGAAGGTTTAATAAAACTTCATCTGGTGACAACATTGCAGCAAAATTCTTTTAAGAGAAAGGGTGCTAATGCAGGGAGTAATATACTTTTCTGGAGATCAGCACTTCAAAAAAAAATGATTTTTATTTAAAGCTTTTTACACATAATATCCTTTTTGTTTTCAGAGGTGGACTAGCTTACTGTGACACATTGATTTAGTTATGTAAAACATCAATCCAATCACTTTGTCATTACCTTAGTTTCCCCAAAGTCATTGCTCACTACAGTAAAGTCCAAACCAAGATCTGCCACATCTCCTTCATAATTCTTAAGGTACAATAAATTCCTGCACACAAATCACTTTATTTACACTCATTTCCTTATATTATTATCACAAAATTCAAGTAAATAAACATTGTATTAATTTGTTCACAATACATCATCAAATGTCATTTTAAGAGAAGCCTTTGCATAGCCACACAAGTTTTTCAAAATTTCACTGACCATTAAAAATCTGAAACCATGGCCTGCTTGATTATCTTTGGTTGGGATAAAATATACAAAATTTTAAAAATCAATACTTTTGTTAGTCCCTACTTCTTTTTCAAGTGTATGACCTTCCTAGCCAAATGCATACTCTTGGATGTAAAACTGCATTATCTGGTTCATGCTCATTTAAAAGCAAACAAATGTCATAATGCTTTTATGATAGCAGAAAGGGGCTAGATAATATCCATATTTGAGTATTTTTCACTAATAAACTGCAGAAGGAATATAATTAACTGGCATCCTGAGGCATTCAAAGCAATTAAAGAAAACGCTACATACTTGTACATAATGGGGTCCAGAGACTGTAGATGGTGAATGTCAAGATTTGCAGAGCTGTGAGAGAGAATCTTTGCTAAGAAAAAACTGGCAAAAGGCAACTCAACCAGCATGTTCTCCAGCAAGGCCTGGAGGGAAGATGTGAGAAACATATAAATTAGAGATCTGTAGTGCAAAAATTATCATGGCATCTGAAAAAGTTGCAAACAGCAAGTCTAGTTGACACAAATGTGACAATCATAATGTGGACATAAGAATGCTATGTACAATTATCACCCCAAAATTTAGCACACAAAATTTTCTGCCAGTTAACATTGCACAATGTTAATCATGAAAATATGTTCTATATGTTAAAACAGCAAACCTGACCTTGCCCAACATTCGACCTAAAAAGAAGAAGTGCTCTGTGAAGTTGGGCATCAGAACACTGGCCTGAGGATTGGGATAGAGCAAGCGATCAGCCGTATACATGAAGAAGCCTCGATTGGGATCAAATCCTGTCTTCAGAAGCTCCAACAAAAATTCCCTGAAGATGCCGCCGCCATCAATTCCAGCCTCATCCATTCCAGCAATGTTCACCAACTGTACCCGCATCTTAAGTTTGAGATTTGGCTCTGTTGAAGGTCAATTCATAATGCTTAAACAAGTCAAATAATTTATTGCTTGAAGACATTTGAACAGGATATGCCACCACACTACTTTTCAAGTCTAAAATGTTCTGGCAAAAAAAAATTAAAATAAATAAAAAGATGATGATGATACATGGTACATAGAACTTAAGACTGTATAAGATACAAGATACAAGACATCTTTATTGTCTATGGTCGCAAGAGACAGAAATTTTTCTTTGTTGGGATCTCAAAAAAAAAAAAAGGTTTCTGTGAGTGCGTCGTAATCACAGCAGCTGTCAAAGAACAGCTGACAGTCTGTTGCCTCATAACAGCCCCGCAGTGCCTCGATCTTCTCGTGTGACCACTGCTTAATCTCTATGACTTTTGGTTTAGCAGTTTTCACTTTCTGTTGGTATCTTGGGATGAGACGAACCACATTGTGGTCGGATCTCCCCATTGGGGGCCTGCATCTGCTTGCATAAGTATTTGAGATAGAGCTGTAACATTTGTCTAACACACGATTCTGCCGAGTGGGACAGCTAACATGTTGGTATAGGGAGGGCAATTCAGCACTAATATCACAATTGTTAAAGTCGCCTAGGATAAATACAGCCTGGTCAGTGAATCTATGTAAGGCCTTGTTGTAACTGGCTGCTATCTATAAGGTATAAAGCAATGGACTAATTCATGGACATGGAGCAAAAAGACAAGGAACAGTGATGTAAAACCTACTAAGTTTCAACTTCATGTATCAGTGCAAAGTCATATGCCACCAGCTCTACAAGGACACTAATGGTGGAACTTCTTGCGGGTGGTTTTTAAAATGGTTTTGGCTGGGTGAGGGAAGGTAGGAGTACACACAGTGCTGACTTTTACACGCAGTCAGTTTTCTCTAATTGGTACCCTGACTCTGAGGCAGGGTGGAGATCACAGGCGGTGCCGACTACCCTAACAAGAAAACGTCTTTCTCAGCCAAGTACTTTCTGCTCATGCTTAGAAAGTTGAGGTGAAATAGTTTGCAAATGAACATACTGTCAGAGTTTGGACCAACCATTGAACGTATTCTCAATAAAAAAGAGAGAAAAATAAAGGAGAAGAGGTTGGCATAAACACAAAGACAAATGAATTTTAACACTTTATTTTTATTGCTTTCATTTATCTTTCTTTATATTTATATATCTTTCTTTACTCATAAGCATGGATAACAATATTCAACATTTTCAGTTTATTCCCCTGGTGACTGACATAAAGTACACCTGCGTTTGGGTGCAATGTTTGAACTTTTACAAATGGGCTACAAGTCATGCCTTTAATACAGTGCCCATTCACCACATTCACCATCTACAAAAGTGGCCCTATGGTTCATGTTTGTTGGTGAGCATGACAAGGTGAAGGACATTGTAAATCCTGTTCATGCACATTCAGTCTCGTGCACCTCTTTGCTCAAAATGAAGATGTCAAAAATGGATGGGCAGGTGCTGATCATTTCTGGTTGTCTTAATGGACATAATATCATCTGGAACTAGTTGTCTCCACTAGTTGACAGATATTCTATAAGCGAAAGAATGCACCTTGCTTACATTACATCAGGGATTATTCACATGCAATATAAAAAATTTGCTAAGTGTGCCAATTTGGGACATGTAAATGGATACACTTTTGAGAAATAGCTGCCACGGATTTTCAGCCGTTGATTTCTTGAAGTGCCAATCAAGGGCAGAACAGTCTCCTCTGACCAATGAGATTAGTGTGATGACAGATGCAAGGCAGGAATGTAGAAAAAATTCATATCACACTGATGATGTTACTTTGGGAGCAGCAACCCACAGGGACTGAACATAGGCCAAGAAGATAAATTTAGTCTGATAATACTAGTAATTTGCCAGGAGAATGACATGCAGCCATGGCTGCCTGGTCTGTTTGAACATCGTCTTGCATGCCAGCATGACCAGGAACCCAGATGAAAACAATGTCCTTGTTGCAATGAATGAGTGCTGCATAAATTTTATGAAGTTGGACCACAAGAGGATGGTCAAAATCATTGGAAAAAAGAGCTTGGAGCGCAGAAAGGGAGTCTGAAATAATAAAAAAATGTTTTTGCTCTGAAGAGCAGTGAGCATGCTGTAAGGCAAGAAAGATGGCATGAAATTCTGCAGAGAAGATTGAGCAGCTTTCCACAAGTCCGGCTGAAGAAGCCTGTTGCGGCTGGCAGGATGGAACTGCTGCCTGGGATACCAGCATAGCGTGGAGCCCAAATAAAAACAATATCCTTGTTGCGATGAATGAGTGCTGCATGAATTTTATGAAATTGGACCATAAGAGGGTGGTCAAAATCATTGGAAAAAAGAGCCTTAGTCAGATTTCGCCAGCAGTTATAAAGATTATTGTCCTGCTCCAAGTTACTTAAAAATTGTAAGATTATAGGAAAGTGATCGCTGCTGCACAGGTTGCCATGTACAGCCCAGTTAAAATCTAGTAACAGTGCTGGCCTGACTACTGACAAATTGACTGCTGACACTCCTACTGTATGGGTGACAAAAGGTGTTAGAACCGTCGTTCAAAAGGCAGCGATCACTTTCCATAAAAAATGATCCCAGCAAACACAAGTCTGAAAATTGTGACATAAAATTCGAAAGCCTTTGAAGGAAAAAGCGGTGGCAGAAGGTAGGAGAAGAGTCTCCTGCATGCTATAATATCGGGAGAGAAACAAGATGCTAGGCATCGGAGTTCTTCAAAGTTGGCTCGGATCCCTCGACAGTTCCATTAAAGGATTGTACACATTGTTAATCGAGGAAAAGTTACAGAGCACCTCACAGAAGCAGAGGAAGGAGAAGAAAAGGAAGGCTAGGGGCAGCAGAATGGAGAAGGCGACACCAAATGTTGCTCATCCACATCCATCCACTGGAAACAGATTATTGGTGCTGCTGTGGTAGTCCCAGATGTTTTCTGCTGAGTAGTGGGCTTTTCTGGCGACTTTGGTTTTGTTTTTGTGTTATCTGTCTGCAGTGTGCTGATCTTGTTCCTTGGTGATTTTGTGTTGCGTGCTTGCTGGCATGCAGTGTTTCTGACTGGTGAAGGGGGATGCTTGGACTGTGATGCTTGTGTGGCTTGAGATGCTTGTGTGGTTTGAGATTTTTGAGATGACTGGGTACTACCACAGCTTGTAGAAGGAGAAGGAGGAGAAGGCATAGCCTAGTGGACTGGGACAATGCCCTTGGAAGAGACCCATGTCACGATAGATACAGAGGTTGACGGTCATCTTGCAACAGCTGCCGAGTAGAAAATGGAGCTTACAGTAGAAGATGTTCCTAAGGAGCCACCCACTAAGCGATGGCGAGTATCGGTGTAAAAGACACCAGATTTTGCGCATATGTGCTGTCTCTTCTTTCCACTTTTGCTAGTCTCTAGAAGAAGCAACATGAGATCCGTCACAATTTGCACATTTGGCGCTTTAGAACAATCAACTGCAGCAAGGCCTGTATCGCCGCAGCGAAAAGAGCAGGCTTGGAACTTGCAAAAGCTAGCCCCATGACCATAACGCTGACAGTTGAAGCAGCTCAATGTTGAAGGTACGTACAGAAAGACTTTGGCCTGCAAATACCCAACCTCAATGAAGTCAGATATTTTGGGAAAACAGAAAGTTAAGAAAAGAGTAATAGTAGGAACAGATTTTCCGTCCTTCTTTAGGATGACCCTTTGCACCACTATGACCCCCTGGGGTGCCAGTTCTGATTTGATGTCGTTCTGACATCCTGGCAAGATCAGGGCAATGAATGACCCCCCCCCCAACTCCTCTTTTGAAGAGTTGAGGGGTCAATGAGGAGTTACTTCTATGGGCGGTCGACAAACTATTTTCCACCCCATCGGCGCAGAGCCTCAGACGCTTTCTGATCTGCGCACTGCGCAATTTCTTGTCCAGTACACAGACTTCTAACAGCTGAAAAGGTTGTAGAGAAGTTTCTTAACCCCCTTTGCTATTGCGAAAGGGGAGAGGGACGAGAACAGCCAGGCAGGCTCAGCACCCTCCACCATAAGAAAACAGGGCCAGGCCCCTTCAACATTCTCTCTCACGCAATCTTTCACTTTATCCTCACTGTCTGAAGATTCTTTTTCTCTGGTGCCTTTTCTTAGGTTTGTTTTTTTTGGTGCCATGATTTGGTTTGCTCCTTATGCTCCCCATCCACCACGGAGTCCAACAAGGGGATGTGACCGAGCAGTACCACAGGGTTTTTCCAGCAGGGTCGCACCAGGGATACATAAAGAATATACTCTGGCCTTCTGAGTATGAAGACCAGATGGACCCCAGCCACAGCCTTCTAGCAAAGCTAGGGCAATACATGACCAGCCGCTTGGTTGGTGTGGGAAGATAGGAAGGATAAAACTCTAGTATGACAGGGAGATGTTTGATTAGAAAAAGAATATTGATGAAAGGGCCAGATAAGCGAGAAAAAAGAAAAGCATAAGAAAAAAGGTGTGGGCCAGCTTAGTCACAGCCGGAAAGAGGCTGGGTGTTCACCCCCGGCATGAGAAGCTGGGCCCAATGGGACTGATCATTAACAAAACATTCCACCCTTTTAGTCCTTTAAGTTAAAAAATGCTACCTACCATTTTCTCTGGATAATTTTTCAAAGGCATCCTCGTAGATGTAGTTGCGTCTTATCATGACACTGATAGTGGGACCCATCATGAAGTTGTGCATCTCACCTTGGTGCTCTTCCTTCTCTCCCTGGATCAGTCGCTGCAATATCTATGTATGAATGTGCCCACATAAGGACTCAATAAACAAGCTCCTTTTATGATTATGAAACTATTGCAAAAACTGACCCTTTTGCCAAAATGTTGTGGTTTACAGATCGTTACTTGTCCAAAGCAAATGTTAGATTAAAGGCAAGGTTTGTAGCACACATACAGACACTTATGCACCTATAAAGGATATAAAAAAAAAAACCTTATCATTGCTGAAAATACCCATCATAGCAAGAAGCACATGCAATTTTTTAAACCTTGACTCTCTCCTCAAAAGACACAACAAAAGGCAGCTCCGTCAGTATAATCAAATTGCGGACTTCACGATTAGCCAGAGGAGGACGCTCATCATCTAAGAAAAAGAAAGTGGTAAGAAAAGCAATGATAAGTTTTAAGGAATTTCAGTAAACGAACACCATCTTCATTCTATTCTTATGTCTATTTTATGACTATTTCTTCATTGATCATAAATGCGATTGAATGAATTTGACTTGCTATAGCTTCTTCAATAATTTCCCCTTTAGTCTAAATTTCACACCTCAACCTCTGACCCTAAATTACATATGAAATGCAGCAATTGCCACTTTGCCAGTCAGTTAGCCTGTTGATAACTTGAAGTATGGGGTAATTTAACCTGCTGATTTCTTACCCAGGGTTAGGGTTATAGTATATAGGGTTATAGTATTTTTACTCATGGGTAAACTGATGTCCATCGATATGAGGCCAGCATTTTAGTTTTTCATCAGCAGAATATCCACTGCATCCAACTCCATTTCTTCCTTTCTTTGCAAAGTGTCAGTGATGCACACATTTATTTTTCTATTTTTCATACAGTAGAACAAGTTAAAATGGTAAAAATTGTGTGTGGGAAGATTGTTAGGTGTGAAAACAGACTGGAGTTAAATTTCACTAATTTACTTTACAGCTGCATACCTTAAATAAAATTAAGTGAAAGGTTAGGCTCTTCATACAGATACTACGCTGATGCTGCTAATGGCATCAGCAAATTTTGTGTTTAAAGATAACAGGGATAAGCATCACCAAAAAAGTGATAACAGAATATGTACACACATACCAATGTTCATTTTTGTCAAGGGTCTCAGTGAAGCAAAGGGACGTCTGATGAATATTGAATTTCGGGCTTTGTAAATCTGAGATGGCTGTTTAAAGAAAAAGAGGAGAAAAAAAAGAGAAAGCATAATCAGTCATGCAACCCCAAAACTGAGTCATGTGGCTTTACTGTCTCACACCAATTTGTTTTTATATTTGGTGGGTTCTCTTTATCAACAGCTGCTCATACTGTTTTTAGTTTGTGGCATGACAAGCACTGTGCGTATTGAAATAATGCAAATATTGATAAAACTTCTTGCTTTTCTGCCTTTTAGACAAAGGAGTGTTTTGTTGTGGTCCACAAATAGTGCAGTAGACAGCTGCCATGAAAAGACCTACCAGATTCAAGTGTGCTACATCTATCTGAAAATTCAAAGATAGAAATACCTTGTCAGCCTGTATAGACACCTGTGAGGCCAGCCAGTGGTCCTGTCGGCAAAAAGGTCTGCGACTATCACGGCTGTGGATCTGACGGACCAATGTGGAGATTGCCTGCAAAATAATAATTGTCTGTGTTGCACTTTGTGTCTCAGTATTAGACTAACTCCTTACAAAGGTTAGGGTGATGCTGCATTTCAGAACAATGAAAATGGATTAAACCCCACTGCTCTGCACCCACCACTGGCTTCCCAACTCTTACTGCATACCCATCTCGCTGAAATTTCTTCTCCCTCTTGCAGCAGGATTGTTTGATCTACATTTGTCGTCTCTCTGGGCAGCAACATTTCTCTAATTCTATAGTTGTGTTTCAAATGATGAAAAAAATCTAATAGTCAATTATTTTCTTCCACACTGAATTATATGGAGTAGAATTTTCTCAAAGATCCCTGAGTCAATGCGCAGTCTCTTCAGGAAGGCCTTAAAAATCTAGCTTTTTTCGTGTCCACAGTCTTCATTCTTCTGTACCTCTTCCAGTCCCATATTCCTCCTCTTTTCTTATTGTTTTACTGTTCTTTAATCTCCTACTACATGAAGGAAACACACATTGATTTAGCATAAACTCTAAGTCTTAGCCAAATTTTCATATAAGTAGATGTTCATCAATTCTTATCAACTTTATTGGTTCCAGCAAGAAATCAGACCTTAGTATGAAGAATGAAGTATATACGATGCTATGAAGGAGTACCTTAAATAAATACGCCCAGAAGCGAGTTTCATTTTCATCATCCTCATCCGTTATATGTCGACTTTGAATGCCAGTCAAGTGAAGTGCTTGACGATAATCTTCATTGACTGCAAACTTGGCATCAGGATGTGCTAGCTCGATGATACCAAGACATGCATTGCGAAGTGCCAGGCTCATTGGCACCATTTCTCTAAGGGTGAATGGCATGCTGGAACTAGGCTCTAAATTAAAAAAGGAACCAGAAACAAACTTCATCTGCAGCCTTAGAAAAATGTCAGATTTTAGAAAACCAGCTTATTTTCAGATAATTAACAGACAGTCAGCTAAACTTTATGGTATCATATGATGTACATAACCTCTTTTCATATCAACTGATTTGTTTCTTCTCATTTAATAGATTCTTCTCAAGGCATAATTTCAAAATAGCAAAATATTCTTGGGAAGGTGAAAACAGTTATGAGAAGATTTTGTCATTAAGACAAGACTTTCTTTATCCCAGACAGCAATTAGATACAGCTTTATATAAAAGTGTAACAACAAAAAAACAATACCACAACGCATTGATATCTACTCCACCAAACAGACTCATACAATCATGGCTCAGGTTTACGATAAGATCCTGCATTCATTCACACACTGCACCATTCAAAAGTTGCACAGCAAAAACAACTGATAGCCTCAGTCTGTTGATCTTGTAGAATTAGTGGCCTAATGGAAGTTGATGCAACTCTTTTGACAGAACGTGCCTCTCTCTCTCATTGCGTAGAACTGCAGACACTTTTAGAGGTGTCTGGCTATTCAAGAGAGTCTGAAAATCACTCTAACCTTTCCAGTAACATTGGAGCAGGTCTACACAAACACAAAGCTGCTCTTGACCTTCAATGCTAAACTGTTGTAAAAACAGATAAACTAGGACAGCACCCTCTCTATATATCTATCTATTCCTCTTCGCGCATCAGGTTGCACATAAGGCCTCAACCAGAGTCTGCCACCAATGTCGATTGGCTGAAACCCGCTCCAGGTGACCCCATGTCCAGCCCTTTCCTTTCATCACCCTTTCCACTGTTCTTCTCCAAGTTTCCTTTGGGCGGCCTCGTTTTCTTCAACCATCTGGAGTACATCGCAGGGCGAATCTGGAGAGGTCTGCTGTCTGAGTTTAAGTCCAATCCATCACCAGAGCTTCTGCTAACCCAAAACATTGCGTACAGTACGCATTAAAAGTTCGTAGGACCTCTTCAATTTTCGTCAATGGGGTTCCAGGGGACCCCCTCAAATTAGGGTAAAGAACAGATACAAAATTGGGTGGGTGTAGTGTCTGACATCGTAGCCCAATCTATTGCTGTCGTCTGCTACAAGGTGAGAGTAACTTCCCTTGCACTGAGTTTTTTTCCCTTTCCGGAAAGAGTTCCATTAACCTATTTCCAAGATGTCATTGACAGCGTGGTTAAAATCATCGTCTCAGAAACAGAAAGAAAGTAAGAGCGAAGACAAACAGCAAGATAATGAAGTACAGTTAACATAAGCTCATAACAGATGCTTGCACAGACTTCATGGCACAGAAATCTTGCCGTTTCTGACTAGACATTACAGTGCTTTGTGTGCCTGAAAGGCAGTTGAACAAAGAATGTTGATTTGTTGATTTTTTTTTCACATTGTAAAGGCACCCCTTAGAGTTAGCCTGGGACCCCTTAGAAATCTGCAGAAGGGGTCCCTGGGACCCCAAAGAATTTAGCCTTAGCAGAAGCCCTGCATCGCTAATGCCTTTGTTGAAACTGCGTGGTGATGGTTTCAGTTCTTTGGTGGAGTCCTTTGTTAGTGATGGTATTTGGCCAAAAGATGTTAGGTATGCGCCTGAGGCATCTGTTTTGGAAGACGTCAAGCCTGTTACTAATGGTTTAGGTCATGATTCTGATCCGCAAAAGGAGGGTGCTGATCACATTTGACTTGAAGATTCTCAGCTTGATCTTCTGACTGATGTTTTTTGCCTTCCATGTGCTCCTGAGTGAAGTGAAGGCCTAGCTGGCTTTTGCCAGTCGGGCTCGAATCTCCACCTCCGCATCCTCGGTGTTTGACATTTTGGACCCAAGATTAGTGAAACTGTCAACTTCCTCAATCAACTTCCTCCATTTAGTTTGATGCTGTCTTGGACTCTGGCGTTCACTCTCATGCATTTTCATTTTCTTTGCGCTGACCTTCAAGCCAGGGTTTCCAGATTTTTCTGAGAAGGAATTTGTTTTTTCCTGCATGTCTTGGTGGCAGTGTGACAGCAGGGCAATGTCATCAGCGAAGTCCAAGTCTTCCAGCGTTGTTGTTGCTGTCATAGTCATGGTCTATCGGATCCCTCTCCTCTCACTGTCGGTGGAAGCCTTCATGCTCCAGTCCATGGCCAGGATGAAGAGGAACGGTGACAGAACGCAGCCCTGCTTCACCCCAGTACTGACGTTGAAGGGGTCTGTGAGCTCCATGTCACAGACAACCTGGGATTTGAAATCGCTGTACAACATTGCAACAACCTGAACAAGTTTTGCAGGGACTCTGTAATGCCTCAGGTTCTTCCATAAGGACTCGTGGTGCATGCTTCACCAGGTCGATGAAATTGATGTACAGCAGTGTGTTCCACTCGTTGCTCTGCTCCAGAATCTGTCGCAGAATGAAGATGTATTCAGAGCAGGATCACCCAGGGCAAAATCCTGCTTGCTGTGGTCAGAGGTCTTTCTCAAGGGTTGCCGTCAGTCTTGACAGAACAATCTTGCTAAAGACCTGGTAAGGGAAAGAAGTGTTATGCCCCTCTAATTATTGCAGTCTCTAAGATCTCCTTTCTTGGGTAACTTGAAGATGAGCCCTGTCTTCCATACATCAGGTAGCTGTCCTGATTCCCAAACTTGCCTTAAGATTTCAGTCAGCATGGAAGCTGTCACATTCACATCTGCTTTCAACATCTCTGCTGTTATTCCATCTGCCCCTGGTGCTTTGCCGCTCTTCATTGTCTTGATTGCTGTTGTCACTTCTTTCAAGCTTGGCAGGTCTGTGCAGATGTCAAGGTCTTTAACTGCTGGCTGGATGTCTGCAAGCTAAGGTAGAGTCTGGTCTGTTCAGAACGGACTCAAAATGCTCCCTCCAGCGCTGTAGTTTTCCTGTCTCTCCCTCAACATTACCATTCTTTCACGGCACATCACTGATCTTAAACCCGTTGTTTAGCTGTTGTTTTATCTTATACAGTGTCTTCAGGTCATTTTTTCTTGCTGCTTTTTCAGCTTCATCTGGCAGTTTCTCTATGTAGTCTCTTTTGTTGGTTTTTGTCATCCTCTTTGTTTAGTTTTGTATATCTTTGTGTTGTTCCTTCAGGCATTCAGATCTAGTGCTGTTGATTTTTTGTTTGGCTGACTTTCTCTTGTCTATCTTCTTCCATGTCTCTTCTCTGATCCACTGTTCTTTATATTTCCGTTGGAAGCCCAGTATTTTCTCTCCTGTTTCCTGTAAGACTCAATTGAAGTCGTCTAAGGTCATCTCTTGTTGGTCTCCTAGTGCCTGGAACCCTCTCTACATGGAACCTATAAAATAGCTGAAGAAATCTCTTTTAGACAGAGAAAGACTTCTGAAGAAGGAAGAGGCACTGATGAGCCTTCTTCACAAGCTGGTATCCCAGCGGAATTTCCTGTCAAAGACTGCTGAGGTATTTGAATGTATTGAAAATTTCCACCTCCTTGCCATGAATGACAGTTAAGTTAGCGGAAAATTACAAAGGAAATGAAAGACAATCTCTTCAGTCTTATCCACATTAAGTTCTAAGAAATTGTTATTGCACCAGGCAATGAATTCACCCAAGACTGCATCATGGGTATCTACTGGCCCAATAAGAAGAGAGACTAATTGGTTGGTTGATCAAATTTATTCTAAGGCTATTGCCCTACAAATGGTGGGAGGGGGCTTTTGTTTGTGTGTGTTAAATGCCGTGCCAGCAACTAAGACTGCATCACGGCTACAAAAATTAATCTTACCTTAAAAAGTTTAGGGACAAAACCCCCCAAGTGATTTAACCATAACATTTTTTAAAAAGTCGATGCGAGAAGTAAACAATAAGTAAAAGAGTGGGTAAAAAGTAAAAAGGGGTGGTAAAGCCAAAAAGGCCACCAACAAACCAAGAACACAAAAGACAACATTATCAGGACATAAAATTTCTTAAATCTGATGGTAGAATCCTATCTTCCTTTAAAAATGTAAAGACTGCTGCCAATGGAATGGACCTGAACAAGGAAAACAAAGAACTTGCTGTAAAAAACTGCTGGTGCAGCAAGACAGACTGTTGAGCGAGGTATGCCTCAGACCACATGGTCACCATTAGTTTGTTTGGAGGGCGTATCTAAATGTTTGTATATCTTAGGTAATGTTTTCTTATCAGCGGAGGGGCTCTCCTCTGTAACAATTGTTTTCTTTTAATTTTCTTTTGAGTTGGTGGGTCGTACTTTGTGACCGCCAATAAACTTACGTGTTGTATTGTCCCTTCGTGTACATGTTTTTTGTGTCCACTGAGGAGTGATTGGCTTCGTTGCTCACGTCGGGCGCGTGAAAGTCTGTCTGTGTGATTGTGAGTGTGCATGTGAGAGAGCAATTAAGTGTGTCTTGATGGATTAACAGGCATTTTTGTGCGGGGGAAATGGTAGGTATGCACGCGCATACCTTGCTTCAACATGGAGTCTTGCTCAATGTTCTGTCTTGCTACACTGGTGGGTACTTTGGAGCTCAAGACAAACATTCATAACATGTACCACACTAAAACTTCCTTTACATCATGGACAAACTGGTGGTGGTTTACCTTGTAAGAGGTGTCCTGGTGTAGAATAGGTATGTCCCAACTTTAATCTAGTAATCTTTAATCTTTTCCTCCCACCTCACTGGATGGCTTGAAGGTAGGCGGTCAGAAAAACAGGGAAGAGTGGCATATAGTTTATTTTGGCCCAGAGTGTCCCAGTGGCATTAACATAGGGACTGAAAGTAGGCCGAGAAGATAGATTTACAGTCTGATGATAACAGCGAATGCAATTTGCCAGGAGACTGACATGCAGCCTCGGCAGCCTGGTCTGCTCGAACATTGCCTGGGATACCATCATAGCCTGAAGCCCAAATAAAAACAATGTCCTTGTTTCATTGAATGAGTGCTGCATGAATTTTATGAAATTGGACCACAAGAGGGTGGTCAAAACCATTGGAAAGAAGAGCTTGGAGGGCAGAAAGAGAGTCTGAAATAATCAAAATTGTGCTCCGAAGAGTGGTGAACATGCTGGAAGGCTAGCAGTGAAAATAGAACAGCCATCCGCCAGTTGTGCTGAATAGGAAGGGTCCAAGGAGAAGCTGGTAGTAGTGGAAGAGGCTCTACCTGCTGAATATCTACTCTGGCAGCTTGTAGGTGAGTGATAATGGTTTTTCCTCCGTGGTACAAATGGCATACAGGGCAGCATCATGAGGTCCAAAAACAGCACAGTACGCAGGGTTTCCAGAGTGAGCTTTTCAACGACAGACAAAGGATAGCATGAGTTTCAGACGACGGAGAGAGAGGAGTTTCACCAGCTTCTGCTCAACTTTTTCAGTTACCTCAACTTTGGATCACCAGGACCTATGATATAAAAACACCTTCTGTCCACCTGCAGTGAAGGGTTACCTGGAAAATTAGTGTTAGAAGGACTAGGGTTAGAAGGTTAGGGACTGCATTTCTTGCACACTACAGACCATGAACAACTTAGAGTTCGCTGTTTGTGTGGCTGTAGGATTTTACTATGCACAGTCTGCAAACATTTTTATGACAGGAAAAACAACTAAGGTAACCACATGCAGGGTTTAGAGACAGCAAATTCTTTCCATCAAATATTCTGCTGTTACATGACTGTCTTGTGATTACTATTATCCATTACACAGATCCAGAAGTCAGAATGGATATTGGAGGGTGCTTTCATCAATTTTCATCATGTTTTTTAAATGTGTCTTTGAACAGCATGAATGAATTTAGGTTTTGGCCTTCCTTTTCTTTTATTTCTCACAGGGTTAAAGGGGGCTAAAGAGGACTTCTTTATGAAATCAAACACTATTTCTTTGACCTTGGAAACATTTAACATGCAATCACACTAGCCAATTACTAAAGCTCAGCCTAACATGCTGTTCCATCTCAATCACACTCTGGCATATTGTCATCTCAATCACAGTTTGGTGTACTGTGCCATCACTACTGCAAATGATGACTTAAGTCATGTTATCTGATCACCTGAGTACAAAAGTCAAAGAAGGTGCTACTCTGTGAAAAATAAGACAGTAATGGTAAAAGAACACCTTCCTAAAAGCTTCTGATGTTAAGCATTATCAGTTTAGAAGTGTAAAAAAATTTAATATTTTACTTTTAAGGTTTCCATTTTTTTACATTGTATATTTTTATATAGCCAGGTATAGACTTGCCTAGGCCAGAACTTCCCATTTAAGATATAGTTCCTAAAATGATAGTCTTCCTGAATACTACTGTAGCTCCTGTCAGGAGCTAGCTGAATATGTCCTTTTGTGGTCTGTGAGGGTTATATACAGTACCCATAGGAAACCAAGCATCCATTTGCACCTACTCATGTGTGTTTTAACTCTGCCTGGAAACCCCTAGGGTAACCTGCCGGTCCCTAGCCCGGATAAAGGAGGAGGGTTGGGCATCGGGCTAGCAACCCCACCCTGTAAAAAAAACAAAAAGCTACAGAAACCGCAAACACATTAACTTGTGTGATTGCAGCCCTATACTCCACTGGGGGTGAATAGGACCAAGATGATGTTTGTTTTGGTTGACTCTGCAATGTGTCTGTAATAGAAAGGGAATGTGAAAAAGAAAGCAAGCAAGGAAGAGGAGTAGTGTGTATGTGCCTATGTATAGGATAGGCCTGATTATTCTTTCTTTTGTTCTGTCTCTTCCATCACAAAGTCATATTCCGAGTGCTGTGTTGCAAATAAACAAATTTTTATTCTTCAATGCATACAACTGTAGGTATATGTTTGATGTGTTTCCTTAGATACTAGGTGAGAAAATATGGTCTAGAATTTTAGCAAACCATTACAAACTATATTGTGGACTTCAGAAACACAGGAAAGCACTTTAAGCTCACCATCATTATCTCCATAGAAGTCAGCATCGTGCAGGGTAAGTAAAGAGTAAGAAAACATGGAGCAGAAAGTGGACAGGAGCGGCACAATGCGCTGAATGTCTCTTTCTGCCATAGGCAATCCACTGGACAGCATGTTCAGCAAAGGAGTGCTTGACCTATGAATGAAAAGTGTGAAAGATTTATAGTCATAATATTTAAGTGGAAATAAGACATTTAAAAGTCTGAAAACAAAAATAAAAATACAATTGATAAAAGTTCAAAAAGGAAAAATTACACTATTTCTTGACAATTCTGCAGTTTTCATCCCAAATAGGGGTAAATATGAAAAGACAAAGATTATACTATATTAGTGCATGCATTTGCACGTTCGTTGTTGTCTGGTTTGGGTTCCCTTTTTGCTATTTTTGCTGTTAATCATGCCTTTTCAACCTTGAAGGTGGAAGTTCTTGTGGGTTTTTTAAAAAATGGCTTCGCTCGTGCCAGGGATGGTAGGAGTACATGGTGCTGACTTTTACAAGCTGTCAGTTTTCCCAAATTGCTACCCTGACCCTGAGGCAGGGTGGAGATCACAGGCAATAACCCTAGCAATAAAATGTCTTTCTCAGTCGAGTACTTGTTGTTGGCAGTTAGAAATCTGAAATGAAACAGTTTGCAACTGAACATCCTGTCAGGATTTGGACTGACAATTCGGAGTGGCATGTTGCTAAAAGTATAAATGTTTGGATAAAAAAACTGGGGCAGAGTAGTAAAGTGAACCTCGGCAAGACGTGGTGCCCTCAGCTCAGTGACAAGACAGCAATGGTCAGGGGTCATGTTTACTGGTGTATTGAACATAGGGATGGCAACCCTGTGAGACTAAGGCACTTGTTGGATGGATGTATTATACACTTCGAAAACATCCATGACAAATGTAACTAAGGCTCACCATGCAGGCAACGAAAATATTTACCATCTCTAATCGTGCTAACTGATCCTGCTGCTGTAAAGCTTCTGAGCAACTTTCTGCATGGCCATGCCCTCTATAAACATCCAGAGAACTACATGCTGTCCAGGGACACATTTTATGTTGAAGGTTTTAACAATGTGTGTCTGATCTTTCTGCCTAAGCGTGTTCACATTAAAAACATGAGGCATTATGACATGCCCATGGGTCTTGCTGTTTTAGACTGAAACGAACATGTTGATAGATATTCTACTTCAAATTACAACAAAGCAAGTGTATAGCACAACCGGAGACGATCTGGACAACGCACTTTTAAAAAGAAAACTTATAAACAAGTAGAAGATATCTGGAGACGTGTCGTTGAACTATACAAATTTGATTCCAAACATGAAGTTAACTGAAACAGACAGTAGTTTTGATGAAGATTTCGAAATGAATAATATAATTTAAATAACAAAATCCAACCATCATTGATAAATGAGATAATAATTTACCATCAATGTTTGCATTTTCAAAACTGAAATTGTTTTAACTACGGTACAGCTCCACACCGACAAATGTATTGTCTCTATAGACATGTTCATTCCAGTCTAAAACTGCAAGACCCACTCATATGTTATAACGGATTCTTATCTTGTTCACTTTACATGTTTGTTATTCTGTGATATCAATTGTAGGATCAGTAGCAGTGTTAAATTTTGTGGTTCCATTGTTATACTGCTGATTTAGCTTTGTTATATATCAATCTGTTTGACAGTGCCTCCAGCCACTGAGTTTGTTTGCATACCTGTACTTCACCTGCCAATATAAAGACGTTGAATACCTTGTAATGTTACTTAAATCATGAGATAAAGGGGGAAGGTGTTTGAAACTGTGCAAATAAATTAAATAAATTTTAGTTGCAAACTATATTTTGTTGTTATTACTGTTGCTCTTTTTCCCTCTCTTACTCGTTTTCGTTGGGTTGTCCAAACTGAAACAAACCCCACCAGAGCCAAACTAACAGCGGTGTATACACAAGCTCTGCCTTCTTGCTTCCAGCCTCGGATTTTATTGTGCATTTCAGATTACTTCCCAGAAGTGCATGATGAGTATCTGCCACGGAAGAGCAGAGTGTGGTAAGAAAATGGTGTAGCAGAAAGGACACTAAATTCATGAGATGGACATGACTGTCCTTTTCCAGATTCAAAGTGTAAGAAACAAAGTATACATGACAACTGAAAAATAAAATAATAATACTACAGTGAGAACACTAGCGTACATGCATATCGCACTCAAAACTTCGGTGGAAAGCACACATAGATCATACATGTAAGCATGGACTACAAGCCGAATACTGATATCCCCGCTTATGAGGAAAGACAGATAAGAAATATAGAGAAAGATAAAAAAGCAATAAAAATAAAGTATGAAAATTCAGTTGTCTTTATGCTTGTATCATGTGCGCTGTTCATCCTTCTCTCCTTTATATATTCTAGTTTTGTTTGTAGAGAATACATTCAGTCCTAACCATGACAGTATGTTCAGAGAGAAGCCGTTTCACCTCAGCTCTCAGAACCTACAGCAAATACTGGTCAGGTGAGGAAGATGTTTTATTGCCAGGCTAGTCGGCAGTGCTTGTGATCTCTACCCTGCCTATTGTCTGGGTAATAAGTGGAGACGACTAGCCACTAGCAGTCCGCACAGCGTGTACTTCTACCTTCTCTCGCATGGGCATTACCATTCTCTTCCCTCAGGAGGGTAAAGTTCGGCCTTTAAAAAAGAGTTTACTGAAAGAAGGTACCTTACCCTGTTACTGTCTGCATGGACACAGACGTGCATGTTTTCCAAAGATTTTTGATGAACATGGTGTTTAAAGCTAAGCTGTACAGTAGCCTGTTTAAAAGACATTACAAACATCAACCCACAGACAACAGTGAAATAGCTTTTTAAAAAAAAAAAATGTTTAAAATATTCATTGTACTCTATTTAATATCAGTCAAACATGCACATACACACAACTGGTGACAAACTGCACAAATACTTACCTAAGCCTATGAATACCTATATACTGTTGTGACAAAAGAACATGACAGATGCCAGCAACACATTCAATAGTCTCTCTGTCTCCAGCATTCAGTGCTATCAGCATGCAATTAAGGTGGTCAGGTGAATCTAGAAAGTGCAGACAATCATCTCTCAAATCCCCCAGGCTCTGGAAAGTTTCACCCTGAAAAATGAGGTTTCATGTCATATTTATCTCTTGATACACAACATGTTCACATTAGTATTATCTTTTACAGCTTCAAAGAAATAAATAAATAGCACATTTGTATAGGACCTTTTTCCAGCATCAGCCAGACTCAAGGTGCTTTACATATAGCCATGCAAGAACATCATATCAATTTATACATATAATTAAATAATAGTAATACATTATATTAATAGAAGAAGTTGAAAATGTTATTGCCAGGTACTATGGAACAGGCATTCCCCCTAGAATTTATAATACTAATTTTTTTTTTTTCTGTGACCTTACCAGAAAAAATGATCCTACCCCAACAGAAAAAAACCAGCAGAGATCAGGAGGGAAGCAAAACAGACCATCTGCTTCTCACGTCATTGCATGTTGTGCCACCAAAAAAAAAAAAAGTGCCAGAAAAGTAGTGTGTGTGGGAAGTTTCTTTAAAAGAATCTTCCTAAGGTAGAGCCAGGAACACCAGCCAACAGTGGAGATAATGTCTATAAAACTAAAATGGAAGGCAAGACTTGTCACAATCACCTGCATGCTTTGAGTATGAGCATGAAGCCGTGGAAAAAGATTGTAACAAGCATCTTTAATCCATCCAAGATAACCTTATCAAACACGCAAGGCAAACACAGCTGAGCACAGCACATAAACAGTGCATCCGTCACCTCGTTTCACATTGGAGGAAGTATGTACATTATGTACATTTCCATTTCTGAAATTCGCATCTGATACAGTTTGTTTGGCTGCCCCTAGTATCTAAACAGGTATATATGTCCAATGAATAAATAATGTCACTGCAAGAGCTGGAGAAAAGCAATAATCACCTCACTCCTATCTGGAAAACTGGCCTGCAGAAAGATCTGATATAATAATAGCATGTCTATTACCCCTTCCCCCCCAAAAAAAAACCCCAACCCCATAACAAAAATAAGGACAGCTATATGAAAACTATTGCATTATTAGCCTCAAATGTCACCCAAGCAAATTTATATTGAAAATCGCAATGGAGTCAAATAAGCAATGGAGCCAAACAATATTTTAAATCTACTAAAGGTAAATTTATACCACCCAAAATAAAGCAGCCTATTAATAATAATAAATGCTAAATGTATATAATGCATACTCACACTCATAAGGAGCATGCTCTTAGCGCTCAAGAATAAGACATAGGTAACACATGAGGGACAGAAGAACAAGCAAACAATGCATGAATGATGCAGCACTGATAACAAATAAAAGACAAATATAAAAAACGTAAAGAAGATACAGTTTATAGCTCAAGCTTCTTCTAATATTGTAAAACTATGGATTGGCAATGATAAAACATGAAAAAGCTGTTGTTTGATTTGTAAATGGCACTACAAAGAGATAGTAATAAACCAGCTTCCATTTGTAACAAAACACAGTTTTCTTTTTCCTGCTCCCATATAAACAATGTCTTTGATTCTTAACAAATAAAATGCAAATTTGTTAACAAAAATCACAACCAAAACATTTTTTTAACATACCTTTTCAACCACCATGTGTTCATCTTCGTCATCAGAATCATCTAAGTCTGGTTCTTTTGGTATGGTAAGATATGGCATTAACATCCTCAGTACCTCCAAGTAGGCAGTACAGCCAACAGAATTCAGATGCTCTGCAGTAAGAAGTCATGAACACTAATCTGCTTTTAGCAAATACTGTAACACAAAAATATTATAACCTGGCACAAGACAGGCATCACCAAAGTGTTGAGACATTAATCACTTGTTTTACTGATTTCTCTTGCATTATAATTGCCAATTTTCAAATGTGTACAATTTTACAAATTAGCTAAATCATAAATGAAAAAATGTGTTTAGATAGTAAGTTTTCTTACCAGACAACATGATCATAGGAACCAACAGACCACAATCGCTCTCTAACCATCAAAAGTTGACTCCCTAGCATATACCAGGCATGCAGGTCAGGTAAGCAACAGCCATGCCAATACACCAGATTTTTTTTAACCAACCCCACCACTAAACAGTGGGAGGTTGGGAAAGCCTCTACATCATATCATCTGATAAGAAAATTTACTGGAGGTCATAGACCGGGTCCTGCTGTAGCATGTGGTAGATGATCTTTTACTAAGAAAGTGGGTGAGTCACACAAAACCATGGTCTTGAAAGTGAAAATCAGGGTTTGCTGACAGCATAGAAAGCTCAGACTCATGCTTGAAACAGGTCTATCTCCCAGCAGAACTAAGATGTTTTGGCCGTGTGCGGACGTTTTGCCGACGGACGTTTCACCGCCGGACGTTTCGGAGCCGGACGTTTTGCCGATCGGACGTTTCGCCGCTGGACGTTTCGGAGTCGGACGTTTTGCCGACCGGCGTTTCGCCGCCGGACGTTTCGCCGCATTATGTCAGAGAGAGAGAGAGAGCTTACTTACTTCTCAAAGAATGAAAGTAACTACTAGATTACACAATAATTCTTTATTTCAAACAAATTTTACACACAGACTTCACAGACAGTTCACTTTGATTGTCACAGATTATGCGCAACAGCTTTGAGAAAAAACATTGATACAATGGCGAGAGAAATGTGTGAGCTAACGGTTCACATGAGGAGGGATAGTGAGAGAGAGTTCACTGATACATTGATACAATGGCGAGAGAAATGTGTCAGCTAAGGGGCGTCACACACTTGACTTCGGCTAAAGGTCCCGCGTGAAATGCCGAAATGAAGTGTCCCGCGCCGAAACGTCCGGCGGTGAAACGCCGGTCGGCAAAACGTCCGACTCCGAAACGTCCGGTGGCGAAACGTCCGATCGGCAAAACGTCCGGCTCCGAAACGTCCGGCGGCGAAACGTCCGTCGGCGAAAAGTCCGTGTACCGTTTTGGCAGTTTCCCTACATCTCAAAGTTCCAGATGGCAAAAGGTAGAGAAAAACATAGTCCTGTCACCTGTAATGATTGAAGCTTCTTACAGTTTGTTTTTAACACCATGCCAGCAACTAAGGCTATATCACGGCGACAAAAGTAATCTTAACTTTAAAAGTTTAGGGAAAAACCTCCCCAGTGACATAACCATAACATTCTTTAAAAAATCAACACAAGAAATAAACAATATGTAAAAGATTGGGTAAAGCGAAAATGAAGTGGTGAAACACAAAAAGGCCACCAACAAACCAAAAATCAAAAGAAAATAATCACCAGGACATAAAATTTCTTAAATTTGATGGTAAAGTCCTATCCTTCTTATGCTCCCCACCCACCACTGAGTCCAACAAGGGGATGAGGAAGAGAAGTACCACTTAGGGCATTTCCAGCAGGGTCACACCAGGGATACTCAAGGCATATACTCTGGCCTTCCCAATGTGAAGACCAGATTGACCTCGGCCGCAGCCTTCTAGCAAAGCTAGTGCAATACACAACCAACTGCTTGGTTGGTGTGGGCCACACTAACCTCCCGTCTAGAAGTTCGGGCCAAAGAGGAGTGTTGGTATGATGGGCCGCAACTCATCAGGGACCTCAACCTCCAGGATCCCATCCTACCCCAACACGGGTCATCCTGCATGGCAAACGCAGGGGGCCTAAAGAAGGTCACTGAGAAAAATGACATCAAAAGAAAGGCATGGTGGGAAACAAGAAGACAGGAGAAAGACCTGTGTAGACAGAAGAAAGGAAGAATAAAACTGCCAGGGAGACGTTTGATTCGAAGAAGAATAAAGATGATAGGGCCAGGTAAGGGAGAAAAAAGAGAAGTATAAGAAAAAAGGGGTGGGCCAGAGAGAGGCTGGGTGTTCACCCCCGACGTGACAAGCCACCCCACGGGGGCCAATATTTTTAAAGGAACTGTCTACCAGAATATTTGATGTTTAAACTGCAGCAAACATTTCTTCCTAGAACATCAAATCATATACTTTTACATTCTCATGGAACAAGTTTTGGATAAAACCATGTTCTTGGGGTAAACTTTAATTTAAAAGACAACCATAAATTTCTTTACAGTGAAGAGAAATATGCCACTTAAACACAGTAAAATCTGCAAATTCAAAGATTTTATGGACGCTATTAAACTTATCCAAGAAAACTGAATATTCACCTAGTTTGTTTTGTCCCAGGGTCAAAATGGAGAGGAGCAGCCATGGGGATGGCATGACAGCATTAGCATTTGACGAAATGTAAGATGATGATGCAGACCTTGAAGCAGTTGAAAAAGACATGTCTGCAGAAGAGTGAGACTGCGATGCATGGGTAATCAGGGCTTGTATAAGCTCAACAAAGGGAAAAGGGTATTTTCCATAGGCCATGGCTGGCAATAAAAACTGGGCCACTTGCTCAGAGAAAGAGGGGCACAAAAATGTGCGGCATACAGCCAGCAGCACCTGACGACTGAAAAAAAACATAAGCATTACATACGACAAGAACAAAAGTCATATGGAGACATATAAAGTCATATATGATGAATGGCCTAACATTTGCAAAAGCTTTACAGCTTAAAAAAATGACGAAGTATATTTTAAATTAAATTACTCTAGAAAAAAATACATTTCCATTTTGATCATTACTTATGAAGATTTTACTAATATCCTTCACTTAATGGTAATTACTCGTGCTCTGTAGAAGTCAAGCTTATGATCTTGGCATAAATTCATCTTGTTTCTACGAGAATGAAATGTGAGAAAAATTCAAGAGTAAGATAGCTCCTGCAAGGACAGGACATATAAGATAGCTCCTGCAAGGACAGGACATACTTTCACTCTGGAACATTATCAAACAGTGCAATCAATTTTATGGACTTTTAAAGAGAAAAACAAATTTGATCCAGAAGTCTCCTGTAAAATAACCCACCTTCTCTAGAGCTTCTGCGGTGATTTTGCAAATACAGATGCTGTGATTACTACATTCATTGTACAAGGTTCACATGGTTCCTATGGTAAGGATAATGTTAATGTTTATATTTATGAGAATACAGCTGCACAGAGAATACCCATGAAAACATTGACACCTGAAAGCTTTGTCTGCAGTAGCAGTGGCAAAACTTATAGGGCTCATGATGAGGTCCAAAATACTGCCTGCAACAGGAGTTGGAGGTACTGGAGACTTCTCTAGCCCAGATGGCACCTTCTGATTCAATAGTTCCTTCATTCTTTCAAAATAATCTGCAACATTGAGGAAAAAAGTATCAGGTAGCTAAATATTTGCTGAGAATAATGAAACTGATGCTTCTAAATGACTGCAACAGACTTCAACTAACTGTTTGTTTGCAATTATGCCATATGCAAGCAACTAGGGCTACATCACGGTGAAAAAAGGGAATCTTAGCATAACAAAAGGTAACCTTAACTTTAAAAGTTTAGGGAAAAACCTCCCCAGTGACATAACCATAACATTCTTTAACCCTATCGCGCCGTGGAGGACACCGGTGTGAGTTCAAGCGGCTTCTCAGGCTTGCGGGTCACCCACCGGTGGGAGATGCATTGTTGTATTTTTTTAAGACACGTAGAACGCGTAAATAAGCGAATAAACAAGGGAGAAAACACGGGAACCTTCAGGACTTGTTCCTCCAACGATTGCTTCCCTTTAAAGGCTGAATAATTCAACCAATCATGTGTTTCATCGTTTTTTCTGCCACTTATAGTTTGTTTACACGTGAGCGCCATATTGAAATTTTTTGGGTTCGCTCGATTTGACGTGGATTTGTACTCAAACAACAGAAAATGAAAAGAAAACAGTGAGTAATATTAAATTCTAATGTATATTCTAATAAAATATGATCTTTTTTGGTACTTTATGCTTGTATATATCATGTAAAAAATTGTCTTTAATTTCTGAGGTGTGACATTCCGATCGGGTTGTGAAATCTAAACATTTACTATCTTTCATGTGAGCTTACTACAAGAAATCAGAGCCTATAATTCTTGAAATTAACACCACGCAAATGTGTTTAAAATGCTCTTTTAAACGGCGTATCACATATGTTTGTCATTTTTGTAGTTTAACAGATATAAATTTTTTAACACGGGTGAAAATTAGGCACTCGGTGCTCCATAGTGATTTTTTTCGCGTCGCTCTGTACCTTCTTAGCGTACCGATAATAATATTATTAAATGCATCAATCTGATTTTTTTTTTGGACAAGAACAATGTTTAATCATTTCAAGTTTATATACAGTTATCAAAGTGTGATTCCTGTAGGTGTAACTTGTGCTAGCATGATATATTCTGTGCATCCCTGTGTGAAAAGTTTTTGAAAATTCAATTACACCTACCTTATTTGCTTTGAATTACCAAAAAATTGACTATTCATACAGGATTCACGTAGGAATATTTTTATTTTACTAAGTTCAATCTCTTATTATCATTTGAAAATTTTTTTCTATTTCTTATAGTTATTTTTTAATGATTTTTTGAAAGCGGTGGATTTCCATCCGTACAGGGTAATGTAACCTAGTATAAGCCTTCCGGCACGATAGAGTTAAAAAATCAACACAAGAAATAAACAATATGTAAAAGATTGGGTAAAGCGTAAAATGAAGTGGTGAAACACAAAAAGGTCACCAACAAACCAAAAATCAAAAGAAAATAATCACCAGGACATAAAATTTCTTAAATTTGATGGTAAAGTCCTATCCTTCTTAAAAATGTAAAGACTGCTGCGAATGGGACAGAGCTGAACAAAGAAAACAAAGAGTTTTCTGTAAAAAAAAACTGTCGACGGATAGTCTGGAGCTCAGGACAAATGATCATAATATGTACCACATTAAAATTTCCCCTACACTATGGACAAGCAGGCGATGGTTCACCTCATAAGAGGTGTCCCTGCATGGCATAGGTGTGTCCTAACTTTAATCTAGCAAGGACCACCTCCTCCTGCCTCACAGGATGGCACGAAGGTAGGCAGTCTGAAAGACAGGGAAGAGTGGCATATAATTTATTTTGGCCCAGAGTGTCCAAGTGGTGTTGCCATAAGGACTGAACGTAGGCTGAGAAGATAGATTTACAGTCTGATGATACAAGCAGCTGTAATTTGCCAGGGGACTGACATGCAGCCTTGGCAGCCTGGTCTGCTCAATCATTGCCTGAGATACCAGCATGACCAGAAGCCCAAATGAAAACAATGTCTTTGTTTCATTGAATGAGTGCTGCATGAATTTTATGAAACTGGACCACCAGAGAGTGGTCAAAATCTTTAGAAAGGAGAGCTTGGAGGGCAGAAAGAGAGTCTGAAATAATCAAAAAAGTTGTGCTCCAAAGAGCATTCAACTAACGCCTCACAAAATATACTGCCATGTTCCTGCTTAAGGCCTGTTGAAAGCATTGATGATGATAAGATAAGATAATACTTTATTAATCCCTAGAGGGCAATTCAGTTGCAGCTCGATTATATATATCAAACCCACAGGCAGTCGTGTTGCAGTCAATCATACCAGCTCGATTAAAGTCATACATGATCGCATGCACATCACATTCATAATCCATTCAAAAGTCTGACGGCTGAAGCAACAAAAGACAGCCGCAGTCGGTTTGTCCTGCATGCAGGCATACTATATCGGCGACCTGATGGGAGCTGGATAAGTTCACCCGACAGAGCATGCCTGTCATCACGAAGGATGGCAGACACTTTCAGAAGAGTCCTCCTGTTATACAGATCCTGAAGAGAACTCTGGGTGGATCCAACGACTTTGGAGCAGGTGGATACCACCCGATGTAGGCTGCTCTTGTCCTTCACCGATAAACTATTATAGAAACAGATGAACGAGAAGGACAGCACGCTCTCAATATGTGATCTGTAGAAAAGCTGAAGAAATTGGGGGGAGACAGAGAAAGACCTCAGCTTCCGTAGGAGGAAGAGGCGTTGTTGAGCCTTCTTCACGACAGATTGAGTGTTGACATCCCAGCAAAGTCGCCTATCAAAGATGGTGCCCAGGTATTTAAAAGCAGAAACAATTTCCACCTCCTTGTCATGGATGACACAGACGTGACACGGTGGAGAATTCCGACGGAAATCAAAGACAATCTCCTTCGTCTTACTCACATTAAGTTCTAGAAAGTTGTCATCGCACCAAACAATGAATTCTTCCAAAGCATCACCGTGAGTGTGCACCGGCCCGCTAAGTAGAGACAGCAGTGCAGTGTCATCAGAGAATTTGACAAGATAGTGACCCTCATGACTACTGCGACAACTGTTGGTATACAGGATAAACAGAAGCGGGGATAGAACACATCCCTGAGGTGAGCCGGTGCATGTGGTGGTTAAGTCGGAAAAAGTGCCATTGACAAGAACTCGTTGCTGCCTGTCGACCAAAAAGTGAATTATCCACGACACTAGCTGATGATCAAGGGAAAACTCGTCGAGGAGTCTTCGAGCTAGGATATGTGGCTGGATAGTGTTAAAGGCCGAAGAGAAATCAGCGAATAATAGTCGAGCATGGGCTTGAGGATTCTCCAGGTGTTTGATTACAGTGTGGAGGATGAACAGTTTAGCATCATCAACACTTCGCTTGGACTGGTATGCAAATTACAAGGGATCAAGACGATTGTTAGCGGCATTAAGAATCAATGATTTGATGATTGTCTCAAATACTTTCATGACCAACGATGTTAAGGCCACCGGTCTAAAGTCATTGAGATGCCGAGCTGAAACTATCTTTGGAACTGGAACAATGGTAGATAATTTCCAAGCAGCTGGGATGGAGAGTGAATCCATAGAGCGCTGAAAAAGATGTTGAAAAATGCCTCCAAGTTGGTGCGCACAGAAACGTAATGTTCTGCCACAAATACCATCCGGACCCGAGGCCTTGCGAATATTTACTCCCTGAAACAGCTCCACAACTTGCTTGCGACAAATCTCAACCTTCGGCACAGGGTGAAGAGAACGAAGCACATCGTGAACTTCCACGGAGAAGTCATGTGCCTCGAACCGAGCAAAGAAAGCATTAAGAGCATTAGGAAGGGCCGCACTGTCAACGCCTGAGATCGAGATATTGGCTTTCGACCCCTTACTCCGATCGACAGTACTGGCCATGTTCTTCAGTCCCTGCCAAGCCTCTCGGATGTTGCCTGTAGCAAACTGAGACTCGATTTTCGACTTATATTGCACCTTGGCTCGACGGATAGCATCACGGACCTCTCGATTGACTATTTTTTTGTCGTGTACAGAACCTGAGAAGAACACACGTTTTTTCCTATTAAGCACAGCTTTCAGGCTCTCGGTCACCCAGGGTTTGTTATTACGGTAAAGCACAAATTGTTTGGATGGAATGGTGCAATCGACACAAAAGGAGATATAGGAAGAGATGGTGTCCACTAAGTCATTCAGAGTAGGACATGCTTCTAAAAAGACATCCCAGTTAGTACATTGAAAACAGTCCTGTAAGTGTGCAACATTGTCGGCAGCCCAGCATTTAGTGGAATGAACTGTTCGGCGTACCCGCCTGATCATAGGTTTATAAACGGGTATCAGTTGTACACTCAGATGATAGGACGCACCCAGACTGGGCAGGGGTAGAGATCTGTACGCATGTGGTACAGGTCCGTACACGAGGTCGAGTATTGTCTGACTCAGTGTAGTATGACATGTCACATACTGGTCGTAGTTAGGGAGAACTGATGTCAGATCACAGTGGTTAAAATCTCCCAAAATAAATTTTGGAGCATCAAGACAAAGCGAGTCGAGATTGTGAGTCACATCTGCAATGCACTGTAACGCATTTGAAACATTTGCCCTGGGATGAATATACACAAGCGTGAAAAACAGCTGGGGGAATTCTCTCGGGAGGTAAAATGGGCGAAGCGAAATTGTGAGAAGTTCAAGGTCACAAGTACACATCTTTTCACGAAGAATAACCGTTTTACAGTACCTGTTGTTGACATAGAAACATACTCCGCCGCCACGCGCCTTGCCAGTAACTGCAGCAGATCTATCAGATCTAAACGGGCCAGAGAAGCCCGCGATGTCTAGATCAGCGTCACCGTCGTGTAGCCATGTTTCCGTAAACGCCAACAAACAAGTATCCCTGTGCAGTCGAAAGTTGTGTATCCACGCCTCAAGCTCATCAATCTTGCCACGAATCGACTGGACATTGGAGAGCAGGATAGAAGGAAGAGGTGGAGACCTGCGTCGATCTTCTTGAGTCTCCGCTTCACACCGCCTCTGCGTCCTCTCCTTCTTGATCTGCGAAGTGGAGGGGGCCGTGTGATGTCGACTTGCAGCGCCCGAAAACTCCGGGTAACAGAGGGAGATGAACGAAGACAGAGCAAGAGCTCGTGGGAGTAGAGAAGCCGTGGACCAGCATGAAATAAGCTGACCGCCATCTTAATAATGTCGGCTAGTGGTAACGGTCACAGCCATCCAAAATGATAAACGCATGCCTAACAGAATGAACGTAAAAATCATCATCACTAGACACAGACGCAACACCCTAAGTCTATAACTTGACAACTAACCTACACAGGGTCAGACGAAAGCGATGAAAAATTGAAATAAATTTGAATCCGAAGTGAGAGCTGCAGACGTCGCACAGCTAGGAGCGGCCATCTTTGATGACAATGAGGACAGTGACAATTATGGCTTAATGATAAGTCACCACTTCGATGACAACCATTAGCAAAAAGGATGAACAACCTACTATCCTGAATAAGTGGTGGCACCTACCCTAAAGATTAAGGTACATGCTTGGACAATGAGGGATAGCCATACAAGTGGCATCTGAATTCCTTACGCTGGAGAAGCCTCATGACAGATGAGGTGCACAGAGAGCAAGAATGCAAAAGTGAGTACAGATAGAAAGAAAGTTATACAGATAATCAGGTACTAAACCATTTAGCATTTTGTAGCATGCCATTTTAAATTCATTCTTTCAGAGACAGGGAGGGTATTATGTGGGTTTTTTTGAAGTTACTAAAGAGAAATGTCAGAACTACTAGAAAGGTGTAAATTACAATAGCTGAACCTAGAAAGAATGCATAAAATCACAAGTACTTTTGTTGTATATGCCTTAAAATATTGTTGAAAACCCAAGTTCTATGCACAAACTTTCTGTGCCTGAAAGCATAATTTTGCTAGAATCAACAGTAAACTTTAATGACACAGTACAGCCTTTCTCAACTGAACTCGAGAGTAACATCTCTTTCTTATCGTCATTTAACTTAGGAATACGATTGATCATCTACGACTTCATGTCATGACTTTATGTAAACCTAAAGCGCAAGTACCAGTGATCTGAGTGTCAAGTTAGTGATGGGAGACCACAATATTGTCTGAACAGTGAACAATGGTGCGAAGGGTTCATAATAAAAAGATCCATTCCAGAACTGATCCCTACTGAACAATAAAAAGAAGAGACTGAAGAGATAAGAGATTGCTCTCGAATGTTGGAATAAATCCAAATGCTTCTCAAATGTCAGATCCCAAGCAAGATCAATGGCCAAAGAGGAAAATTAGTGAACAGACAGCTTTATGTTAGTTTAGTGTTGTAAAATTGTCACAGACAACAGAGAGCTAAGAGCATGAGCATGGCTGTTAGATTAGTGCTGACAAGTAATGAATGTGACTGAATTTTCTCTACTTTTTGCTATGAAACTTTGTAAGATTTTGGACTAAGAACAAGCTTTTGTTGTAGTTAGAATAACTGTACAAAGTTTGGCGGACCCTTACACTGTTGTAAAGAACAACTGTAAATTTTTTATTTTCCTTTGGGCAAGACTGGGAGAGGTTCTTCTGTTGTAGTTATGTCTTTGTGTTATCTGTTTTTCACTGTCCAACTTGGTGCATATGTCAAGGGTGTTTGTCCATATAAAGGTCATTGAAAATAGCTAGATGGGTTTACTATTTGTGGTCTCATCTTTTTGTCCACTATTCCCAAACATGAACATGATTTGAAGCAGCTGTGTTTGGTGTCATGAAGCAGCATGTCAGTCAGTCGTCCCTTGACTGGCACCAGTTGTTGGGGGAGCACATGGATAGATGCAGCAGCAGACAGGACTCGCCACTCCTGCCTATTGTGGGCGATAGTCATAGTGTGTGATGCGAAAATTCAACATCGAAGAAGACATCGTTCAAGTCACTGAAGTGCTGTACAATAGCTCAATCAGTACAGTTATGCAGAACAACCAGATAGGAGCTTATTTTCCAACCACAGTAGGTGTACTTCAAGGATGTTCCCTATCACCGGTGCTGATCTTCTTGGAGAACATCATGCTCGAAGCTCTCCACAACCATCATACTTCCCTCTCAATTGGTGAAAGACCAATGTGCCACCTACGTTTCACAGAAAACAGATCTGTTAGCAGGCACTAACAAAGAACTGCAAGACCTCACCAACAGACTGACAGAAGTTCAAATGTACATGGAATGGAGACCAGCACTGAAAAAAGCAGTTATGGTCCATGGCAGCAGCAAAGCAGAGATCTATATGAATGGGGTACAGCTCGAAGAGGTAACCAGCTTCAAATTCTTGGGAGCTACCCTCTCCAAGGATGGCAATTCCACGCAAGATATCTGCATCAGGATTGCAAGAGCAACAGCAGCAGCAGCAGCAGCAATGTCAAGTCTAGATAGGATCTGGCATAGCCATAAGATAAGGTTCACTACCAAATACAAGCTGTACAAATTTTGGTAGTGCTGATCCCGCTCTACGGATGTGACACGTGGACTCTGCCTGCTGAGACGGAAAGGACAATCCATGCTTCCGAAAACAAGTGCATGAGAAGGCTTCTCTGGATCTCATACAAAGAACATAGAACTAATGACTTTGTATGAAACAAGATTGCCACACACGCTGGACACCATGAATCTCTACTTTCAACAGTCAAGTGACATAAGCTGGAATTCTTCGGCCATGTGACCCAGCATGACACCATGTCAAATACTATCCTCCAAGACTCATGGTAGCCAGTGGAAGAACTGGCTTATGAATGTTAAAGACTGGACTGGTTGTCCTGTACAGGATCTGCTGACAGCAGCATGGTTGGAATGGATTCCAGATATTAAAATTCTGGAGTGGTACTTCTCAAAAACTAATGAAAAACTGAAGTGAAAGTGTCAAGAAATGGTTTGGAGTAATAATGTATGCCAGAAGCTGTCTAATGTACTCCAACTTGAGACCTCCATCACCACCACCACCAAAAAAAAAACAACAAAAATATGCAATAGAGCACAAACTGTCAGCTGTAAGTCAGATTGGGAAGGTAGTTGTAACAGAGATGACATTTATATAGTGAAATACGTTGGTGCACAATTTTGGGATCGCAACAAAGAGGGGGTCGTAATTAGGAAGGTTTTAATAAAGAGGTTTTACTGTATCTTCTATCAATATAAATATATATATAGATAAGCTTAAGAAAAAGTTCATTCTAAATATCTACAAAACCAGTCTCCTCCTGACAATTCTGCACTTGCCATTTTTGATGAGCTGCTTCAGAAGCTGACAAACAACTTCATCACTTGTGTGGTTGTGAGGTAATGAAATATTTGCATACAGGGATGGCGAGATAAAGACTTCTAACATCCTCATAGGCACTGCAATAGGAAGAGATGTTTGAGCAATGCTACCCAGATACCTGCAACAGACAAATAACTGCTGACTGGTAGGATATGCACTTCAAAGATGGGATGCATATAAATACAGATCTACATGCTGATGTGTACACATAAATATATATTATTATTTGTTCGTGCAGGCATATTCTACCCCTCTTTGCACACATTAAATATCTAGTAACACAAGCTGTTTTGCTTACTCACCTAAGGTTCATTTCTAGCAGGTGCTTAATCTGCAATGTAGCTCTTGGTGCATCTTTAAAAATCCACATTAAATATTCTTCCTTCTGTTTCAGAATATGTTGGCATGCTGATATCTTCCAGAAAAAATAGAATCAAAATTATTATTTTTTTTTAATTTTTTTTTTATACATAATCATGCATCTAGTTAATGGTTAGTTTGGTCACAAAACAGAACATAAAATGTCAATACCATCTAACAATGCTAAGCAGGTCACATCACAAATCCTGTGCACTTCCTGTTTAAAAGCTGCATTCTGAGCATGTTGTCCAAAGTCTATCAGAATGTATCTTCTGCAGAAGATGATCGTGCCTACTGGACTCTAATAATGTACAACAGGATCCTAATGTATGAAGCAGGAATATAAAAATCATGGTCTTTGGACAAACAGTGGGACTTCAAAATCTAAAGTGTTAAAACAATATAAAATGTAATGTATATATTTTTGTTGGTATAAGAAGTCCAGGGCTATTACCCAGTTATCTACATGTATTTTTAATTTGGAAAATCCTAATGACTGCATATGTCAAAGACTATATGCAGAAGGCAGCACAATGTAAACAGCAAAGAAGGAAAATTTCTCTGCATATAACAAAGAGAAATTGATCAAAATGCTAGCATTATTGACTTATAAGTCAAATTATTACAGAAGAAACAATAATGCTCCATATTGCTTGCTTTTGTTTTATGGTGGAGTATTACTATAATAAGAAAAATAGAATTTGTATAGCGCACTTCCGCACAAGGAGGCGAGCTCGATGTGCTTCACATGAGACCAGGGGCAGTGGAGAATGAAGCCAAGTGGTATAGACATCACAATCAAGAACAAACAAGCACAACATTCTACAAGAACATGCACTGATTAGTAATATAAAAACATGAAGGAACACGAAAACAGGAGGGTGGGGGAGGAAGGACAATAAGGACGAGCTATAGTAGGTGCAACAAAGATATATGTCTTAAGTCCAGATCAGAAGGTATGTACTGACTCTGCTGTGCGGAGAGATGGAGGCAGGCCATTCCAAATACTGGGGCCAGAAAAGGAGTGACAGCGATGGCTGAATGTCTTCAGTCTGACACGTGGAAGAGAGAAAACAGGCGTGGGCCGAGCAAACTGATCTGCAGGGATGATACAGCAACAAAAGCTCAGACAGAATGGGAAAAATCATGAACAACATGAAAGCAAAGCGTGGCGATCTTGAATTTGATGAAAGCCTGAACTATCAACCAGTGGAGATTGTGCAGAAGCAGTGTGGCATGTCAACCTTCTGCTTACAGAATACGATACAAGCAGCATTGTTCTAAGCTCTCTGGAGCTTGTCAAGCAGGCAGTCATGAAGACATACAAAGAGAGAGTTACAGTAATCGAGCCTGGATAACACAGAGAGGAGATGCCTGATGTGGTTGGTCATGCAAAGTTCAAGATGGATTTCCAAACAGTTGACATGACACTAAAACAACAATAATGCATCGAAACTATCTCCAAGATTTCTGACAGATTGGGAGAAAGTGATGGTGGATCCGAAGAAAGTGAGTGATTTAGACAAAGCAGGTGTTTAAGCATATGTTCAGATGCTCTCTGGATGACTTCAGTTTTCTCCCCACTGAGAAATTAATTTGCTTGCTAACATCCAGTGCTTGACAGAGTCAAGGGTTTGCTAAGTACTGGTGAATTGACTGTGGAGATGGCAAGCTGTGCCACTGTGCCAGATGCCAGGAGCTCAGTATCGTCAGCATACATGTGATACTGCAAGCCAAAGTGGTGGATCACAGTCCTTGGCACAAAATCTGCAAAGTACACTTCAGAAGAGTCAGAGAAGCTGGGATTAGTTAATGAGTGGTGAAGACTCGCCCTGATGGAGTTGACTTCTTCCAGGAAAAATGTGCAGAATGCATCTGGCAGCTGCGTGACATGGCAAAGGTTACGAAGTGCAGTTTTTGTTAACGATGTGACCAACTATTTGAAACAGTTCTCAAAAATAAAGTTTGGAACTGAAAGTAAAAGCAACAGGCATCAGCTCTAATGCCACTGATATGGCCACACAGAAGTTGTAAATTAAAAAAATAAAATCACTGTAAATAGTGTTAAAACATTTGTTAACAGGCAATGAGACAGTAGTGAGAACAATGGGGACAATGCAACACATGATATTATCAATGTCTAATTGATTTGAAAGCAATGATACAGTGGTGAGGACAATGGGGGAGATGCAAATGTGCATACCATCAATTGCAGGGAACACATGGAAATCAAAGCTATATCAAACAAGCCTATTTCTCTTCTTTTTCATGCAAACTTGCATAACTTCCTTAGATCTAGATCAAATTTTGCCAGACTGAAATGTCATAGACTTGACTAAAGACAGAGTGTATCCAGATCTGCTAAGTAACAGTATTTTTAAAATCTCTTGTTGTGTAAAATTATTTTTGTTTGTAAGAGTGGGGGACTGGTGCTATTCAAAAACTTTCTTGCTTTCTTGTGAATAAACTGATTATTTGATCAGCTGATATGTGTGCAAAGCCTAATCTAGTAAATAGAATAAACTTCCAAAACTACTTTTTTTCACTTCTTGATCTTCAGAAATCTGTTGGATTCACATTAGTGTTAACAAGTGAAGAACTTCATAAAACTGCTCTTTTCTTCTCTTTTTTAAAAAAAAGCAAAATCTCAGTATTATGCCTATAATTCAGAAAATCAGAAATTTCAATTTTAGGGTCTAAATGCCACAGTATACTTTGGTCCTTTATGTAAAACTTTATACAGTCTAGTTTTTCACTGAAGACAAAGGATTATGGGTGGAACTGGGTATTTCTGCATCATGCATTAACCCACAAACAGAATATTGTGCATTCGACACAGTTTAGGGCAAGAAATAGAAAGTGGTAGTGATAAGCTTACCAGTCTCTGTCCATCCACTTGGGGTCGAAAAAACAGCACGAGTCTCCTGATCAGATTTGACAACATGGCTAAATCAAGCTGACTTTTCTTTGTTGCCTCCAAGAGCAGTATGTCAAACTCATTTCGAAGACAAGCATACTGCCAAAGACCAAAACTTTATTAAGACACACCCATAGTTTTTAAATGTGCAATCAAGAAACTGTTTGCAAAAGCATATGATTTATTCAACTAAGTAAAACAATGACAGTATTGCAAAAAAAAAAAAAAAAACTTCCAGCACCAAAACATTGCTTAGACGGTAATGATAATTAAATAATAACTCATCCAAAGTGTTGCATATGCATGCCATATCTGCAGCCTAATCTCAGTGTGCTGCGCATAAAAGATGTATGCAAAGTTTTCACTATTTACATAAACCAAAATACCAATGTTTATTTATATAGTGTCATATCTGGTCTTTCTTATTTTGACAAAAACTGTTAAGTAGTGGTGAGGGGTGGTTTTGGTGTTTTATGCAGAGATGATGTCCCTTCACCTATGTGTGCAAAGAGGGGTGACGAGATGAATAAGAACACTGAAACTTATTGTTTTTGAGGCCAGCATCCATTATTATTATGTTTGTGTGTTTTTCTTCTGAGTAAAGTGCTTTGAGCCTGCCTTCAATGGTGGGGAAAAGCTCAATACAAATCAATTGTATTATGTATTATTATTAAACCACAGATACATATATGATAATGTCCCTCACTTGGGAATTGTTGCCACAACAACTTCAGTTTAAAAACAGTAAAAATATCCACAAGCCCTGTAAAGGGGAAGGTCATCGCTAATATATCTTTTATATCTAAATTAAATCTAGAACTTGAAATAAGGTGGGTTGTGCAAAGGGCCTGAAAAGCCAGCAAATCTGCTTTAGACAAGTTCCACCCACCCAAGGGAAATTTTTTTTATCTTGCTCCAAGGTAGTTAAAAGTTTTGTTATAAGGGGAATTTAATTGCTGCCATGTCATCATGTATAATCCAGTCAAAATCCAGTAACAATGTGGGGCTGCCGACTGATAAAATTACAGCAGACACAGTGCTGTTGTACAGCTGACAGAAAGTGTTTGATCCTTTATTCAAAAGGCAGAGATCAATTTCCAAAAAAAAAACAACAACAAAAATCCCAACAACTCTACCCTAGCATCAGCTTTTACATGTTTAAAGGGTTGCCGACAGAAGTACCCCAGAAGAAGGATGGAAGAAGGAAGATGTCAAGAGATCTAAGCAGATAAATACAGCAGTGACACTAGGGTAATCTAGGCAGCAATAGCCTTCAGAAGAGAGGAAAGTGGCATTCAGCTAAACAAAAGGTGAGAGCAGATAAGAAAAGCAACTCCACCTGAAGGACATCAGTCTGTGAGTCCTGACAAAAAACTTGAAAGTCTTTGAAGGAAAAAAAAAAGGTGGAAGGTAGGTGGAACACAACCCTTTTATCAATATGCTGATAATTTCTGGGTACTCTCGTAAAAATCTTTAGTTAAACTTAGGGACTGAAATGATTTTAATACACTAACCTGTTTGCACCTCGCACGATAGCCACGATAGACAGACTGGATTTTCTTTGCGCTGGCATCTCTGATCCTCTGATTCTGACCAAAAACAGCAGAATTTACATACAGAAAATAATCATCTATGATCTATACAAGTAAAGCTTGTGAGTAAAGAAAAGTTTAAAATGGTCTCATAAATGCTGTTCATGTTTACCTCTCGCTTTCGCCTCTCCTCTTGGGCTCTTTTCAGAAGTACTTCCTTGGGTTCCTGCGGAAAATCCAAAATCACTCAAGTTTCAAGTGCATATATTGTCGTTAAATGATTATCTCAAAGATGATAACAACACTGAGCAGAAGGCATACATAATACTGAACAGTAGTGTGCACACAAACAATACAATGTAGAACAAAGCACACTAGTGTAGTACACTACCTACATTTTACACAAGCAGGCATATAAAAACAGCAAAAGCTCAGATGTCAAAAAAGGTTTCGCACAAAAATGTGCCACAAGATCACCATCTCATTCATGCAGTTTGATTTTTGACAAATATAGAGAAATTATGTTCTATTATATTTTATAAGGGCCAGGTAAGAGAAAAATAGGAAAAGCATAAGGATAAAGGGGTGGGCCAGCTCATCACCCAGAGGGTGGGTGCTCATCCCCAGCACGAGAAGCCAGGTCCACAGGGGCTACAAGAAACCTTGAAAGGTCTATGCCACGAAGACCAGCAGAAGAACTGGCTTATGAACATGAAGAAGTCATCCACTGTGCCTCTAATTCTATCCGTTGCTATAATCATGCACTGTAGTAATGGCTGCAGAATGCATTCCACAAATGAACTGGCCAACAATCATGAGCAAGCCTTGTGGTTGTTCAAAATCTACATCACCATCTTTTATCAAGACAAAGAAATCACAAAAATCATTGTCACTATCAAATATTTAAAGAAGTTGGAGATAAGGGCTTTGACCCCCTTATTCATCTAGTCTCACTGATGATGAAACACATGAGCCTGATAAATGACGGGTGGTTTTTTTAGGGTCAGGTGACAACCAGCATCAACTTCAGAGTGGACCAATTACACATCATGAAGTGTTGAAGAGGAATGATCGATGACTTCTTCAGGCAAATCAACACCTTACAGGGCTTCTGCTAAGCTAAATTCTTTGGGGACCCAGGGACCCTTTCTTCAGATTTTTAAGGGGTCCCTGTTCTTCGCCCAAATTTGAAGGGGACCCCATTGACGAAAATTGAAGGTGTCCTCCGAACTTTTAATGCGTACTGTACGCAATTTTTTGCGTAAGCAGAAGCCCTGCCTTAGCACTCAAGCAGCAGTGTGGGAACTGCAGAACTAGTCATGAACCTCACAAATGTCCTACCTTTAGGGACACATGCCACTTCTGTGATAAGAAGGCACACTGGCAGTGCATGTGTCATTAGCGGAAGAAGACAGATTAATCCATTAGTTAAAATGCTAGGAATCAAACAGGCCAAAACAAAGAATGAAGATCCATGATGCTTATTCTGAGAATGCTGATTCTTTAGGTGGTTAAAAAAAAAAAAAGGTCCATCCATATCACTCCATCAGCATATGCAACATCAACCTGGACATAATGATCTCTGAGAAGTCTGATATATGCAAGATTAATAATAATAAATGTAAAATTTGTAAAGCGCATGCTCACACTCCTAAAGGCCTATTCCTAAGCTGCAATGTTCTTGTACAAAAAACTCGCGCCTAGACAGCTTAGCGCCATCGTCCTATTCCCACGTAGCTAGGCCACACAAGTGTCTTGCGAGCTGACGTCATCCGCGCAGCGCATTATGGGTAGTCAACAATATGGCAGACATCGACGACGAGATAATTTTGGAAGCAACTGAAGCTACGATAGTGATATTGCATAATGTATCGGAGAGAAAGAAAAAGATATGTGGGTGAGGGAGTGGGGAACGCGAAGGAGTCGCTTAGGAGCATATTCATGTCTTATAAAATATTTTCGGAACTTTCACAAGAGTACGTGCAGACGCTTTCTGCAAATGTCATCTTCCACTCTTAAATTGTTACGGTTGTTACCTGATATACCATTGCCCACAACACGAGCGATTTCCATGAGGGTATTCTAGCCTTATATCTGTTCATGTAATCGGGGTGTGCAGTGTCGAACAGACACGGATAATTCTCCCAAAGAGAAGTCATGAGAAATCTAACTTTAAATTCTCACATGGCGGATCTCCGCTATGTTGTATAGCTCTTACTTCGGCGACCCTCCCTTATGATATTTCCACCTTCCCAACTATTATCCGACCTCAAGACTCGACCGTCCATCAGAAAAAAAAAAGTGAAAGAGAGGTAGGAGAGGAGGAGTTCAGTGCCGGCTGAGGAAATACGGTCTAAATGACAAATGTAAATCTCCACCACTACTACACCTCAGCACCAATCGAGGTGCAAATGGTGGGAAACAGAACGGTGACCTCAATTTTAATGAAAATTTTCCTTTGTCAAAGAGCGGGGGACTTTCAATAGAAACGAAAAACGTGACAAGTCTCTGTGTTGGTCACTTAAATGTGCAGTCAGTCTGCAAAAAGGCTGTGGACATTCATGATTTAGTGTTGGATAATGACTTTGATGTATTTTTCTTGTCAGAGACATGGTTAAAAGAGATAGGTGAAGAATCAGTAATCAAAGACCTTACGCCACAGGGCTATACATTTGCACAAAATCCCAGGAGTGGTAGGAGTGGGGGTGGAGTTGGAGTTTTATTTAAAGTACATTTGAAATTTACAGTGTTGAAGAGACAAACACAGTACAGGTCCTTTGAATACATAACAGCAAGACTGACATTAGCCAAGCAGACATTAGAGATCATTTGTTTGTATAGACCTCCTCCATCGAAAAAGAATCAGCTTTCCGATTCTCTGTTTCATGAGGAATTTACTATGCTGCTGGACAGTTTACTCACAAAGGAGAAAATTCTTATTTTGGGGGATGTAAATTTTCACTTTGATAGACCTCAAGATAGTGATGTGAAGCGGTTGATTGAGGCTTTAGATAGCCGTGGTCTTTGTCAGCTGATTGATAAACCAACTCATAGACTTGGACACATTCTTGACTGGGTTATCACTCGTGCGCCATCAGAGTCACTGGTTGTCAGCTGTTGTCGAGGATTTTTTTATTTCAGACCATTTTGTGCAGTCCTTGGTGACTGATCTTTCTCGACCAAGGCGTAGAAAGACATCTGTTTTGTGTAGAAATTTGAAGAAGGTTGACCTGAACGCTTTCAGAGAAGACCTGCTTCAGTCAAAGTTGTTATTAGATCCTCCCACAGATGTTGATGGGTTAGCAGAGTTATATAATCAGACTTTACTAGAGCTGCTTGATAAGCATGTGCCTGCAGTCAGCAAAATTGTTGTAGATAGACCAGATTGTGCGTGGTTTTGTGAGGGGGTGAGTGAAGCCAAGAAACAGAGACGGCTGGCAGAGAAAAAGTGGAGGAGGACCAAACTTGAGATTGACAGACAGCTGTATAAGTTAGCCAGAAATAAATATGTTTGTGCTGTAAAAAAGGCTAAGTCGCTATTCGTGCAAGAGCAGCTAGAGGCTGCGAGTGGAAATCCCAGAAAGATTTTTGACATTGTGAACAGCTTGTTGGGTAAGAACGGAACTAGTCCGGTTCTTCCTGAGGTGGATGTCAAGTCAGCTGCTGATCAGCTGTCTTCCTTCTTTGTTAATAAGATACAGGAAATTAGTGCTGGACTTGAGAGTGCAGCTTGTGAGTTGCCAGAGTGTGAGGCAGATTATTCTGTGCCATTTGCTGGTGTTCCGCTGACTTCTTTTACGTGTATTGATGAGAGTTACTTGAGGAAACTTGTAGCGAGATCAACTAAAACTTCATGTGCCGTGGATCCTGTACCAACTAAATTTATTCTTCAACTTCTGGACATTCTATTTCCTGTCATCTTGGACATTATTAATGCCAGTTTGAGAGCAGAATGTGTTCCACGGTGTTTTAAACAGGCTGTTGTGAAGCCCTTGTTGAAAAAAACGAACCTGGATCCCTCCGACTGTAAAAACTATCGTCCAGTGTCAAATTTATCATATATTTCCAAGCTACTGGAGAGGGTGGTTGCAGAGCAGCTTATGACCCATTTTATTAATTATGGCTGCCTAGATAAATTTCAGTCAGCATATCGTCCTGGCTTCAGCACAGAAACTGCTCTTCTTCGTGTGACAAATGACATTCTTTGTAGTGTCAACTCTGGCAACTTAGTGCTGTTAGTATTACTTGACCTGAGTAGTGCGTTTGACACCATCAACCACCGCATGCTGCTCCAGAGATTGTCGTCAGAGGCTGGTATCCAGGGCGCTGCACTGCAGTGGATTGCCTCCTATCTTGCCGAGAGATCTCAGAGAGTGATTGTCGGCTCTGCAAGCTCTGAGGCAGTTCCTCTGGTGTGTGGCGTACCACAGGGCTCCGTTTTGGGTCCATTATTATTTTCGCTATATGTTTCACAGCTTGGACGGGTCATCGAACGCTTTCAGATGGGATGTCAGTTCTTTGCGGACGATACACAGATTCTGAGCAGTTTCCCCCCCGACCCGGCAGTGGCTAGGGTTGCGCTTCAACGACTTGAATCTTGTTGTGTTGCGGTGAAGGCGTGGATGACCAGGAATCGTCTTAAACTCAATGACGACAAGACAGAAGCGTTACTGTGTGGCCCCAGGGCCAGACGGGAGCAGATTGGCATTAGTGCCGTGCAGGTCGGTGATGCCTCCATAGCCTTTGCTGACTGTGTACGGGATCTAGGGCTGTTTATTGATGCAGAGCTCTCCATGTGCAACCATGTCAGTTCTGTTGTGGCTAAGTCCTACTACTTTTTGAGGACTTTAGGTAGACTACGGCCCATGCTGACTGAAGCTGCTGCAAACTCACTTGCTGTGGCTACCATCACATCACGATTGGACTATTGTAACAGTGCATTGTGGGGTCTACCTGCTACTCAGTTGGATCGGCTCCAAAGAGTTCAAAACACAGCTGCCAGGATTGTCACCCGTGCAAAGTCGTCCACTGAGCACATCACCCCGATCCTACAGAGCCTTCATTGGCTCCCAATGAACAAGCGTATTGACCACAAAGTACTTTCCATTGCCCAGTCCTGCATGTCTAAAACTGCTCCTGACTATTTGCAGGAAATAGTTCCTCCGTACCAGCTGTCACGTAGCCTGCGCTCAGGCTCCCAGTCACGCTTCTGTCTCCCTGCAGTGGAAGACACCAACAAGAAGCGCACTCTTAAAAAATGCGGCACCTAAGCTGTGGAATGCTCTGCCATCGTCACTCTCCACCATCACCTCACCAACCACGTTCCGCAAGAAACTGAAAACCCATCTGTTTCTTTCAAGCCAGTCTTAAACTACCAAGAAACACTTCTGTCCATTTTTTACTTTTCCTGGTGTTTTATATATTTGTTCACTTTTTTTTTTTGTTCTTCATTTGTTCTTTTTTCTGCGCAATGAGCATTCTTCGGAATGGATACTTGCGCATTACAAATCGACATCATCATCATCATCATCATGAGCACACAGCTCTCCTCCGACCACATCGTCATTGTTTACAATGCGGAGGTAAGAAGGGAGCCAACTGTGTTCCAGCATTCCGACTGGCTACAGCCCTACTGTGTAGATCGGCCTAGCGAGAAAATAGAAACATGCGCTGTATCTCGAAACTCAGCAAGAAGGCCTCTCTGCGTGCCGTGTGCTAAGGCCTTGCGGGGGCTGCTAACCCCACTAAGTGTCCAACATTGCAGCGTCGGAATAGGCCTTAAGGAGTATGCTCTTAGCGCTTAAGAACAAGAACGAAACATGGACAGCATACAAGGGACAGGAAAACAAATAACAACAAATGAACTATAAAAGAACAAACAACAGTACCAACGCAGAATAAAATCAAATGCAGAAAAGACGAAGAGGACCAAATAACAAGAATAAGAGCCGAGAGTGACATAATATTGCAAATGGACTAGCATTATGGGAAAGGTCATTAGAAAAAGTGCTTATGGAAGAGGTGCATTTTCAGATTATACTGAAAGACTGATAACGGAGCTTCAGGTGACACTTTCTTTATGCACCTACAAGCGGATATACAGAAAACACTATCAACTATATACCACCAAAGAACACTTATCTGACTGACTAAAATGGACAAGAGTGTGAACAGTCACTATCAACCTTCAGCTATGCAACAATGGCAACTTCCCTAAAATAAAATGGGTGGTCTGGTGCCGCAACAGTTAATGCCTGTCACCAATACAGTGACGGTTGGCTGTCCTGGGTTCAGCTCTCATCTAAGGCACACTGTTCTTTCTCTGCATGTGGCATCTTTTTACAGGCCTCGCTGCCTTGCTGTGATATAGCCTTATGATGATGATGATGATGATGTAGTTTTATAGCGCGCCAGTATCCGCATCACAAAGATGCGCTCAATGCGCGGTAATCCCAGCAGCCACCAAACTGCAGGTCAAATGAAAACTTCAAAAAAGTTTAAACAAGTGAGTCTTCAGATTTTTCTTGAAAGATCCAATACTATCAGACTCCTTGGTCGAGAGGGGAAGCGAGTTCCACAAAAGCGGGGCTACATTGGAGAAGGATCTGAAACCCGCAGTCTTCTTATTAGCATTCCCTGACTGAACACTCGGTCGTTCAAGTCTGAAGTGTGCTGCTGAACGAAGGTTCCGCTGGGGTTGGTAACAGCGAATGAGTTCTTGCAGATAGGCAGGCGCAAGGTCGTGAAGACAGCCATAGGTTAAGGTTAACAATTTATGCTCAATTCGCTTCTCCACAGGAAGCCAGTGTAGGTCGCGTAGTACAGGAGTAATATGGTCAGTTGTTTTCTTTCCTTACATACTGGCTCGATGAAAAAAACAAATCCCCTCACCTAAAAACAAAATTCTGTTGTTGATGTAGCAGGACCAGCAATCACAGGCCTATCTACTCGTGAGGGTTGAACCTCATCACAATCCACTGCAAGATCTTGAAAGATCTCACAACTGGGAAATTTCAAAGACCCAGCATACCTCAGTGTGAAGTGCAATGCAGAGTCATTCATCAACCCATGTTTAAATTACCCACTGGGACTAATAAAGTTAGTCATTGCGATGAGAAAGTGAAAGGGTTAGAAGATGGACTAGTACTGTGCAGATCATTGTTAGAAGTACTGCTCATGGAAGATATGTGTTATTAGTGCATATTTAAAGGATTTGATGGTGGGTAGTGGTGGATATGAATGGGGAGAGAGTTCCATTGTTTTGCTGCACAGTACTTAAGTCCTGTGACCATAAGAGCCTGCAAAGAAATAAATACACAGCACAGAAAACTTTTATTGAATGTGAGAACGGATGAGTTGCCAGTTCAGAAGATGAAGGAATGGAGTGATATTGTCCCTTTTCCAAGATGTGCTGTACTTTCTGGAGTCTATGACTAAGGTTTGCGTATGGCGAATTTTCGTGGACTGATGAGCGATAATTGAGGTCTTTTTCTCGAACACAAGAAGGCTTACACTTTATCATCTTTTAGGCTTGTATCGTACCATCCAATCTTTGACGCCACTGATAATGGCTTCCATTGTGCTAATAACAGAGTGAGAGTCACTCAGCGGAGTGGACCAGTACAGTTACGTGTCATCAGTGTAGCAGTCTGAAACGTCCATGCAGTACTAAACGTCTCGGTATAGTCTGCGCCTGCGCATGAAGCGAAACTTCACTTCGTTATCGTTGCTCTAACTGCATAGCCATTTTTTTCTTTCTTTTCTTCACCGATTTACCATAACTTTTTTACTTTTACTATTTTACTTGTTAACTCTAACCATGTGTTTTCTTGTACGTCTCGGTATCTGGTTTCATTAAGCAGTTACTATACACCTTGTCAAGTCTCACTTTTCGTCGATTTACTTTACAGGTTATTATGTGATTTCTTATTCATAGCCTTTTCGTTTAAGATTTTAATTTTGATCCTTTTATAGCAGTTTATGTAATTCATCAGCAAATGTTTTCTTAACAGCTTTGTTGCATGCGCTGACTATACCGAGACGTTTAGTACTGCAAGAACGTTTCAGACCGCTACAATCAGCACATAACTGATGAGAAACATGGTGAGACATGGTATTTAACTCATGGCATCTGACCTACGGCCATGCTGTCTAGATATATGCCTGCCTGTGATTTGCGTAACACAACAGCGTGAAGAGGGAATACATTTTTTACCAACATAGAAAGGTTGCGTTTTAAAGCAGTATAAGCATGTTCTTAAACAAAACGCTTAAAACTGCCAAAACTAACTTGCTGATAGAACCTTAGCCATAAGCCCCTGAGCCACCTTACATTAGTAATTTGTTATACTAGCTTACTACATCGCTTAATAAACCGTCAGAAAGGCAACTGAATCTTCTCACCTTTCTGCTCGCTCCTCTAAGAGACTGAGTTGGTCTCGTTCGAAAATCTCCTTCGAAATTCCACATCCCTTTCTGTTTGTCTTCAGTCTTTATTTTAGAAAAAAAACGCGTCGTTTGCTGTGCAGCTTAAACTGAAAGGTCTTTTCTAGAAGTCGATATATACATATGCGATCGCAAATAACACTATTGCATATGTACTCCTAAAAGCAATTGGGCAACTTTATCAGCAACAGCTAACCAAAATCCACGACACACAAATCCTTCTAGCAGACTTCCGGAAATTGTAACTTCCGCTGTAGCATGCGCATGCGTCGCTTAGTCGTCGATCGGTTGCTCTCGCTCTGAAAGATGTTCTATCTTATTGGACTAGGACTTGGAGACGTCAAAGACATAACAGTAAAAGGTCTAGAAATTGTCAAAAATTCAAAGCGAGTATACCTCGAAGCGTACACGTCGATACTCACTGTTGGAAAGGAACAGTTGGTAAGATTGTGTAAGCTGACGAGCATCACAAGAAATAAACGAAAAACATTGCCAGTACCTAGAACGATAGTTAATTAGAGACACGAAGTCGACTTTCCAAAAAATAAGAAGAAATTTATAAATATCATGTAAATATTTGTCATCTATAAACTGAATAATCTATATAACTATATATGTGTGAAAATACGTTAGGTCACATCAACGTAAACAATCGATGTCCTGGTGCTTAGCTTTATACTTTCAAGTCTGATTCTTGCTTTTTAAAGTTCAAAGGTGGATAGAGCCATAGTTATAAAAAAATGTTTTTGTGGGGTTTAAAAGAGTTCACTTCTCTTTCGGCATATGGAAGTATTTTGCTATTGCATAAAATTGTAACTTCCATCTTAAATTCTGTTTCATTGTTATACAGACATGTCATAAAAGATCAGTATGCCTCTTTCAGTGTTGGCTGAATTGAACAGTAATCATTTGAATGCATTATTTTTGAAGGAAGAGTTTTATGGCCGAGAAATCGTGTTAGCAGATCGTGACACAACTGAATTGAATTCAGGTAGGTATGTTTTATTAAAATCTTTTTGTTCCATCTTATGTAAACACTTGTGCCTACTGTGTACCATTTGAGCATGTACAGTAAATACTCACTTAACATTTTTGATAGGTTCTTGGAAACTGTGACTAAGCTAAATGACAACAAAATCATAGGCTAATTGTTAGGTATATAATCAAGGGTTAAGCTTTAAGAATATGCTTTTTAGTCACAAATCTTCATCAACCTTTTAAAGAAAGACCCAAAACATATGGGAGAACCTGGAGAAAAACATATATAGACATGGAGACAATGTGTAAATTTCACACTGACAACAATCTCAGATGGAAATCTATTAATTTCTTTTCTCATCAACGACATTGGAGAAAACAAAGCTAAGTGAAGACTTAATATGTTAGTATTAAGAATTATAAATTTTACTATGCTCCATTGCATCTAGTGGATAGAGTTCTATTTATAGAAGCATGTTGAGATAAGAGACATCTGCACCAGAATTATTTCTTATTTATTAATATTGTGTGTGCATTTGGCTTGCAGATGTACTACTAGACGGGGCAGATGTAGATGATGTGGCATTTTTGGTGGTTGGAGATCCTTTAGGGTATAATACTACTTCCTCTGTTATCTGTAGTATTTTGTAAAATCATTTGTTGGAGCATTTACAAATTAACAGATTAGAAAAAGTAAAGATACCACAATGTATCACTACATTTAATGTGAAAAAAATTGGACAGCCTTCCAATTCTCCGGGATGACAAAATTATAATGATGGGGTAAGGTTTTTAGCTGTAAAATTTTTAAGTACGGCAGAGTTGATTTTCACCTATATTTGTTAACTAGATGAGACCTGTGTGTTCAAATACTTAGATTTTGGAACAATATCTGAAAAGTAAACGTTAATTATTATGGATGTACAATTTTTTTAATTGTTAGTTTTTTTGGTCTTCAAATGGTCAAAGTTTTTAAGCTTAGTTTAATCACTGTTGTATGCTGGATAATTTGTCTATAAACGTTTTACTAGACTGTTATGAACTATAAAATCAGATCTGTGGGTTTTGGCTCGATCAAAATACTGTACTGCTTCTAAGAGAATAACAAAGCAACAAAGGAAAATTTCTATCTCTGTTGCGACCAGATATAGACAATAAAGATGTATTGTATAAAATATGCACTCATACAGATACAGGCTTTTCAAAATGAATAATAATAATAAAGTTCATTTATATAATGCCATATCTCAGCCATATAAGGTCATGGTGTATTACAAATAGTAATTATAACAACAAAAATAATGGGAGAAAAAAATGGAAGAAACCAAGACGACAAGGTTTCCAGAAGTAAGGCTAAAAAAGAAATGAATCATGATAATTATTTTTTTTAACAGAGCAACAACACACAGTGATCTCATCCTTCGAGCAGTACAAAAAGGAATTCGGTACCAAATCATTCACAATGCTTCGATCGTGAATGCTGTTGGCTGCTGTGGTCTCCAGGTGCAGCAATTTCTAACTTAAAGCATGTGTTATCTTGACCTTAATTGTTTCTTTTTTGTGCTTTAATAGTACATGACCATTTATTGTAATCACTTGGTAAATTAGACTGCAGTGAAAGGCTTAAAAGAGGACTAGATTTTTAGCTATATAAAATTTGTGTGGACAAATCTCAAAAATTATTAAAATTAGAGATCTGCAAAGTCCACACATCTGAAAGTGGATATTTTATAGAAAAATTATTTAACTCTCTCTATACGGTGCCCTCGATTTAATATAAAATAATAGAAAATAATAGAAAATACAAGATCGTGGTGTTAAGGGAAGATTAATAAATGTAATTAAGGGTACATACGAAAAGGGAGAATCTTGTGATAAGCGATTTCTTTAAAAGTAGTCATGTCGGTCAAGCGGAGAATCTTTCTCCTTTATTATTTGCAATTGATCTGAATGACTTGACAAGACATCTCTTAGCAGACTTTGTAAGTAGTCTGTCTAGAGACTAGCCAAACTGATACCAAACGATCTTACTCCTCTAAAATGCGTTGTGCTTTTAAATTATTCCTATTACTGTATGCAGATGATACTGTTATTTGTTTTTAAACATCAGAAAACCCAGAGAATGCTTAAGACACCATGAAAAAGTACTCTGACAAGTGGAACTTGACAATCTACCCCACCTTGTATAGTGGTTAGAGAGTGTGGCTCCTTGTTAGTCTTATTATTTAAAAAGTAAAATGCTCAGTTTTTGGTTTAAATTGATTAATGCAAATAGCAGTAATAAATTGTCAAGTGTTGTATATATAAATGCTTCTAAATTTACGTGAAAGAAATGTCTAATCATATCAGTACTGTCCAGACAACCCTACAAGATCTTGGCATAATTAGAATATGGTTGAATCACAAAAGCTTAAATATATCAGGTGATTTGGTTTAAGAAGAAAATAGATATGTCCCTTCAGGATCATTGTATCCAGAGTTGGCTGGTGGAACTAGACTCCAAACAAGTTTACTCAAATTATGGAATGTTCAAAAGTACATTTTCACTAGAACCTTGTTTTAAAATATTTCTTTCTCATGATTATCTCCCTCTAATAAAATTTAGTACATTGAATAACTACTTTCCAGTGAATGTATTCAAACTGAGCTCCCTAAAAATTAAAAAAATTAAAGGCTTTTTAGACTGTAATACCAAGAATGTATAGAAATGAATTTCATTATCTATTTAATTGTAAAAAAAATTGCATAAAAAGTAATTTACCAACTAACTAGGCTCATAATACTAATATTTATTATCCATTAATTATTAACTTCAATAAATTAAAAGACCCTCACTAGATTAGGTCGATTTGTAAAGTGGATGGTTACTTAGAAGAGTTAATAGAATTACTGAATGAGAGAGAGAGAGTATACACATACATAAGGATATGAGTAGGTGTATGTGACAAATGAGGGGAGCAGAAACATCCCAATGCACACTGACCAAACAACTCATGTCATTTATAAAAAAGGCCAATGTCACAGTAGACCTTTTTTTGAAATGGTTTCGCCCGTGCGAGGGAAGGTAGGAGTACACGTTTCACTTCAGCTTTCTAAACGTCAACAGCAAGTACTCGGCTCAGAAAGATGTTTTATTTGTTAGGTTAGTGCCTGTGACAGTATGCTCTGGTAGAAGTCGTTTCGCCTCAGCTCTCAGACCCTACAGCAAGAGTGAGGAAGACGTTTTATTGCCAGGCTAGTCAGCAGTGCCTGTGATGTCCACCCCGCCTATAGTCCAGGTAGTAATTGGAGACGACTGGCCGCTAGCAGTTCGCATGGCGTGTACTCCTACCTTCCCTCGCACAGGTGATACCATTGATGTTCCAACAGTAAACATCGGCCTTTAAGCTATTATAAACCAACCAGTGAAATGTGTGTAGGCGTGAGAGGGATATTGTATATAAAGGAATGTGTGTGAATATATATTTTATAAATATCTCAATACCACTTAGAGGGTAACAGATTAATAAAGAATTTTGAATCCTAAACCTGCAATATTAATAATATAGCTTATGTTTTTCTGATAATTTTATAGTTCATTATTTAGATCATTTTGTGGATGAGAGTTTCCTTTTTTTTTTTTGTTGTTGCATACCTTTAACCAAAGATAATTTTGTGTGTGTGTATCCACTTTTCTCTCCTGTGCTCACAGCAGAGATATTTCTGGGTGTGTTTAGTACATTAAAAGTTGTGATGCAGCATATTACCAAAGCTGTTTAAAAATTAGTCCTGCAATTTACATAGCTTATTTAGTTGTTACTAGTAAAAGAGATACAGGATTCCCTTCTTTGTTTAGGCTTTCATGATCGAAGCATGTGTTGAAAATAAAGTAAGGAATTGTATTTTTTCACAATCTTTTCAGCTCTACAACTTTGGTGAAACAGTTTCCATAGTATTCTGGACAGATACATGGCAGCCAGAAAGTTTCTATGACAAAATAATTATAAACAGAGAGAGAGGAATGCACACCTTATGTCTTCTAGGTGAGTTTAACATTTTAAAATGAATTTGTATTGTTTATTATAGCCATTTACTTAATAACACTTTATTTATCCCACATGGAAATTAGGGGTAGCTTGATATGAAAGCACAAAACAATTCCACAACATATTCATATCTGCCAAACAGACTCATCAGGCAGCTGCATTCATTCACACACATATTCAAAAGTCACACTGCTAAAACAAGGAACAGTCTCAATCCGTTGGTCATGCATGTCAGTAAACAGAATATTTTATCCTGTCATTTTTTTTTCATTTTAGAGAAAATGCATTTATATTCATTTGAGAAGCATACATTTGTTATTTTCTGAAAGATGTTGCTTAATTGCAAGTAAATTTATTTTCCAGATATCAAAATGAAGGAACAGTCTCTTGAAAATCTTATGAGGTAAGAGTTATTACTTACAAGTTTTACAAAGCTGTCATAAATCATAATACAGCTATTGTTATATGAATAAACTATTGGGATTGCATACTTTTAAGTCTCATTCTTTTGTTGGGGAAGGAGAACGAGGAAAAATTTCTCAATTTGTAACTTTGAAGGAGTATTTTCAACCCTTCTCATGGCATTATAATTTTTTTTTATTGCTTTCATATGGAAAGAGTGATTTCTTCAAAGTTTGTGACCACTGAATTTTAACTGACATTCTTTATGTTGACTTAATTCATGTAGTTCATTATCATAGTAATAAAATATGAATGGTTATCAATAAATAATAATAATACAAATACTTTTAATAAATAGGCCATAATTTTCAGGAAACAAAATATCTATGAACCACCACGGTTTATGAGTGTCAGCCAAGCTGCCCAGCAGTTGATCAAAATTATTCAGAGGAGAAAAGGAGAAGGGACAGAAAGCACTGGTATTAATGAAACAACTCTTTTGGTTTGGAGTCTTTTTTTTCAATAAAGCTTTTATTTTATGCTACATTTTATAAAAAGGATTCTGCATGAATGTCTCCAACTTACTTTGTAAGACAGTAGTATTTTACAAATTGCTATATTCTTTTTGCAGCACTTCTACCAAGTACAGTGTGTGTGGCTATGGCACGAGTTGGAGCAGATGATCAAAAGATTGTGGTAGCTAATTTACGGCAGTTGACCAGCATAGACATGGGCACCCCACTGCACTCTTTGGTCATCCCTGGTAACATGCACCCTATCGAGCTGGACATGCTTAAACTGTTTGCCATGGATCATAGTATTAAGGAGCAACTATCTGTTTTGGCATCTGCCTCATGCTCACATTAGCATAAACCTGTTAACAGTCAACCAGATTCTTACAGGAAAATATGGACCTTTTGGTGGGACAAATACAACTGGCAAGACTTGAGATGTAATATCTGTGGTGTTATTTTTTATGTAAGGCATACAAGTTAAGTTGCAGAATACAGATTTCGTCATAATTTTTTTTATTCACTCCTTTTTTTTTCTTTCTTTTTTTTTTTTTTTTATCGTCATTTGACTTACCTTCCAGCTTAATAAACACAAAATTTGTACAATGCATACTCACACTCCTAAAGAGCATGCATTTAGTGCTTAAGAACAAGAATGAGACATGGGCAACATACGAGGGACAGAACATGAACTATGGAAGGATAACAGTACCGATGATGAATAAAAACAAATACTGTACAGAAAACGCAGAATTGAATTGAGAATTAAAAATTAATATAAATATACAAATAAATATTTTTTTAAAAATATTAATATTTTATATAAACATAAAAATAAATATGAATTTAAATAATAAATAGAAATGAATATAAAAATTAATATAAATATAGAAAAATATGAATATCAATGTAAATATAAAAAGAAATATAAATGTAACAATAATTATAAATATTAATATATTTTGTATAAATATAAAAATATATAGAAATAAATATAAAAATAAACTTAAATATAAACATAAATTAAAAAATATATAAATAAATATAAACAGAAATAAATATAAAAATAAATTTAAATACAAAAATATAAATATAAAAACAAATATTAATATAAAAAATATAAATATAGAAATAAATATAAACATAGAAATAAATATAGAAACAAATATAAATATAGAAATAAATATGAATATAAAAATGAATATGAATATAAAAATAAATATAAATATTGAAATAAGTATTAATTTATTTTATATAAATATAAAAAGAAATTTAAAAATAAATGTAACAATAATTATAAAAATAAATATAAATTTTAAAATAAATATTAATATATTATTTTATGTGTCACGGACTGTCCGCAGACATGCGCATTCTTTCCACAAAAGATATAACAAGATCGCTTGAGGGTGGGCGTCCCTCCTTGAAGGCACCAAATATTATTGGGTACAAACAATTAAATAACTAAACAATGTATCAATGATCAGTGTACCACTCCTCCTTTCGTCATACAAGATATATTACCAATATAGTTCATCAATAATCCAACGCACTAATAGAGACAACGATAAAGCTGGTTCACACAAATAAAGTAGTGTAACTTGTAAGGTATTTAGCTGTCTCCGGTGCTGTATTTCCTTGACAAAATTCCAACGTTATTATCTACAGCATTATAATAGTAAATGTATGTTCTTGACAAAATCCATATGTTATTATATCCTAGTCTCTGCAACCCCCTCACGGCGAGGACGCGGACTCCAGAAAACACGACCAGTGATGTACGTCCAGCTTCTTCTGTGGAACTAATACGTCCACAAAGCTCGCAGAAGCAGCGAGTCGGTGAAGAAAAACCACAAATCCACCAAGCTATGTTCAGCCGTCCACTGGCCGCTTACCGTTCTTCCTACCGTTCTTTTTATCTCCTCTCTTTTAGTCGTCACCTTTTTGCCGTCACGTTATTTTGACGTCACAACTCATGTCATTTGCTCAAGGACTTCCCAGATAACATCCAGCCCACTACCCTAGACCAGATCAACAACAGTTGTCTACCTTTGCGCCATACCCCCTCTACTACTACTACGTACTTATTCGTTACATTATGTAAATATAAAAAATATATATAACAATAAATATAAATACATGTATAGAAATAAAGTTAAATATAAATGTAGAACTAAATATAAAAATAAACATGAATATAAATATATATCTAAAAATAAATTTAAATATAAAAATAAATATTAATTTATATGAATATAAAAATAAATTATAAAAATAAATATTAATTTATATGAATATAAAAATAAATTGAAATATAGAATTAACTATAAATATATTTTTATATTTAAATTTATATTTATATTTATTTCTATATTTATATACATATTAATTTTTATATTTAGTTTTATATTTACATTTATATTCATTTTCATATTTAAATTTATATTTATTTTTATATTTATATTCATACTTATTTTTATATTCATATTTATTTTATTTCTATATTTATATTAATTTTTATATTTAGTTCTATATTTATTTTTATTTATTTTTATATTTATATTAATTTTTATTTTTATATAGTTAGCACAGGCCTTCTGAGAAGTGCATCTATTCCAGTTATCTTGGAGTTACAGAAGTCCATTCTACAAGCAAAGGAAAGAGGTGACACAACATGTATCTTGAGGTCTAGAAAAAAAATGACAATACAAAGACGGGGTTGTAATGAGTATCCCAAACAACCTATGAACTCGACATACTAGAATGGAAGCCAATCAGCAAACACCTGCTGTATACCAGGAACAACTCCAGATTCATCAAGCTTAATTTCTGTCCTGTCCTGCAATGCACCTAAAGAGGAAGAGGACAAAAAAGACTTCCACAGCTTGACAGTGATGGAAAACATAATAGTAGTACAGAGAGATTTCAACGCTAAAGTAGAAAGTAAGATTTAAGGAAGAGAAAGAGTCATTGGAAAAGGTGTAAGGTATGAAACAGACAATTGCAGCATGTAGATTGATTATGTTATCCTGATGTCGTTTTGGATTTTTTCATCGGCAACTGCACCCTATGCGCATCGTACTCTCAACTTATCGAGGCCCTATATAGGTTACCTATATTGACGGGGGAGAGTACTCTTACCAACCAACAGCCATAACCCCTAATAATGGCACGTGACTTTTAGCCAATGGTGTACCACGTGATCGGAACTGCGCGCCATTTGCAAAGTTGTTTCTACACTTTTCGCAACAGGAATTATCATCAGCCGTCAATTCCAATACTGATACATGTGTTGGACTCTTCAATAACCGTACGTATAATTTATATACTCTAAATTAGCATAGTTATTGAGATTTTTGTTCCAGAAATGTCCAAGCTCAGTGCAGAATATTATAAGAGAAGAAAGATTAGAGTACACATTAACGCAATAAATGCACAAGTTTTCGAGAGAGAAGTAGAAATCGGGCCCAGCAGTTCTGAACGCTTGCAATTTGATAATTCTTTAGCCGTTAGCGATGCAGAGAATTCGGAGCTGTCAGAATTTCCTCAAATAAATTGCGATTACGAAAGTGTAGGTCACGAACTTTACCATTCGAAAGCAACAGAATTTCGACAGTTCCTTCTGTTTACTGGTATAGTAGCGTTAAAAGGCCATGTTTCTTACAGGCAGTATAATAATTTTGTCTCTTATTTATTATTTTGTGTGTGTGTGTGTCTTGCAAGTCCTGGGCTGTGTGTGAGCTATGCTGATTAGTCTCATATAACCTTTCATTTTTATGTGTTCAAGAAGCAGAGCGTTTGTATGGTAAGGGATTTTTGGTGTATAATGTACTTTGCTTTGTCACAAATTGCTGATACTGTGCCTCTGAATTTTATACCTTTTTAGGCCCGCTTAAACTTGTTCAAGCACCAAACTTTCCGCTGTAGCAGGTAATTAAGAATATTTGACAAAGTGCAGCAGAAGGATTGTGTTCCCAGTGGTGAACCCCAAAAACCTCATAGAGATAGTCTGTTGACAACTGATTGTGACTGGAAGTATCAATTCAGACAAATTAACTTTAATGGCATTTTCTCTACAACAAATGGCAATGACTGTATAATAGTCAATAATTTATTTTACTGTTATTCTAGATAGCTGGCTGCTGGCATTTAAAGATGAAAGTGATCACAGGATGTGCAACTGGCCACCACAGTCTGTTGAACCAGATTCCTCATGTTCTATGCTTCCAGTTCTCCTGCACAAGTCATTAAGTAAGTGCAATTTATTTTTTGATTCATAATATTCATAATTAATTCTTGTGCAGAAGAAAATTTATGAACTGTTTGAACACTATAACATGTCATTACGGCACAAACAGTGTAACTTTGGTTGTGATTTTGCACTATAAGAGTGAAAGTGACTAAAGTGGTTATATTAAAGTGAAATTTACGCTGTGCTTTTGGTCTTGAATTGTGACATCTAATCAGCATCTTTTGCCTTCACGCCTCCAGCGCCCCTTGTCTGGTGTTCTTCCTGCCAGCACAGGGACCCACAACCCCTTGGAAGGTAATTTGAAGTCATTTTGTTCATAATCATTTTAACATTTTGTTTGTTCTTACCCTCGGCCAAGACTTTTGAACAGTGTTTTTGTGAAATATAACTAGAAGTGCAAAATCCCAGGCTTCTTTTGCCATAGTGAAAAAAATTGAAATAAATAAGGATCACTATTTTACATGTTTTCTGCTATTGCGTTTGTTGCTTTCAGGTAAACAAGATAAACTACGGAAAGCTCTACAGCATATACTGTCTCTTCTGGAAGAGATGAAAACTGACGTGAAAAATAGGCTTGCGCAGATGGAGTGCCAAACCCAAGAAAAGGAGCTGACATCTGCCACAAGGGTTACAGTTTCCCTTAAAATCTTCAGAGGATGTAGAATGTCTCAAGTTGGATTTAAAGACAGATCCAGGAAAACGTGCACGCTTGGTATGTACTCTATTCTGATTTGTTAGGAGTCAAGTGTCTGTGTGCTGTTCCCTTTAAAGGTTTTCATAGCATTATATTGTATAATGTCTGCAGTACTAAAAAGTAACAAAAGCATTGTTATGGTGGCATGAATTACAGCTGATAATAAATTTTTGTAACCACTTTAGCTTGGTTATGAAGAAAAATATGAAACTTCCTTAATGGTTTTCATCCATATTTTGGTCTTAGAATACTAGTTCTCATAACATGTATCATGATACTGAGCACAGCAAGTTTTATTATAAAAAAGGATGTTTGTTTATTTTTGTCTGTTTCCAGGAATGCTATTTGGCAATGAGGGGAGGCTTTAGCTTAAAGCTCGTCAGGGGTATACTGTCTGTGCTATTTTCAACAGAATTAGCCCGGTGTTACAACTATAATGGCCTGAAGAACCACTCCTTTATTTTAAGAACAGTTCAGGGTAAGGATTTAAATATTTGACTTTGTGTTTTCATGAGTCATTGAGAAAAAATATTTCAGTGTGGTCGAATTACATTGCAAATTTTAAAATATGTACACATGTTTATGCAATGTCTGGTTCTTTTAATCAGCTGGTTAATACTGTGTAGAAAGGGATTAAGATGACAGTTTATGGATAGAGTTCTCCTGCCTATAGAAATTCTAACTGAAATTCCAATGAAGCTCCACTTGTAGTTCCTTTCTGTTTATATCGCTTTAAATGTCTGGATTATAGAATCAGTGAATTAAGTTCCTTGCCTAGACAAGGTAAAAGATTAAATATTTGTTACAGTTTAAATATAAGTAGCATTTCTAAATTAATCACGTGGTGACAATTTCTAACAGTAAATATATTCTTTTGACGTTATGGTAGTATCTGCTAGGTTAAGTTATAAATTCATTAGATTAAATAAATCACTGAGTTACAGGAACTTCGAGAGGGGACCCGCTAAAGTGGACGAGGTTTTCAAGAGAAGTCCCCAACAGCGGCAAGGCCCAAGAGCCTCCCTATGCCTACTCCATTTTGAGTCTGACGTCCGGGGCGGAGTGCAGTCCGTCGACGTCTTGGAGTGATATTCCGGGACCCAGTGTTCGGAATACGTAGCAGCGTGGAGTGTGTATTTCTGGTGTAGCATTGTGTGAGCGCCAGATACGGATATCCTGGAGGAAAACGTAGCAGCTTGGAGTGTGTATTAGTGTGTTGCGGGAGTGTGTCGGTGTACCTGCACGTTCACCGTGGACGGACTGAGTGTTTCTGACGCCGAGATACGTCGGACATTTTGATGCTTGCTGAAGTGACTCTGGCAGACGGTAACGTAAGTGTATTCATATTCTTTATCAGGGAGACCCTTTGTACTCTGGACCAGGTTCCAGATTGGTGCTCCAACCTCCGTTACAGGACGGATCAGTAACCAATGTATTACAGATGTTTTGACGAGTGAGAGGTAGAGATGTGTATTTTTTTTTGTGTGTGTTATTGAGGCAGCAGAGAAAAGTTTGTGTATCTATACTCTTCGTGGTACTCTCTATTTTTGTTTACCATTTGTGTACGACCTGTTGACGGCTATCCGCCTAGTGCGGGCGTAAGTACCAGCGCCCAGCGGGCTATGTGTGTAAAGAAAGACGAGAAGCCCATGGGACAGATCGTTGTCTTGTGTGTTGTTTGAATGCGCATGAATACCATGTGGGACACGGTGTGTGACATATTTGGTGACCCTGACGTGATCTGTCGTGTTTGGTATTGTGTTGTGCGGAAGCTGTCTTTTGTCGCTTATCATTTTCTGTTAGCACTACAATTTTTTTTTAGTGATTCTTTTGTGCGTGTTGTGGTCACCGTTTTTGGTTGCCACCCATTGCCTCATGACTTTATTTTGAAAAGTGCTGCCAGAACTTGTTACCAGCACTTTGTATTTTTTTTTTGTTTAATTATCTGGTATGTGCAGTTACGCCATGTGTGATCCTGTCTCCAGTTTTACGGGTCTACGGGTGTGTATAGTTCTACCCGTAGTAAGGGACTAGTTACTGTGCCTTCCTGTCTCTCGTCTGTCGCTAAGTTTTTCTGTTCTTCTTGATTGGATGTGTGAGTGAGTAGGAGTAAGAAGTCTTTTCTTTTTAGGGTAGCTTTTGCTCTCTTAAAATTTTAAGAAAAAAATTTTGGGCTTTCTCTAATTCTCTTTGCCATGTGATGCTGAGTGTGAACTTATAACAATTTAGTTCTTTCTGTGATTCATGTCGTAGTTTTGAGTGGAATTTGAAAAAGATTTGACAAATTCCTTGAGAAGCACTTTACCTTTCATGATATTTTGTTTTAGTGTAAGTGTAAGTGAATGCTAATTGTTTAGGTTCAGACTTAGCATTATGTTCATTTAGTTTTTATTTATTTTTTTTTTGTGACAGTGACAATTACTGCAAATTAATTTTGTGTTGAAATATTATCTGCAATAAGTATTGTGTGACTTAATTTTGTGTTTGTAGATTGCAAAGTTATTATTTTTTCTCTCTGATTATTGGTGATTATTTTGGTCTTGCTTGTATTGTTTTGTAGTTGTATTTCTCTTTAAATTTACCTTGAAAATTGATTATGTAGCTGAGTTGACATATCTCACTAGAGATATTAGTGGATTTTTGTGAATTAGTGAGATTAGAGGATTTTTTATGTTGAGATGTGAGAACTGATTTGAAAATCTTGTGTGATGATGATGATGATGTCGTTTTGTAGCGCGCTAGTGTGGAAACTAAGAGGAATTTGAAGAAGGTTTGATAAATTGGTATGAAGCATTGATGCATTAAGTAGGAAAAGTAGAGACCTGCGCTTTCATTGATGTTATGCTGTGTGCTATGCCACTATGCACACGTGATATTTAGAAATACTAAGCTGTGGGAGTAAGGCATTGTACCTTATACGTCGTAAGATATTGATGTTCACTAACAAGCGAAGTTGACCTTGTTGTAATTGAGGGATTGTTCTCCCTTTGTTTATTGATTGTGATAGCCACTTCAGTGTTATAGTTTGAAGATTGTGATCCTTCCTTTTGTTGGAATTGTGCTATTGTACTGCAACCCTATTGATAATCCGCTTGTTAGGATTAGTTTGTTTTTGGAAATTTTGTGTTTTCTTTTTAGAAGTAATCATGGATATTGAGGCCTTTAAAGCGCAAGGGGAGAGCATAGGTTTAACGGGCGAGGCGCTCACTAAGTATTTAATTCAGCGAATAGAGAAATATGAGAAGATGGAAAGGGAAGAGAGGCTTGAGAGAGAGAGAAATGACAGGGAATAAAGACGAGCGAAAGAACAGGCAGAAAGGGAAGAGAGGTTGGAAAAAGAAAAGATTCAGAGAGAAAGAACAGGCAGAATGGGAGGAGCGCGAGCGAGAAAGAGAGAGGGAATTTGAACTAGCTAGACTTAGGTTAGGAAATGGTCAACCTAATGGCGAGGCACAAGCAAGGGAAGTAACCCCTAAAGGATTTATTCCGAAATTACCTCTTTTTAAGGAAGATCTAGATGACATAGATTCTTTTCTTTTCCATTTTGAAGCCCATGCAGAAGCCCTCTGATGGCCCAGACATTTGTGGCCATTACATTTGTCCACTACAATTCAGGGGGAAGCTCTCAAGTTATATCACGCACTCTGTGTGCAGGGGCAAGTGGAGTATGAAGAGTTAAGAAAACAATTATTGTTTAAATTCCAGTGTACGGAGGACGGATTCAGAGAAAAACTGAGGTCAATGAGACCAGCTGAAGGAGAGTCTATGCCCGCTTTTCTGACTAGAGTAACCAGTTTACTGGATAGATGGATAACGTTGGCAGGGATAGACAAGTCATTCGAAAGCCTGCGAGACCTCGTCTTAAGAGAACAGATAATGCAGAGCATTTCTAAAGATATGGCAGTATTTCTAAAGGAAAGGGATCCTAAATCGGCAGCAGAAATGACAGAGTGGGCTGAGAAGTATCGGAAGGCCCATCCTAATAAAAAACAGCTTGCCGACAGGAAACAACCATGTTTGCGAATGCAAGCTGCACAACTCCAAGGACTGCCAGGCCTCATATGACTACTAATAGACCAACCCCTCCTAGTACAGGTAGTCCTCGGGTTACGACGGTCTCGAGTTGCGTCGTTTCGTGGTTACGACGCTCATTCCCACTTACGAGGATTAGCGAAAGTAGACTCATCTGATAACAGTGCATGAAAGAAAAGGAAGGCCATTACCATGGAGGTGAAAGTGGATATCATAAGGCAGTCTGAGAAGGGGAAACAGCAACAGAAATTGGCAGGTCATTAGGACTAAGTATTTCGACTGTCGCTACGATTATCAAGGATAAAGATCGCATCCTTGAACACGTGACAGGATCTGCTCCTATGAAAGCGACAGTGATAACAAAGCGTCCTGTACTGCACAATATTTTACCGTACTTATGTTTATTGATAATGATGTAGGGTACTGTGTTAGGATAGGCTAAGTGTTTGCAGTACTGTACTGTTATTGTGGTACAGTACTGTATGAACGTATGATCCGACACGTCAAAATTCGGTTTACGACGCCGCGTTAAGAACGGATCCCCGTCGTAAGTCGAGGACTACATGTACCTACTCTCATAGGACTCCACCAGTCGACAACAGAAATAGGCCGGCGGCCGTTGAGAGAAGAAAAACGAACAGTATCACCAAACCAGTCCAAGCCTGATTCTGTCATACCAAGTACAAGACTTCAGTGTTTTACATGCCAAGGTTATGGACACAAAGCACGCTTCTGTGCCAATAATAGACAACGAGTTCAACCCGCTTGGGTATGCGATGCAAACCAGGAAGTGGCAAACGTCGCAGTCTTGTGTTCTACCACCACGCAAGAGGCGGGGTCATTGCCTCTTTACCCCCGGGCTGGTAAAAGCAAAAGCGATTAAGGGATACTGGAGCGACTACAGCTGGCATTCGAGCGAGCTTAGTGGCACCTTCAGAATATCTGGGGAAAAGCCAAACGTGTCTTACCTTCGGAGGACGTAAGGAAGTATTTAGCACGAGAGCAGGTGGACACTCCTTTCTTCACTGGACCTCTTACATGTTGCGTAAGCAAGAATCCAGTAACTGATGTCATAATAGGCAACGTTCCCGGCGTGCAAGAGGTAACGATCACAGCCGAATACCAACCTGTATCAACAAGCGCTGCAGTAGTGACAAGAGCACGAGCCAGGGAAGCGAACCAAGCACCCACACTCTTGAGTCCAGCCTTACCAGCAGTAGGCATTTCTAAATCGGAGTTAATCCAAAAGCAGAGGGAAGATCGCACCCTAACGCCTTAGTTTTCGAAAACAGACTGGTTAAAGAGCTCCTTCAAAGTGAAGAAGGGTATCCTTTACGGACATTTTCAACGGCCACAGCAATCAGATGTCACTCCAGTAGTTGTGCCACAGGCTCTAAGATCTACTGTCTTGGAATACGCCATGACAGCTCATTCGCCGGACACCAAGGCGCGAGAAATACTCTCGAAATAGTCTTAAGCCACTTTTGGTGGCCTAGCATACGGAGGGACGTATGCCAGTATTGCCAAACTTGTGACATATGCCAAAGAACGTCAGCTAAGGGACGGAAATTAGGATAGCAGACGCTCTGTCACGAGCGGAAATAATACCTTGAAATCTCCTGTTTTTGTGCTAAAAAAATAAAATGCTCATTGCTGGTTTTTTTTTTTTTTTTTGTTTTGTTTTTTTGTAGAGAGTTATGGACATGGTCAGTTTGCGACCTGTCCAGCTGATTAATTGTATTGTATTTGTCTTGAAAGAGGTATCTTGTTGATTTTCATGCTTTAATCTCTTAGAAAATTTGATATGAAGAGTAAATAATATGAAATGTGAATAATGATTGTACTTGTGGTGATACGAACAGACTTATGTATACAAAAGGCAAGCGAAAGCTTGATTTCTCTATGCGCGCACACATTGTGTTTAACTTGAGCCTAAATGAATGTTATAATAGTCACTTAGAAAAATGTTTTGTAACATTTTTTATTTAGGGGAGGGAGGACCAGTCCGTGCCTCCTGTGTGTTTTGTTTTGTTTTTTTGTTGGGAGCGTGTGACAGTGCCCGTGCCCGTGCCTCTCGCGGCAAGGCAGTGAGTAGTGTTCACCTCGCACTCTAGCGCAGTGAACTGGGATAGAGGATTCCCAACGCCACCGCCTAGACGGTCGGTCGTACTGTATGTCTGGATTATAGAATCAGTGAATTAAGTTCCTTGCCTAGACAAGGTAAAAGATTAAATATTTGTTACAGTTTAAATATAAGTAGCATTTCTACTTGTCACGTGGTGACTTAATTTCTAACAGTAAATATATTCTTTTGACGTTATGTTATGTCACGTGGTGACAATTTCTAACAGTAAATATATTCTTTTGACGTTATGGTAGTATCTGCTAGGTTAAGTTATAAATTCATTAGATTAAATAAATCACCGAGTTACAGTAACTTCGAGAGGGGACCCGCTAAAGTGGACGAGGTTTTCAAGAGAAGTCCCCAAGAGCCTCCATATGCCTACTCCATTTTGAGTCTGACGTCCGGGGCGGAGTGCAGTCCGTCGAAGTCTTGGAGTGATATTCCGGGACCCAGTGTTAGGAATACGTAGCAGCGTGGAGTGTGTATTTCTGGTGTAGCATTGTGTGAGCGCCAGATACGGATATCGTGGGGAAATACGTAGCAACTTGGAGTGTGTATTTCTAGTGTAGCATTGTGTGAGCGCTCATCTTTATGAGCGTTTTTACTTATGCAATCATTGCAAGACTTGGTATTTATATGGTTATGTTGAGGTACCTAAAATTATAAATACCAGCTGAAAAAGATATCTGGGATTTGCCATATAGGGCCCATAATGAACCAATTTGCGTTTTCTTTGTTGGGACCTAAATAGGTTTTCCATATGCCAAACCCCCCCCCCCCCGGATTCTGCAATATAGGGTCCACGTGGGTCCTGTTTTCTAATGCTACTCGCGTGAGAGCTAACTGGGCGTTCGAAGCCATGATAGTTAAAACCATCAATCCCTTTTGTAACTAAGTATATGCTTAAATTCTGGTGCAAGCTTGTTTCTGATATACAATTTTCGTGGCTACGCGTGACACAGTGTTACAGCAAAAAATCGGAAAATCCTTAGCATTGTAGTGAGTAAAAATGTCAAGCTGTAAAAATTCGGAAGGGGGCATATCACAAGGAGCGTTTCTGACATAAAATTTTTTTATATCACTGCAATTGAATACTTCTCCGCAAAACGTGAGAAATCATAGCGATCGTAGGTCTATATTATCTTTGAAGCTTGTGAAAATTTTCTTCCTGGTGGCATAATTTGGGTGTTCTGAAAACCTTTTTAGGTCTCCCGATTACTGTTATGCTATGGCAGTCAATAGTCTACAATAGTATGTCGACATCAAAGTTGTAAATTAAATTGAGTTACATGTCCTGTTGGTAGTTTCAGCACACTGTGACTGAGTCCCTGCCTTAGTAAAACTCGATAGGAAAAAAAGGTTTCTCAAAACATCCAAACTGTAGCCATCAGGATGGAAATTTCAAGAAAATTCCTGTCGAATTTTAAAAAAATTGAAAACAAAAAATTTTTTTTTTCATCCTGTTTACTGAGTTGCCGACCCGTGCCGCACGTGGAAATTCTGTTTTTGTTGCAGAGCGAAAAGCAAGCGCCATCCGGCGCGCACGAAATGCAATGATGTGACATTCCTTAGCACTGTAGTGGGTGTTGTAAATTGTTTGTTGGAAGTTTCAACTTTATGTGACTGAGTGCCTGCCTTAGGAAAACTCGGTGTTCAGGAGAAAAAAGGTTTCTCAAAATATCCAAATTGTAGCCATTAGGATGGAAATTTCCAGAAAATGCATGCGAATTTTTTTTTTTATTTTTTTTTCCCTCCTGATTAAGGTTTACTATGGAAGTCTACAATAGTGTATGAAACTGCATCAACCATAAGGGAGACATTGGAAATCACTGCAATTGAATAGTTGTTTGAAAACCATGGGAAAATCATAGGTCAATATTATCTTTGAAGCTTGTGGAAAATTCCTTCCTGATGGCTACAATTTGGGTGTTTTGAAACCTTCATTTGTCTCCTAATTACTGAGTTATCAATAGCAGTCAGTAATCTACATAAGTATGCCATCATCTGGTCCTAAAAGTTGACAATTGAGTAGTGCTATATGTCCTGTTGAAAATTTCAACATTCTGACTGCCTTAGTAAAACATGGTGTTCAGGAGAAAAATGATTCTTAAAACATCCATATTGTAGCCATTAGGATGGAAATTTCAAGAAAATTCCTGTCGAATTTTTAAAAAGTTTAAAACAAAATTTTTTATTTTTTCATCCTGTTTACTGAGTTGCCGACCCGTGCCGCACGTGAAAATTCTGTTTTTGTTGCAGAGCGAAAAGCAAGCGCCATTGGGCTCGTACGAAATGCAATGATGTGACATTCCTTAGCACTCTAGTATGTGTTGTAAATTGTTTGTTGGAAGTTTCAACTTTATGTGACTGAGTGCCTTCCTTAGGAAAACTCGGTGTTCAGGAAAAAAAGGTTTCTCAAAACATCCAAATTGTAGCCATTAGGATGGAAATTTCAAGAAAATGCGTGCGAATTTTTTTTTTCCTCCTGATTACTAAGCTTTGCTATGGAAGTCTACAATCATGTATGAAACAGCATCAACCAAAAGAGAGACATTACAAATCACTGCAATTGAATAGTTCTTTGAAAACCATGGAAAAATCATAGCGAGCGTAGATCGGTATTATCTTTGAGGCTTGTGGAAAGTTTCTTCCTGTTGGCTTTCATTTGGGTGTTTTGTAAACCTTCATCTGTGTCCTAATTACTGAGTTATACAATGGCAGTCAGTAATCTACAACAGTATGCCATCATCTGGTCCAAAAAGTTGTCAATTGAATATTGCTACATGTCCTGTTGGATGTTTCAACTTGATGTGACTGAGTGCCTGCCTTAGGAAAACTCGGTGTTCAGGAGAAAAAGGTTTCTCAAAACATCCCAATTGTAGCCATTAGGATGGAAATTTCCAGAAAATGCATACGAATTTTTTTTTAATTTTTTTTCCCTCCTGATTAAGGTTTACTATGGAAGTCTACAATAGTGTATGAAACTGCATCAACCAAAAGGGAGACATTGGAAATCACTGCAATTGAATAGTTGTTTGAAAACCATGGGAAAATCATAGGTCAATATTATCTTTGAAGCTTGTGGAAAATTCCTTCCTGATGGCTACAATTTGGGTGTTTTGAAAACCTTCATTTGTCTCCTAATTACTGAGTTATCAATAGCAGTCAGTAATCTACATAAGTATGCCATCATCTGGTCCTTAAAGTTGACAATTGAGTAGTGCTACATGTCCTGTTGAAAATTTCAACATTCTGACTGCCTTAGTATAACACGGTGTTCAGGAGAAAAATGATTCTTAAAACATCCATATTGTAGCCATTAGGATGGAAATTTCAAGAAAATTCCTGTCGAATTTTTAAAAAGTTTAAAACAAATTTTTTTTTTTTTCATCCTGTTTACTGAGTTGCCGACCCGTGCCGCACGTGGAAATTCTGTTTTTGTTGCAGAGCGAAAAGCGAACGCCATTGGGCTCGTACGAAATGCAATGATGTGACATTCCTTAGCACTCTAGTATGTGTTGTAAATTGTTTGTTGGAAGTTTCAACTTTATGTGACTGAGTGCCTGCCTTAGGAAAACTCGGTGTTCAGGAGAAAAAAGGTTTCTCAAAATATCCAAATTGTAGCCATTAGGATGGAAATTTCCAGAAAATGCATGCGAATTTTTTTTTAATTTTTTTTTTCCTCCGGATTAAGGTTTACTATGGAAGTCTACAATAGTGTATGAAACTGCATCAACCAAAAGGGAGACATTGGAAATCACTGCAATTGAATAGTTGTTTGAAAACCATGGGAAAATCATAGGTCAATATTATCTTTGAAGCTTGTGGAAAATTCCTTCCTGATGGCTACAGTTTGGGTGTTTTGAAAACCTTCATTTGTCTCCTAATTACTGAGTTATCAATAGCAGTCAGTAATCTACATAAGTATGCCATCATCTGGTCCTAAAAGTTGACAATTGAGTAGTGCTACATGTCCTGTTGAAAATTTCAACATTCTGACTGCCTTAGTATAACATGGTGTTCAGGAGAAAAATGATTCTTAAAACATCCATATTGTAGCCATTAGGATGGAAATTTCAAGAAAATTCCTGTCGAATTTTTAAAAAGTTTAAAACAAAATTTTTTATTTTTTCATCCTGTTTACTGAGTTGCCGACCCGTGCCGCACGTGAAAATTCTGTTTTTGTTGCAGCGCGAAAAGCAAGCGCCATTGGGCTCGTACGAAATGCAATGATGTGACATTCCTTAGCACTCTAGTATGTGTTGTAAATTGTTTGTTGGAAGTTTCAACTTTATGTGACTGAGTGCCTGCCTTAGGAGAGAACTCGGTGTTCAGGAGAAAAAAGGTTTCTCAAAACATCCAAATTGTAGCCATAAGGATGGAAATTTCAAGAAAATTCCTGTCGAATTTTAAAAAAATTGAAAACAAAAAAATTTTTTTTTTCATCCTGTTTACTGAGTTGCCGACCCGTGCCGCACGTGGAAATTCTGTTTTTGTTGCAGAGCGAAAAGCAAGCGCCATCCGGCGCGCACGAAATGCAATGATGTGACATTCCTTAGCACTGTAGTGGGTGTTGTAAATTGTTTGTTGGAAGTTTCAACTTTATGTGACTGAGTGCCTGCCTTAGGAAAACTCGGTGTTCAGGAGAAAAAAGGTTTCTCAAAATATCCAAATTGTAGCCATTAGGATGGAAATTTCCAGAAAATGCATGCGAATTTTTTTTAAATTTTTTTTTTCCTCCGGATTAAGGTTTACTATGGAAGTCTACAATAGTGTATGAAACTGCATCAACCATAAGGGAGACATTGGAAATCACTGCAATTGAATAGTTGTTTGAAAACCATGGGAAAATCATAGGTCAATATTATCTTTGAAGCTTGTGGAAAATTCCTTCCTGATGGCTACAATTTGGGTGTTTTGAAAACCTTCATTTGTCTCCTAATTACTGAGTTATCAATAGCAGTCAGTAATCTACATAAGTATGCCATCATCTGGTCCTTAAAGTTGACAATTGAGTAGTGCTACATGTCCTGTTGAAAATTTCAACATTCTGACTGCCTTAGTATAACACGGTGTTCAGGAGAAAAATGATTCTTAAAACATCCATATTGTAGCCATTAGGATGGAAATTTCAAGAAAATTCCTGTCGAATTTTTAAAAAGTTTAAAACAAATTTTTTTTTTTTTTCATCCTGTTTACTGAGTTGCCGACCCGTGCCGCACGTGGAAATTCTGTTTTTGTTGCAGAGCGAAAAGCGAACGCCATTGGGCTCGTACGAAATGCAATGATGTGACATTCCTTAGCACTCTAGTATGTGTTGTAAATTGTTTGTTGGAAGTTTCAACTTTATGTGACTGAGTGCCTGCCTTAGGAAAACTCGGTGTTCAGGAGAAAAAAGGTTTCTCAAAATATCCAAATTGTAGCCATTAGGATGGAAATTTCCAGAAAATGCATGCGAATTTTTTTTTAATTTTTTTTTTTCCTCCGGATTAAGGTTTACTATGGAAGTCTACAATAGTGTATGAAACTGCATCAACCAAAAGGGAGACATTGGAAATCACTGCAATTGAATAGTTGTTTGAAAACCATGGGAAAATCATAGGTCAATATTATCTTTGAAGCTTGTGGAAAATTCCTTCCTGATGGCTACAGTTTGGGTGTTTTGAAAACCTTCATTTGTCTCCTAATTACTGAGTTATCAATAGCAGTCAGTAATCTACATAAGTATGCCATCATCTGGTCCTAAAAGTTGACAATTGAGTAGTGCTACATGTCCTGTTGAAAATTTCAACATTCTGACTGCCTTAGTATAACATGGTGTTCAGGAGAAAAATGATTCTTAAAACATCCATATTGTAGCCATTAGGATGGAAATTTCAAGAAAATTCCTGTCGAATTTTTAAAAAGTTTAAAACAAAATTTTTTATTTTTTCATCCTGTTTACTGAGTTGCCGACCCGTGCCGCACGTGAAAATTCTGTTTTTGTTGCAGCGCGAAAAGCAAGCGCCATTGGGCTCGTACGAAATGCAATGATGTGACATTCCTTAGCACTCTAGTATGTGTTGTAAATTGTTTGTTGGAAGTTTCAACTTTATGTGACTGAGTGCCTGCCTTAGGAGAGAACTCGGTGTTCAGGAGAAAAAAGGTTTCTCAAAACATCCAAATTGTAGCCATAAGGATGGAAATTTCAAGAAAATTCCTGTCGAATTTTAAAAAAATTGAAAACAAAAAATTTTTTTTTTCATCCTGTTTACTGAGTTGCCGACCCGTGCCGCACGTGGAAATTCTGTTTTTGTTGCAGAGCGAAAAGCAAGCGCCATCCGGCGCGCACGAAATGCAATGATGTGACATTCCTTAGCACTGTAGTGGGTGTTGTAAATTGTTTGTTGGAAGTTTCAACTTTATGTGACTGAGTGCCTGCCTTAGGAAAACTCGGTGTTCAGGAGAAAAAAGGTTTCTCAAAATATCCAAATTGTAGCCATTAGGATGGAAATTTCCAGAAAATGCATGCGAATTTTTTTTAAATTTTTTTTTTCCTCCGGATTAAGGTTTACTATGGAAGTCTACAATAGTGTATGAAACTGCATCAACCATAAGGGAGACATTGGAAATCACTGCAATTGAATAGTTGTTTGAAAACCATGGGAAAATCATAGGTCAATATTATCTTTGAAGCTTGTGGAAAATTCCTTCCTGATGGCTACAATTTGGGTGTTTTGAAAACCTTCATTTGTCTCCTAATTACTGAGTTATCAATAGCAGTCAGTAATCTACATAAGTATGCCATCATCTGGTCCTAAAAGTTGACAATTGAGTAGTGCTACATGTCCTGTTGAAAATTTCAACATTCTGACTGCCTTAGTATAACATGGTGTTCAGGAGAAAAATGATTCTTAAAACATCCATATTGTAGCCATTAGGATGGAAATTTCAAGAAAATTCCTGTCGAATTTTTAACAAAATTTTTTATTTTTTCATCCTGTTTACTGAGTTGCCGACCCGTGGCGCACGTGAAAATTCTGTTTTTGTTGCAGAGCGAAAAGCAAGCGCCATTGGGCTCGTACGAAATGCAATGATGTGACATTCCTTAGCACTCTAGTATGTGTTGTAAATTGTTTGTTGGAAGTTTCAACTTTATGTGACTGAGTGCCTTCCTTAGGAAAACTCGGTGTTCAGGAGAAAAGGTTTCTCAAAACATCAAAATTGTAGCCATTAGGATGGAAATTTCAAGAAAATTCCTGTCGAATTTTTAAAAAAATTTAAACAAAAATTAGCAATTTTATGGGTGTTGTAAATTGTTGGTTGGAAGTTTCGACTTTATGTGATTGAGTGCCTTCCTTATGAAAACTCGGTGTTCAGGAAAAAATGTTTCTCAAAACATCAAAATTGTAGCCATTAGGATGGAAATTTCAAGAAAATGCGTGCGAATTTTTTTTTTTGTTTTTCCTCCTGATTACTAAGCTTTGCAATGGAAGTCTACAATAGTGTATGAAACTGCATCAACCAAAAGAGAGACATTACAAATCACTGCAATTGAATAGTTCTTTGAAAACCATGGAAAAATCATAGCGAGCGTAGATCGGTATTATCTTTGAGGCTTGTGGAAAGTTTCTTCCTGTTGGCTTTCATTTGGGTGTTTTGTAAACCTTCATTTGTCTCCTAATTACTGAGTTATCAATAGCAGTCAGTAATCTACAACAGTATGCCATCATCTGGTCCAAAAAGTTGTCAATTGAATATTGCTACATGTCCTGTTGGATGTTTCAACTTGATGTGACTGAGTGCCTGCCTTAGGAAAACTCGGTGTTCAGGAGAAAAAAGGTTTCTCAAAATATCCAAATTGTAGCCATTAGGATGGAAATTTCCAGAAAATGCATGCGAATTTTTTTTTTATTATTTTTTTTCCTCCTGATTAAGGTTTTCTATGGAAGTCTACAATAGTGTATGAAACTGCATCAACCAAAAGGGAGTCATTGGAAATCACTGCAATTGAATAATTGTTTGAAAACCATGGGAAAATCATAGGTCAATATTATCTTTGAAGCTTGTGGAAAATTCCTTCCTGATGGCTACAATTTGGGTGTTTTGAAAACCTTCATTTGTCTCCTAATTACTGAGTTATCAATAGCAGTCAGTAATCTACATAAGTATGCCATCATCTGGTCCTAAAAGTTGACAATTGAGTAGTGCTACATGTCCTGTTGAAAATTTCAACATTCTGACTGCCTTAGTATAACATGGTGTTCAGGAGAAAAATGATTCTTAAAACATCCATATTGTAGCCATTAGGATGGAAATTTCAAGAAAATTCCTGTCGAATTTTTTAAAAAGTTTAAAACAAAATTTTTTATTTTCATCCTGTTTACTGAGTTGCCGACCCGTGCCGCACGTGAAAATTCTGTTTTTGTTGCAGAGCGAAAAGCAAGCGCCATTGGGCTCGTACGAAATGCAATGATGTGACATTCCTTAGCACTCTAGTATGTGTTGTAAATTGTTTGTTGGAAGTTTCAACTTTATGTGACTGAGTGCCTGCATTGGGAAAACTCGGTGTTCAGGAAAAAAGGTTTCTCAAAACATCCAAATTGTAGCCATTAGGATGGAAATTTCCAGAAAATGCATGCGAATTTTTTTTTTAATTTTTTTTTTCCTCCTGATTAAGGTTTTTATTATGGAAGTCTACAATAGTGTATGAAACTGCATCAACCAAAAGGGAGACATTGGAAATCACTGCAATTGAATAGTTCATTGAAAACCATGGGAAAATCATAGGTCAATATTATCTTTGAAGCTTGTGGAAAATTCCTTCCTGATGGCTGCAATTTGGGTGTTTTGAAAAACCTTCATTTGTCTCCTATTTACTGAGTTATCAATAGCAGTCAGTAATCTACAATAGTATACCATCATCTGTTCCAAAAAGTTGACAATTGAGTAGTGCTACATGTCCTGTTGAAAATTTCAACATTCTGACTGCCTTAGTAAAACATGGTGTTCAGGAGAAAAATGATTCTTAAAACATCCAAATTGTAGCCATTAGGATGGAAATTTCAAGAAAATGCATGCGAATTTTTTTTTTAATTTTTTTTTTCCTCCTGATTAAGGTTTACTATGGAAGTCTACAATAGTGTATGAAACTGCATCAACCAAAAGGGAGACATTGGAAATCACTGCAATTGAATAGTTCATTGAAAACCATGGGAAAATCATAGGTCAATATTATCTTTGAAGCTTGTGGAAAATTCCTTCCTGATGGCTGCAATTTGGGTGTTTTGAAAAACCTTCATTTGTCTCCTAATTACTGAGTTATCAATAGCAGTCAGTAATCTACATAAGTATGCCATCATCTGGTCCTAAAAGTTGACAATTGAGTAGTGCTACATGTCCTGTTGAAAATTTCAACATTCTGACTGCCTTAGTAAAACATGGTGTTCAGGAGAAAAATGATTCTTAAAACATCCATATTGTAGCCATTAGGATGGAAATTTCAAGAAAATTCCTGTCGAATTTTTAAAAAGTTTAAAACAAAATTTTTTTTTTTTTCATCCTGTTTACTGAGTTGCCGACCCGTGCCGCACGTGAAAATTCTGTTTTTGTTGCAGAGCGAAAAGCAAGCGCCATTGGGCTCGTACGAAATGCAATGATGTGACATTCCTTAGCACTCTAGTATGTGTTGTAAATTGTTTGTTGGAAGTTTCAACTTTATGTGACTGAGTGCCTGCCTGAGGAAAACTCGGTGTTCAGGAAAAAAGGTTTCTCAAAACATCCAAATTGTAGCCATTAGGATGGAAATTTCCAGAAAATGCATGCGAATTTTTTTTTTAATTTTTTTTTTCCTCCTGATTAAGGTTTACTATGGAAGTCTACAATAGTGTATGAAACTGCATCAACCAAAAGGGAGACATTGGAAATCACTGCAATTGAATAGTTCATTGAAAACCATGGGAAAATCATAGGTCAATATTATCTTTGAAGCTTGTGGAAAATTCCTTCCTGATTGCTGCAATTTGGGTGTTTTGAAAAACCTTCATTTGTCTCCTATTTACTGAGTTATAAAATAGCAGTCAGTAATCTACAATAGTATACCATCATCTGTTCCAAAAAGTTGACAATTGAGTAGTGCTACATGTCCTGTTGAAAATTTCAACATTCTGACTGCCTTAGTAAAACATGGTGTTCAGGAGAAAAATGATTCTTAAAACATCCATATTGTAGCCATTAGGATGGAAATTTCAAGAAAATTCCTGTCGAATTTTTAAAAAGTTTAAAACAAATTTTTTTTTTTTTCATCCTGTTTACTGAGTTGCCGACCCGTGCCGCACGTGTAAATTCTGTTTTTGTTGCAGAGCAAAAAGCAAGCGCCATTGGGCTCGCAAGAAATGCAATGATGTGAAATTCCTTAGAACTGGAGTGGGTGTTGTAAATTGTTTGTTGGAAGTTTCAACTTGATGTGACTGAGTGCCTGCCTTAGTGCCTCGGTGTTCAGGAGAAAAAAGGTTTCTCAAAATAGCCAAATTGTAGCCATTAGGATGGAAATTTCCAGAAAATGCATGCGAATTTTTTTTTTAATTTTTTTTTCCTCCTGATTAAGGTTTTCTATGGAAGTCTACAATAGTGTATGAAACTGCATCAACCAAAAGGGAGACATTGGAAATCACTGCAATTGAATAATTGTTTGAAAACCATGGGAAAATCATAGGTCAATATTATCTTTGAAGCTTGTGGAAAATTCCTTCCTGATGGCTACAATTTGGGTGTTTTGAAAACCTTCATTTGTCTCCTAATTACTGAGTTATCAATAGCAGTCAGTAATCTACATAAGTATGCCATCATCTGGTCCTAAAAGTTGACAATTGAGTAGTGCTACATGTCCTGTTGAAAATTTCAACATTCTGACTGCCTTAGTAAAACATGGTGTTCAGGAGAAAAATGATTCTTAAAACATCCATATTGTAGCCATTAGGATGGAAATTTCAAGAAAATTCCTGTCGAATTTTTAAAAAGTTTAAAACAAAATTTTTTTTTTTTTCACCCTGTTTACTGAGTTGCCGACCCGTGCCGCACGTGAAAATTCTGTTTTTGTTGCAGAGCGAAAAGCAAGCGCCATTGGGCTCGTACGAAATGCAATGATGTGACATTCCTTAGCACTCTAGTATGTGTTGTAAATTGTTTATTGGAAGTTTCAACTTTATGTGACTGAGTGCCTTCCTTAGGAAAACTCGGTGTTCAGGAAAAAAGGTTTCTCAAAACATCCAAATTGTAGCCATTAGGATGGAAATTTCCAGAAAATGCATGCGAATTTTTTTTTTAATTTTTTTTTTCCTCCTGATTAAGGTTTACTATGGAAGTCTACAATAGTGTATGAAACTGCATCAACCAAAAGGGAGACATTGGAAATCACTGCAATTGAATAGTTCATTGAAAACCATGGGAAAATCATAGGTCAATATTATCTTTGAAGCTTGTGGAAAAATTCCTTCCTGATGGCTACAATTTGGGTGTTTTGAAAAACCTTCATTTGTCTCCTATTTACTGAGTTATCAATAGCAGTCAGTAATCTACAATAGTATACCATCATCTGTTCCAAAAAGTTGACAATTGAGTAGTGCTACATGTCCTGTTGAAAATTTCAACATTCTGACTGCCTTAGTAAAACATGGTGTTCAGGAGAAAAATGATTCTTAAAACATCCATATTGTAGCCATTAGGATGGAAATTTCAAGAAAATTCCTGTCGAATTTTTAAAAAGTTTAAAACAAAAATTTTTTTTTTTCATCCTGTTTACTGAGTTGCCGACCCGTGCCGCGCGTGAAAATTCTGTTTTTGCTGCAGAGCGAAAAGCAAGCGCCATTCGGCTCGCACAAAATGCATTGATGTGACATTCCTTAGCACTGTAGTGGGTGTTGTAAATTGTTTGTTGGAAGTTTCAACTTTATGTGACTGAGTGCCTGCCTGAGGAAAACTCGGTGTTCAGGAAAAAAGGTTTCTCAAAACATCCAAATTGTAGCCATTAGGATGGAAATTTCCAGAAAATGCATGCGAATTTTTTTTTTAATTTTTTTTTTCCTCCTGATTAAGGTTTACTATGGAAGTCTACAATAGTGTATGAAACTGCATCAACCAAAAGGGAGACATTGGAAATCACTGCAATTGAATAGTTCATTGAAAACCATGGGAAAATCATAGGTCAATATTATCTTTGAAGCTTGTGGAAAATTCCTTCCTGATGGCTACAATTTGGGTGTTTTGAAAAACCTTCATTTGTCTCCTATTTACTGAGTTATCAATAGCAGTCAGTAATCTACAATAGTATACCATCATCTGTTCCAAAAAGTTGACAATTGAGTAGTGCTACATGTCCTGTTGAAAATTTCAACATTCTGACTGCCTTAGTAAAACATGGTGTTCAGGAGAAAAATGATTCTTAAAACATCCATATTGTAGCCATTAGGATGGAAATTTCAAGAAAATTCCTGTCGAATTTTTAAAAAGTTTAAAACAAAATTTTTTTTTTTTCATCCTGTTTACTGAGTTGCCGACCCGTGCCGCGCGTGAAAATTCTGTTTTTGCTGCAGAGCGAAAAGCAAGCGCCATTCGGCTCGCACAAAATGCATTGATGTGACATTCCTTAGCACTGTAGTGGGTGTTGTAAATTGTTTGTTGGAAGTTTCAACTTGATGTGACGGAGTGCCTGCCTTAGGAAAACTCGGTGTTCAGGAGAAAAAAGGTTTCTCAAAACATCCAAATTGTAGCCATTAGGATGGAAATTTCCAGAAAATGCAGTCGAATTTTTAAAACATTTAAAACAAAATTTTTTTTTTTCATCCTGTTTACTGAGTTGCCGACTCGAGCCGCACATGGAAATTCTGTTTTTGTTGCAGAGCGAAAAACAAGCGCCATTCGGCTCGCACAAAATGCAATGATGTGACATTCCTTAGATCTGTAGTATGTGTTGTAAATTGTTTGTTGGAAGTTTCAACTTGATGTGACTGAGTGCCTGCCTTAGGAAAACTCGGTGTTCAGGAGAGAAAAGGTTTCTCAAAATATCCAAATTGTAGCCATTAGGATGGAAATTTCCATAAAAAGCATGCGAATTTTTTTAAAATTTTTTCCCCTCCTGATTACTAAGCTTTGCTATGGAAGTCTACAATAGTGTATGAAACTGCATCAACCAAAAAGGAGACATTGGAAATCACTGCAATTCAATAGTTCTTTAAAAACCATGGCAAAATCATAGCGAGCGTAGGTCAATATTATCTTTGAAGCTTGTCGAAAATTCCTTCCTGATGTCTACAATTTGGGTGTTTTGAAAACCTTCATTTAACTACTAATTACTGAGTTATCAATAGCAGTCAGTAATGCCATCATATGGTCCAAAAAGTTGACAATTGAGTAGTGCTACATATCCTGTTGAAAGTTTCAACATTCTGTGACTGCCTTTGAAAAACATGGTGTTCAGGAGAAAAAAGATTCTTAAAACATCCAAATTGTAATTATTACGATGGATATTTTGTTACTCCTCCTGTTTACTAAGTTGCCGACTGAAACTGTATCAATCAACAACGGTGGAAATTCTGTTTTTAGAAACGCGGTAAAGGAGAAAAAAGATGTCTCAAAACATCCCAATTGTGGCCATTAGGATGGAAATTTTAGTAATCTACAATAGTATGTCATCATCTGGTCTAAAAAGGTGTCAATTGAATTGTGTTACATGTCCTGTTGGAAGTTTCAACTTTATGTGAATGAGTGCGTGCCTTAGTATAACTTTGTGTTTAGGAGAGAAAAGATTCTTAAAACATCCAAATTGTAGCCATTATGATGGAAATTTCCAGAAAACGCATGCGAATTTAGTTAAAAAATTTTTCCTCCTGATTACTAAGGTTTACTATGGAAGTCTACAATAGTGTATGAAACTGCATCAATCAACAACGGACTGCATCAATCAACAACGGTGTATGAAACTGCATCAACCAAAAGGGAGACATCATATTCAGAGAGGGGCGTGGCTTCAATCAACAACGGTGTATGAAACTGCATGAACCAAAAGGGAGACATTGGAAATCACTGCAATTGACTTGTCCTTGGAAAACCATGGGGAAATCATGGAAAGCATAGGAAAATTCCTTCCTTATATCTACAATTTGGGTGTTTTGAAAACCTGCATTTGTCTTCTATTTACTGAGTTATACAATGTCAGTCAGTCAATTACAATAGTATGTCATCATCTGGTCCAAAAAACTTTGTCAATTGAATTGTGTTAAATGTCCTGTTGGAAGTTTCAACTTTATGTGAATGAGTGCCTGCCTAAGTAAAACTCGGTGTTCAGGAAAAAAAAAGATTCTTAAAACATCCAAACTGTAGCTATTAGGATGGAAATTTCCAGAAAAAGCTATGCCGACAGGAGCATCAGCTCCTAGCAGGGTCACCCATGTCGGACAGGTCGAAGGGTAGAGACCAGACAAAGAGTGATCCACAGGTGCTTAAGTCGGAGGTGGTGGGCCGCAAGGCGCACTCTGAAATAACCACACCACCACGTAACACAGCCCATGCCACTTGAAGAAAGTAATGACAGAAATTGTGCTCGCCCTGTGAAGATCCGCCAGGCAGGTGCAGTGCCGGGCTCCGTGCCTCAAAGGAGCCCACCCTCAGCTACTGGAGGTCCCTTCAACTCGTCTCGTGAAGCCAGGGGACGAGGAAGGAAAGCGACTGGCCAGCGTACCACCAAAGCCAAGGACAACCCCAACATAAACATCATGCATTGGAATGCATAAGGGGTTACCAACAAGAAGACAGAACTAGAACAGTTCCTGCACCAGAACAGCATTAACATCTGCTGTATACAGGAAACCCACCTGCAAAAAAAAAAAGCCCTTCAAGATCAGAGGGTACCAGACCTTCAGGAGTGATCGTCAGGGGAGAAAGAAAGGTGAAGTGTTGAAAACATGAAACGAAACGAAAAGATACATGGATGAGGCAGAATACATAGAAGTCAAGGTCACCATCACAAACAGCGTCCTCCATGTCATCAATACTACTGCCCCAGTGACAAGATGATGCCCTTGACACTATCCAGGTTCCAGACAGCAACTTCCTCATCGCGGAGACTTTAACAGCCAGTCCCAGAGTTGGGGATACAACATCCTTGACAAGCGAGGAGAAAATATTGAAACTTAGCAAGACGAGAACCATCTAATCCTTGTCAACGACCCCACAAATCCACCAACCTTCTACTCGCAACGCTGGCATACAACAACAAAACCAGACCTGGCTCTCTGCACAGACGACATCCACAAGAATTTGAGCAGAACAGCCTTAGATCAGCTGGGAGGAAGTGACCATCGCCCATTTCTCCTTACCATCATAGGAAGTACGACACCTGAACCCCCGCAGCACGCCAGATGGAATCATAAGAAGGCAGAGTGGGGGCTGTTCAGAATACAAACAAATGAGCTCACGAAAGACATCAAGGTGGAAGGACTAAACATCAACAATGTCGTCAAAGATTTCAATGCCAGTATCATCAAGGCAGCCAAAGAAACTATCCCACGAGGGGTGCGAAAGGACTACACTCCGTACTGGACAGTAGAACTTCAGAGAGCCCACGATGACCTGAGAAAAGCCAGAGAAGAAGCAGAAACCAACCCCAGTCAAGAAAAAAACATCAAGCTGCACCATCTGCACCACAGTTCCTCACCTCACAACAAAGGATGAGCAAAGCGACGTGAGCAAGAAAGCTCTGACGCTAGCCATGCTAGAAGAAAGGTACCCCCAGGAATCATGGATAAGGGCCTACACAGACGGGTCAGCCACAGACGCTATCCAGTTCCCAAATGGACAGTGGCAGGCAGCAGCAATACCAACTGGCCTCCACTGTACAAACTATAGAGCAGAAGTAGAAGCCCTGGTCCACGCAGCAAACATCAGCAGCAGCAGAGCAGACAATGACAGCCAGGTCGTCTTCCTGACCGATGCTCTGTCGGTGCTGCAGGCAAACAACAACAAACTGCCAGACCTGGAAGCCGCGCAAGTGCCTCATAACAGCTCTACAGTGGATTCCATCACACTGCGGGATAGATGGGAATGAGGAAGCTGACAGGATGGCTAAGTTGGGTGCAGAGGACGAGCAGTCAACATGTCAGAGATGAAAACCATCATTAAGTCTCTGTCACAGCAACCACGGGGCAGTTATCATCAGCTGTCCAGACCGGACCAGGTCGCTATCCTCCGCCTCAGGACCAGGCACAACAGGCTGCTTCACCACCTACACAGGAAGTTACACCTCGTGCCATCCCCGAGATGCCCATGTGGAGAAGCAGACCAGACTGTAGAACAGACTGTCCTACAGGACTAGGAACCTCCGTACCCTGAGGGAAGAGACCTGGCCACAGTCGGAGACCCTGCAAAACAAGCTGTACGGGCCAGTGGAGACTCTACAGAAGACCACCAGTTTCATCTCAAGAGCTGGTCTCCAAGTGTGATCAGGCGAACGACAAAAAAAAAAAAAGGAGCCTTTGATGCTGAATTTTTTTCACATACCAGACTGTGAAAAGGTCTTCTTGAAATCAATAAAGTTATAAAGTTATGGAAGAGATCTCTGCAATGCTTTGGATGCTTTTCAATCAGGACACAACTGTTGAAGATGTGATCCTGCCTGCTCTTGTAGAAGCTACTCAGCATAAGAGATGGGTGGTTTTGAATCACCTTCAACATAACCTTATTAAGGTTTATTGTTCTGTAGGTTTGGCATTGCATGCTCTTGCCCTTTTTTTGGGAGGGGTATTATGTCCATTTGTTGGAGGATTGTATACTACACATGACTAATGAACTAAGTATTTATCAAAGCATCACAAACCAGAAAATGTTTGGTATGTTTTTGTAAATTATGATGATGGCTCGAATTACCATCTCCCTCAGAGAAGAAGTTTATTGAACAGTACCTTAGACCTTTGCACTCATTAGATACATCAAGTTACAAGAAAGTTTTAGAAGCTTGCTTGATTTTTTTTGCTTGTTTTAAAATGATTTGAAAATCTGCATGTACTGAGTTCACAATAATTATAGAACATTTCAAAAGCGAAACCCCCCTCCCCCCCCCCAAAAAAAGGCTGGCTATACAATGCTATCTAGTGCCATAAGGTTATCTAGGCTATAATTGAAACTAAACACAAAGCAAATCCATATGTATTAATCTGAGAAATTATTATGCAGTCATCAATTACACAACTATGCATCAAATGTAATGGTAATAGATCATTATAAATTTAAAACTTTCATGGAATGACATTTGAAACAAAGGATCAAAAGTACAAAATTAAGCAATTATACTTTTGAGAAACATACCTGTAAACTGTACTTAAAATATTTTTTGAGTAGTACTTATAGTGAAAACAACTTTATCATCATTTAATAAGGAAATTGTTTGTGTGCAAGGGTACAGCTTGGGTTAAAGACCTATTTTCTACTGATTCTGAGAAAATAATGTGCACTATAAAAACATCTTATCTCATTTCAAAAAAGTTATAGAAGTTAAATGCTTACTATTTTGATTGGAATCCTCAGGGAAAGAGAGTTGGGAAAAAACAGTAGAAAGCGAGGCAAAGGACGTCGGAACGACATGGGCTGAACTGAATGGGGGCTGCTCAAAACCAGGTTTGCTGGCAAGGTGGTGTTGTGGCCCTATGATCCTCAAGGAGTAGCAAGGACTAAACGAAATGCTTACTTATTTATCACTTCAAAATCTGTTACAACAGTACAATACTTTTTACAAAGGTTAAAAAAATATGAAAAAAAGGATCAAACAGTGGCATTTAACTAGTGATTAGCTCCAAAAGATTGAATATTCATAATTGAATGCACACAAGTACATGATCATGTCCACTGTGTGTAAGTAATGATTTTTAAAATATTTTTTTGCCATGCACATAAGCATGCTCAGGTAAAGGTCTTCCCCTGTTAGATCTTTTGGGGATGGTTAGGTGAGATGTTAGACACCTAACTTTTCTCATGGCTATCTTCTGGTGAGGGTGGTGCCATCTCTCCCTTGCCGCCTTACCTTTCCCAACTCTCAATGAAGTCGGGTACCCATTCTTGACAGCTGGGTTGACGAGGGGAAGTATGCCCACAGGCATTGCGTTGGTGTGCCTCTTGCCTTGGATGCCAGTGTTCTAACCACTAGAATGTCCACTTTCCCAATACAAACCAGAAATATCTGAACTTTCCACATCATAACCAATCAGTTCAGCACAATTTTCCCCATGAGTAGGGTCTAACTTTGAGCTAAATCAAACGTTCAGCCAATCAACAGATGAATGTTGCTGAATTGCACTGTTTAGACCATCTAGATACAAGGATTTAAAAAAAAGAAATTATGTAGTCTTTCAATCTTTAAAGATTATTACCTTTTTGAGGTAATAAATATGTAACATAAAGCACATCTTTGAACACTGAAGGTCTTGCTGGTATTAATGCTGGTATGTTGAGAGTACCAGTGGTCATTACAGACAGTTCCCACTTTAAATAAATTTGCATTATACAAATTTGAGTTTATATTAAGAATACTAAAAAAATAAGCAGTCCCCCAAAAAAAAAATTATAACAATTCCTTATGCAAGGCAGATTTTTCATAAATATCTTTTTGTCATGGAACAGTATTCTAATACTTTTATGACTTGCTTAAAGGTATTTGTGCAAGTTTTTGTTTTAAACACTGTGGGTGTGGAAAAAATTTGCATTACATAAAAATGACAGTAGATGTCAGGTTAGCCATCCACTTTTTGTAAAGCAAGCACTGTATTTAAATGAAGTTGATTTTCCTCACCTTTAACCCCCCTCCCCCATAGTGCGAAATCGCCTTGAGGTGGAAGCACTCTCCCTTCCAAGATCAACAACAACAACTCACCTTTAATCAGGTAATCAAACAGCCTAAATCAATATTAGTCAGAATTGTAAGCAAATGCATATGGAAATAGTCTTTATACAAGGAATCAACGCTAAGTTTTTCACTTTAAAACACAAATGGTCTCCTGAGAAAATATCATGAATATGACACACTGATGACAGGGACCTTAATGTAATTAAGTTGCTTATTACAGGCTCGCAGAGATGAACACATACAAAGATAATATGAACACATACAAAATTTGTTCAATAATCATGAAACTTCACTTCAAACAACTGATAAAGATACCTGAATACAAATGCATTTGTGCAAACTTTCTCACACACAAGAAGCAAAATAATTATTCATGCAGCTGACTATTAAAAATAGTTCTGTTTCTCGCATCGGAGAAACAGTGAACATTCAAGGGACCCAAAAAATGCTTTTATTTCTTTCTTTGGAGTGACCCTCGTTCTTTCAAGTTTGCAAAGCCAGCTGCTCATTTGCTCCGTCAATAATTCTTCCAAGCACAAAAAAACCCCAGATGTATTGTTTGATACTTATCATCAATAAATGATCACAATTTTTTTCCCTTCATGCAGAAAACCACACTTCTAAAAACTGCTTTTGCATTTTTTAATTTGTGAACAGAATGTGCCTCAGTCAAAAACTACAGTTCGGATTGCCTGGTCTTTGGCAATCTCCAGAGTAGCTACTGCTCCATCATTGAACTTAAATGAGATTCCACCATCAACTACCAAGCATGCATCCCACATGCGTGATCGGATGCGAATTCTGAAAATGTGACAAATCAATTTTTGGGGACAGTTATAAGAAGTAAGGTTTTTAAAGGCTTTCCACAACTATGAAACATACTAATCAACACTCAAATATATATATATGTAAATAACATTTTTTAATCTAAAGATTGAGAAAAATTGGGGATTATGGCATTACAATGCTCTCTGTATGAATGATATACTTACTTGGTGGCAAAATTCCGTGGATTACTAACTTGAAACACTCCTGTAAAAAAATAGAGCAATTTAAAGGGAAATTGTTTGACTTAAATGAAAGATAATTACCTGAATCCTAGCCAATCAAAAGTTTGAGTAGCAAATAAATCACTTACAACTGCATCTACAGCTTTGGGCAGATTCATGAAGGTCAACATGTTTGTGTACTCTTTCCAGAAATAAAAACTATGTATGACAAATGACATTACCCACTGGATAAGAAAAGTGTTAAGCAACGCTGTAGAAGTGGCAGCAGTTTTGCAGTTGACCCATTAACAACAGAACTGTTGAGTGATGCTGCAATACTGTTTGAAGTTTGAAGTTTAAACATGCTTTTATCTTTGAAAGAATGGTGTGGGCAAAGTGAAGGTGATTAGGTGGTGTGTGAGGATCTGAATAAATTCTACTGCCAGTTTCGCGCATAGTCCACTTCCGCGCGACGGGCGTACAGGACCGTCGTGTTTTTAATTTTTTTTTTTTTTTTTTGGCGTTTACAGCGCTTTTTTTCGTAAAGAAATCGCTTAGTTACGATAGCTTGTGCATTTCTGAACACAGTTACCTCCCTTGTAAAGGGATGGTACTCTGTTTTGACTGAACTATCGTCAATTTCCCAGAGTAACCCTTCTTGAAAAAAATGGCGAGACGATGTACGTGAAATGTGCGGCTAGATCTCGGATCTCGGAATTCTGGTATAAAACACAAAACACAAAACATTAAGATTCTGCAGACCCACTACCGTATTGCAATATCGTCAGCAAACAATAAAATAATCAACCGTATCAAATCAGATGAAAGCTAAATGCCGTGACTACCTTTCTGTGGTATTTCGTTAGTTAATTCATTTATAAACAAGGCAAACAAAACAGGACTACAAATTTCTCCTAGCTTAAGACCTCTAGAACAATCTAAATACTTCGTCAAATCTCCCCCAACTCTCACTCCTGCTTTAACAACTTTGTACATAGCTTTGATGGCTCTGTGCATTTTTCCATGTATACCATTCCTCTGCAGTACTAGCAACAGTTTTTCCCTCGTTACAGAGTCAAATGCGTTATAAAAGTCAATGTAAGCTACTTAGTTTTTTGTGCCTGACCAATTGCTTTTGTATCAGTGTCATTAGAGTAAATATGTGGTCTACTGGGCTATGTTTTTTCCTGAAATCAACTTGTTCCTCACCTACTATATTGTTTTCCTCAATCCGGTCATTAATGTGTTTATTGAGAATGGAGCTGTAAATTTTAGTGCAGATGTTTAGAAGAGAAATACCATGGTAATTATCCGGCTGATTAACATCACCGTTCTTCAACAAGGGCTGAATAATGGCTTCAGTCCAAGTATCAAGAAATTTTCCATGATTAAATATGTGATTAAAAAAAAGAACAAAAAAGGGGAGATAGTACTTTAGGAATATTTAAAAAGTTCCCCAATCATCCCGTCTGACCCTGCTGCTTTACTATTCTTCAGAGATTGTACTGCCTGCACTACTTCTTCCATGGTAATAGGGTTATTCAACTTTAGATCATCACTGCCGCCGCCGCCACCGCCACCACCACCATCAACAACATCACCACCACTATCAACAACATCAGCAGCAGCAGCAGCATGTATAGAGTTAGTGTTATCTATACTTGACATGCTTGAAACAGCAAAGGAATTAAAAATCTTTCTAAAATGACCATGCCAGGTTTCAAGGGCTATAGAGTTACTAGTAAATTTTTTTCTCTAGAGAGACTTAAGTTTCTCCCAAAACAATTTGACCCTTTGTGGATTAACCTTGTCTAGACGAGGTATGACATCTTTTTCTGTGGTTGCTTATGGAAATATGATATAACTCACATAGGATTAAAAGTTGTAAACACGAACATGACAGAAAGGTGTGTGGATTGGAGAATATGGTTTAGAATTGTAGTATAGTGTAAACTCGAGTTACAGGTTTTAATTGTATGGGCTGAAAGAACTGAAGCCCTTCTAGATAATGAAGAATCACCCTCTAGGACCGTTCCTTGATCGTCTTTGGTCCAGCACCCAGCAGCACTTGGACTAGAAGCACCGTTAGCCCCGTGATGAATCCCCACAAAAATCTTTCTGAAGTCCAACCACCTTTCGGCACACACAGCATAATTTTCCTGGCTGGTCTCTTCCAAGCCAAAGATTTTAACATTATTTTGGCGTGATACTGCTTTCAAACTCTCAATTTCACCTTCAGTTTTCTCAAGTCTTTTCTAGTGATTTGTATTTTCTGTACACAAATATTTCTTTACGGCATTATTTGCTTAAAGTGGATTTTTTTCCCCCCTAGTCTTTCTCAGGTTCAACATTTATGAAGTCTATGTTTTTGGAAGAAGACACCATGTTCTTTGGTATGTTCTTCTGTCATGAATGAGCAATCAGGATATTATTTTACTTTGTAGTGATTTATGAATAAAAAAAAATTATCCACATTAAACAAAACCAGACAAAGGCATACTTTACATAGCAAAAATTAATGGTGGTATTATGGTAAAAGTGCATTTTGTCTTAGCAGTCTACAGAGATCATTATAAATAGCTATAAATAGTCTACAGAGGTCACTATAAATAGAATAGCTGACAGAATTTAAGCTAATTTCAAAGACACTTACCATTTACCACTGGGTCTCGGATTGTATAAGCCATACATGGAGAACTAGGGCTGAATCGCAGAGAATCATTAAACTCTTTAACAACAGACTCCAGCATGTGCCAGTCATCAACAGGAAACTGACTGCCAGTTTTCTGATTGGCTGTGACATTCAAAGTAACTATAATTGGAGGAGGAAATCATATATGCATGCAAACACATTTCCTTCATTTTCCCCATCTCTCTCTCTCACACACACACTCTTTTTAATTCCTGTTATACCACACACATATAACCTGTGTGTATATGCATTTTTTCATGAATGCATACACCCAACAATCTATCACAACTATTTCAATATGGCATCTATTCCTGAATTTACTAAGCATAGTGACTGCTTTGCATCTAAATATTAACAGGTCAGCAGAGAAACATAACCCACCAATGACAAGAATATCTCTGACAGAAGACACTGACAAATGGTTGATATGGAAGTGCCATGAGCTGGAACCTGTGCCTGTACAAATAGTGATTCCAGAGCTCTTCTGCTTTTCCCCAGGACCATCATCAGCAGAGAATTCATAATATGATACTCTGGAAAGAAACCCACAAACAAACTGGACAATGAAAGTGTTTGCCTAAAATTTATATCTGATGCTTAATTCAAATCTAAAAATTCTGGAATATAAAGATCTTCAAGGTAAAATTCTGCTCTAAGATCTATTGAAATAAACTGTATGTATGATCAGATTAAGAATATTACAATGCATAAGTTAAATGTTAACATTTTTAAAGTCAACTAAATTGCAATTATGAGAAAACATACTTTTAAAATATTTGAGAATCAATTTTAGCCACACACCTGGAAGATAATGATTCTCCTATAAATACTTCATTAAGAGCAAAAACTGGAAGAACACGGACTGGTGGGGGGTTAGAAGTGATATTTACAGGGTGCCGTTCCTGCTCCCTCTCAGCAATATGCTCTATGAATCTGAGCTCAGGGAAAGACAGCTGTTGATCATGCAATTCAATTGGGGTATCATTGCTGTGTTGGCCTGACATGGTAACTTTGATACGCTGTAACCATCTCCACCTGATGAAGAATGCATTTAAATTTTAATTACTACAACAAAAAATAACATTTTAAACTAAAATTCTTTCTTTAAGATGACATGACCACAGAGTTTCACGATCTTTTTACACCATCCTTTATCAGCAGCTACAGAACACTAACAGCGTTGTAACGCTGGGCCATTGTTATCTCGCTAGTTACTTCCCTTGAATTACTCCCTAATGACCCATAACAGACCAAACCAAACCAAGACTGCCAATTTTCTTTACTCATTTATTTCAGGTAAAGGAGGAGGAAGGGTTTATGCCGTCTTTTAAGTTTCACAGAAAGTAAATTTACTTTAAAATTATTCACTGCCTCACCCCAATCTGAGTTCACGTTGCCCCACCAGCCCAGCAAATCTTTGCCCACGATTGGTTTTATCTCTGTCCCACATATCAGACTAGAGAGGTTCAGCCATCGCCCATTCTCTTTTGCTGGTCCCATATTTGGAATGCTCTGCCTCTGTCTCTCTGTACAGTGGAGACACTACATACTGGTCTCTTTTGGAAATACCTACTGTAATCGGTCTACGTTGGCTGTTACTCTGCCTTCTCCTCTAAGTGTTCTTTCATGTTTTTGATAATGTTCACTGTGCATGTGTTTCCATGACTGCGTCTCAATAATATATACAGCAGCTCAGGTAGCACAGGAAATGAAGAACTATAACATCAAGCTCCTTGGTCTATGCAAGACAAGGTGGAATGGCAACAGTCAGACCAGACTTTCGTCAGGGGAGACAATCATCTACTGTGGACATGGACCCTGACCATAATCACATATAAGGAGCAGCAGTACTGATGACACCAGAGGCTGCATGAGCACTAATAGCAAGGGAACCAGTTTCCCCACGACTCGTGTCAGCAAGGTTCAACTCCAAAGGAAGAAAGATCATCATCACCCGGTGCGGTGCACCTACCAACGCAGCTAAAGAAGAGGAAAAAGAAGACTTTTACAACTCCCTACAAGCACTGGTTGATCGTACTTCAAAACGAGACCTAAAGATCATAATGGGCGACATGAATGCCAAAGTTGGAAATGACAACACAGACAAAGCACACATAATGGGAAAGCATGGTGTGGGCAACTGCAATGAAAATGGTGAGCTGCTCACAGACTTTTGCTTGTTCAATGACCTTGTAGTCAGAGGCACAGTTTTTCCATACAAAATCATTCACAACACCATGTGGACTTAACGGTCTTGTGGCAACCATGAAGATAAAGCTGAGGTCCTTCCATGACTCATCAGACAGACCGCACCGCAAATTGAACGTGCAGTTTCTTAGAGACCGTAGAAAACAAGAAGAGTTCAACTGCAAAGTTAAAAACAGGTTTGCGGCGCTGGAGGGACTCCTGAAAGAAACGGTGGCCAACCACTGGACAGGATTACAAGAGACCTGGAAGACTGCCTGCACACAGGTTCTGGGGGAAAAAAGAAAACAGCATAAGGAATGGCTGACTTAAAGGACCTGGCAAAAGATAGAGGAAAGGAAAGAGATGAAGCAGAAGACCAATGTCAAGACCAGCAGGAAAAAGAAGAGCTCAGAGAAAAATACTGGGAGATAAACAGAGAAGTAAAGAAAAGTGCAAGAAAGGCGACAAGAGACAGTTCGCACATAGGATGGCAGAAGAGGCGGAGCAAGCAGTTCGGCATAATATATGAAACTACAAGAATTCTTTCAGGAAGAAAAAACACCAATGCATGCAGACCAATAAAGAATAAGAATGGCAGCGTCATCTCTGAGGATGTAGAACAAAGATCATGCTGGGTGGAACATTTTGATGAAATACTTAACTGACCACCACCAACAACCACTTTGGACATTGCCCCAGCTGCCGAACAGCTCCAAGTAAACACCAACCCACCAACCAAGGCAGAAATCATCAAAGCCATCAAGTCCTTGAATTCTGGCAAGGCGGCAGGCACAGATGGCATTCCTGCAGAAGCACTCAAAGCAGACCCAACAGCCGAAGAGGTGCTACACCCCCTGCTGCACAAAATTTGGGAACAGGAGCAAGTTCCAGCAGACTGGAAGCTTGGCTACCTCCTAAAGCTACCCAAAAAAGGCGACCTGACACAGTGCAGCAACTGACGTGGGATTAAGCTGTTGTCCATTCCTAGCAAGGTGCTGACCAGAATCATCATGGAGATACTAAAGAATGGCCAAGACAAGAGACTGAGGCAAAACCAGGCAGGCTTTCGTCAGGGAAAATCATGCACAGACCAAATCGCTACGCTACGAAATATTATCGAACAATCTATCCAATGACAGTCGCCACTATAACTTATATATAACTTTTGTGGATTTTGAGACCTTTGACTCCATAGACAGGGCAACCATCTGGAAACTGAAGCAGCACTATGGATTTCACCAAAGTTCATTGCATCATCAAACAGCTGTAGGAGGACTTGACATGCAAGGTGATCCACAATGGTAAGCTGACTGACCCCTTCGCAGTGAGGACTGGAGTGAGGCAAGGTTGTATGCTCTCCCCGACAATCTTCCTGATCGTCACAGACTGGATCATGAAAAGAACAACCTCTAACAGCAACATAGGCATTCAGTGGACCTTTGCCAGGCAACTTGAGGATCTTGACTTTGTGGATGACATCAACCTGTTGTCCCACAAGCAACAACATGCACAGACAAAGCTCACTCGGCTCGCAAAAGAAGCAGCGATGACTAGCCTGACCATCAACATCAAGAACACTAGGTAATGCGGGTCAACAACAAGCAAGAAGCCACACTACAACTACATGGGAAATGTATTACAGAGTCTGACAGTTTCACCTACCTTAGTACCATAGTCAGCAAAGATGGGGGTACAGATGAAGATGTAAGAAGCCGAATAAACAAAGCCAGGCTTGCATTCCACACCCTACCATCTATCTGGAACTCCAAGGCTTTATCTTTACACACCAAGATCTGCATCTTTAACACAAGTGTAAAGTCAGTCCTTCTGTGCAGATCTGAGGCATGGCAAGTGACAAATGTCATCACTAACAAGATAAAGACATTTGTAAACAAATGTCTGCGCAACATCCTCAACATCAGATGGCCCAAGATCTCCAATAGAGACCTGTGGGAGAGAACCAACCAAAAACCTGTCAGCCAAGACATCGGGAAGAGGAAGTGGGGCTGGATTGGTCACACCTTGCGAAAGCCAGCCGACAATTTAACAAGACAAGCTCTGGGCTGGAACCCACAGGGGAGGCGCAGGGTTGGGAGACCCAGACAGACGTGGAGTAGATCAGTCCACAGAGAGGCGGAGACAGCTGGCATGACATGGTCCCAAATGGAAAGGGACGTCCAGAACCGAGTCCGATGGCGGGGTGTTGTTGCGGCCCTATGCTCCACTGGGGGCAAATAGGACCAAGAAGAAGACTACCTACAGCTCTTGTAAAGTGCGTTGAGCTCACCTCCGTGTGGCAAAATGTGCTATATAAATCCTTTTATTACTTTACCTAAAGATATAACCAAAGAAAATAAAGAAAAGAGGGCTGAGGAAATTACCATAGCAATAACAAAGCAATTGCCCATTTTTTTCTATGTGATGTTGGGCAGCCATCACTTGATTGATCAAATCCATAGAGCCACTGTAATGAAAGATAGGTTATGGCACTCATAAATGCCCTTGAGAATCACATTCTGTGAAAATCCAAGCTAGAAGCAATGACAAGTACTTTATCCACCTTAAATATGCCACAGGAGCGAGGTAATAGCCTCCTGAATCACCAATTTTTCCACCTAAAAAGTCTAGCCAAACTGGAAAAGGTAAAAGTGACCTGCTCTGTTGCCTTGGGTCCTGTGGGACAAATCCTGAACATGCTCTATGCCAGGTCTATAGAAACTTCAGCAACAAGCATTGTGAGTTGCTGAGCATCCTTTGAAGATAGGGTATTTTTGGCAGTATAAATAAAAGGGTTTGTTAGCTGGGAAACTGACTCACCTACATATGGCACTAAAAAAACTGAACCAACAAATATTGTGTAGGTCTTAAAAATATGAAAAAGCCATGAGATCTGAAAGATCTTTACTTTTCCTACACACCACAAACCAAGATGTTTAAAGAAGATAACATGGATGTGTTTCCTTGGAAATCTTTTAGAACTAGCTGTTTGCCACCAAAAAGCAAGTGGCACTGGAACAAAGAAAACAAGTAGAGGTGACCTTCAGCAAAAAGCGAGTCACATTCAAACCATGACTGAATGGTGCAGTAGCAAAGCAACCAACTGCAAAAACAGCAGTAGAATAAAACTAGTGGTCTGTTAATAAAAAATAAAAAAAAAATAAATCAAAACAGACTTTATTGTCTGTCCAGGAGACCCAGGACAGAAATTTGTCTTCGCTCACAAGGGCAGGCATACATTCTCATACAGACATTTAACACACAGTTAGGAGTAAACGTTAGGAGTAAAAAAGTGTAGATTGCACCAGTCCATCAAAGCAGTTTATGTTTATCCTAACAACTAACCTCGGGTGACCAAGGGCCTAAAAGCAGTGCGTAACAAAAAGAACCATGTGTTCTTCACGGGTTCTGCCCACGACAGAAGATTGGTACATAGAGAGGTCCATGATGCTATCCGTTGGGTCAAGGTTATAGTTATACAGGTAGTCCTCGGGTTACGACAGTCTCGAGTTACGTCGTTTCGTGGTTACGAGGCTCATTCCGACTTACGAGGTCAGTGCATCAAAGAAAAGGAAGGCCATCACCATGGAGGTGAAAGTGGATATCATAAGGCAATCTGAGAAGGGGGAAACAGCAACAGAAATTGGCAGGTCATTAGGACTTAGTCGCTCGACTGTAGCTACGATTATCAAGATAAAGATCGCATCTTTGAACACGTGAAAGGATCTGCTCCTATGAAAGCGACAGTGATAACAAAGCGTAGTGTACTGTACAATATCTTACTGTACTTATGTTTATTGATAATTATGTAGGTTGCTGTGTTAGGATAGGTGTTTGGATAGGCTAAGTGTTTGCAGTACTGTACTGTTATTATGGTACAGTACTGTATGAAAGTATGATCCGACTTACGTCGAAATTCGGTTTACGACGCCGCGTTAAGAACGGATCCCCGTCGTAAGTCGAGGACTACCTGTATATGTATATAAGGTTCTATGGTTGACAATAAAGAGTAATGCTAAAATGGTAGTTAAACTCCTATGGTAATGTCATCTTGTAAAGTTGAAAATGAAATGTTCTGGAGCTGGAATACAAATATAACATGGCACTTAAAAATTATGATAAAAATTTTTACAAGTAAAAATATTTGGAACTTACAATTTCATGTTTTAATGCAACCTTTTAAACAAGTTACTTTTATACAAAAATCCTACTTGCTGCTGATAGTAATATTTAGCAAATAACCATGTTACAGAAATTTTTTGTATTCGAATTCTCTTTAGATCTATAGTACCAACTTTATTTTCTAATTTTTGTTTACTGATCTGTGTTATGAATTAAATGTGGTAGAGGTCTGTGCAAAGATGCGGTATGTGACTCTGCTTGACCTGCCAATGACTGCCACAGCCCGCAGACATAAGCACTCCCGTTTGAAGTATCAACTGACCAGTAGGAGAGATTAAATGTTTCACCAAGAAAGCATACTGCCAATACTGTCCAATAACATGTGGCAACCACATGATTACAGGTGGCAAAATTTGGGCAGTACTCATAGGTTTCATTCACAATTTGACCATTTCCCAAACTCAGAAAATATCCACATAAAAAATATTCACACAAGAAAAACTCTGGAAATGACCCATCTTAGTTAACACCAAAAATAACTTAAACAAAATGTTAGTCACTGAAACTTTGACATGAAATCATTATTTTCATTCCAAAAGTTTGCATATGTAGCATCACTACTAAACAGACTTCTTAGTCCTGTTTGCCTCCACTGGAGCATAGGACTGCAAACAAATCAATAAACAGTACCCACATAAATAACATATCAATAAAAACAATTAGAAGTTGCACAGTAGTTGACGTGATCATTGGTAGAATATGGAGGAAATAATGTCTGTTTAACATTTAATTATTTTTCTCTGAACCTCCCAGATGTTTGTTTATTGAGAGTAAATAGGACTTTTAAAACTAAATGCAGAACAAATTAAATATATTTTACTTTTCTTGTTTTACCTCCCCCCCCACCAGGCAGTCACATTTATTTTTTGTTTGTTTGTTTGTTTGGTTTTTTTTTGTTTTTTTTTTAATACAAAGTCGTGAAATTATACATTTTCAGATAAACTCATAAAATTCATATAATCAGCCCAGCTTATTATAAATTCCTGCAATTTCATATTAACAAGTGCGCTAAATTCCTCAATCTTGTATTTTCTATTTAACTGCAGAATAAAAACTCTTAAGTCTGGCTGTTTCTTCTCTATTTTACATTTATAGATAAAAAACTTTGCTTCTAGTAGTATATTCTCTAACGTCTTATCTATTGGACAGTTTGCTTCATATCCAAATAGTATTACAGATTCGTTAAGTGCTAGTTTATTATTTTTAGAGCATTTTTCCCTTATTGCCTTTTCTAGGCTTGTCCAAAATAGTTTGGTTGCCTTACAGCGCCAAAATAGATGTTCAATTGTCTCCCTTTCGTTGCCACAGAAAGTGCATTTATTATTAACTTCTATCCCCATATATTCTGCCAGGGAGTTTGTACCTAGAATTCTGTGGATAATTCTGCACTGAAACCATCTCAGTTTAATATCTTTTATTCCTTGAACCTTGGAAAATATTATTTTCCAGGGTAATTGGGCCCCTATTTTATTTTCCCACTTTTCACAACATTTGGGCCTGATTGTGTTTTCTGTCAATATTTCGTAATAATATTTGGAACCTTTCTTTATAGAATTAATTAGTTTAATAGTTTTTGATGTTTCTTGTGCAGTGTTGTTCCTAATTGTAATGCCCATTGACTGAACAAATTTTTTAATTATTTTTGCACAGCCCATGTACGTAACTATATCTATTGTTGTTCCATACTTGGCATTAATTTCACCCAGGGACAAAAGTACACCAGATTCATTATAGAAATGTTGAATTCTATATAACCCCTTACTAACCCAGTTTTTGAAGAAAATAGCCTTCTGGCCAAGCTGAAATCTACTGTTTAAGTGTATTGGTTCTGCCATCACCTCCTCTGATGTCTCTGGCTTGACATAATAATAGAATTCCTTATAAGCATTTAATACATCCTTCCAAAATTTATTTTTATGTTGTGTGTCACAGTACACATTTGGGCCATATTTATCTATATCTACGAGTTTTGGGTATATCTTTATCACTACATCTTTCTATTGGTGTTCAGTGACATTTAGCTTTTTAATCCATATTAGCTTTAGCGCTTTTATATATTGATAAATGTTATCTGCAGTCCTGACATTCTAGTGAATTTATTTAATGTAACCAAAGCGTTATTAAAAGATAATTCGTCGCCTTCCATAAAGATTTATGTGTCATCAGCAAACTGTAATATTTTGTGTTCTTTTTCATTTATTCTAATACCCCTTTTGCTAGCATTTTTCCTTATCATTACTGCTAGGACTTCAGCACAAAGTATGAATAGGTACGGTGATATTGGATCCCCTTGCCTACATCCACGTTTTATTTCGAACCAATCTGATAGTCTTCCATTAACCATAACCGCTGACTTAATGTTTTGGAAGAATGTTTTTATCCAGTTACAGATATCAGTCCCAAATCCAAGTGTCCTTAATACTTTGTGCATAAAGGACCAGTCTATGGTATCGAACGCTTTCTCATAATCCAAACTAAGCAATAAACCCTGTAGATTTTTGTGGTCAAGGTATACTATCAGGTCATATATAAATCTAATATTGTCCCCAATGTATCTATTTGCCATAAATCCTGTTTGGTCATCTGCTACCAGTAATGGAAGTACTTTTTTAATATGCAAGGCTATACACTTTGAACCTATTTTATATACCACATTTAAGAGGGATATCGGCCTCCAGTTTTTAATAAAGTCTCTAGACTTATCACCCTTAGGTATACAAGTAATGAGTCCTTCCTTCTGAGGATGTGAAAGTTCCCCATCTCTGAAAGCCTCGTTGAGTGATCTTATGATAAATGACCCTAATTTCTTCCAAAAAAACTTAAAAAATTCTGCTGTAAACCCATCGGTTCCTGGACTTTTCCCATTGTTCATACTCTTAAGGACATTTCCTGCTTCTTCTATGGTGATTTCTCCTTCCAGAGCTTCTGCCACCATGATGGGCAATTTAGGAATACCATTAATTAGCTCATCTAATTCACACTGTTCTACTTCTCTCTTTTGATATAGCCTGTCAAAAAATAATTTAGTTTCAGTCCTTATTTCCTCTGCATCTGTAATACAACTTCCATCATCTTTAATGAGTTTCATAATTCTTTTATTGACATAGTTTCTTTTCTCTAGGCTACAAAAGTATTTACTAATTTTTTCTCCCTCTGCCAACTATTTTGCCTTTGCCTGTACTATGATTCCTTCCATTTTCTTTTCTCTAAGGGATCTTAATTCTATTTCTTTTTCCTCCAACATTTTCAAAATTGAGTTATTTTTATTTTGTTCATTTTCTAGCACTTTAATTTCCTTTTCTAAATTTCTTTCTAACTCAGATGCTTTTTTTTTTTTTCATTGTTGAGTAGGCTATACTCTTTCCTCTAATTTCCATAAGTAGTACATCGAGAAACAATTTATCTGATATTGTTAATTGTAGGTCTTGGTCTGTAACTTTAGATAAGCTGTCTCTATTATAAGGGAGTGCAGCATATTGTTCTACAACTCTGTCAATGGTCTCATGTACTTCCTTTACATATTGAGTTTCCTTTAGGAGAGAGGAATTAAATTTCCATAAAGTGTGAGGTATTATTTTATCCCCAAACTGAAGATTAAGAGTAATCATTGAGTGGTCTGATCTATATCCAATTTCAATATCTGCCTCAGCTACATGTTGAAGTAAGGATTCTGAAATAAGAAAAAAGTCCAGCCTACTTTGTTGTAAAGGGTTGGATCTTCTCCAGGTGTATCGATTTATTTCTGGGTTCAGATATCTCCATATATCTATTAGTTCTAAATTGTCTATTAATGTTTCTACGCTTACGCAGGCTTTAGGATTATTTATATGTTTATAATTATGGTAATCTTTGTTAGGGTCCATAAGTAGATTCCAGTCTCCCCCTATTATTACTTTACTAACCTGCGTATCTTGAATTAAGCGTTCTAGTTTCACATAAAATTCTGGGTTATCTTTATTTGGTCCATAAATGTTGACTAATAAGAGGTTCTCGCCCATAATTTCTATTACTGCCAAAATATAATCTCCTTTCTCATCTTTATACACTTTATTAACTTTAAATTCAAAATTATTTTTAAATAAAATTCCAACACCTCTAGAGGAGGTATTATTGGATGCAAAAAGGCAGGTGTACCCCCATTCAGATCTAATATACCTTTCTTGCTTAGGGTCAAAGTGTGTATCTTGTAGGAAATATATTGAATAATTTTTTTGTCTAATATAGTTAAATACATCTTTCCTTTTCTGTAAGTTACCCAGTCCCTGACAATTAACCGAACAAATCTTAATGCTAGTCATGTTTGGCCCTCTAAATTAAAGTCAACAAAGTCAAACGCCTTGCCTGACCGCCAGTCTTTTCTTACTTCCACTTCGGTTGCGATCTTGTTGCACTATCTTCCCTTATGTAACTGTCCATAGAGCCTTGTTTTTTTCCCCTTTCCGTTTGCACCTCCGTTCTTGCTCTTACGCATGTGCATGTGCTGTCGTCTGTCATCGGCAGTTGTGTCCCTTTGACCTTTTCAGCATATCCGGCCGTCGTGCTCCTTGTCTCTACCCGGCTAGTCTGCACGGGTACCCCGTGCGTGGTTTCGGGGTCACGACTAGATGGGGACACCGATGCGGGGTTAAGGACGATACTAGTACATTGCTGTTAGGTGGACACTCGCTGACATCGGCTGTCTGGCTGTTGTTGGCCTCTGTTACACTGGTGTATGGAGGTGTGTCCTTCCCCTTTGTATTATCGCCGGTAGATGTCTTGGTATTGTTGGATTCAGCATGGCATTTAGTGGGCAAGACAGCAGTCGGAATCATCTGTAGGTTGTTGATAATGCTACCTCTGCGAGTAGCCTCGTTCGTGTCTATTTGCTCCCCATGCTTATCGGCCTGTAATATGGTGTTATCCTCTTCCTCATCTGTTTGCAGAGGTAGATAGCAGTTCCGCAGAGGTAGAGGTAAGTAAGACTGACTGCTCCGGTGCTGTCGGACTCCGTTGTTCCGCTGCGCTGTTACTAGTGTGTATTCATCAGTCTGTTGCTGTAGGGCTGCCTGGTGCTGAGAGGGGGATCTGTCCGCGTTGGTTCGAGGATTCTCCCTCTCTTCCTGTTGTCTGTTCGTATTTTGGTATAAGGGTCCTCCAACGACGAGCCGGTCTCCTCTGTAGAACGCACGAACCCCGCTATTTCTGTAACACTTTATGATCGACTGTTGTCTTTCTGTGAGATCACTAGCCACAGATACACCTTTTGCTCTCAGTTTCTCTCGTGCTTTGGTAAGTATATCAAACTTGTCAGACCATCGAGTGAACTTAGCGATTATGGGGCGTGGTTTGATTTCCTTGTTTCGGGTATGTCCTTCTGGCACAATTTTCTTACCGACTCTGTGCGCTCGCACGATGTCAGTAGTTTGCCACACTTTCCCTGGAATTGTTTCTTGCAGGAGGTTTATTATCGTAGCAGCACAGGTTTCGTATGAATCCTCTCCAGTTTCTGTTATCCCGAAGAACTTCAGGTTGTCTCTGCGAGAGAAACCTTCGAGCTTGTCGAGCTTGTCGTCAAAGACCTGGAGAGACTGATCTACATGATCTTTTAGTCTCTCGGTGTTTTGCTCGAGCGACTCTTGCCTTTGTTTAACTTGCTGTAACTCCGTAAACAGTTTATCAATGGCCGATTTGAAAAGTCTCAGTTCGTCTCTAACTTCGTCTATGTGGTGTTTAATGTTTTCCTCTTGTTTGTTGAGTAATGTCTGGATATCAGTTAAGACATCACGCTCGTTGGAGCGGGCCATAGGAGGTCCACACAAGGTTACCGCCGTGCTCAACCACAATAAATTTTAATTGAGACAATTTTTGAGACAATGATAGCCAAGATGGTGCTCACTGACTATATCGCAAACGAATTATTCACTCCCAGTTTTCTAACCACGAGTACCTGTTGTTCGACAGCTCCTATCAACATCAACATCGCCTCGCTCACCCCTTCGTACTTAAGCAGATCTTCTTTCCTATCTCTCGTAACTGTCGATAAGTCCTGGCTTGAGTCCGTGCTTGACTCAACTACTTGCGCTTCGTTGAACAAGAGTCGGACGACACATCAAAGTGGTTTTTAGGACAGTTCAGTAGTTGTTTTTCGACATATTCTTGATTTTTCCGATGTGAATGGCAGTGGAGTTGAGTTAACCTACTCCATTACTGATTTTGTAGCTCAAAACGTTTTGAAAAGAGACGAAGTTTTGTTGAAAAAGTAGGAGCACAAAATTATGCTGCCATCTTGGCTGCCTGAGCAGTGTTGTGGTCAGAGTTGTGAAGTAGCAGGAGTCACTGCTAGGTTAGTCTCAGTGTGTGTCACTGATTTGCCAGTGTGCATGTGAGTAGACCTGTTGTACCAACTGTGAAAAAAAGTTCTTCGTTCGAATATCTTCAACTGCAAAGATTCTGTTTCTTGGAGAGGTTGGCACTGTAAGGACGACCCAAAGAGAGCCATTGACGATGACATAGTTTCATGGGACTTATGGCTTTGTCATGTAATTGAACACAGTCACCATCCTTTCCTGTAACAATCTGCTAATGCTATCTGACAAAGTGCAAAAGTTTCCTTAGCACTCATACTAGGGCCAGGGAAAGTATTTCCAAGCCGTCTGTCATAGGTGAAAAACAATTACCGATTACTCTTTTAGCCAAGGCATCTATGGTTGAGTAGTGACCAAAAGGCAGACCAAAGCTTAAAGGATACCTCAAAGGCCCTGTAAGGCAGGGTCAATGAGCTGGAAATACTTAACTGCTAGACATGAAAACAGTGAAAATCACAGCTTCCACAGTTCCAGAGAAAATACCACCACTGCCATAAACATAGACTAAAAGATTAAAGTAATTTTGTAGGGATTTGGCCCCTAACATTATTTCATGCCTTATATAAACAAGAAATATTTTACCATCATCAAAAACAAAAAGAAATGATATCATATCCTAATTTAATACTTTTACAAGAGAACTGCATATATTTTAAACTTCACTCAGTTCTTTAAAACAGGTTAATAACCATTTGCTTAAATGTTGGAATGGGATAGAATTTACTTAACATTTGAAAATAAATGCAAGACACACCGGAAGTCTCCCGCTAACATCCGCTTTAAGGCAGCAGCAAAGTTCACAGCAGGGTATTTCCTTTTAGGCAGACACAGATGACCCTCAGACCTGAAAATAATTTTGATATTATCATCTCCATCTACAAGACCCATAGTCTATGGGAGTGGTTGGGAGCATAAATCATTGAGGTTCTTACCTCCTCATGAACACAGAAAAAATTATCGCAGGTGACAAGATATTACAGATAAATGTTTTCATGCAGTTAGTGGAATGAGAAAAAGTGTGCTTGAAGACCCTTCTATGAGTAACAATCTTATTTGATATATTTTATGTCTTCTGAAGTCTTTCAATGTGCTTAGCAGAAAGATCTGTGAGTGCACTGAAGTCAATTATAAAGCTAAATAAGCTGGGCTCAAATGAGGTAATAGATCCACAGCTATATGAATAAGGTTTGGTTGCTTGTGTATTATAAGTTCATGTAAGATAAGTACAATCTGTCGCTGTCTCACTTTTCGGACCACAAAAAAACTCATTACTTTTTTAGTTCTATCTTCCTTTGACAACAGGAGCTCACTTCTTGCTGGCATTGCAGATCATCTCTTGGGAAAGTTCCAGGAGAGCAGAACTATGCTGAAAGGCTTGTCTTTCACACAGGAAGGTCTCTATCAACTACTTCAAAAACCACACTAGCTGCCTATCCCACAACAAATAGGTTATATGCTGTATCCCCGCAGTTCTCAAATGGTGGGGCGCGCCCCCCTGGGGGTTGCGACGTGCTTACAAGGGGGGCACGAAGGTGGTCATTTTTTAAGTTTCTTATACCGGTATTAGTGAAATTAGCCTACACTGGTGGCTAACGGGGGCGCGCGGACATACCTTTGTTCGTCAGGGGGGAGCGTCACAAGTAAAAGGTTGAGAACCACTGCTGCATCCCATTTGTTTCTACTTCATCAAGCAGACTGCTCCTTTATATCTTAGAGATATTCTATGTTCTTTCCAGATCTGTAGCTCTTCATGTGATTCTCAAACCTTCGTGTTTCCCATCAAAAAAGAAAAAAACAAAAAACAAAAAAAACAAAAAAAAAAGAAAAGAAACTCGGGGATAGCATTCTTTCTCTAATCTTGGCTTTGTAGTCTGAAACAACTTAACCTTTCTCTATCTGATATTCAGATACTGCAGACAACTTCAAAACATCCTTTAAAACCCATCTCTTATCAATCCCACAAAAGTAACATTTTGGATTCTTGTTAGTTTCAAATGTTACTTTTGTTGTCTTCTCGTTAAATCAGTTTTATAAATAACATTTTTCCTTGTAGGAAAAGGTAAGGGAAATTGTTAGATGGGGTTAAATGATATTATGTTATGAATCCTTTCCACTAAAAATTTGGTATTGCAAAACAATCATTAACTAATAACTGGATCTAAAACACAGGTTTGGGACAGTACAAGGAGACTGCCATTATTTTTTTTGGTCCTACCCATCCAGCAAGAGTGTTCACGTTCTGTTTCCTAAGTGTAGTCATTAAAACACTGGTACTGCCTACATCATGAATCAGTCACAGGTCAGTTTGTTTTCCTTTCTAAAAGAATACAAGACATGGCAGTCTCCAAGAACTGATTTACAACTGAGCTTTAGATACATTTGTAAGTAAGCAGTTCATTTGAAACCCCAAAGTTTGAGTGGAAATAATTCTGAATGCTAGTACAGTGAAAGCTCGTCTAGCCAATGCCTTTGACAGCGAACATTTCGGATAACAACCAAAAACTTTGTTAAATATTTGCACCGGATACCGAACAAAATTTGGATACCAAACAGCCACGTCACCTCACGTGACTGACTAGCATCTCAGACCAAGCATCATTCACGCTCGAGACACAGTTACGATCGGTCATTTGTTATCTTTATGTGTGTGCATCCTTCTTATTTAGTGATTTTTGTGCTTTATTTTAATTATATATCCCTCAATCATGGCTCCAAAGAAGATTAAGAGCAATAGTAGGGAGGTTGTGAAAAGGAAGTGGCTAACAATTGAATTGAAAAAGGAAATGATTTCAAAGGCATGCGTGTGTCGGATATCGCCCCCAAATACGGCATGTCGAGGTCGACAATCTCGAAGATTTTAAAGCAAAAGGAGCAGCTAAAAGAAGCTAATGTTTCAAAAGGAGTGAGTACATGTACTTTAACAAAACAAAGGCCTCAAATAATGGAAGAAGTAGAAAAGTTGTTTCTTGTGCATATAACGGAGAAACAGTTAGAAGGTGTTAGCATCAGTGAGTCATTCATTTGTGAGAAGGCGCTACAAATCTATGAAGATATGCAGACGAAAACCCCAGGGACAAGTGCTGCAAGTGATTTTGTTTTCAAAGCCAGTCGAGGCTGGTTTGAGAAATTTAAGCACAGAAGAGGCATCCACAGCGCCACAAGGCTTGGGGAGGCAGCTAGTTCCGACAAGGCAAGGGCCGAGAGTGCGTTCAAGAATTCAGAAAAATCACAGAAGGAGGTTACATCCCAGCAACAGGAACCAATTAAATCAATTTCCTTTATTTCTTATGGGGAAAATTGTTTAGGATACTGAACATTTCAGGTACCGACCAACTTTCCAGAACGGATTGTGGTCGTTAGCCGAGGCTCCACTGTACCTAAGTCCAACCTGCCATTTTTCTTGCCTTTTTCAGTTTTTAGTAAACATTGATATGGTTCAATATGACATACAAACCTTTCTGGATCAGTATTGAGGCCAATCAAAGGCTTATTATTGTCAATAAACTTTGAAGCTGCCAAAAGATAGGTACCATCGCCTCCAGCAGTGAACACAGCATCTGCCCAATCTAATGTACTGCTAGTAAGGTCAAAGCGCTCAACTATCCTCGTTTCAATGCCAGCAGCCCTGAATAAAAGAAATGATAATCACAACAATGTCTGCAAAATAAAAGACCAAAATGTTTATAGCAGGACTAACTGACAGGACTGGAAAACAAGCAATAAACTTTGTTAAAAGTTATTGCAACTCTACTGTGGGAGTATTGCTATTATTTATAAATGTAAATCAATACAAAATATACTATTAACAATAGCAAGAAGTTCAATGCATACTTCAGTATTCTAACTTATACTCTAAATAGACATGATATTTGCATGTAGCACTAAATGTTAAGAAGGGTAAGTTAATAATTCCCCTGCTTCTGTTTGATAATTTATTCTAGACTTTGCAAAATTTTCATTTGCTCAAGAAATGAACTTATTTTTTATTTATTTATTTTTTTATTATACTTATCTGATGTTCAACATCTAAAATTATTTGATCAAGCAACTCTTTTCATCTGAAAATATAGTCAAAAACCAAAGAGAATCTGAAAATGTGTTTAAAGAGGACATGAAGAGAAACCACTAAAAATAATCCTGTAAGATACTGATATTGGCTGAAACTAGAAATTAATTCACAATCCCATTTTAAAAAATTATATTTTTAAAGCTGTAAGGAATGCAAGGTTCATCTCAAGAATTTGTTGTCATCGACAAAAGTCTTTGTCTTTTATTGAATTTCTTGGTACAATTCAGCACACAAGTCCATCACAAAACTCTCAAATATTTTTGCAGCAATTCAGAAAATGTAGGAGCAACCTTAAAGTAAAAAGAATGAAGAATTTTCACAACTCCCCAAACTGTGCTAAGACCTCAAAACTCATTGCGAGCCAGTCTACACGTTGCCCATCACCATGGCAGATGAAGAGCAGTTTGAGTCAGCAGAATCTGGGGCCTCCAAGACCATTCCTAAGCAGTGCTCAGCTCTGCGCAAGGGAGACTTCGTCTGCATCAAGAACCGCCCATGCAAGATAGTTGAGATGTCTACATCAAAGACTGGCAAACATGGGCATGCTAAGGTGCATCTTGTGGGCATCGATGTATTTACTGGCAAGAAATATGAAGATATTTGCCCTTCCACTCACAACATGTTATCCCCTGTGGTGAAGCGCACTGAACATACATTTGTGGACAAGACTGATGATAAGTTCCAGCGTCTTTTGAATGACAATGGCGAAATACGAGAAGACCTCAGGTGTCCAGATGAAGAGCTTGGAAAAGAAATTGACGCCAAAATAGAAGCTGGGGAGTCCTTCCTTGTCACTGTGCTGGAGGCCATGGGTGAAGAGTGTGTGGTCAGCTGTAAAAATCTGTCTTCAGACAAGTAAAACTTCTTGGCAGCCACCACTCAGCTGTAGGCACCTACAATTCTACGATGTGTACAGCACGTGCAGTGGGCGGCAACAGGAACAGGCCCTTTCCATCTTGAACCTCCTTGTCACTGGCTCTTGTTCCTTGAGCTGTGCTCTGGCGGCCAGGAGCCTTGATGGTCATCTTTTCAGTCATCATCAGTCTTTGCAGATGGCCGTCGCTGGCATACAAGTTTTCATGTTTTTTCCCATTGCATTTTCCGAGATTCATTTTCTGAGTCAGTATACATAGTCTTTGATCAGTGGATTTTTATTTTGTCTTGACACTAATACAAGTGTCACCTGACACCTTAGTTTAAACTTATTTGAGAAACGACCCCAAGGTCTAAACCAGGGGTCTCAAACTCATATTAGCATGTGGGCCACAGTGGAAAGTAACAGCCAGTCAGCGGGCCGCACCACGAAAAGAAAATGTGTTTTCATTAAATTTTACGAACACTACTGTCACTGCAGTTAAATGCTAAAATAAAGTTTTTATAATTATTAATTACATTTAGTGTAGTTTATTACATGCACAGCCAGTTTAGTTTATTAAAATAAGTTGACGTTGTCTCTGTCACTAATAACGGGGGTAATTTTCACTGCGGGAGTTAATCACCAAGCACAACATACATATACACCGCGGACGTGGCCGAGGGCCGCACAAAAATGTTTCGCGGGCCGCATTCGGCCCGCGGGCCGCGTGTTTGAGACCCCTGGTCTAAACCTACAATTTCAAGATGTAAAGAATGTGTGCGGAGTAGTTTGTTAAAGAAGGATGTTAAGAATAGCCAGGTAACTTCAAGAATCATAGGACATTGATGTTTTGCAAGATTAAGACTTTTTTTTAAAAAAGGTTATCTTTCCCCCCTAAACATCTTGCTGAAAACTTTGTGCAGCAGTGGCCTCATGCTGGCTGAAGATGCTTTGCTTTCCTTGTGCCCATTACCCCTACTCCCAGATTTCAGCGTCACACTGCGGTTGTCAAGTCGGCTACAATGCTTTTCAGCACTTTGAATGAAAAAAACTAGTTGGAATAAACATTGTTCTCACAGAGAAAAAAAAAAAAAACCTCAAAACTCTTTAAAAAGAAAATAAAAGGTCTCTTTCTAAAACTCCTAAAGTTTCTTAAACTTTAAGGACAATAATAACCGAATTTGTAAATCCCATTTCCCCATGGTGATGTAAGCTCAGTGCACTGCACATAAAAGACTATGAATGAACAGTTCCTACAAGGTTAGGAAACTAACTTTACTTTTACCATGCTAAAGAAATTCTTAATATTGGACAAAGTAAGTGTACAAGTATAGAATTGTTGATGAAGGCATGTGGATAATAATAATAAATGCAAAATTTATATAGCGCATACTCACACTCATAAGGAGTATGCTCTCTGCACTTAAGAACACGAACGAGACATGGGCAATATATGAGGGACAGAAGAACAAGCAAACAGCATATGAACGACAAAAGGACAAATAACAGTATGATTGATGAAAATAAAAGATAAATATAAAAAACGTAAAGAGGATCCAAATTACACGTGGATATATGTCAAAAGCTCCAGCTCCAGTTCTATTCTACCACTTATAAGCATATATTCCTATATTTTTGTTATCTGGAATAGTCACAGAAAATTATTTGAAAAGTTATTACTGTTATTATTACTATAATAAAATGATTATATAAGTAATATTAAGTGACATAAAGACACTAGTTTGATGTATCAGTGCTATCTTTACAATTATACTCACTCAAATGCTTTCTTCACAGCTTCCAGACCTGCTTGGTGATTTTTATGTCGTAATAAAAGTCTGTCATAATCTGAATCTTTGGACTCAAGCTGAAATAAAAATAAACACAACACTAAATATCATTGCAAAGAGTTATATTTGTTAAGATGTCAGACTTGATTATTACAAAAACACATTAGACAATTACAATATTAAGTTATAGTTAATGTAAATGCACTACTTTTACTTACATAAGCCCTGAATTCGTTCTCTGACATTTGTCTCTGGCGTCTGCGTTCATACTGGAAACGAGTCATCTTTGTTAACACAGTCACTCTTCTTGGAGCGAATACGGGTGCATTATCTTCACCGTACGATTTTGAAGTTTTAAATCGCACTAAATATTTATATCTCATTCCATGTAATTCTGAATGATGTCCGCATAAATTATTATTCGACAATCGAGACAAATAATTATGTTCAATACCAAAGACATGTTTCAGGAGATGCTTCGAAATAACACTCTTTGTAATGCACATGCTATAGATTTTTTAAAAGCCCTATTCAGAATTTGTATTGCTGGTTTGAAAATATAATACCACACATATTTATTAGCAAAAAAAATATCTAATATATCACTGTTAGGTCACACTTGGTTTGTTTTGGTCGCCATTAATGTAGAGTCCGGCAAAATACTGCATACTGTAAGAACCAAAACGTTTCCTACTAAATTTTGTGGCAGATTTTTCCGTCACAGTAAAATAAAAATATGAGTATCGTTTGTGACTGAAAAGCTTAAATTTACAACATTAATGCGAAGCTAATACTTAAGCTTTGCAGCTGAAGAGCCACGACAGCCGCTTACGCTAGACGAAACATGAGAATTCGATGTTATCGCGAGTCAGTCTAGTGCAGTATAGAGAAATCAGTGATTACAATGCTTCCGCTACACAAAGATGACCCTTTTCATAAGCCTGGATGGAAGCTGAAAGAAAAATTATTTGGATGGCTGAGGTAAAGTTGTCCTTCAGTCTCCGTATGTCTTGAAATTGAGTGGGGAAAAGGGAGTGCTACGTAAAGTTCTGCTACTATCGATATACATATAGTGATAGCAACATGATGGCACGCGTCTCGTCCATTATGTTACCTCTACTGTACCACCACCAGAAGAAATATGGGATTAGAACAGACGAGACTGATACAGGTAGGAAGCGCATCTCGTGACAGTATGAACAAAATATTTTGTTAAATGTGCCTCTGGGATAGTAAACGGCAACCGGTTAGAAGTCGCTTATTAGCTGATTAAGGAAGCGTGTCTGCTGTATGAGTTCTTCTCTTCACATATTTGGACTAAGCATATCAAAGAAGCGACTGCAATATTGAAATTGTTTACAGTTAGCTGTTTTGCTGGGTTCACAGACACACGACAGAGTACATTGGGCTTGTTTTGCTTTTGTTCTTGACTTAATAACTTTATTTCATTTTATTGTCAGTTGGTCTGTGCCTGTGTCCTTATGGATCAGCTTATGTTTCACATTTTAATATACCACCAGTTTCCAAGGACTGTCTCATTAACAGTACCACAAGCATGTTGTGAATGATGTTCTTTTTCTCTAGCCGAAGTTTAGGAAATAATACAGTAGGGTTTTTTAGGTCATCAGATTTACTTTATTCTCACCATCCACATAATGTTTTACAATCAACATTTATATCCCATGAAGATGCAAAGATTAATTTCCTTTGTGAACCTATAGAATAAGACCAGCAGTGTCCATTGCACCCAGGTCAAAATTCACCTCTTAACAAACAGCCAGTCAGGCAATTTGTGGCAATCATGCAAGATTTTAAAAATACTTTAAAAGACGACACTTGCTCATTTTTGAAATTAAAATTAAAGTATGGGACTGTTTAGGAATAGTATTCTTTTGATGTTTCTGGCAATGAGCCTACATATTTTAGAATAATTAGCCTAAGGAAGTAAATGGTTATTTTTCTTATCACAGTTACTTGTCTGTGGCACTTTACCTCATAATACACAAACTAACAACCTTACACAGAGAGAGTATTTTTTTTAATTAAAGTTATTGTGTTTGTGTAAAAGTAAGGATTTAGACTTGGAAAATGAACAGTAGAGAGCAAGGCAAAGGACATCATAACCACATGAGCCCAAATGAGGGTAGGGGGGATGCCCAAAACTGGTGAGGTGTTGTTGTGGCGCTATGCTCCTCAAGGAGTATTAAGGAATAAACAAACAAAAAGCAAGGATTTATTCCCAAGATCATCACTCATTGTCTACAACAGCACATAAATGTTAGATCCAGCCTATCCAAAGGGATTGCATAATTTGGACACAGAAGACCATCTACTCCAGTACAAGCTTGTTAAACTTTTGAATCTAGAAATTACTACAACCATGAAAACTTGTCAGAGAATATCTGAAAAACTAGAAATTTCACCTGTAAATGTAGTTGCAAATGTAAAATGCTTTTAACTTTAGATTTAACAGTGTTTAAACAAAAATGGCATAAAGAAATTCCCTCACTATCATACCATTTGCCAAAGATTTTCAATTTCAATTACTCTCAAAGTACTGGTTTTGTGTTAACTAAATTTAGTAATTAAAACAGAACCATGAAATGAGCTTAATTTGCAGATGCCACTTGTAACAATAAAACAACAATAAAATAATCATACACTGCACACATTAAAATTGTAAAATTTCTACATCCAAGCACCAAGCTATTTCCATTACATTGCATTTAACAGACACATACATCCTTGCACTGGGCATCAGTTTATAACAACAGGTGCTAAAAATGTTTACAGTCTTCCGAGGAAATCACTGCATACTTACATTCAAATTTCAGAGCAAAAAAAAACATAAGAAAGTTTCATTCTCCCCAAACAGATTCAGTTATACATCAAGTGCCAATAGACAATCTTAGTTCTTTACAGATAGCTTTATGACTGGGCCTATCTTAGGGCTCAATAGGAATAGCATCCTATCCTACATGTGCCCACAAAGTCTTTTGCATGGCCTTTCTCTTTTACATACATACAAAAGAAAGAGTTGGAACAGTCAAAAAGTAAAATAAAAGATCCCAGCAAATCCTGTGGCTGTTCAGGAAGTTACAGCTCACCTATCATATTGTGCAGCAAACAGTGCTATGTTGCAGCCCCCGTGGGCCCAGCTTCTCGTGCCGGGGGTGAACACCCACCCTTTCTCTGGCTTGGTGACTAAGCTGGCCCACCCCATTTTTCTTATGCTTTTCGTTTTTCTCCCTTACCTGTCCCTTTCATCTATACTCTTTTTCTAATCAAACATCACTCTCTTATACTTCAGTTTTATCCTTCCTTTCTTCTGTCTACACAGGTCTTTCTCGTGTCTTCTGTTTTCTTACCATGCCTTTCTTTGGATGTCATTTTTTTCTTTGTTGCCGTCTTTAGGCCCCCTGCATTTGCCGTGCAGGGCGACCCATTTCAGGGAAGGATGGGATCTTGTAAGTTGAGGTCCCTGATGGGTTGTGGCCCATTATACCAACACACCTCTTTGGCCCAGACTTGTCCTAGGCAGGAGGTTGGTCGTATATTGCCCTAACTTTGCTAGAAGGCTGTGGCTGGGGCCAATCTGGTTTTCATACTTGGAAGGCCAGAGTATATTCCTTGTGTATCCCTAGTGCGACCCTGATGGAAATGCCCTAAGTCAGGGGTGTCAAACACAATTACACAGGGGGCCAAATCTCACATTATACACAAGGTGGCAGGCCGAAGGTTATTATTTAAGTCCGATAACTTTTTATTGCACAGTAGAAAACTAAACTTTTTGTTATTAATTTTGTGTAAACAAAATCATACATTAAAACAAAATTAAACTAATAACAAACCAAGGCTTAGCAGTTTTTCTTAATTTATTTTGTCAGAAGTGGACATTTGACGTCTTTTCTTGGCAACAAGTTCGTTTATGTTTGGAGTAAGTTTCTGTTTTGTGGAGATTCTCAGGATAGACTGCAAGTGTACATCAGTAAGACGACTCCTGTGTGATGTTTTGTTGATCTTCATTACAGAGAAAAGTTGCTCACACAAATGTGCTGCCAAACATACTCAAGATTCGAGCCGCATGTAGACGAAGCTGGGGCATCGTTTGTGGGAAGGAATGAGTGAACTGTGCAGGCCCCACAGAGTCATACTTTGCCTTCAGTGACTCATTACACTGCAGTTCTATGAGTTCCATCTGCAAATGCATAGGTGCAGTTTCCACGTCGATGGCAAATGGGTTGTGAAGAGTGCTAAATTGTTTTTCTACACCTCAAAGTCACTGAAATGGCGTTTAAACTGAGCACGAAGTGAGTTCAGTTTTTCAGCAAAATGTGCATTTGGGAACACCTTGGCGCTGACTTCGTCCATCACTGTTTTGCAGCAAGAAAAGTGAAACAAGTTTCATTGGTTCATTTGTGTTTCCCATAAGAACAACTTCACTTGAAATGCCTTCACTGCATCATGCAGGTCAGTGATCAAGTGGCCCCGTCTCTGGAGCTGCAGGTTCTAGGCGTTGAGATGAGTGTATGTCACACAGAAATGCCAACTCACTTTTCCACTTTTCATCCTACAAAACTGCGGAGTCTTTTCCTTTGCTGTCCATGAACTGACAGATTTCCCCATTCAGCTGAAAAACTCGAGTGAGAACTTTGCCCCGACTTAGCCACCTCACGTCTGTGTCATATGGCATGTCGCCCAACTGTGAATCTATTTTCTGCACAAAGGACTGAAACAGGCTCTGATGAAGGATCTGATGAAGTTGACAGTTTGTGTTACAGTGCTCATTACATGCTCCATGTTGAGGACTTTAGCACACAACGATTCTTGGTGTATTATGCAGTGATATGCTATCAACTCCCCACTACAATTTTCTTGGATATGTGACCGCATCCTCCCAACTAGTCCACTTTTTGGGCCGCACATCGCTGGCGCTCCATCTGTTGTAAGTGCAACAAGTTTGTCCCAGGGCAGGTTCATGTCAGTTATACTTTGACATGCGTTGTCAAAAATGTCCTTTCCTGTCGTTGTCCCATGCATGGATTTTATTGGAGTTGACTCCATGGATGAAGATGGCAAGTTGTGCGGTGTCCGTCGTGCCAGTACTTTCATCGACTACAAGAGAGTATGGAACGAAGTCTTTGCTTTTTTCGATCAGCTGTGTTTTCACATCAGTGGCCATCTCACAAATCCTATAAGCAACCGTGTTTCTGCTGCGGCTTACATTAGCAAACATTTGCTTTTCGTTTGGACACAAGACTTCACACACTTTCATCATGCAACTCTTCACAAACTCTCCCTCATTAAATGCCACAAAGTAGACACACTGGTTTACCGCTGATATTAGTAAACATGTATTCAGCCTCCCATTGGCTTTGAAAGATTCTGTTTTCAAAATCAACTTTTCTCTTAGCCATTTTAACGGCTAGCTTTAATTTAAAATTTAATTGGTATTGAAATTACAAAAATCCCTTCACTACACAGTGTAATGTTCTCGATCTTTATTAAGTAAATTAACATTAAGTAAAAGTCTTTAGAAAAGTCACAACACGTTCTTAGCTCTGATCATCTGCCTTTGTTCCCCAACAGATGGCGCACCAGTACCTTCGACTAGCGTTAAGTTCACACACTACACACAGCTTTCAATTAATTCTAATAAACAATCGCGTGCTCTGCTCAGTACTATTTGCTATGACATGTGATGTTATTGCATCAATATATGTACGTAAAATAAGATATAATCAGGCAAAAAAAGACAAATCATCAATACACAAGCAGCAATTATTTCAACACCGTGGCTTGCTATTTATACTCGGATACTTATCTCTTTTGCGGCAGTCATTTACTCTTGACGACGCAGGAACTGGACAGTCAATATTCCACAGTTGGCACTTATCATCCACAGTTCATTTGTATAATTCACAGTTCACATGTATCATGTACAGTTTGCACATATAATTCCAGTTGGTAAGTATATATATAATCCACTGTCCTTGGAGAAGTTATACTCCCACCAACTTGATCTACCCAAGTTTGTTCTCACAACTTAACGTCTCATTGAGACCACTTCTGCTCACCAGCCCGCAGATTCAGAAATGATGAGTTTCTATTAGTCTGAGGATGAGCTGCCTCATCATACATGTGGGTTGCCCCTAGTCACCCTTTGATCTCGGACCTATTCAGGGAAGTTAACAGGTACTAAAAATCTTCGACCTGTGGCCCATGTTCAGGCCAGCGTGTCCCATGTCACAGGTCAGATGTATGGGCCTCGCCTTGACCATGATGATGATGATGATGATGTAGTTTTGTAGCGCGCTAGTATCCGCATCACAAAGATGCGCTCAATGCGCGGTGATCCCTTCAGGTCATTAACAGGAGCGGTGGTAACTTGACCAGTGCACTGTTGGTGGTCTATACAAACTTCACTAAACTCATCCCATCACTTGCTGTGCTCGACATGAACTTTTCTGTTGTTTGCCTTCTACTTGTTGCCGGGCCATTAACAATGATTAACTAAAATTCTTTCGCGGGCCAGGTAAAATTTCATGGCGGGCTGAAAGGGGCCCGTGGGCCGGGTGTTTGACACCCTTGCCCTAAGTGGTACCGCTCGGTCGCATCCCCTTGTTGGACTCTGTGGTGGGTGGGGAGCATAAGGAACGAACCAAGTTCCTTCAAATCATGGCACCAAAAAAAAACAGTACCTTGGAAAACCCATCAGAGAAGATGAATCCTAGGACAGTGAAGATGAAGTGAGAGAATGCTTGAGAGAGAATATTGAAGGGGCCTGGCCCCATTTTCTGGTGGTAGAGGGCGCAGAGCCGTTCCGGCCGCTCTCATCCCTGTAACTTTTGCAACAAAAGGGTTTAGAAATATATCTACTCAATTTTGAGGTCATAGACATCTGCGCTCTGGACAGTTTCTTGTCCAGTGCGTAAATCAGAAAGCATCTGAGGCCCTGCGATGATGGGACGGGAAACTGTTTGTCAATCGGTTCATAAAGGTGACTCCATATCAATCCCTCAACTCTTCAAGAGGGGTCATTCGTTGCTCTGACCTTGCTGCGATGTCCAAGGTTGACATCGAGTCAGAACTGGCACCCCAGGGGCTCACAGCTGTGCAGAGGGTCATTCTAAAGAAGGACAGAAAATCTATTCTTACAAATACCCTGTTTTTAACCTTTTGTTTGCCCAAAATACCTGACTTCATTGAGGTTGGGTATTTGCGGTTAAAGTTTCTTTATTGATACCTTCATCGTTGCACTGCTTCGACTGTCAGCGTTATGGTCACAGGGCTAGCTTCTGCAAGTCCCAAGACTGCTGGTTTCGGTGCAGCGGCACAGGCCATGCGGCAGCTGATTATTCTGAAAGCACCAAATGTGCAAATTGTGAAGGGTCTCATGTTGTTTCTTCTAATGACTGCCCGAAATGGAAAGAAGAGGCAGCCATTCAGCATGTAAGCGCAGAATCTGGCGTCTCATATGCCGATGCTCGCCGTTGCGTTGTGGGTTGCTTCTCAGGAGCACCTTCTACTTCAAGCTCCATTTCCTACTTGGCAGCTGTCTCAAAATGACTGTCCACCTCTGTGTCTGTCCAGACGGACATGACTTGAATCTCTTCTGAGGGCCCTGTCCCAGTCCACCAGGCTATGCTTCCTCCTTCTACAAGCTGTGGTGGCACCCAGTCATCACAAAAATCTCAAGCCACACAAGCATCACAGTCCCAAAATTCCCCTTCACCAATCAGAAACACTGCACGCCAGCAAACACGCAACACAAAATCACCAAGAAACAAGAATACAACACAGCAGACAGACAAGAACACAAAAACAAAAAAAATCGCCAGAAAAACCCATTACTCACCAGATAATGTGGGACTATCACAGCAGCACCATCAATCCCGATTTCTAATCACTTTGCTTCTCTTGGCTAGCAGGAAATGGATGTGAATGAGTGACGCTTAGTGTTGCCTTCTCCATCCTGCCATCCCCGGCCTTCCTCTTCTTCTCCCTCTGTTTCTGTGAGGTGCTCTGCATCTGTTCCTCACAGATAAATCGTATCTACAATCCTTCAATGGAACTGTTGAGAGAAACAATGTTAGGCATTGGAGTTCTTCAAAGTTGGCATATTATCACCAGTGATCTTCCTGATGGTCATAGACTGGATTATGCGCACAACAACCCAAGACAATAACACCAGTATCCATTGGACTTTAACCAAACAGCTGGAGGATCTGGACAGATAATATTAGTCTCCTAACATTAAAATGACATTAAATAATAACATTAATAACATTAATTAATAACATTAAAATTAACATTTTGGGCAGTCGTTAGAAGAAACATCTCTCCAGAGTAGAGTGATGTCCCTTCATTTAACTACCGTACTAGTGTCAGCTCTTCGGCACAATTGGTTTTTGCCCGTTTATCTGCGTCAGATTTTGTGTACCAATGCTCAGTGACTCTGTGATACCATTATCTATCTTTCTGGATTGGTTGCTGTGTCTTCGTGACTTCTATCATTTATCTGGATCATTTTATTTCAACTCTAACGTCCGCGCCATCTTGCCATATTTTAGATCTGTGCATCATCTGGATTACCTGTGCCCACAAACAATTGCAACTTTTCCAGCACTGCTGAGCATTGCGTTTTTCCATTTTCTGTTTTGTGGACCTGTGTGAGTGGTGTTCATGCGCTTGGAAGCAGCAGATTGTCTCTCACAATTAAGGTCCTTTTCAGCCATCAGATCGTTTGGTACTGTATAAATTTTGGTATGAACTTTCCTTTTGGTTTTCTGCAACTGCTGATGTGAATTTTATTGGAGTACTTTTATGAATTTTGGTGAAAACTGGAACTTGAAGTTGATACTGGCTTTACTCTACTCATTGACAGTGGCACAGGAGAATTAGAGGTTTTCCCTGATCTGATGTTCAGAGGCTTTCCGTTGGGACTATGGTGTACTTGTATTGTGAGCGATGGTAGTGTCAGAGCTTCTCCCTGAGTAGTGTTTAACAACAGTATTTTCCTGTGGGACAGCGACAGTATTGAGTGGTTGGACAAACTGAGATTGTGCTTTGTCTACACACTGCAATATTCATCTTTTGTGAATGAGTCAATTACACTACTCTGCTTCTGTGTTAAAAGACCTTGCCAGAAATGTGACTGTATTGGATATTAACTTGCTGTCATATTGCAGAAAACTTGGACTAATTAAGAAGAAAACAGTGCGTGGAGTACGTGGTGGGAGGATAGTTCGAGCATGTAGACTTGCTAATTCCCATTCAGACTTAGTGCAAGTGTTAACACCAAGCTCTGGCACCAGTGAGCCTCCAGGACTTACAGACTCTGTGGATAGTTTGTCTTTGGGGCTACGGCCCTGTTCCTGTAATTCTTCATGCTGCTGAGCACCCTTGCGCATTGAGCGTATCTCTGTGATACGGAATTTGCGTGTTATAAAACTCCATCATCATCATCTATCTCATCGGCAACAACATGCACGAAACAAATTGAGTAAGCTAGCAGAGGAAGCAGAGAAGACTGGCTTAAAGGTCAACAGAAAGAAGACCGAAGTGATGAGAATCAACAACAAGCAGGAACTCCCAATCCAACTTCAAGGAGAGAACATCCTGGAAACAGACCACTTCATGTATCTGGGGAGCATTGTCAACAAGGATAGTGGAGCAGAGAATGACATCAAAAGCTGCATCAACAAGGCCAGGGATACTTTCAATAGCCTACGCCCCATCTGTTGCTCCCAAGCATTATCCATCAGCAGTAAGATCCGCATCTTCAACACGTGTGAAGGCAGTCCTACTGTATGGTTCTGAAACCCAAGAGTGACAAGCACCATCAACAACAAGCTCCAGACCTTTACCAACCATTGCCTACTCCATATTCTGGAAATAAGATGGCCTGAAAAGATCTCCAACAGCAGCCCATGGAAAAGAATCAAGCAGAATGCCACTAGTCAAGACATCAAAAAGCGCAAATGGAGCTGAATAGGACACACCCTGCGCAAACAAACTGACACCATTGCCAAGCAGGCACTTGACTGGAATCCTCAGGGGAAGAGGAGATTTGGAAGACCAAATCAGACTTGGAAAAGAACAGTAGAAAAGGAGGCAAAGGATGTCAAAACCATGTGGACCTAACTGAAGGAGGGGGGGCTGCCCAAAACCTTGTCGGCTGGCGAGGTGGTGTTTCGGCCCTATGCTCGTCGAGGAGTAACAAGGACTATACTAAAGTATTTCTGAGTTTCGTCCATGTCCCTGGTCATGTCATAAGCTGTCAATTCATTTGTAGTCTGTTGTGCATGGTGCATTAAGTTTGTCTGCATATGGTCAACAATTTGAGTTGTAATTATTTATTTTCATGCTGCCTCAGATGTAATGTAGGAATATTTAGACAAACAGTTAACAGACCTTCAGTTCTCAATTAAGTGTTTCCAGACTATTTCAGAGCAAATACTCTCCACAAAAGCTCTATGTTTGCATAGAACATCATGGCCTTCTAGAATGGTTTTACAATGCTTGTTAAAAAAGTGTCAGTCAAAAATAGGCATGCTGAGTGAAACACAAAGCTATTTATATCTGTTTGATGACCATGGCTATTTAGCTAATTAAACTGGGTAAGAAGCCTGATCAGATACATATTGATGTTCAGATATCAAATGAAAGTGAAAATTTAAATTTCATGTTAAATTTCATATTATACCATTCCCTAAATTGTAAATAAAGCATGAACAGTATGTCAACAGGAAAATATATTTAACTTTTCTGTGCATGTGTGTTGGTTTATATTATTTTTGGACATTCATGGTTCTGTTATTTCTCTCTACAGACTTGTCTTTTCAGAGCAGACCTCTCGGCGTCTTTTTGGGTTTCTGATACTTAATTTATCTTTCGCATTTGTGGAACTGTTCTATGGTGTTTGGACAAATAGGTGAGTTCAAAATTCATTACCTCAGTAATTTACACTAAAAATATACTGTTTGAGGCAGTAGAAGTTAATGGAAACTTTAGATTTGCTTGGAAATGGTCATACATGTGTCAAGGACGTTTTATAAGAACTTTCTGGAGTATGGATATTTTTGGGGGGAGGTTGAAATTTGGTTATGTCATCTCAAGTTTACCTATCAAGTTGACTCTTCAGTTGGTTGTTCACTACAGATGACATAGCTAAAATAAAATTAAGTTAACTTAGACCAATGTTTGGGTTCAGAGGTGGGCAGGTTAACTGATGATCTTAAATATATGGTGTATTCTGTTTTCTTGCATTTACCTGTAAAATATCAACACTCTGATAATCTAAAACTTCTTTAGTTCTTATAAAAAAATAAGCTTGTGTTTCTTTCTCTCTTTCAATTTTGTGTATGCGCATGAATCAGAACATGTGTTAAATAGATATTTTTATATTTCAATTGAAAGATGCACATAGCAGTGCTTCATGCATGGAGCATGCAGAATTGTTAATTCAGAAGGTACCATTTAGCTTCTTGATTTCTTTTTTCAGTCTTGGCCTCATTTCAGATTCCTTCCATATGTTTTTTGACTGCACAGCCCTGCTAGCAGGCTTAGTGGCTTCTGTTATTGCACGCTGGCGAGCAAATGAATCTTTTTCATATGGGTGAGTGAGAGACATAAGTGTTAAACATTTGGTAATTTTATCTGTTGTTGAAGGATTTTAAGATAATATTTGTTTGAAGATAATTGTATAACAATTAGCATATTACAATTGTTTTGGCTTTGTAAGGGACAATTGCTATTATTTTTTGCAGTTTTGTGAGAGCAGAAATTTTAGCAGGATTCGTCAATGGCCTTTTTCTCCTGTTCATTGCATTCTTCATCTTTTCAGAGGCAGTTGAGGTTTGAGGCATTATTATTTATAAAAAGGTTGTTCCTTCTGTTGTATATTAGTCTGCATTTAGTTATAAACATTTGTGACTCTAAGATCATCAATTTCATCAATCTCTATGCTGAGATTTCTTTTAAATTCAGACTGTTACATGAAATATATGTAGACATCAATGTCTTATCAGAGCCTAAGATCATGTTAATAAATTAAAGAATTTTGCTGTGATTTTCTTAGAGTCAGAAGTTGGTACTCTCCCACTTGGTAACAGATGTTTTGTTAAATGTTGGGTAGTGGCTGAAGATAAAAAAAAAACAACCCTTATCTATATATTTATAATTTTGATGCATTTTTATGCATTCTATACTACTACTGTACTAGGTGTAATATTTAACAAAGGTTAAATCTGTAAGGGCCTTGTACAAAAAGTTAAGGCCACAGAGGATTAGAAAATAAAGTAGTAATACCAACAATAATTGAATTTGTAGAATGCATTTAACCTTGAGGAGGCAAACTGTGCATAAAAGAAAACTTGGCAAAGAAAGTTGGCATACTTAAGCTTGTGAAAGCTAGATTAAAGTATGATATTTCTGATGTAACAGCCTTCTCCTGTTACTTTGGTTGTGCTTTTAGACCTTAGCTGTATTCTTAATAATGTTTATCAGTTTGTAAATCTTTGCAGCGGGCTGTTGAACCACCAGAGGTGAAGCATGAACGCCTATTCATAGTCTCAGTCTTGGGATTTATTGTAAATCTGGTTGGTATCTTTGCCTTCCAACATGGCCACTCACATGGTGGTAAGTTTTCAGTGCTTGCAGTACTTTGTGATATATGATAACAAGGTTTTATCTCATTTACATTACCAAGAATGAAGTTTTCTCCATCCACCAAAACATTTATTTTAAGGGATTCTAAAGGCAAAAGAAAACTGCTTAGAATCGCGTAAAGAGTAGGATAAATTTGAATCTCGTCTATTTATATGTGTGTTCATGTGGAAAACGTTGAAGGTTTTTAGTAGAATGTTGTGTTTAATAAGAGAAATTACATGGGACTCTTTTTTTGCTTCCACGAAGTCTCGTTCTCCGTCATGTGACCCTATGACGTGTGGTTTCCAAAGTGAGAACCATGCCTCGAGAATGTGCTGCACCCAATTGCCACGAAAAGATGGGAAAAGATTCAAAATTTTCTTTTCATCAGTTTCCAAAAGACAGAGCCTTACAAACAGAGTGCATCATACGAATAAAAAGATGATGTCAAATGTTCGCAAAGATACAGATACAGACACTTCCTGTCAGAGACTGACGTCACAAGAAGACTCATCTGCTTGACTATCTCGGGAAGCTATCGTGGTTACTTGGCGGAAGGATACAAGGGTCGATTTCACTGGATTTTTTCAATTTTTATAAACATCGGCAACCGAAATAGTTCTAATAAGTGGTAATTAAGTGAGAAACGAATCATGTATTTCTCCTGTATTGCTCTCGTGCTCTGTAATTGTAACTAAATATATTTTTGAAAAGTTTGACTGATGCCACAGCCTTATCACAAGCCTTTAGAATCCCTTTAAGAAGAGAAAGCTTATTTTGAAATTACAAAGTTAGCACCATTTAGAATAAAATTAACATAGTGATATTGTCACATAAATCGTAATTTGTTAGTAATCAACAGTAACAAATATAAGAAAGCAAGTTTCTTTGGTGTATGAATTTAAATAAATATTTTTTGTTTGTTAATGAATTATTTGGATTTTTCATTTTAATACTTTTGTTGATCCATTCAGGTTTGTGGAACTTGGTGTTTTCCTACCTGCTTACTGATAAATATATATTAGGTTTATTGAATTGCTGTGGAATTTTGTATAGAGCAGTAAATAACAGTGTCTATTCAAAATAGAAGCAAGGCAGTGTGTGTGTTTCAGATCATGGCCATTCTCACTCTGCTGGTGGAAGCCATGGTCACAGCCATGGACTTGGTAGGTAGAACATAACTTAGATTCCAATGACTGTCCAGTCATTATCATTATCTCAAAGGTAAAAAAAAAACCGTAATAAATACATCTTTAGGTCAGCATAGTTTAACCGTTTTGTCATAATTCTTTTCAAAAAGGCATGGATGACTCAGACCATAAACCTTTACACGAGAAGCATTCTCACAGTCATGGTCACAGCCATCATGGAGACAACCACAGCCATGATCACAGCCACAGCAACAGCCATAGCCATAGTCACAGTCATGGCCAGGAGCATGGTCATGGAGGGGAGAGCAGTCCAGGAGCCAGAGCAGCCCAGAGGCAGATCATGCAGGGTAACACTTTCGACATCTGGCAAGTCTGGATACTTGCAGTCTTTCTTTAGCTTGGAAGTAAAGGACAAAATCAAGATTTCTTTTCCTATTTGTTGTTGTTGTTTTCAGGAAGAGTTATCACACCCTTTTTTTCTACTTATTGGATCATAAAATAATTATTCTGGTGATTTTTTTTTCTTGTGATTCTTTGGTCAAAAATTAGATATGACAGATTTGTCATTGAATATTAGTGTAATGTTTAACTTGATACCAACCCCTTCTGTCGGGAGTTTTCTTAATGTACTTTTTCTAGGTACAGTCATTTTAAAAGAAGCTTTAGAAAGAGCTGCTTTTTCGTTAAATGTTGTTTTTTGCTTTGTTTGTTTCTTCCATGCTAAAAAAGAAAAAGGTTATCTCACAGGAAGGACGAGTTGAGAACACATAACTGCACCTTGTTTCTAATCATATAGTTCAGTCATAACAGAGCACAGTGTGATTGATGTCTTTAATAATAAATTTCATGGATATTAATTTTCTGACAGATGTTGCTTGTTGCAGAGTTATCTCACATTTACGATTTGGTTGTATGCTTTCTTTTAACTCACTGGACATAAGCAATTTACTGTATGATTCTTGTCACTTTTGCATTAGCGTGCAGTAACCAGAAGTCACATGACAACTACAGTTGATAGCTGGAAGCAGTTCATGAAGTTAATTAACAATTTCAGGCATTGATCTGTGTGTAGTGGCAGAAACCATAGGCATCTCTATTGTGTTATGTTGCAGGTGTTTTTCTTCATATCCTCGCAGACACCTTAGGTAGTGTTGGGGTCATTATATCTTCAGGACTTATACACTACTTTGGTTGGATGGTTGCAGATCCTATTTGTTCAATGTTCATTGCAACATTAATAGCAATCAGGTATTTTGCCAAAAAATAGTCTGTTCTGATGATTGATGTATTAGTGGATGGCTTGAGCCCATCATGAGTTTTAATTTTTTTTTTAAACAATAACAACTTACCACTGTGATATCACAAATGCATTTGAATATTTGTTCACAGCCACCATGTAGAGCTGTGTCAGCAGCAGAATTTAAAGCTGCTTCTTACTCTACCTGATGTTCCTTTTTTTTTTTTTAGTAGCCATCATGCTGTTTGTTCTCCACATTTGTTCTGTTTAGTAGATCTAGGCATTGCCTTCCTCTTTTTTACCTTTCTGGAAACAATTCAGTATTTATCTAACACATAGCCACATAATGTACTGTTGCATCAGATCTTGGCACTGTCTTTACTTTGGATTGTTAAATGCACTGAGCTCTTTCTTAATGGGCAAGGAAGTGCATTATAAAAGCACATTTTATTCTTCTTTCAACTGTCTTATAATATCTATAAAATTTGAGCCAAGTGCATGCAAAACCATGTCAATTTAAAGTGTATTTTTCTGTTCACTTTTTTTTTTCTCTTGTTGCTAGATGTATGTTTTTAAAATTGTTTTTGCTTACAAAGGAGAATTTTGCAGTGTCTTACCCTTGCTAAGGGAATCCATTGGAATTTTGATGCAGCGCACACCTCGCTCCCTTGACCTTGTACTGCCTAGCTGTTATCAAAAGGTCAGTTGTGGGGTCATGTCAAAGAATGACAGTCTGAGGTACATGTACTTAAAAATTGTAGGAAGAATTATAAGTAAAATTGCATAATATGATGTATGTAGGCAGACTGGATGACATTTTTACTGCACATACAGCTAGAAATTTCTGAGAGGAGTAGATCTCGGAGGGGAAGCAGATAGTTAAGTAGTTAGAGGTTCAACACTTGTGTGGCACAGCGAACTTCCTCAGTCAACCCAAACCTCATAGAGGGTTGGGGAAAGTAAGGTAGTGAGGAAGAGAGGGTACCACCTCACAAGAAGCTGATCCTGAAAAAAGTGTGCTCTAGCATTTTCCTCCCCAATGGCCGAAAAAGGTTATGGGACAACCTTACCTTTTACCTTTAGATCTTTATGAATCAGTGATATTTATCCTGTGAGTGATGAACACATGAGAAACATTGCAATCTAAGACTGTATTTTTTTTTATTTTTAAGGTGAATGTTTTATTTACTCTATTGAAAAAGAAAATGACAGATGAAAGCTCTGTTCTGTAAGCTGATATATATTTATAATTTTAAGTTGTATTTAACTCAGATTGCAAATATTTTCTTGGTAATGTTGCTTTGTATGATTAATTATTCAAGTGTGACTGCTGATGCCTAATTCCTGTTGGAGTTTGACCTAACTATGGATGCAGTTTCAAATCTCAGCTAAAATCAGATTTGCTTTGGCTTTTTCATGAATGATCCTCCATTTGCTTGCAGTGAAAGATGTGCTTTTTTTTGTTCTCGTATTGTTATGTGTGTATGGTGTCCTTTCATTTTCTTCGTGTATGTGTTGCTTGATTTTGTGTGTGCATATTTGCTGGGGGTGTGGGTGTTCAACATGATTGTAAAGCACATTGGTCCTATATATAAATATCTATCTATATTCCTCTTCGTGCATCAGGTTGCACATAAGGCCTCAACCAGAGTCCGCCACCGATGTCGATCGGCTGAAACCCGCTCTAGGTGACCCCATGTCCAGCCTTTTTCCTTTCATCTCCCTTTCCACTGTTCTTCTCCAAGTTTTCTCCAAGTTCTTCTCCAAGCCTCGTTTTCTTCGGCCGTCTGGAGTCCATCACAGGGCGACTCTGGAGAGGTCTGCTGTCTGCTGGTGGAGCACATGTCCAATCCATCGCCAACGCCTTCGTTGAACCTGCGTGGTGATGGACTCGGCTTCAGTTCTTCGGTGGAGTTCTTCGTTGGTGATGGTATTTGGCCAAAAGATGTTAAGTATGCGCCTGAGGCATCTGTTCTGGAAGACGTCAAGCTTGTTACTGATGGTTTTGGTCATCTTCCATGATTCGGATCCGTAAAGGAGGGTGCTGATCACATTTGACTGATCACATTTTCTCAGCTTGATCTTCTGGCTGATGTTTTTTGCCTTTCATGTGCTCCTGAGTGAGGTGAAAGTGTGGCTGGCTTTCGCCAGTCGGGCTTGAATCTCCACCTCCGCATCCCCGGTGTTTGACATTTTGGACCCAAGATATGTGAAACTGTCAACTTCCTCAATTTCTTCTCCATTTAGTTTGATGCTGTCTTGGACTCTGGCGTTCACTCTCATACTTTTCGTTTTCCTTGCGCTGACCTTCAAGCCAGGGTTTCCAGATTTTTCTGATAAGGCATTTGTTTTTTCTTGCATGTTTTGGTGGCGATGCGACAGCAGGGCAATGTCATCAGCAAAGTCCAAGTCTTCCAGCGTTGTTGTTTCTGTCATAGTCATGGTCCATCTGATCCCTCTCCTCTCACTGTCGGTGGAAGTTTTCATGATCCAGTCCATGGCCAGGATGAAGAGGAACGGCGACAGAATGCAGTCCTGCTTCACCCCAGTACTGATGTTAAAGGGGTCTGTGAGCTCCATGTCACAGACAACCTGGGATTTGAAATCTCTGTACAGCATTGCAATGACCTGAACAAGTTTTGCAGGGACTCCATAATGCCTCAGGATCTTCCATAAGGACTCGCGGTGAATGCTGTCAAAAGCCTTCTCCAGGTCGATGAAATTGATGTACAGCGGTGTGTTCTATTCGTTGCTCTGCTCCAGAATTTGTCGCAGAATGAAGATGTGTTAAGAGCAGGATCACCCAGGACGAAATCCTGCTTGTTGTGGTCGGAAGTCTTTCTCAAGGGTTGCCGTCAGTCTTGACAGAACAATCTTGCTAAAGACCTTGCTGGTGAGGGAAAGAAGTGTTATGCCCCTCCAATTGTTGCAGTCTCCAAGATCTCCTTTCTTGGGTAACTTGAAGATGAGCCCTGTCTTCCACGCAGCCGGGAGCTGCCCTGATTCCCAAACTTGCCTGAAGATTTCAGTCAGCTATGGAGCTATCACATTCACATCTGCTTTCAACATCTCTGCTGTTATTCCATCTGCCCCTGGTGCTTTGCCGCTCTTCATTTTCTTAACTGCTGCTGTCACTTCTTCCAGGCTTGGCGGGTCTGTGCAGATGTCAAGGTCTATAGCTGCTGGCTGGCAAGCTGAGGGGGATCTGGTCTGTTCAGAACTGATTCAAAATGCTCTCTCCAGCGCTGTAGTTTTCCTGCTTCTCCCTCGACGACATTACCGTTCATGTCTTTCACTGGCACATCACTGTTCTTAAACCAGTTGGTTAGCTGTTTGTTTATCTTGTACAGTGTCTTCAGGTCATTTTTACTTGCTGCATTTTCTGCTTCATCTGCCAGTTTCTCTATGTAGTTTCTTTTGTCGATTTTTGTCATCCTCTTTACTTCTTTGTTTAGTTTTGTATATCTTTGTCTGTGTTGTTCCTTCAGGCGTTTAGATCTAGTGCTGTTGATTCTTTGTTTGGCTGACTTTCTCTCTTCTATCTTCTTCCTGTGTCTCTTCCCTGATCCACTGTTCTTTCTTTTTCCGTTGGAATCCCAGTATTTTCTCTCCTGTTTCCTGTAAGACTCGATTGAAGTCATCTAAGGTCATCTCTTGTTGGTCTCCTAGTGCCTGGAACCTGTTCTTTACTTCCATAGCAAAGGCCCTTTCGGTGGCTGGATTTTTCAGTTTGTCCACTCTCTGGTGACGTGCCTGTTTTCCTCACGATCGACGTAGCTTCAGAGAAACTGTGGCTATCACAAGAGTGTGGTCACTGGCAATGTCTGCTCCTCTGTATGCTCTAACATCTTGAAGTGAGCTCCTCCATTTTCGGTTGATGATGACATGATCTATCTGGTTCTTTGTGATCCCATCTGGTGATGTCCACGTTGCTTTGTGTTGGAAGAGTGTGCCTCTAATCAGTAGGTTGTTTTCTTCACAAAAGTCTGTCAGTCTCTCTCCATTGTCATTGATGGTACCAATTCCATGCTTGCCCATGACATGCTCCCTGCAGGTGTTGTCACTTCCCACCTTGGCATTGAGATCGCCGATGATGAGCAACATATCGTGGGCTGGAACGCTCTCTGAGGCTGCCTGGAGCTGATCGTAAAAAGCATCCTTGTCTTCTGCCTCGGAGTCTTCTGTTGGTGCATAGCAAGCTAGCACTGCCAGCTTGGTATACTTTGAATGGAATCTTGCTCTCAAAAGCCTGGGTTCATAAGGCTTCCATTCCAGCAGTGCCTTTTCAGTTTTCTTGTTGAGGAGTAGTGCCACTCCTTCAGAGTGCTGAGCGTCTGATCTTCCTGAGAACAAGATGGTATGTCCTGACGCTAGTCTCCTCTTTCCTGTGCCGGTCCATCTGACCTCACTGACTCCCAGGATGTCCAAGTTGTAGTTGTCAAACTCCTTGACTAGTTGGTGCATCCTGCCAGTCTGGTACAAGGTCTGGACGTTCCAGCACCCCACCCTCAACTTATGCCTTAGCTTCAGTAAATCCACTGTAAATCCAGCCAGCTCCCTTTCGGGTTTGGCTGTCGTCCGTCATTAGTCCAGTCTCTTGGTGTGCTTCATTACCTCCGCCATCTGTGACGAGTTCTCTGGTTTTAGTTTCGGTAACATGCTTTTTTTTACATGGTGGGGTTGTTAGCCCTACCACAACCTAATTTACCTCTAGGTGAGGTGTCCACCTTAGTCGCCTTACGACATGCCTGGCTGGATGGCAGGGACCCTATTCTTACAATGCTTGCTAGGCAAGCATACCCCGGGGTCCCACAGGGGCCTATATATAAATAGAGCTATATAAAAGTGTTTCATAATTATTGTTGCTGTGTACACAAAGTCAGCTGGAAGGAGTATATGCATATTTATTGCTGTGTATGCAGGTTAGTCAGCTGGAAGGCGTATACAGTGTGCAGGAACCCCACTTTTGGACACTGTGCTCAGATGTGTATATTGGCACCATCAAACTGGAGGTGGCTGCTAATTCTGATGCTCGCTATCTCCTGAGTCAAACTCATAACATATTCACACAGGTGAGGTCAGATACTAAGTAAGCAACCAAAAATTTACACACCATAGATATAACAGGATAATATACAAGAGACAGTGCATGAATGGGCTTTAAAATTTTATGTTAATTTGTTGTGTAGGCATGTTTAGAACAATAGTGCCAGTAATTCTTTTTAGCAACAAAAACATCTAGGCATCCTCTAGTTATTTTGAATGTAGTTTTTGATTTACAAGTATTATGTATTCATGCTGTAGATGCCAGTTGGGCGTTATAGATAAAAAGGTAGTAGCGGTTGTCTGTATTAGTGATGTAGCATATGTCGTCGTCAGTGTCTCGTTTTGGGTCCTAAATCTATGGCGACAACTGAATGATACATTGTGTTGGTGATGTGACCTCACCTTTCACCTCTCTTGGACACTCTGCCAGGTCGCTGACAATCTCTTCTGGACTGGTGCAATCTACACTTTTTTACTCCTAACTTTTACTCCTAACTGTGTGTTAAATGTCTGTATGAGTATGTATGCCTGCCCTTGTGAGCGAAGACAAATTTCTGTCCTGGGTCTCCTCGACAGACAATAAAGTCTGTTTTGATTTGATTTGATTTTGATTCTCACACCACATCGTCTTTTCCCATTGAATGCTGGGGTTCTGAGAACTCTGCTCAATGATGCACGCTTCTTTGCCTGACCCTCCCAGTCTCTCGCCTTGACACCATCACCTTCTCTTTCTTCTGTGGGTAAGGGTAATCGATAGCACTTTCTCGGGTTACTAAAAATAGAGTGTGACGTCACGCAGCAGAGCATCATGGGATTGCTTTGCGGGCAAACACTGCACGTTGTTCTTTCTGTTTACGCTACGGCGACTGACAAAGAGCGACATTTTTTATATTAATCTCTGAAACAATGCTGAAAACAGGAGGAACCAAGTACTGCTGTTGGGGTTTATGTAAATCGGACTCCAGATATCCAGAGCGGTTACCGGAGGGGACATTTTTTTATTCCATTTCCAAAGCCTGGTAAGACCAGTGACAAAATGACCCATGCAGTGGGAAAGACAACAGAGCAAGTTCAAGACTGAGAAAGCAAAGCGCCGGCAGTTTTTATGTGGGCGATCTGATTTCCAAAATGTAAAGAAAATAACCAGGAACACATATATCATGCATTTTCGTGGTAGAAAAGGCCCAACATCTGAGAGCGACGAACCAGTATTAGCGACGCTTACAGACGAGGAAACAAAAGCGACAGGGACGTAACAGGAAGGCTCCAGCGCAACGTGGCGACCAACCTGCACATTATCAACGGGACAAATGAGAAGAAAACTTTTCTAGGCGTTTTACCCCAAAAGAGGAACTGTTCATTACACTTCTGAGGCTGCGAAAAGGACTTTCACTGAAAATGATTGCCTACATGTTTGACACATCTGAATCGTTTGAGAGCAAATTTTTATCAGTTTATGTTCCTACACTTCAAGTCTATGAATGTCCCATTATTCCCAACAAAGGATATAGATAAAACATCTTTGCCAAGAGTGTTTAGACAGTTTAAAAATGTCAGATACTCTGTAGACTGCACACAATTCTTTTGTCAGACACCCAGGATTATGGGCAGCAAGGCAATGTGTATTCCTCTTACAAGCACCATACCACAATGAAAGGACTGATTGCAGTCACCCCTAAAGGTGCTGCTTTTTTTGTTGATATATTTGAGAAATGTGGCATTCTACAACACATTGAACAAGGAGATGTTTTGCTTGTGGACAAAGGGTTTAAAGTGTAGGATTTGCTTTTGTCGAGGCCGGCTACTTTAAAAATCCCTGCATTTATTGGTAAGCAAGCTAGCCTGTCTGCAGAACAGGAGATGGATACAAGGAGGGTAGCCAAGGCACGAATTCATGTAGAACGCTTTAATGAAAGACTGAAAAAGTTCATGCTTCTCAGTAGAACTATCCCCCTAAGCCTCAGTTGTGTTGCCTCCCAAATGGTTTTTCTTGGATGCTGTTTGGTAAATTTTCAGAGTAGCTTATGTATTTAAAAGCAAGTGAAATGCTAATGTACGACATAGATTGGTCAAAGATAGAAATGTAGGAGTATTTTTACCAAAAACAGACTGAAAAGAATTATTGGTGTTAAACTGATGGTCAACCTATCAATTCATTCAGGGGCATATGACAGAAAAGTATTGTAAATAAATCTGCATAGTAATTAATATTATAGGTTACAAGTACTGTTCTGCTTCATAGTAAACAAAGAGAAAAATAAAAAATCAAAACCGCATTTTTACACGTTCACGTTTTGTTTTTTTTGAACAATAAACTGCACAGCAACGCATTCGCTGCAAACGCTGGCGTAGTACATGTGGGGAATATATTTGTCCGCTTTGCATTCCAAGAAGCCCTTGCGCGGCTAGATCGTGACGTCATCTGTGGAAAGCGCCATTCTTATTGCGCCTGGCATGTTTGCCAATGATCGGGTCAAATGGCAGTTGTCCAGACACACTGCTGTCACCTGGCGTCTAAAGTATGGTGTCGACACCTCGATCTCTGCATCTGGCACCCGCTGAATGTGTCCATGACAACACTGTAGACTTGATACTCTGGTCGAGACACAAGGCTTCTCCTAATGACAACGCTGCTACAACCAGTGTATCTCAGCACTGACACTGTTTTTGTGGCCGATTTTACCGACCACTGCTGCTATGCCACCTGCCTTGGTGCTCGCTTTGACCACCAGACCGCATTCCACCATGGGCAGTTCTGACGTACAGTTCTCTTTTGAATTGCCATTCACCACATTCTGCCTGCTCTCAACGCAAGGTTTGCCAAAGTCACAGCTAGGCAAACATACTGCTGGTCACTACCCCCTTCAAACAACTTGCTGCTTGTTCAGCACACTTGGACACACCACTGTCTTGTGACCTCTCTCTCCACAGAAGCACTGCTGGTCTTTATTCCTTCTCTCATTGGCTAGGGGTTAATTTCTAACCCAAGCTGTTATGAGGACTGCTCTAGGTTTGTAATTTGGTTTTGTAGACCTGTGGGTGTTGTCGAGATGAGTGTGACATTGTCTGCAAACAGGAGGCATACTATTTCTTAGAGGCCAGGCAAGAGCTGTACCCTGTGTTTGCCGTGTGAATGGACGTGCTCCGCCACTTCGTTGATTAAAAGAAAGATTAGTTGGCTTGGTAAGCATCCCTGTCGAACTGGACAGTCGAAGAGATCAGAATACTGGGATCCTGCTCTCACACATGCTTGGACTGACCTATACATAGCTTTCATTTTAGTAGAAACCTTTTTTATCTTGTGCAACAACACCCACAACTTTTCTCTGTCCACCGAGTTGAAGGCCCGTTTGTAGTCAACAAAAGCAATATATAATTTCTGTCTGCGCTTAGAACATCTGTGAATTATAGATACTAGTGAATATATGTGGTCTGTTGTTGAATAGCCTTGTCTGATGCCAGCCTGCTCTTCACCTAACTCATTTTCATCCTCTGTCCACTTGTATAGTCTCTTATTGAGAATTGCCGTGAAAGTATTGCTAATGATACTTGTAATGGACTGAATGTGGGCTCTGTGCGCAATGGATAACTTTTTGCATTCATGCATTCATCTAGCATTCGCCCACACACCTAATTACAACACATTCAATAAAGATACCTCAGTACTAATTAAAAGAATATAATTAAACAAAAGAGTAAAGATATATAAAAGCATAGTTTACAAGTGTTGACATAATCTGAAAACTTATCTCTCTGGTGTTTTGTCCTGTTAGTGTTCTCACAATAGTAATAGCGTTTTCTCGGGTTACTAAAAATAGATTGTGACGTCACGCAGCAGAGCTTCATGGGATTGCTTCCCGGACAAACGCTGCACGTTGTTCTGTTTATTCTACGCTACGGCGACTGACGAAAAGCGACATTTTTGCTATTAATCTCTGAAACAATGCTGAAAACTGGAGGAACCAAACACTGCTGTTGGGGTTTATGTAAATCGGACTCCAGATATCCAGAGCGGTTACCGGAGGGGACGTTTTTTTATTCCATTTCCAAAGCCTGGTAAGACCAGTGACAACATGACACATGCAGTGGGAAAGAGAACAGGCCAAGTTAAAGACTGAGAAAGCAAAGCGCTGGCAATTTTTATGTGGGCGATCTGATTTCCAAAATGTGGAGAAAATAACCAGGAACACATATATCTGCTCTCTGCATTTTCTTGGTGGAAAAGGCCCAACATCTGAGAACGACGAACCAATATTAGCGACGCTTACAGACGAGGAAACACAAAAGCGACAGGGACGTAACAGGAAGCTAGGCTCCAGCGCAACGTGGCGACCAAACTGCACATTATCAACGTGAACATAGGAGAAAAAAGCTTCGCAAAGAAAACTCATCATTTCCAGAATCCACAGAACAAAGTGACAACATAACATTTGAAGACACAGGCGAAGCCGTGGCTGAGAGTGCATCTGCTGAATGTAAGTCGGCTAGCCCAAACCACAAAGCTACACAAACATATTATGATCAGTACATGCTTGGAGCTAAAATCGAAACTATGATCATGAGAAACGCTGCTGCAGTGAAAAATGATCGAAGTGAACCTGAAGTTACCAACAGGATGGACCCAAGCTTTGTTTTGAAAGACAGGAAGAATACAAAGTTTTTAGTTGGACTATTTCCAGAGCAGTTTGACGTTTTGTACACATTTCTTGGTCCAGCAAAATACAACCTTCAATACTGGGACTCCAAGGGAAATACCAGAGAAACCAGTGGGACAAATGAGAAGAAAACTGGTCCATCTAGGCGTTTTACCCCAAAAGAGGAACTTTTCATTACACTTCTGAGACTGCGAAGAGGACTTTCACTGAAAATGATTGCCTACATGTTTGACACATCTAAATCGTTAGTAAGCAAAATTTTTATCACATGGATTCAGTTTATGTTCCTACACTTCAAGTCTATGAATGTCCCTATGTTCCCAACAAAAGATATAATTAAAACATCTTTGCCAAGAGTGTTTAGACAGTTTAAAAATGTCAGATGCTCTGTAGACTGCACAGAATTCTTTTGTCAAACACCCAGGGATTATGGGCAGCAAGGCAATGTGTATTCCTCTTACAAGCACCACACCACAATGAAAGGACTGATTGCAGTCACCCCTAAAGGTGCTGCATGTTTTGTCTCAGATCTGTATGAGGGAAGTGTTAGTGATGTTGATATATTTGAGAAATGTGGCATTCTACAACACATTGAACAAGGAGATGTTTTGCTTGTGGACAAAGGGTTTAAAGTGCAGGATTTGCTTTTGTCAAGACAGGCTACTATAAAAATCCCTGCGTTTCTAGGTAAGCGAGCTAGCCTGTCTGCAGAAGAGGAGATGGATACAAGGAGGGTAGCCAAGGCAAGAATTCATGTAGAACGCTTTAATGAAAGACTGAAAAAGTTCATGCTTCTCAGTAGAACTATCCCCCTAAGTCTCAGTTGTGTTGCCTCCCAAATGGTTTTTCTTGGATGCTGTTTGGTAAATTTTCAGAGTAGCTTATGTATTTAAAAGCAAGTGAAATGCTAATGTACCACATGTATTGGTCAAAGACAGAAATGTGGGAGTATTTTTACCAAAAACAGACTGAAAAGAATTTTTGGTGTTAAAATGATGGTCAACCTATCAATTCATTCAGGGGCATATGACAGAAAAGCATTGTAAATAAATCTGTATAGTAATTAATATTATAGGTTACAAGTACTGTTCTGCTTCATAGGAAACAAAGTGAAAAATAAAAAATAAAAACTGCATCTGATTTGCAAAGGGTCTTGAATTGTAACCGATATTTCAAAAATAACAATAACAATAATAATAACAACCAACTTTATTAGTCCCAATGGGCAATTTAAATGGGAGGTGTGCTCTCTTTCCAATTAAAAAAAAAAAAATCATTCCCACGCACACCTACACATCACATCACAGAATTTCCAGAGTGTAGAAATGTGCTCTGAGTCAAGAGAGTGTTGAAAGAGGTGTTGAAACACTCCACCCAGTTGAACAGCACACCAATGCAAGACCTGCCCACAGTTTCCATCTGGCCCCTGCGCCTTGTTAACCCTAACCCGCTTAAGCTGTTTTGTCACATCAACTTGAGAAATTACTATGTTATCATTAGGGACAAGTGACTGTCTGAGTTCCCAAACTTTATCAGAAAAATTATGATTCTCAAAAAGTCCCAGTGAGCCAAATCAGTTACCAACAATAATAACTGTACTTGGTAATAGTACATATGGTTTGTACGCAGCTTTAACTCCCCATCACTGATCCTGAAGCACTGTCTGTTTAGTATTCCATTCGGGATTTTGGCATCTTTGTGCTGCTGCAGGAGATCACTGACTGACTTATCCCTTAGGATTTTCAGACACTTTATCTCAACTCCTACAGTGTTACCATCAGAATCTGTAGCAAGGCCATCTGGACTGGCACCCAGATAAGGAAACTTTCTGTTCACCCACAGTCCTGTTTCTCTAACTTTGTTTCCAGTGGCCTTGGTATATGCCTCTCTGGCTTTTGGCTCCTCTGAGAGCCCATACTGCATGTCACATGTCTGCACAACTTTAGGTGACCAAAGGTTATTAGAAAGCCAATGAAAATACTTCCATGTTAAATTATAGCCTCTGTTTTCAACTATTTTGTCTCCGAGGAAACACACTTTGCATTTTGAGGCAGTTATTCTGTACTGCCTCTCTTGAATCCACAGAAGTGACATGCTTTGTTCTTGTGTCCCTAATAATTCAAAAGCACCATAAGCTGACATTTGTTTTGCTGAAATATCATTTGGAATATGTGACTCTTCTAACTGCTGTACATGTTTAAGCAGAGTTTTCTTTCGCTCAACTTCAAGGTCATAGTCTTCATATAAAATCCTGAGTGAAGTCTCCCACATAGACTCCTCTTGTGTAGATGCACTGATATTTTGAAGGTCAATAATGAAGTCATTTATCTGTCTGTTAGTTAAACTTCCCCTGTGCTCCTTTGGTCTGGGGTCCCACTTATAAACACGACCATCAGCAAATTTCTTAGACTTGTATTCTGCCTCATGCAGAGGCTTGGGGTTTTTTGACCGTTTTTTCCCTCTGTTCCAAACACAAGGTTGTGAAGTGGATGGTGTTGTCACTCGATGCCCATGTTTTTCAACGTGATCCACCAGTTTCAGAAGCAGTGCTGCAACATGCACACATCTTCCCAGGGCTGAGGACTTACAGTTACAACTGGCCCTGGACACAAATCCACTGACATTACTTAAAACTATCAATACATCTAATGGGTACTCGTTTTTCATAGAGTGCTGGATGTGTGCTCGCAAAAAGTAATCAGTTTTGCTTCTATTGTCCTGTATGTCGTCAATGAACTCACTTTCCATAAGCTTTTTCCCCTTTCTGAGCGGCTTCATGGTAGTAGTATATGATCCATTGTTGTCAGAATCCCCGTCACTGCTGTCGCTGTTACATTCGTGTCCAAAGTGAGCAATGGATTCAATCAGATAGTGGTAAGCAGAGCCATAATTAAACATCTCCGGGATGTCCACAGACGGGAATGTTGTCCAGCCGTTGTCGGGCGTTGTAACGGCGGTATCCACTTTAGGTGTCGTTTGGTTACTGATACCCCTCCTTTTCAGCTCATACCATTTACCATTGTCTACCCCTGGATTAACTTTTATACCCAATGTAATACACGCACAAATTTTTTCAATTGCCTCTCGTAAAGTTACATTCTTACTTTGTCCGTGGCATTCGTGCCATCGTTTCAGTTCTGTTAGCCGGTATTCAGAGGGATCGCCGACAAGGAAGGCTCCAGGTACATCTTTCTCCGTTAAAACCACCGCCTCCATTTGCATTTTTCCAATTTGAAACTGTATTTTTTACACGCTCACGTTTTTGTTTTTGTTTTGGAACAATAAACTGCACAGCAACGCACTCGCTGCAAACGCTAGTGTAGTACATGCGGGGAATATAGTTGTCCGCTTTGCATTCCCAGAAGCCCTTGCGCGGCTAGATCGTGACGTCATCTGTGGAAAGCGCTATTCCACTGTTCGCTGTTCACAAGCTAGAGTTCACAAATTCCACATTCACTGTTCACACGTTAGAGTTCACAATTCACAGTTTCGGTCCCTGCTTCGTATACAACAATACTTCGCGTCTAACCACGCTGGCGTAGCTCCAGTTCACTATCAGTTCTCTGAACATTGACTATAAGTTCTCCAAGTCCCATGGACACTTTGACGTCTTCTATAAGTCGGACCTCCATCGGCCGCTCACTACCTCGCCACCCGGAAAAGTGAAGTTTCTGTCTTTGTACCCGACTGTCTTGTTTGTTCCTTCCGGTGGGTGTTTTCCTTCCTGTCGGTGTATCTCTGGCCCTCTTTTCTTCTTTGAACATGTAAAGCATGTTCTAAAGCCATTACTAAAAGGGGGCATTGGTCACCTTGGGCGATACCCGGCTTTTAGCTGGACAATAAGGGGTAGGACTGCTACACAGTTATCTCCCCTGGCCGTACATTGATTGCGGCCGCTTACGTAGATGTTTTTGCTAGCCCTGACTGGCCACCGGTTGCTGAATGGGGCTTTTGTTTGTTTGTGTTTTTATGCCATGCTAGCAACTGTGGCTATATCACGGCAACAAGTAGTTGTAAGTTTAAAGGTTTTGGAATAAAACCTTCCTAATTCTTATAAACATGATATATTTTTAAAGGCCAACATAATAAGTAAAAAAATGTAAAAAAGGGTGGGTAAAGCATTAAAAGGGGCGTTGAAGCCCAAAAAGGTTACTATCACACCAAAAACAAAACAGAACTATCAGGATATAAAAATTTTAAATTTGATGGTAGAGCCCTATCCTCTTTAAAAAGGAAAAGATTGCTGCCGACCTAAATAAGGAAAATAAAGATTTTTCTGTAAAAAATTGACAAGTAGTCTGAAGCTTCGGACAGATAATCAAAAAGTGTAGAACATTAAACTTTTCCCTACACCAGGGACAAACAGGTGGCGGTTCACCTCATAAAAGGTGTCCTTGTGTGGCATAGGTGTGTCCTATCTTTAATCTTGTAAGAACTACCTCCCGTCTCGGAGGGCAGCAAGAAGGAAGGTGGTCGGAAAGGCAGGGAAGGGTGGCATATAATTTGTTTTGGCCCAGTGTCCCAGTGGCATTGCCCTAAGGACTGAATGTAGGCTGAAAATAAAGATTTGCTGTCTAACCCTGATGAAATAAGTGATTGAAGTTTACAAGGGGACTGACATGCAGCCTTGGCAGCCTGGTCTGCTCGAACATTGCCTGGAATACCAGCATGGCCAGGAGCCCAAATAAAAACAGTGTCCTTATTTTGCTGAAAGAGTGCTGCATGAATGTTATGAATCTGGACCACAAGGGGGTGGTCAGAATCATTTGAAATGAGGGCTTGAAGTGCAGAAAGAGAGTCTGAAATAATCAAAAAGTTGTGTTCCAAAGAGCGGTCAGCATGCTGCAAGGCAAGCAAGATGGCATGCAGTTCTGCTGTGAAAATAGAACCAGTCTGCCAGTCAGAACAGCCCATTATGGTTAGCAGGACGGAACTGCTGCCACAGCAACTGGGCCCCCACTTGGGATTTTGGAGCCATCTGTGAATACAGAGCAGAATTCAGGATAATCAGAATCAGAAATAAGTTCTCAAAAGTGTTGGAGGTAGATGAGGTCACTATTGTTCCTTTTTTTAACTCAGTGGAGATGCAAGGCTTTCGAGTCACATACACTCGTTTGCATGGAAATTCACCAATTTCAAAAAATCATAAAAAATAAGTGTAAGAGATAGACAAAAAATTTAAATTAATAAAACAGTGTGAAACAAAACTGTTTACATCTGAATCCTGCTTGAACAGTCACTTATTAGGTAATCCAAAGCAAATTAGGTAGGTGTAATTGAATTTGAAAAACATTTTCAAACAGGATATATCATGCTAGCACAAGTTACACCTCCAGGAATCACACTTTGATAACCGCATGTAAACTTAAAATGAATAAACATTGTTCTTGTCCAAAAAAATACCAGATTGATGCATTTAATAATATTATTATCGGTACGCTACGAAGGTACAGAGCTGCGCGACGACGCTTCACTACGGAGCACCGAGTGCCTGTGAAGCAAATTTTGAAAGGTGTTTTAAAAAAATTATATCTGGTAAACTACAAAAAAGACAAATATATGCGATACGCCGTTTAAAACAGGGTTCCCAGGAATCAGGGATGGTGCCAAGTAAGGACCTTATAAGGACCTTTCATGCATTTGTAAGGACCTAAGTGACAGTCATCAATGCTTAAGTTTTTCTCATGTACGGCCAGAAAGAGGTATTATTTATTAATCTTTGGTCTTTTCTGAAATACATGTATTACTATTCTAGTAATAAATAATCAGAGAGTTCATTTTGCTGCCTATCTGCCATATTTAGATAACTTAAAAAAGTCTCTTTAGTACGCTGATAACATACACCGTTAATGTTCCAAGTTTTCTAGAAATCTAAGTAATAGTAATAATTGCAAGACCTGAAAGCCATTCTTTGGTGCAATACAAAAGTCAGTTCATGTCTCACACACTCAACAGGGGGGAGAGAGAGAAATAGAGCTATGCACAGTACTAAAAGATGAAGACTGTGCTTCAAGAAAGAGATAAGTTTCTAAAGACCTTTTGAAATGAGAGTTGTGTTTTTTGTGAATACGGAGGGGCAACTAGTGTAGTAAAGATGTGGAGACCAAACTTTTTTTTTAATTAAGGTGACTACAAGGAATGCAAATAAGGCTTTGAGTTTATCCTGTGACTGATTGGGGATGTACTTCATAAGCTCGTTACAGCTTTGACTCAGTCAAAATCCTGGTGTCACGAGTACTTCTAGAATACTTATAACAACACAGCTAATTATATTTATGCCACTATCACAAACTAGCTGTACATTTATTGAATGATAACCTTTTTTATTTACAAATTCATTTTCGTGCTCAGATGGTTCCTTTTTACATGGGTGTCATTTACGCACCCAAACGCGTTTGGAAATCCAGCGACTGAGTAAAATTATTTCTACTTGTTGCATGTCTCTGGCTCGGTATTTTACCTATTTAGTCGATTTGCAAGAGCCAACACGATGAATCATTCGAGAAACTGTCGACTTATATATGTGTTGATCGTATCTCCTACAGCCATTTGAAAACATCCCGAATAATAGAATAGAAAACGTGACTCCGAAGGCTCGATTTTGCCGTATTTTGTTGTAGTTAACGATAACGATTAAAATGTTTAAGGTCCATTTTGAAAAGGGATATAACTTTCATCTACCAAAAACAAGTTTCACATCGTCGTCTTATGCTTCTTCTCCAAAAATTATAAACGAAAACCGAGTTGCTGTGGACGCTCGTAAGTTAGTCACTTGCTAGTCTGTAGCTACGCCTACCCCGTGATTGGTCTAAATTTACTCCCTTGCTGTGGACTAAAATTCCCTTAGTCGGGAGCAATGCAACGGTCGTAAGTCGGGTGCTATACCCTTGCTACGTCCAGACTAAGGCCTTACGTTCGAGCAGTACAACCGGCTCCTGTTGAAGAATGAAAAGAGTGTGATCCTGAAGGGTCCAGAAATTCTAGCAAGCGCGGGTAAACGGCGGGAGTAACTATGACTCTCTTAAGGTAGCCAAATGCCTCGTCATCTAATTAGTGACGCACATGAATGCTCCTGTTGAAGAATGAAAAGAGTGTGATCCTGAAGGGTCCAAGGAGGAGTTGTTAGCAGTGATAGAGGTTCCACATGTTGAATAGCTACTCCGGCAGCTTGTATGTGAGGTGCTATTCGGAGTGAAAGAGGTTTTGCTTCTTAGTACGAATGGCATACAGGGCAGCACGCTGCGGTCTGAAGTATCACGATACGCAGAGTTTCCAGGATGAGCTTTTAAACGACAGATAGCATGAGTTTCAGACGACGTTGAGAAAGTGCGAAAGGCACCCAAACAGATGTGGAGCCCTTGGTGATGAATAGGATCGAGAATTTTGAGGTAGGACTCGCGAGCAGAGCCATAGATGATGGATCCATAGTCTAGCCTGGAGCGGACCAGGGCACGATACAGGACGTAGCAGGACCGTGCGATCCGCCCCCCAGCTGATATGGCCAACTACTCTAAGAATGTCTAAGGCTTTTTGGCAGGAAAGGTGTAGAGATTTAATATGAGATAGAAAGAGTTTACGGTCAAAGATGACCCCAAGGAATTTTACTTCCTGGACCACTTTGAGTACCGTGCCGTTGACAGAAATAGATGGGTTTGAAAACATACCTCTCATTTTGTAAAAGTGAATGCATACCGACTTTGTAGGAGAAAATTTGAAGCCGTTTTCTGTCACCCACCTTTGTACAAGCATTTACGCATAGTTGAAGCCAGCTTTCGAGACATGGTAGGGAACGGCCTCGAATGCAGAGAGCAAAGTCATCTACATATAACGAGGCCTCCAAACCAGGACAAACATGTTTCAAGATGGAGGCGATTTTTATATTGAAAAGAGTTGGAGAAAGAATACTGCCCTGAGGGACGCCCATTTCCTGTTCTCAGGGATCAGATAAGATAGATCCCACTCTTACTTGAAAGAGGCGATGTGAGAGAAAATTGTTGATGAAGAGTGGCATACGATGAGTTTGGATCAGAGGGGTCCTTTCCAGGTTTTGAGATGGGTACCACAACTGCCTCTCTCCACAAGGGAGGGAAACAGCCAGATACCCAAATAAAGTTAAAAATGTCTAGAAAGAGACCTGTGGAAGATGAGTAAGCAGTTGATAAGAAATGTTGTCTGAGCCTGGTGCAGAGTCTTTGCACTTTTGAAGGGCCTGTTGTAGTTCAGAAAAAGAAAAAGGAAGATTGTACTTTTCGGAGTTATCAGAAGAAAAGTCACAGCCAAAAGATTCCTGAGTATTTTTCAAGCGTTTGAAATCTGAAGAGTAGTGTGAAGAGGAGTTGAGAGCAATGGTGGATGCTAAGGAATTAGCGACATCTCGTACCTCTGTGAGAACAGAGTCTCCAATCCACAGATGGCCTATCGAGCTAGCCTGAAACGTTCCCTTTATCTTCTTCCCATTATCTTATCCTTATGGCCGCCCACACTGCTTGGGGAGTGGTACGGGAGGACAGTGAAGACACAAACCTTTGCCACGCAAGTTTTCTTGCTTGTGTAAAAATACATCGAGCATGAGCTCTACTTTTAAAATTTAGAACGTTTTCAATAGTAGGTTGCCGAAAAGCTAGGCGCTGGGCCTTATTTCTAGCGCGCTGGGCCACCCTACATTCCTCTGTGAACCAAGGCACCTGTGGGTGGTTATTTCGATGCCTCCATTTAGGGATTGTCTCTGATGCGATTTCTCAAAATTGAGGTGAAGACTTCGGCAGGATGTAACATAGGATCGCTGCCAAAGTCCCCAACCTCAAAATTAAAAGTGGAGTTTCAGAGAAGACGGGTGGAACAGATAGTCTGAAAAGCAGGCCAGTCCGCTTTAGCCAAATTCCACCTGCCGTTATTTAGATTATTGTCCCTCTCCAGACTATTTTTAAATTTTAATATTATAGGGAAATGGTCACTGCCGCACAGGTCGTCGTGAACAGCCCAGTTTAAGTCTAATAAAAGTGCTGGGCTGACCACTGATAAGTCTATTGCTGACTCTGTGCTATTATAAGGACGTCTAAAGGTGTTAGAACCATCGTTTGAAATACAGAGATCGCTTTCCATAAAAAAGATTCCATCTGGTGTCAGTCGAGACCTCGCCTCACAATGGGTGGTGTCCATTTAAATTCCCCCAAAAGAAGGACAGGAGCAGGAAGTTGGGTCAAAAGACTCTCAAGGTCCTGTCGGGATATCTGAGCTGAAGGAGGGAGATAAAGACAGCAGATTGTAATGTCTTGCCCATGGAAACTCGGGCAGCAACAGCTTGAAGAGGAGTGGTGAATGGTAACTTGCTAAATAAAAGATTAGAACAAATAAGAAGAGCAGTCCTACCTGAGGGTACATCATTTTGTGAGTCCTGACGTAAAACTCGATAGCCTTTGAAGGAAAATGGGTTGTCAGATAGGAGAAGAGTCTCCTGCAATGCTATGACATCAAGAGAAAAACGAGATGCTAGGCATCGAAGTTCTTCAAAGTTTGCGACATTAAGCGTTGCTCATCCATATCTATCCCCTGCTCTCCAAGAGGAGTATAACGATTTAGAATAGGGATAGGTGCTGCTGTAGTGGTCTTAGATGTAATGGGTTTTTCTGATGATTTTTGGTTTGTGTTTGTGTTCTTGTCTGTCTGTGATGTGATATTTTTGTTTCTTGGCGATTTTGTGTTGCGTGTTTGCTGGCGGGTAGTGTTTCTGATTGGTGAAGGGGAATGCTTTGACTGTGATGCTTGTGTGGCTTGGGATGCTTGAGATTTCTGTGATGACTGGGTGCCACCACAGCTTGTAGGAGGAGGAGGAGGAGGAGGCATAGATTGAGATATAGGGACATGACCTTCTGAAGATACCCATTTCATATCTGTCTTGATGGACACAGAGGTGGATTGTCTTTTGATGACTGCTGCTGAGTAAGACATGGAACTTGATATAGGTGCTCCTGAGGAGCCACCCAGTACGCGACAGCGAGCATCAGCGTACAAGACGCCAGATTCCGCACGTACACGTTGAATGGCTGCCTCTTCCTTCCACTTCAGGCAGTCTTTTCAAGATGCGACATGTGATCCATCACAGTTGGCACACTTTGCGCTTGAAGAGCAAAACAGCTGCCGCATGGCCTGTACCACCACCAAAATCCCGTCTAGGAGAAGTCCAGGCCAAAGAGGTGTGTTGGTATGATGGGCCGCAAACCATCAGCGACCTCGATCTCCAGGATCCCATCCTCCCCCGACACGGGGTCACCCTGCACGGCAAACGCAGAAGGCCTAAAGAAGGCTGCACGGTAAAAAATGACTTGGCAAAGGCACTCTTCTTGGCGACCACTTGCTTCCATCTACAGCTGGAGGGTAGCATTTGAAAATGGCGATGTAGTGGGTGAGAAGGGACTGTGATGATGCTGACACACATCACAGCCCTGATGTATAGTTCACCTAAAGGTCTTTGTGGAGAACCAATGATCTTACTGGCACTCTTGACCGCCCTCATCAAAGAAGCTTTATCTTTGACAGAGAGAGCGCCAAACCACATCGGTATATTGTTATGATGCTCTCGATGAGGCTGCGATATACTAACTCGAGGACAAGGCTACTGACACCAAATTCCGCAATTGCCTCAGCAGGAACAGGCGCTGATGTGCTTTCCTGGAAACAACGCTGGTGTTTTCATGAAAGGACAGTTTGTTGTCTAGCACTGTGCCGAGGTACCTAAAACTTTGCACCTGTTCTATTACCTCATTATCAACAATTATGGGGGTGTGGACAGGTTGATATTTTCTTCTGTCAAGGACCACTTCCTTAGTTTTGGAGACATTGAGCACCAGGAAGTTGTCTTCAAACCATGAGTGTAATTTCTGAACCTGGAGAAAATAGCTTGCCAGCCTTGAAGCTTGCAACCAATGCCATATCGTCTGCAAACTTAATCAGTGATAGGAAACAATTTGAGAATTCTGTCCTGACTTCACTAGTATTAACAGAGAACAGTATCTGGTACAAAACACCCCTGTGGGGCTCCGGTATTTATGATCAGAGTGTTCGAGATTCTGCCTCCCAAGCTGACCCTTTGTAGCCGGTCCCGGAGAAACTCCCTCATCCAGAGCACTAGGGTTGAGTTAACGTTTAGTGCTAGGAGACGTAAAAGGAAGTGTGGCTGAATGGTATTAAATGCTGATGAAAAGTCCATGAATAGAATACGCACGTATGTACCAGTGCCATCCAGGTGGCTTGCTAGCAGGTTGTAGAGCAGGGGTGGGCAATTAATTTTCCCAAGGGGCCGCATGAGAAATTGGGATGGTTTTAGGGGGCCGGACTAATATAGTTAACTCAGTTTTACCCAATACTGTATATATAGGATATATACTGGCGGGTGGGCCGGTCAGAGACAGGAGGCGGGTGCCCCATGCCCAGGTCTGTTGTAGATAGTCAAACAGGCATCATCCACTCCTCTTTTCGCTTTATACACAAACTGGTAGGGGTCGAGTTGATCAGCAATGGCAGTGATTAATTGGGTTCAAGCCATTGTCCATACTGTCTTTCCCATCAACAGACCGGCAGCTTTGGTCTCTTGCATTTCACTTGAACTTCTGAATGTTGGCTGTCAGGCTCAATTGCTCTATTTCCAGTTCTGTTTTTATCTCTAGCTTCTTTAATTCTCGTTCTGCTGCTCTTTCTCTGGCGGGGTGGTCCAGTGGCGCAACAGTTATCACCTGTCACCAATACTGTAAATGGCTGTCCTGAGTTCAGCTCTTGTATCTGACACAGTATTCTTTCTCTGCATATATCATCAGCTGCCTTGCTGTGGTATAGCTTAGTTGCTGGCTGGACATTAAAGATCAATTTCCTCCTCTTTTCTCTCTCTGCTCCTTTTCTTTCTGTTCTACAAACTTTCTTAATTTGTCTCCTTTGAGGCCCAGCTTCACTAGCTCCCTCATGAATTCCATGGCTGCATGCTCGCAAGAAAAAAGTTCACTTACAGCTTCACTGTCTTAACTGCTGCAGCTTCTCTGTAGCAGAAGAGGTTGAAAATGCAGATCTTGCCATTCCCCCAGATGTTACAGATAAGTGTAGTGGATTATAGACTGTAATTAAATTAAGTGATAAAGCCTGTGTCGTCATCATTGGCTTGTTTCATGTCCTAAATCTATGGTGCTAACCTCTCCAAAAGCTGTCTTTGTAATCGAAGATATTTCAAACGAAGCATTTCATTTACAACAGTGTCCACTTATATACATGCTGGCAAATCCGCGACACGCTGGAAATACAATCATCAGCGACACATGCTGAAACTACTTTAGCAGTGACTAGATCTACTAACAGCAACACGCGCTTCACAACTATGACTGAGACAACCTCTGACTAAAGGCGACACATGCACGCAATAGCTTCTGCGGCTATCTGCAGTTTCACTCTCAACTCCACTGTTTTGATGCTCACTCTCACCGCTTATATGCAATGTACAAAAGTTATCTAGAAACATCTAGCATCTATTTGTTACACATGCACTCTCTCGCACCGAACATTCTAGACATCAAGGCTTGCATTAGTCACACTCACACACCTGCTAGAATAATCTAGGCGGGCCTGGTGACGGTCATATCGACAGATACTGAATCAGAGCGCTGGCATCGCCAGGCAACACCTCGTGCAGACCGCTTTTAATTTCATTCGCTACATAGACCATGCAAAGAATTTACAATTTATTCAAAGTTCAGTCACGTCATTTAAATTTATAGGTGTGATTTTGGGATTTTGTTGATTTTTTTTTTTTTTGTCTCATGGGCCAATTTAGAAATCAGCATGAGGAAATTTGTTCTTTGGGTATATGTACATGTGAGAACAAATTCCTGGACAGCCTTATAGAACGCCAATGACATTTTATACTGTTATTTACTTTGTGTCAACAGGTTGGTGTTCGACAGCTGTATGTCCAAATAGACTATGCTCCAATGTAAAAGATGCTGGTGCTGGCGATAATTCTTCCTTTAAAGATTGGACAAACTGACAGTGCCTACAGAATGAAAAGTATGTCTGTACTATTATAGAGGCTCACTTTGTGTGGCACATCATCATAGGAAATAATCTTCCATCTAGTCAAATACTAGGTTTAGATCTTCTGAGGGACCACCAGGGGAAGGTAACAGTTTTAAAATCTCACAGTTCCACTAAGAACAATCACTTCATACCTAGCTTTCCACATTAGCATGTCAGCTCCAAGTTTTCTGTTTAGCTCATGGGAGGTAAAATGGTCTGACTATCCAATTATGGCACATCTGTTTTTTATTGTAACCAATTATGTTGCATGGTATGCTAGATGTTAATTATATCTTACAACAGTCATCAGTTTCACTTTTAAATGCTAGTACAAAATATATTTTTAATAGGGCCATTTCCTGCTGTGATTTCACCTATGATGCTGACATGACATTAAGCACGAGCAACCAACCAAGTGCAAAGTTATTTTCAAATTAATATGTTTAATTCATTAAAAGATACTCATTTCCTATATTTGGCTCTTTGCTCTGATCGTGACTTTAAAATTGTTGTTCTCACCTGGGTTTGGGAAAGAGGTCAAGACTGAAGGCCTCATTTCTCGTGATGTCACAAACATCAGCTTGCTGATTGGACAACACTTCATTATACATGGTTGCAGCTCTTGCATTGGCTGCAGACTTCAGTGACATTAGAAATTAAATTATATTCCATGTTTTCCTTTAAAAAATAAAATTGTTTCACAACTTTCTTTTTAACTGATGATGGCTTTACACTTTTACTAAGCTACCAACAGTTTTGACGTTAATTTTTTGTTTTACTTTGTTAATCTTTTAATCTTTCCCAATTAAAGACCTTTATTTTGATGTAGCATTTGATCAAGCAATACCTTAAGAAACTGTTGGGAAGTTAATAAATGTAGTACTTTGCAAAATTAAGAAATTCTTCACAGACAGGAACTAAAGTTAATAATACATTTATAATACACATCTCTTGCCCCTAGTTTCAAATCTGTGCTTAAAATTAGAAAAATAATATTCAACATTTATATATGGACCTAAATTTGTGAGGTTTTGTCGTCAAACATGAGAAACATTTCAAAATAACTGCTGCACAGGAAGTGTGTGTGTGTTGGGGGGGAATTTGTGTTTTACGCAGCCAGCAACTAAGGCTATGCCACATCAAGGCAACCAGTCCTGTAAACAGATGCACTTGCAGAGAAAGAACAGTGTGCCTGAAATGAGAGCTAAACCCAGGGCAGTCAACCCTTACTGTGTTGGGGACAGGCACTAAACGTTGCAGAACTGGACTACCCTACTGCACCGGAGTGCATAAATGTCAATGTCTGTAATTGACATGTGAGTTATTTGTAGCAAAAGCATGTGGTAGTAGTTTTGTTGCCAGTCTAGTGTTTGCCCCTATTATCCTAACCATAAAGTAGTTGGCTCCAATTGTTTCTTTCATTAAGGACTTTTTTCTTTTGATGTTTTGTTAATAGCTAGCATTGGGGTTTTTTGAATAGATAAATAGAAAATAAACTTAAGGAATCTGATCTGAATGTAAAGATCTCACAATGATCTTACAAGAGAGAGAGTATACTAACTGTAATTTTGAGATTCCAGAACCTAAAGTGAATGTGATGCCAAGAGGAATTGTACATTTGACTTAATGAAATGTTGCCAAAGAACAATTTAACTGGTTTTGCTCATACATCCTTATCGTTGAAAGCACCAAATAGGTAATAATGTGAATTTATAACTTATGCATTGTGTTTTTATAACTTATAAAAATTGAGGACATAATTTTTGTTATGGCCTATGCCAATTAAAAGCATTTTTTTATATGTCACAAGTAGAACAGTTTAGATTATACTCTTCAGGTGGCTACATTATTGTGGGTAATGTTATTTAAAGCTTTATTCAAAACCTGTTAGGTTTCTGTTGATACATTGTCTTCTGACACTTTGTCTGACTGATACATTGTCTCTCAGTAGTAATATGTATGCTATCACTAAAAATGCATAAAATCACTACTTTTAAGTACATTAAAAAAGCTGATCACTGTTATATAGGAAAGACTGAAATTAAGAAGTGAACACACCATAAAATATAAATACGAGAATCTCAAGAAATGAAAATTAGTGTTAAAAATTTCTACAATTCTTGAAATGCAATACAATAAAGTTGATATTTTAACACATTTTCAAACAGCAGCTTTCATTTGACATTTTGCATAGCTGACATATTGCCTTTTTAAAAATTTTATGCTGGTTGGTAGGGACAGGTGGAGGGTATAACGTTTCAGTATGAATAGTATGTTGAATGTTCATGAGTTCATGAATATCTTTTTTGTTGACAGGAGGATATTCAATCATTCTGATCACAAGTCTGATAAATCAGGTGCCAAAAATTGTTTAAAACTGCATTGCATTTAATAATTTAACCAATAGCTTTTATCATAGTTCACTTATTATACCTGGTCATTTCTGTTTTTTTGTAGCTTTATTGCCATCATTCTTGTGATCATGTTCAAAGAAAAATAATATTGTCCTTGCTTACTCTTTTCTGTCAGTCCAGATTGTATCTTACATTGTTTTCTAAGGATCAGGATACCCTTGACAAGAACAGGGTTTAGGTTGGGGTTAGGTTAACTCATATTTTAATGAATTTATTTCTCTATTATCGGACTACAGCTAAAGTAGAATACTCTTTTGCTCCATTCATTTTCATGAAAGATTTTGATTCCATGATTCATCCACCACATTTGATGTAAAGTTTACAATTTCAATCAATTTCCATTTTAGAAAACAAAACAAGAACTCCTTGTATACATTTAAGCAGTTTAAAACATTGGCTGATGAATTTAATGATTTAACTTATAGATTTAGTATATTTAATACTTACTGGAAAAATATGGTGAGATTGTGAAATGCGAAAAAAATGAGAGCTGCTTATTATCCAGACAACTACTGAGATTTGTGAGACCAAAGTCTAAGATATGCTGATAATGAATTATAATTTTCTGAGACTATAGGGATCATTGCACTGCTGGGGGAAAAATATCTCTGGACCATCTTTAGAATTATTTCTAAAAAAAGCTATGTTTATAAAGTCTTTATTTCTGTTTAAGATCTATTGTTTAATTTGAAGATAGTGCCTTTAACCAAGTCAATGGACAGTTTGTACTTAATGTGAGAACTTTTCAGTTTTTTCCTTCGTTTTTAAGTATACTTTTCAGAAGACATGGATGTTGCAAATTTTGTAGTGCAGAGTTTATGTGGATTTCACTGAAAGGCTGTGCCAGATAATTCTGAATGTACTTGTCTTTTTTCTTTTGCTGCTGTAACAGTCATTCTGCTGTGCTGCAGCTTTTACTGGTGATGGCTTTTGCAGTTGTTGGAAATAAACAGTATTGAAATGTAATAGGAAATAAAAGGTTTGGGTGAAAACATTTGACTGTGTTCATAGATTACTTTTAACCAGTCTGTCTAGTTATAAAAATTTTTGCTTTTGGTTGTTAACTGTCATAACTTCACCAAAAAACTGTCAGCATACTGTATTCACAGTAAATAGGCAACAGTCTGTGGGATTAATTGCTGTTTTTCAATTAATATTCTTTCAAATTTGAAATTGGCTGAATTTCTACAAACAGTGCCCTACATTGTTTTATCAAATATGTGATGGCTAACGATCAAAGAAATTTTCAAACGTTCGTAGCATAACAGAGAAAGTTAGAGGAGGGCTGTACCACAAAGGTTGAATGTCAGAATGTGGAACGCACTGATGAATAAGAATTGTTTTCTTTTTCTTTGTTGGGTGGGTGGGGGGAGATGAAAAGAGCAAAAGTTTATTGAGATTTTAAAATGTAAGTGTGAGATCATGAAAGAGATAAACAATACCCAAAATTTGACATTGGAGGTTGACAACCAGCTTGTGAGAAGTGACAACACCTGCAGGGAGCATGTCATGAGCAAGCAAGGAATTGGAACCATCAATGACACTGTTGTTGTTGTTGTTGTCCTCTTCGTGCATCAGGTTGCACATAAGACCTTGACCAGAGTCCGCCACTGATGTCGATCGGCTGAAACCCGCTGTAGATGACCCCATGTCCAGCCCTTTCATTCATCTCCCTTTCCACTGTTCGCCTCCAAGTTTCCTTTGGGCGGCCTCTTTTTCTTCGGCCGTCTGGAGTCCATCACAGGGCGACTCTGGAGAGGTCTGCTGTCTTTTGTCGAAGCAGATGTCCAATCCATTGCCAACACCTTCGTTGAACCTGCGTGGTGATGGACTCGGTTTCAGTTCTTCGGTGGAGTTCTTCGTTGGTGATGGTATTTGGCCAAAAGATGTTAAGTAGACGCCTGAGGCATCTGTTTTGGAAGACGTCAAGTCTCTTACAGATGGATTTGGTCATCTTCCATGATTCGGATCCGTAAAGGAGGGTGCTGATCACAGTTGACTGGAAGATTCTCAGCTTGATCTTCTTACTGATGTTTGTTGTCTTTCATGTGCTCCTGAGTGAGGCGAAGGCGTGGCTGGCTTTCGCCAGTCGGGCTCGAATCTCCATCTGTGCAGATGTCAAGGTCTGTAGCTGCTGGCTGGGTGTCTGCACACTCAGGTGGATCTGGTATGTTCAGAACTGACTCAAAATGCTCCCTACAGCGCTGTAGTTTTTCTGCCTCTCCCTCGATAACTTTCACTGGCACATCACTGTTCTTAAACCCGTTGTTTCACTGTTTGTTTATCTTGTACAGTGTCTTCAAGTCATTTTTCTGTGATCATTTCATTTCCAAGTAGTAAAATACTTTTTAATTTTAATATTCTGAATGGGCAGGTAAGTAGTAAAAACTATGCTATATTTGTTCAATTTGGAATTGAATTTTGAGAATTTTCATAAGCAAAATAATTATCTCCCCTATAATGCAAAGTCATCTGAAGGTGGAAGCACTTTTATTTTCAATTTCTACAAGAAAGTTAGAGGAGGGCTTCACACACTTGATTGGGAACTGTACATTTCAGTGTACAAATGAGTTTTTGACAAATGAGTTTTAGGCTGGAGAAAGCTGTCGGTAAAATCATGAAAAGATGTGACAAATGTAGAAATGTAAAATTGGATGAATTTTTATATTTAAACACAGAATGATCCAGAACTACCAATTTCGAAAAAAAAGAATACTGTATAAAAAATCTGAAGGAAAGGTAAAAATAATATAAATTTATAGGAAATTCATTTACACCAGATACAATACAACTTTATTAAACCAAAAGGCAAAATTCCAGATGTCATAATGTAACAAATTTATAGGAATGATGCAAATACAATAAAAAATATTTTGTTGATGGGATGTTGTACAAGAAGAAAGTGTTTCAATTTTGGTTCATATCACTGTATATGTATATATATAGTTTTTTGGGTTTTTTTTAAGATATGGATTGATAGCCTCTTTCATGCAGATTTCATAAATCAAGATGAAGTCTTATGGTCACACAAATGCAACACGTTTTCAAAACTACTTTTTTTCTAAAATTGTGTAACTTATCTGCTGTAGTCATTTAGAAGAGTACTTCATAAAACTTTTTGTATCCTCACATTTCTAGAGAAGTTCAAAGTCTGTAGTAAACATTTATAATGATAGAGTTCAAATGTGTAAAAGCATTCAGCACAGAAATAAAATTATAACTGAATTGAATTCCTGAATTGACAGAATGCAGTACAGCTTCCTCCCACCTTTCATGTTTCATTTGATTTCAGCTTCCAAGACAAGTTGATCTTGCAATGGTCGTTAAAAATTTGATCGTGATGAACACTAGCAGTAATTATGGGCAGTGTTGTCCATAGGAATGGGAATCCCATGGGAATCCCATGGGAAACGTCCCATGGGATGGGACAGCACACATTTGTATTTCCCATGGTAGTCGATACTTGATATTGCAAAATAAATTTACTGTTATTTCATTCATCAAGGATTTAAATCTTTCCTCTGAATCATCTATTGTATGTGAAGTAGCAGGAATTATAGAACAAAAGCCGAAAAGTGGTTTTCAGTGTTGTCCATAGGATTGTTAATACCATGGGAATCCCATGGGAAACATCCCATGGGACGGGATGGGACAGGCATAAATTGCCATGGGATGGGATGGGATAGAAAATATGTCCCATGGACAACCCTGATTATGGGCAATCTTGATTATTTCTGCTTCAATATATTCAGCAACTGTTCGAATGTCTGAAAACCAATCTCAATTCATGCACAGAAATTCTTCTTTGACTTTTTCCAAAACGTTCATGATTTATGATGTACCAAAAAAATTCCTTTTTCTGGTGTTACAATTCATCTGCTCCTGTTGAGAGAAGCTACATATATCCATACTGAAAGAACAGAATTTGAGTAGCCATGGACATAGACAGCAAGAGCAAACTCAGTATTACTTGTCTCCTGACTGTGGACACCCGTGGAATAGACAGCTTCAACAATGCTATTGAGATCCACAAAAGGAACATTGAGCGGAAATCCGGATACCTGAAAAATATAATTTTGATAGTGAAATTTCTTTCTTTGAGACTTACCATAAAAATAAAATGGCCGTACACTAGCTTTTAAACCAGTGGTTCTTAACCGGGGTTCGATCGAACCCTAGGGGTTCGGTGAGTCGGTCTCAGGGGTTCGGTGGAGCAATTCGTGATGATACTAAAGAAGGGTTTGGTCAATAAGTGATGACACTAAAGAAGGGTTCACAGGGCTTCTGCTAAGGCTAAATTCTTTGGGGTCCCAGGGACCCCTTCTTCAGATTTCTAAGGGGTCCCAGGCTAGCTCTAAGGGGTCCCATTACAAAGCTAGAAAAAAACCCAACAAATCAACTACTTTGTTCAACTGCCTTTCAGACACACAAAGCACTGTAATGTCTTGTCAGAAACGGCGAGATTTCTGTGCCATGAAGTGTGAGCAAGCATCTGTGCTGAGCTTATGCTCACTGTACTTGGGGTGCTCACTTTCTTTCCGTTTCTGAGACGATGATTTTAACTATGCTGTCAACGACATCTTGCAAATAGGTTAATGGAATTCTTCCTGGTAAGGGAAAAAAACTCAGTGCAAGGGAAGTAACTCTCACTTTGTGGCAGACGACAACGCTAGATTGGGCTACGATGTCAGACACTACACTTACCCAACTTTGTATCTGTTCTTCGCCCAAATTTGAAGGGGTCCCCTGGGACCCCATTTACGAAAATTGAAGGGGTCCTCCGAACTTTTAATGCGTACTGTACGCATTTTTTTGCGTAAGCAGAAGCCCTGCTGGGTTCGGTGAATGTGCATATGAAACTTGTGGGTTCGGTACCTCAAAAAAGGTTAAGAACCACTGTTTTAAACCACGAAAATGTCTCCCTAACAGTGAGCTAGAATGTACCTAGGCATATAGAGCATTTATCATAACTATATCGTAAGCACAGTAAACACTGAATGGCATTTTCATCTGAGTTGTCCTCGTGGTCTGAGGACCTGTTTTAACTGTTCACATTTTCAGTGACATTTTTACCACATGATCAGAAAACAAGTTCTGCATAAATGGGTTAAAGACACGGTAGTTTGTCAGCATCTAGTTAAAAAAAAATCAATCTTTAACTTAGTGGTGAAGCAGTCCACAGCTTGTTTTCCTAGTGTACATGCAATGCCAGAAAACATGATCCTAAATAAATATTACACAAGAAACTTGTGTACCTTGTATGTTTTGAATGATTCTTCCAACTCTCCAAGCTCCTGGTGGTCTATGGCTTGTCCGCAATTTTCTTCTAATCTGTAGAAATTTAAATATGCTCAGCTTTCATTTGCTTTTTTTGTTTTTGTATAACTGTTAAAACCACACACATACTACATGTGCTTTGGTGTTAAAATATTCGGCATAGCGCCGCGCCGCCTTTCGCCGGTTCTGATGTGCCAGCTCCCACATAGTCTCCATCTTGTTCCGCAAGTTCATCACGTACTCCGCGTTGCCGGGAAAGGTAGATTCTTTCGTCCACACTTGTCTCAGGATCTGCATCGGCCCCCTGATCGTGCGCTGTATAACCAGGCCATTTGCCTCAGCATAGTAGGGAGCTGTCGCCCCCCCCCCCCTTGACGGCTAACAGCTCATGCACCTGCTTCATGACATCGCCAGTGAATTAGGTTCCATTGTCTGTGAGGATTTCATCTGGAATTCCTACTCTGGTCAACATCTCCTATAGCGCGTTGGCCACATGAACACTGTCGATCTTCTTCAGCGGAACAGCTTCGGGGTAGCGGGACTGCGGGAGGCAAAATCAACTATAACCAGGACGGTTACCCTTGTTAGAAGTGGGGTGGATCGGCCCTATAAGGTCGACTACCACATTCTTGAACGGCTGATTGACGATGGCCATCCTGCCTTATGACACTTTTCTTACGCTCCCCTTGGGCATTGTGCGCTGACACGTGTCGCAAGACAAACAATAGCGCCGGACATCTATACACATGCCCAGCCAATAAAACACACCACATTCTGTCCCGCGTCTTCCTTGCCCCCAGATGTCTCGCCATGGGCGAGTCGTGGGCCACACGTAACACAAAGGCTGGGGGACAACCAACTGTTTGTGTTCCGCCCCCTTCCTTTCTGTGTAGACTCGCCATAACAGTCCTTTCTTATGCAGGAACGAAACTCTCCCAGTGCCTCGCTGCGATGTCACCTGCCCGTCGCTCGCCAGGAGGCGGACGCGTTGTAAAGTGTCGTCCTTTTCCTGCATCTCCTCTGGGCCCACATGCAGTAACTGCACCCTTAATTGGCACTTCTATCCTACGTTCTTCCGCCAGCTGAGCCATGGTCTGCACCGGTGCGCACATGCCTGGCGTCTCTTCGCCCAGCTCTGTCCTGCGTGTGTTACCGATGTCACAAGCCTGGGAATGAGCGTCGCCTCCGCTTTCCCATGATAATAGGGGGATTCCAAGTGGACTAAGGCCAACGGGGCGTACGTCGACCCTGAGTTTGCGTAGCGTATTCGCCGGTTACGGCCCGTGAGGCATGTGTTAGGGATGAGGTCACTCCGGATGCACAGCATTTCTGCCCCCGTGTCTCGTAGCGCAGTGGCCCAGCGGTTGTTCATTCGAACGGCCTTTCTGAAACTGGTCGTCTTCACACTTTTGGTGCATCCTGTACACAGTGCTAGTATCCCTTCATCGATGGTGTTGATCGTCCGTATGGTGGCTTCCTTTACTGTCGGCACTCCAGTAGCCTTCCACTATGGACAGTCCCTCCTCATGTGACCCTCTTGGCCGCAACGATAGCATTCCAGTTTCCCCCGACCCTGGCCAGCAGCCTGAGTGGGCACTGCCTTCTCCCTCGGGCTGCCAGTCCCCATCTGTTGCTGGGGTGCGGCGTGCTGCTTAGCCGAGTGCCTTGCCTCGGCAAATTGCTGTGCTAGCGTCGCCGCTTCTTCAATTCAGACGAATGTGGCCATCTCTACAGACAGGCTATCGAGCAATTCCTCTAGAACAGGGATGCTCAACCTTTTTCGGCCTGCGGGCCATATCCATTTCGGACAGCCGTGTCGCGGGCCATATCCATTTCGGACAGCCGTGTCGCGGGCCACTTCACCGCAAAAATACAAAAAAGAAAAAAAAAATAGAGCAGATACCATTTTTTATTATTAAGTTGTACTTACCATTAATTAATTAATACCATTAATTGCTCAAGACAGGACCGGGTGGAAAATTCTGTCTGTTGCTGCTGCCGGACGGTCCCCCCTACGCCCGGACCGGGCATGGGACTGACCTGACCTGACCTGACCATTAATTATGTAGTAATTAATGGGATATTCGAAGTTGTTTTCCCGAAACCAACTTCTGAATGTCCGGCCTCATCGTAGATCGAGACACCAAGTCGGATCGAGCACTGAATCGAAATGTTCGTCCATCGAAATAAAGATTGGGAAAAGCCCCTACGTGGGGATAAATACTTCTTCTTCCCTTTTTTTTCGGGTTTTTTTTTCGGTTTTTTTTTTTTATTACTAACATGCCGATTTCCTGCACTGTGGGCAGAAGTTTCGCGGGCCGGATGGCACCGCGTCGCGGGCCGTAGGTTGGGCATCCCTGCTCTAGAAGGAAAAGATCCTGCAAGCCCTCGAATGTGGACGGTTTACCTGCTAGGCTGCCACCTGGCCAGGTATGTTCTCGTACGCGCCACATGCTGGAACGTCTCGGCACTCTCAGTTTTGGCTGATCGGAACTTCCTCCTGTAGGTATCTGCTGTGAGCTGAAAGCTGACGAGTAGCACGCTCTTCAGCCTATCATAGTTGCTGGCGTCTTCGTCGCAGAGGCTCACATACACATTCCTCTTTTCCTTTCAGTAAATTGCCAAGTCTCGCCGCCCATGTGTCCTTACTCCATCCACTTCTGCATTCTGGCACCCCTCTCGAAGTAAGAAGTACGCCTCTAAATCTTCCTCATCCTTGAAGAAAGGCATCTTAAATTTCGTAAGCATGCTCTGGAGCAATGTAAACCTACCAAATATAGCCTAGTGCATTACAAGAATCAAAACAAATATACCTGTCAAATTTGATAGGGGCTGACAATATGAGAAGCCTGTTAATTGACCACCAAATGCTGCTTTATTTATATTTATAAGATTTGATTTCTTTAATTGACAATTCTTAAATCTGAGAATAGGAAATATCCTTATGTATTCATCAGTTGTCAGGTACTTCCATTGTAAATGAACACTCAGCCTGTATAACATCAACTAGGGTTTCCTTCCCATGACCTTATTAAAACATAAAAAGCAGTCATCGATATTTCACCATTTGTCAAACTGAATAGCAAGTCAACAAACTATCTGTTGTAACAATGAAGATTTTGGTTATATTTCAACATAAAGGACGAGAATATACATTGCAAGTCATTAAGGCACTTTGTGAAGATTCCAACTTTTTAGCAGCCCTCTTCCTTGAAAGCATCATACATGACACAGTGTGCAATGTTCAAACCAGGTGTCATATTCAGTGAGACATGTGGTGTTGAGATATGGTCCCAACCCCATGACATCCAGCTCTCACTGTTGTGGTGATAGATGCTTTGAGTCAATGTGCCACCAACTCCCTCTAACACTGGTTTCATTGCTTGAGTGAAACACAAGTTGTTCAGGCAACTCTCAAGTGTACAACTCTCTGAATTTAAAAGAATTCATAATTTTCTGCACCTAGTTTAGACAACATCTCATAGCAGTTACTTATCTCTCTTATAAGTCCTCACTTTCTCACTTGTTTTCTATCCTCATGGCAGGATATGGTCATGGTACCCATTCCTAAACCTGGAAAGTTTACTTCAGATCCTAACTCATACTGACCTATTGCTTGTACAAGCTGCCTTTCTAAAGTTGTGGAATGTATGATGGAATGCTCTACTTACTTGATAGCTTGAATATAAAGGTCTTCTCTCCAAACTGTGGTGTAGCCTTTGCTGCTTTCATAGCTTTATACATAATATGGCACATCTTGATATATTTATCCAGGATGTTTAGCCCCAGGTGCTACAAGTGTGCATGCAGTTGGGAGTGTTGAGTGCGCCGGCAGATGATGATCTGTTGGTGGCATTTCAGACCAAATATCAGATCGTCTGATGGTTGGTTGTTTGCTTGTCCACTGTCCTTGCAACTCTGATGCAGCATTTCCAGGGTGAATGACATGAAAAGGGAGTTTAATTAATCTTTTAAGGTAATTATCCCTGGAACTTCTGTACAATAGCATAGGTCTTGGAGCTGAGTATCCCACTGCACAGCATCCTGGAGGGCTCTTGTTTTTCTGGTGTCTTTGCAATTATGTCACTGTGATTACTTGGCAGTTTTTTTGTCAAATGTTTGAAGTTGCTCCTCTTTAGTCTGTGCTAAATGGCCTCTTGTAACTTTTGGTAGGCAGAATATGAGGGAAACCTTTGTAGCTTCTTGTGTTGGATCAGGAGCTTCTCTTCTCATCTTTGGTGAAGGGAAGTGAGTCCTGTGGTGGTCTCCAGTAAGTGGAGGGGTGTTGTCTTTAGTCCATCTGTGATGATTTGCATGCCTGCATTTTGCACTTTATCCAGCTGGCTTGTGTTGCTCTTGCCTGCTGTAGCCCAGGTGGCAAAGCTGTACTCTTATCACTAGGCAGCCTGCGTAGATCTGTTTCAGAATGGTGCTTGTGGCTCCCTACATTGTTCCAGAGACATTCATCATCAGTGACAGTCATCTTGTGACCAGTATCTCTATATCTCCTGGATGTAAGCCTAACCTCATGTAAGCCTATTGTATAGTTTGATGCCAAGGTAGGTTGGTGTCTCTTCCTTGGTTGCTTATTGTTAGCTCTGAGGCCTCTTTTGTATTTGAAAGGGAGAAAAGGGTGGTGGTGGGCAAACAGCCCAATGACAGGATGTTGTGGCTTCCAAAAAAGCCCCACTAGTAAAATTAGATTTTAGAGTAATATTAAAATGAAGTTTCAATAATTTCAATTCTAAATTTTAATTTTAAATACATGTTCTCCTGCGGTCTTTTTGCTGTTATGATTGTTCTTTTTGATCGCGTATTGCACTACTTGATAATACAATAGTGACCTTTTCAACACATCTGGTATTCACTTGGTAAAGGCAACTCTAAATGGCTAAAGCTTTTCCTCCCATTTCTGCTTACACCACGTCACTGTGTACTTGACGCTGAATACTTGACAAAACATGGCCATCATTGGTTATGGCAACAATTTTAGTAAACAATACTGAAAATATTTTCTGAGTCTGCTATACAACCTAATATTTGTTGGCACAAGTTTATCATGGAATTAAACTTTTAATATAAATATAGGTGTAAATTCAACTTATTTAATTCATTCACCTTGGTAACAATTTTCGCATGATCTGAGTGCAGTGCCGATTCCATCGAGTGATAAAATGACTGCGCCACTCCATTATCTTGTTTTTTAGCAACTGTTCAATTTTTTCCTGAAGATCTAGAATGTAGCCCTTATCATATGGATGATAGATAAGTGCCTCGGGCTGAAAAAAAAATTGAATCAAAATAAGTTCCAGAAAACGGAAACAAATTCTGCAATTTATAGAAGCTGGAAGAAAGATTATTGCAGCGGGAGCGCTGTTTAGGTCAGCAGGTACCGCTGACATTGCCTAGTCCCTCCACCCCATACCCCCTTCCACCCCACGCGTGGTCGCGCGAGCGGCGCGCAGCGCGAGACGGGCAGCACTTGCGGGTGACGTGGTACCCAAGCTGCCCTGTACAAAATGATGGCGAAAGCCAGTGTAGCAAGATAGGACCTCGCGTCAAGATTCGAGGTGCTGCAAGGACAGAACCGAACTCTCAGCGAGAACCAATGGTCTGTGCATACTACAAAATGAAATTTAACAGTAGAGAAACACGTAAAACTTTTAGTTTCAAATAATTACAGCTTGCAAAAAGATGTGTATAGTGGGACTATTTTCTTTGATATCACTGCGCGAGTGGGTGTTTGATCGTCTGCTAAGGAGTAACTATAGTCAAATTTATATAAAAAAATAACATTAAAAAAGCTAAACACATACAACTCAAGCTTTATTTTTGGTTTTGATAAAAAAATACCACGAAAATGTCTGCTAATCCACTCAGCAACACTACAAAACACAGCGTCTGCATACCTCGAGGGGAGTTCGAATCTTGACGCGAGGTCATATCTTGCTACAGCACCACTCAGCTTCTGTCCCCACCCCTGAGCCAGCGTGAAGTACCTTAGTACAGCGAGGTGCTCTTGTCCGCTGGAAATAGCGGCTCGCATCACTCAGTCACGCCACGGAGTTAGGTGTTAGGATTTGGCTAGGTAGGTAGGTTAGAGTAAGTTTGGTAGTTGTTTTGTATATCTTGTAAATAAATGTATGTCTTTGAACCGTCAGTACTCGTGTGAGCGTGTTAGTGCCAGCGAGTGCTAGTGTGTCGTACCCACTCGTACGCATGTCTCCGCCGTGTGAACGCGAGCGAGGTTTGTGTACTGTCCCTGTATGTAGTCGTGACACAGCAGCAAGAGAGAAAGAACACACGTGAAGGTCCGACGGAATTGACGCACCGATTGAAAAGACACTTTAGTTAGAAAGTAAAGCAGGGTATTTTGTGGACTCCAAGGTCGGCTGAGTTCGGGTGCGTGTAATGATAGGTAAAAAAAAGAACACAACGCGAGGCAGGTAAAAAACTAGACGACGCACCCGACTAACGAGAGCTAGGATTTTCATCCAAAAGACTGATCTGGATTCTGCTGGATTTCATAAAATAGTTAGTCATGAGGAAGCCATGGAGCAGAGAGAGCATAAAACCTCCTAACTCCCTTAATGAAAACCCTTGAGAAGATTGTCAAAAATCTTATCTTAACATCTGTAGAGAATAAATTGGACCCATTGCAATTTGCTTATAGGAAGGGTAGGGGTGTTGATGATGCCAAGTTGTTTATTTTGAACACGCTTTATAAACATCTGGAAAAGCCCAAGACACATGCCAGACTACTTTTCGCAGATTTTAGTTCTGCATTCAAAACAGTGCAGCCTTACCTTCTAGCTCTGTGATTGATATCTGTTTTTGATCTACCACACCAACTGGTCAGGTGGATTGTGGATTTTTTGACATGCAGACAGCAGAGGGTGTATGTTAATAGTAATTATTCTGACATTGTTGTCACAAGCACTGGGTCCCCACAAGGTTGTTGTCTATCACCCTTGTTGTTTATTTTGTGTACCGACAGCTGCAGAAGTATGGAGGAGAACAGCTACCTCATTAAGTTTTCTGATGACACTGCACTGTTGACTCTTTTACAAGAACATACGACAGATCATGGTAATGCCTTAACTGACTTTGTACAGTGGGGCGATGAGAACTTTCTTGAGTTAAATGTAGACAAAACAAAGGAATTGAATATAGATTTTAGGAGATTTAAAGATGATTTTGTTGCTCCCAGTGTGATACATAGCAAACCTGTTAAAACTGTTACCTCTTTCAGGTACCTGGGAACTGTTTTTGATTGCCAGCTTAAATGGACTCTAAACACTGAACACATTGTCAAACGTGGCCAGCAAAGAATGTACCTTTTGTGGAAGTTAAATAGCTTCTCTGTTAGCAGAGCAATTTTAGGTCGTTTTTACCAATCTTTTATTGAGAGTCTTTTATCCTTCTCATTTGTATGCTGGTTTCATAATATATCTGTCCATGACAGGAATAGTTTGAATAACATTGTCCACATCTGTTCCAAGATAATTGGTATTAAACAGAGGGACTTGACTTCCTTCTGTAATCAACAATTAATTAGGAAAGCTTCCCGCATTTTGTCCATACCTGAGCATGTGCTAGCGGGAAAATTTGTTTTATAAGCTCCGGTAAACGCTATGCCATGCCAGTATGCAAAAGCAATAGGCACCTGAAATCTTTTGTGCCATCCGCAGTTCAGCTACTCAATCACAGATGAACTATCAGCGGTGTGTGTGTGTGTGATGGGTAGGTGTGCATGTGTGTGGTTGTGTGTGTGTGTTTGTTTTTTTTTCCCCATATACATATATTTTGGAAACAGGGCACAGCTCCCATCTAAATTGCCCATTGGGATTAATAAAGTCGGTTGTTATTGTTATTGTTAAAAGACATGTTCCTTATCATGAATAGCCATAAGTCAGATCCATCTACAGACCACTATAATACCATGAATCATGCAAGAACAGGTGACCACAAGAACTGAGAACAATAGACTGAATAACTACATAAATTAAAACTCCACCTTGTACCAACTAGGCAGGGTTTTAAGCTCAGGTGGTAATTTAGAGATTGCTATAAACAAAACTCAAATCAAAACAAATAATAGGTACAAACCACTCACAAAAAAAATCAAGCTGATTTGCACAAAAGAAAAACCAAGAAAGATTGCTGCCAGTTATTAAGAAATGTTGATGTAAATTAAACTAGGAGTTAAATCTAACAAACCTGTATTGTACCCAGTCTTGGGTTTTGATAACTTCTGTCAAAAAATGGTCGCCAATATGTTGTATTGTTGATGTTAAAATCTATCTGGGCTGGTTTTTCATAACGACTGATGTTTGCCCAAATCTGTCATAAATACAAAAACATGCGAATTACAAATCAGTAAACAGTTTTTGATAATCATAGAATTCTCACCTACAAAGAAAAAAAAACCAAAAGCTTCTGTATGGGTACAAGTTTGTGTACATGAACAATTGGTTATAAACAAGCACATCTGTTTTAACATTTATGACATAAGTACATCACCTTCTAATAATGACAATCCATAAAATTTAACCTAATTACAAATGTAAATAGTTTACTGGAACTGAAAAATATAGTCCACTGTGTCTAGTTTTGTGCAGAAGTTAGTTGACAGCAAACCAAAGGACATGTTAGTGATACATGATAAATGGAATGCCAAAGTTTTCCAAGCTGCCTCCAAAAACTTAAATGGCACATGGTAAATTCTGAAAAGTAGAGGATGCAAAATAAAGAGAAATAATAGAGAATTTGTCAGCTACAGCAATCTGAGGTTGCCAAGCACATCTGGCCACCACAAGGTAGACATGGCTCACCATAACCAGGTCAATTACATGATATAGAGATGCCTCCAATGACATATATTATCAAGGCACAGAGTTTTCCAGAAGAAGCTACTGAAAACCACCCCAATCTGCTGAAATGACTTTCCACCTCCACCTGAAGAATGTCAACAAGATGAGACTCAGCTTATATGTGATCTCAAACAACAGAAGAAGTCCACAACAGCTAAAATAAAAACTTCCCCACCACCAGTTGGTGCAATTTACCTTGTAGTGGTGTGGTGGCTTGCGTGCCTTGTCGATCCACACAGCTATGTCAGCAGGAGCCTTGTACTCCTGGCAGGTCTAACCAAGCCGAACAGGTCTGTCAGGGGAGAGGCCAGACTAAAATGTTGCACCCTGACCATCTAGACTGGGGGCTTTGCTTTGGACTAACAACCCACTCATGTAAAAACAAAAGCTATTAAAGAAACCGCAACAGTACCACAACAAGGGCCTGGTCGGGAAGATTCCTCTCTAAAAGAGCTTTTGACGCATGCTGGTGAAAGCCTTAGGGAAGCCAGCTCACCGACTCATCTTTTGGCGATCAAGGCAAGAATCAGCCATCAGCCTAGAACATCAGAACCCTTAATGAAAGTGGCAAGTCAGTTCAAGTGGCAAGTGAAATGACAAAATATAACATCAGGATTCTTGGGTTATGTGAAACCAGATGGAACAGAAGTGACCAGACCAGACTAACATCAGGAGAAACCATTATTTATTCTGGCCACAAAGACCTGGACTACGATAATATCCAGGGAGTAGCACTGCTGATGTCAACAGAGGCACTGATGGCCTGGGAACCAGTCTCGCCACGGCTCATCTCAGCAAGATTCAACGATAAAGGAAGGAAGATCATCATCATCCAATGCTATGCGCTAACAAATGCAGGAGATGAAGAAGAAAAAGAAGACTTCTGCAGCTCCCTGCAGTCCCTTGCCATCATCCGTATCATGATCATGCAGTCTATTGAGTGGCAGTCCTCCCTCTATATAACTTTTGTGGACTTTGAGAAGGCATTCGTCAGTGTAGACAGGGACATCATCTGGAGGCTGATGATCCACTAAGGCATTCTACCTAAGCTCATAAACATTATTCAGGGGTTGCATGAAGACTTGTCCTGCTAAGCTATTCACAACGGCAAACTCACTAAACCTTTCATAATGAAGACCAGCATAAGACAGAGCTGCATATTATCACTAACAATCTTCCTGATGGTCATACACTGTATTATGCACAAGACAACCCAAGACAACAACGCTGGTATCCAGTGGGCCTTCCCCAAACAGCAAGAGCACCTGAACTTTGCAGATGACATTAGTCTCCTGTCTCATCGGCAACAACATGCACAAACCAAACTGAGTAAGCTAGCTGAGGAAGCAGAGAAGACTGGCTTAAGGCATTCGCTCCAGCTGCCCGATGCACTTAGGTAACTTCTGTAATCAGTGTAGTGTCTTAATTTGTAACCCTGTGCGTAAATGAACAAATACATAAGGGAGAAAACACGGGAACCTTTAGGATACGTTCCTCTTTCGATTGCTTCCCTTTAAAGGCTGAAAAAATCAACCAATCAGGTATTTTCTTGTCTTTAAAAGACAAAAAACCCGCGAAGGTTTGTTTACTTGAGCGCCATATTGACATTCTCTGCTGGCTACGCAATTTGACGTGGATTTGTACTCAAACAACAGAAAATAAAAAGAAAACAGTAAGTAAGATTTAAATTCTAATGTATATTCTAATAAAATATGATCTTGTTTGGTACTTTATGTTTGTATATATTATGTAAAAATATTTTTATTTTTTTTAAATTTCTTTAATAATTTCTGACTTTTGACCTTAGGCCCGATTTCTGAATTCTCTGCCCCATACAGTTACTATCTTTGATGTGAGCTTACTAAAGAAATCAGAACCTATAATTCTTAAAATTAACACCATGCAAATGTTTTTAAAATGCTCTTTTAACCCGTTTATCACATCTTTTTTGTAGGTTAACACGTATAAGTTTTTTAAAACACCGGTGAAAATTTGCTTCACAGGCACTTAGTGCTCCGTAGTGAATGAGTTAAAGGTAAACAGAAAGAAGACTGAAGTAATAAGAATCAACAACAAGCAGGAACTCCCAATCCAACTTCAAGGAGAGAAAATCCTAGAAAAAGACCGCTTCACGTATCTGGGGAACACTGTCAACAAGGACGGTGGAGCGGATGATGATATCAAAAGCCACATCAACAAAGCCAGGCATGCTTTCAACAGCCTACGCCCCATCTGGAACTCCCAAGGATTATCCTTCCACAGTAAGATCCGTATCTTCAACACCAATGTGAAAGCAGTCCTACTGTATGGTTCTGAAACCTGGAGAGTGACAAATGCCATCAACAACAAGCTGCAGACCTTTACCAACCGATGCCTATGCCATATTCTGGGAATAAGATGGCCTGAAAAGATCTCCAACAGCAGTCTTTGGAAAAGAACTTACCATAATGCCACTAGCCAAGACATCAAAAGGAGCGAATGGGGCTAGATAGGACACACCATGCGCAAACCAGCTGACACCATAGCCAAGCAGGCACTTGACTGGAATCCTCAGGGAGAGTTGGGAAACTGCAAAGCTCTTTAAGTGCAAAACCCAGATCATTTATTCCTGCAGCAATAAAATATCTCCTACTTAGGGCAGCAATAGACTTAGAAAAGACCAGCAGAGAGCGAGGCAAAGGACATCGGAAACACTTGGGCCCAACTGAAGGGGGCTGCCAAAACCGGGTCTGCTGGCAAGGTGTTGTTGTGGCCCTATGCTCCTCAAAGGAGTAACAAGGAATAAACTAAACTAAGGGCAGCAATTCTTCTAAATCCTGTTCCTCCCTCCCCCCAGGGAGAGTTACAAATTAAATGTAGTTAAGGTCTGTGCGAGGTGTCGCCCAGTGGCATCAGCGCTTTGATGCGGTATTTGACCCCGCCTGACATGCCGGTGACTAAAGCCATCTAGATCATTCTAGCAAGTGTGTGAGCGAGTGTGACTGATGCAATTCTTGGTACCTGGAATGTTTGGTGTGAGAGAGCGCATGCATGACGAGAAGATGTGGGATGTTTCTACATAACTTTGCAGTTGCACTCAGAGTAGTGTGGAGTGAGACAGTAGAGAGTTGCAAAAACTTTTGTGGGCATGTGTTGCCGATAGCTTAAATGTTTGTGTCTGGCGTGTATTCACCTTTAGTTAGCGAGTGTCACTGTGGTCTGAATTGCGAAGCACTTCCCTGCTGAAGTAGCAGGAATCTCTGCTAGGTTAGTCTCAGCATGTGTGTTGCTGATTGTATACTCAACATGGGTTGCTGATTGTGTACTTAACGTGGGTCACTGATTGTGTACTCAATGTGGGTCGCTGATGTGCCAGTGTGGATAATACGAAGACAATGCTGTACCAAACTGTAAATAAAGTTCTATTGTTCGAACATTTTTGACTGCAAAGTCTCAGTTTCTTGGAGATGATGGCACTGTAGATTAAGGACCCGAAACAAGCCACTGACGATGACATAGGCATCTGGGACTTATGCTTCATCACTCAATCTAATATGGGACAAACAACCACCATCCTTTCCTGTAACAGGAAGCACAGAGCTGCAACAACACCACGCCAGCGGATCTGGTTCTGGGCATCTCTCTCATCTCTCATCATGGACTGATCTCCTGCATGTCTGTCTGGGTCTCCCAACCCTGCACTTCCCCTGTGGCTTCCAGTCCAGGGCTTGTTTCATCATGTTGTCAATCATCTTTTGCAGGGTGTGACCAATTCAGCCCCACTAGTGCTTCTTGATGCCTTGGCTGACAGGTTTCTGGTTGGTGCTCTCCCACAGGTCTGTACTGAAGATCTTTTCAGGCCACCTGATGTTATGAATGTGGCACAAACAACTGTTGATGAATATCTGAATCCTGTCTTTGTCACATGCTATGTCTTGGATCCATACAAAAGGACTGATTTTACATTGGTATTGAAGATGCAAATCTTGTTGTGCAGAGATAATACCTTGAAGTTCCAAATGAGTTGCAGGGTATGAAATGCAAGCCAGGCCATACCGATTTAGCTTCTTATGTCTTCATCTTTTCTGACTATGCAGTGCAACATTCCAGTTTCTGTTACCTTGTATTGTTTCACTTTGGCCTTTTTTTTTTTTTAACTTCATAGTGTTGTTCGAGTCCTTGCTTAGAACAATGAATGCTGCTAGCTGCACTTGTACTCAGCACTTACAGGATAGGCTACATCCTACATCTTAGCAAGCAATATTAAGTGACATGGGAGCTGGTTACATAGCCTCCTGTTTTCTGTATACACAACAAGTGAAAATCCGTCCTCACAACTATGCTAATTGGCTTTATGAGTATAAGAGTCAACTTGTTGTTGAAAGACTTCTAGTTTTGCTGGAAGATAGCTATCACAAAACATTACAGAAAAATTCTTTCCCTCTCTTAAAATGTAAGTTAGCTGATGGGTCAACAGTCTGCTAAAAAGCTTTCTGGTGTGCATGCTTATGTACAAGATGATGTTCAGGTTAAGTGATTAAATTTAAGATGATAGAGTTAGGACTAGTACAGAAATATTATGTATTAGTGTTAGTGGCTAGTTATTGTTCTGTAAATGCTGTACTATAAATAATCTCTTTTTTAATGTCTACTGTTGTTTACATGTGCATAAATGTTTGTAGTTTTATGTTTGTCCACATTTGAATGACTGAGTTGAGCATTACACCTAGAGTAAATGAAAATTATGATGTGCAGTGCACATAAAAACCAGAATCAAAGCAGTTTTGAATTGCACATGAGATAGGAAAGCTATCCAATCTAGAGCTGAACAACGTATCAAAGAGAATACACTTTTGGAACAAAGCAGGGTCTTTTGCAGACTCAATGTCAGTTAAGTGCAGGTATGTAGAAGATGGAAAAATAACACAATATGAGGAATTAAGAAAACTAGATAGGTAGCACATCTGTCTTCAAAGAGCTAGATCTTTAGCTGAAAATGCTCCTTGGGAACTTCCATCCTCTTCTCTGGAATAAAGATGGACGGATTTGATAGTATGGTTTTTTGGAGCCACAATCAACCAATGGCATGCATATGGTTATGTGAAGCAGAGTGGTCTGGCTACAGTTACTTGCTAGTTATTATGTGCTTTCTGAGGACTCAATGATTGACCACTTGATATTATCATTTGTTGCCTTAAGAGTGACTGTAATATTTATATGACTTTTTATTATTGACAAGCACTGGTAGTGTACAATTTCTAATCCTTGGTTAACTAAAGTATTGTCATTGTAAACAACAGAAAATCAAGATCAGAAAACAAATGAAAAATCAGGCAAATCATGCAAGCAGAATAATATATATAAATATGTAACACAATAATTAGGAAATGAATTAAAGATGAGTTTTAAGTGCATGCTTAACAACATTATATGAATATTGTCCACCACAGAATTTCTTTAAAGAATTTGGAAAATATTTGGAAATATTTTTCATGCATAAGTTAAAAAAAGTCTTACATTTTCTTGGTTTACAAGACATCCAACCGAATGTAAAGGACAGTAGCTGTCATTAACACTGAAGCGCTTGCTAGATGCCGAGTTCCACAAATAGAAGCCATCTGACTCCTCTGTCAGAACATAGGCTGTAGGACCTTCTGGAATTGCTGAACCTACAAAAGAAGAAAAGGAAACTTACAAAAGTCATTCAAAATATTCTTAGCCTCGCCCAGAAAGAAGAGCCAAAGCTGAACATTTTTTGCTGTGGTAACACACTAGCACTTCCTACAAAACTAGAAAAACTAATAAAGAGTTCTGTTTTAATATAGTTACATATGCTATCCGTCGGGCCAAGGTGAAACACAAGTCCAAAATCGAGTCTCAGTTTGCTACAGGTAACATCCGAGTAGCTTGGCAGGGACTCAACAACATTGCCAATATTGACGATCGGAGCAAGGGGTCGAAAGCCAAAATCTCGATCTCAGGCATTGACACTATGGCCTTGCCTAATGTTACTAATGCTTTCTTTGCTCGTTTCGAGACTCATGACTTCTCAGTGCAAATTAAAGATGTGCTTAGTTCTCTTCACCCTGTACAGAAGGTTGAGATTTGTCATGAACAAGTTGTTCAGCTGTTTCAGCGAGTAAATATTCGCAAGGCCTCCGGTCCGGATGGTATTTGTGGCAGGACATTATGTTTCTGCACGCACCAACTTGGAGGCATTTTTCAACATCTTTTTCAGCGCTTTATGGATTCACTCTCCATCCCAGCCGCTTGGAAATTGTCTACCACTGTCCCAGTTCCGAAGAAAGTTTCAGCTCGGCATCTCAATGACTTTAGACCAGTGGCCTTAACATCGTTGGTCATGAAAGTATTTGAGACAATCATCAAGGCGTTGATTCTTAAAGCCACTAACAATTGTCTTGATCCCTTGCAATTTGCATATCAGTCCAAACGAAGTATTGATGATGCTAAACTGTTCATCCTCCACACTTTACTCAAACACCTGGAGAATCCTCAAGCCCATGCTCGACTTTTGTTTGCTGATTTCTCGTCGGCCTTCAACACTATTCAGCCACATATCCTAGCTAGAAGACTCCTAGATGAGTTTTCCCTTGACCATCAGCTGGTGTCATAGATCATTCACTTTTTGGTTGACAGGCAGCAACGAGTTCTTGTCACCTCAGGGCTGTGTTCTATCCCCGCTTCTGTTTATTCTGTACACCAACAGTTGTCGCAGTGCCCATGAGGGTCATTATCTTGACAATGACAGGCACTGCTGTCTCTCCTTAGCAGGCCAGTAGCTTTGGAGGAATTCATTGTCTGGTGCGATGACAACTTTCTAGAGCTTAATGCGAGTAAGACGAAAGAGAGTGTCTTTGATTTCATCGGAATTCTTCACCATGTTCTGTGTGTGTCATCTATGACAAGGAGGTGGAAATTGTTTCTACTTTTAAATACCTGGGCACCATCTTCGATAGGCGACTTTGCTGGGATGTCAACACTCAACATGTCGTGAAGAAGGCTCAACAACGCATCTTCCTTCTCCGGAAGCTGAAGTCTTTCTCTGTCTCCCACCAATTTCTTCAGCTTTTTTACAAATCGCACATAGAAAGCATACTGTCCTCGTTTATTTGTTTCTACAACAATTCTACAACTCAGAGTTCTCTTCAGGCTCTGTATAATAGGCGGGCTCTTCTGAAGGTGTCTGCCATCCTTCGGGATGACAGGCATGCTCTGTCGACAGAAATTGTACGTAGGGCCGCCGATTTTGTGTGCCTGCATGCAGGACAAACAGATTGCGGCTGTCTTTTGTTGTTTCAGCCGTGCGACTTTTGAATGGGTTATGAATGAGACATGAATAGTTTTGTGCATGCAATTGTGTATGAATTTTAATTTTAATCGAGCTGCACCAGAATTGCCCTCTGGGACAAATAAAGTCTTATTTTATCTTATCTTAATTTGTGTGCACATAAAGCCCATACAATGGTGAAGGGTAGTGTGACAAATCTGAAAATGGACAAAACAGTGATCCAAGGACTGAACTACTGAATTCAAGCAGGGCAGGGTCAGTGCAGAGTAGTAAGTTTTTCTGGCGATTTTGGTATTGTTTTTGTGTTCTTGTCTGTCTGCAGTGTGGTATTCTTGTTCCTTGGTGATTCTGTGTTGCATGCTTGCTGGCGTGCAGTGTTTCTGACTAGTGAAAGGGGGATGCTTGGACTGTGATGCTTGTGTTGTTTGAGATTTTTTGCGACTAGGAGCCAGCACAGCCTGTAGAAGGAAAAGGAGGAGGCATAGCCTGATGGATTGGGACAGGGTCCTCAGAAGAAACCTATGTCATGTCCGTCTGGATAAATATAGAGGTTGACAGTCGTTTGTCAATGACTGTCAAGTAGGAAGTGGAGTTAACAGTAGAAGATGCTGTTGAGGAGCAACCCACTACGCGGCAGCGAGCATCGGCTTAAGAGATGCCAGATTTTGCATGTATGCGCTGAATGGCTGCCTCTTCCTTCCACAATGGGCAGTCTCTAGAAGAAGCAACTCAAGACCTGTCAGAGTTAGCACAGAGAGGTGGGCCAGCTTAGACACCCAGCCAGAAAGAGGCTGCCCACTTCATCAAGGAAGTAGAACTTCCCTTGGCCACTCAAACATTTACACACAGAAGAAGAAGGGGCTACATCCCACATAAATTAAGTCTGGTTAGAAACAGATGTCAACCACTAACTCAAACTACCTTTAAAAACTTAAATACATATTTATGATTCTTACCCAGCAACAACCAAGCCTTCTTGCCAAGACCCAAGAAGAGATTGGTCAATAACAGAGCATGCTCTTCTTCATCCCCTGCAAGCATCTGTAGAAATTGCTGAACAAAGAAAAGTTATGAGTCAAAATACATTCAAACCTTTGCATAACAGATACTATTATAACTTTTTTTTCAAGAATGGCGACATGTTCCACTACTGCTGACAATGTTGTTGCTTCCTGTCTAGGTGGATTTAGGCTACAAAGTATATACCCCACTGATAAGGAACAGTATGTTTTCAAATTAGTTCAGCTTAAAAATTATGGGTCACAACCTTAGTTTTTTCATTGACCTTGTTACAATGTTCCTGTGTTTGTGAACATTGGGCCTGAGGAAACTGGGCACATGGGTGACAGGATGTAACTCACCACACATAATCCTGCAGGGGAACATTTGCAAAATAACATACAACAATATGGTTCATCTAAAGTCCCAATACTATCCATGCTATCTGTACTTCCAGTTTCAAACCACCATCCACTCTCAAATACATATAGTTTAGTTTATTTCTTGTTGATCCTTTGAGGAGCATAGGGCTGCAACAACACCTCGCCAGCAGACCTGGTTTTGGGCAGCCCCCTTCAGTTGGGCCCAGGTGGTTCCAGTGTCCTTTGCCTTGCTCTCTATTGTTTTTTTCTAAGTCTGCTTTGGTCAAGGCTTGCATCAAGGTTCTGTAATTTAAGTGTCTTTCTCTAGAGTCCTTTTCCTCCTGGTCTTGAAGAAAAGCCTCTTGACCTTGAAGACAGCTGAAGTGGTATCAACTGTTGACCAAGTGCTCCATTTGCACTGAGATCATGCCAAGAAGTACCTTGTGAATTTCTTGTTCCCTTAACTTTTAACATTAACACATATTACATACAATGAGGGATACCATTGGTCAAACACAAACAATCAGCATTCTTCATTCATCAGCTAGCCAGCACAAATAAGAGGGAGGCCACACCCCAATCGATCAGTCCCAGCCACATCTAAGGTGACAAGGTAGGTGGGGTCAGACTTTCTTTCATTGACAGACCAGGTGCAATGGCCCTGGAATGTTTTCTGTCCATCTAGTTTTCATCAATAAACATTCATCTGCTGCAGATGCCACTAAGCCTCTGAAGGGCAGCTGTTTATACTTGGCTTGCTCTAGCCATTAAAAGCTACCTACCCTACATAATATTTCCCTAAAAGCCAGTACACAAAGGTCTTTTAATTACTTAAGTGGTCCTAGGCTGGAGACATGTCAATTTAAGAGACCTTTGTGGGCGAATTTGTTAGGCAAACTGTCTCATTCTATAAGATTCCATTGTGGGCTAGTATCCATTACAGTACTATTAACTGCTTTCAGGCTGTTATTTTTAGTTTCTTTAAGTAGTAGTTCAGTTTCCTAAACACTGACGAGAAATGCAGCTTGGCCATTCAGTCTGAATAGTGTATCATATCTGCTGACTGGGGGACTTGAACTTATGCACTGTAGTTGTAGCAGTTCATTCTTGTCTATGATGATACCTTCTAACTTTAAAGGTTAGGGCACTGCCATCATCCACCTAAACAAACATTCATTTGTTTATTCCTGCATTGAATGACCAGTCCACTCATATCCAAGCCAGTTCTTCCTCTGTCCACTTCAGCATCAACCACCCTCCAAAGTGTCATGCTGGATGAAATGACTAAACCAGACCAGTTTGTACAGCTTGCCTCTTGCAAGAAGAGGTCCCAGGTGTCCCACAAGGGTGGCTACTATGCTCTGTACAAAGTCATTGGTTTTACATTCCATCTGAGCAGCCCTCTCAGGCCCTTCTTCTCAAATCCATATTGGCAAGCAGAGCCCACATCTCACATCCATACAGCAGAATGGCCATGAGGGACTCATACAATCTGTAGTTAGTAGCAAACCTGATGGTGTCAGTGGTAAGGTGGTGGTATTTTACATTAGGGAGGTAGTCATAAGAGAGTTGAAATTTATACAGTGAAATTAGTGAAAATATGTTGGGTCATATCATATAAGAGGGCTTGAAGCAGGGAAGATCTTAGTGAGTAGGTTTCACTGCAATACAGAGGAAATGCACATGTGATTGATAAATAAAGAGCATCATAGGCAAAGGAGATTTAATGATCTCAACTTACGTCACATGTGCTCCAGATGTCACAAAGGCCAGGAAAAACCACAGCATCAGATACAAATGGAATCAGGGAAACATATCGAGAGGTAAAATTCTGCAAAGTAAAGACAAAAATCTTTCAGCTCTTTCATTGCAGTTAATGGAAGACTTTGTCTGCTGGATGAAATCCAAGATGCTGATTGAGTACAGTTAAAATCTACAGGTCGTAAAAGTATTGTTTCTTCCATGGCGAACATAGAAAAAAATCAATTGCTAGATGTATATGTCAAAGTAGCAGACAAAGCAGATGATGAAAATGACTTCACACTATTATGATTAACATGAATAGGAAATGTTCCTTCATCTGACTGAATAGAGGGTGAATATTCTTCCTCTCTTCATCTCAGCTTGGATTTACTATCTTGAAGACCTACGTGGTGCAGGGCAATGGAACATGGGAAAATATTGCCAGACTATGCAGCAGAAATTCAGCAGTGCAGATTTTGGAAAGGGCTTATGCAGCTGCTCAATGACAGAAGTGGGCACAAATTCTATTCAGTTAAAAGACTTTTACTGGTTGGACAATGCATCAGCTCAAACGGACTTAAGATCACCACTTGCAGAAATAGACATGGCGTGGGTCTCCATCCTGATCTCTCACATTATGCCACCTCCTTTTTCTACAGGGTGTGGTGGTACCCATTCCTCATAACCAACACAAGAATCACAATCCACACCACTCTGAAACGTGTTGTACCAAAAAAGTCATAGCAATAAAAAAAATGTCTGTTGACAAGTAGATGTATTGATGAAGTAACTTTCATATGTCAATAAACACTTTACTGTGCCATAAAACTGTGGACCACAAATTGCACTTTATGGACATAAACTCTGCCAAGACCTTTTTGAAACCTCAATCAATAGCAAAATGCATGAGTGATAAGAGTGGCCCATCCAACTTTACACTTACAATCAGAAGATGGGACAAGGTCCCCTCAACCGTCTCAAATACACTTTCACACACCTCATTTTCACTGAAGAGGAAAGCTCACTCTATAATGTTTCCTAGTTTGGCCATAGTTTAACAGGTCTAATAAGGTGATGCAACCAAATGGTACCACAAAGGGTATTTCCAGCACAGTCACATCAGACTTAAGCCAGATTGACTCAGACCACAGCCTTCTAGAAAAACTAGGCACTGCATGAACAGCCAATTGATTGGTATGGACCACACAAGCTTCCTGCCTTGGGAGATGAAGAGTTGGTTTGAAAAGTACATAGATGAAAAAGCCCATAAGAGATAAAAAAAAGGAAAAGTAAAGAAGAAAAAGACTGGTAGGCTAGGCTGGTGTTCAGTCAAGGCACGAAAACCCAGGTGTGTTGGGGGCTAGGAATATACAGAGAAATAGACAAAAAACAGAAATTACAACTTGGTTTAGAATGAGACATTATGCTTACACTCTGTGCTGATTCTGTAGCTTTTTCCAGGATTTCAGGTGGAGGTTTAAGAGCTCTGAAGAATCGTGTTAAGAAGACATTTTTGCCATTTACATCTATAACTGATGTTTTGTAGTGTCTTTTGGGAAAACGGGCCTCAATTTCCTGTTGCCATTTATCTGCATACTGCATTAGGTTTTCATTTTCATTTGTGTCAAACTGTAAAAAGAAAATCAGTAAAATATGTGATTAAAATCAGCAAATAAGTGTCTTTTTAGAAACAAATGAACTGCACATTTAAACATTAATGCAACACATGTAGTACAAAATTATGAGTTTTTTCAAAATGATGACAACATATTAAGTCAGATCTGGAAGAAGCATTAAAGGCTGAGGGGGGTTCACCTAGGGCAGGGGTGGGCAATTAATTTTCCTAAGGGGCCGCATGAGAAATTGGGATGTTTTAGAGGGCCGGACTAATATAGTTAACCCAGTTTTACCCAATACTGTATATATAGCATATATACTATCCCTTCGCCAGTGGGCGGGCCGGTCAGAGACCGGAGGCGGGCCGGATCCGGCCCGCGGGCCGGCCTTTGCCCAGGTCTGACCTAGGGGATAAAAACTGTCCACTGAGCATGCTCCAGAAAGGGAGAGGAAACAGGGATGTCAGCTTTTTTAACACTAGATTGGAGGCTGTTTTAGCAGAGGCTGTAATAGAAGAACGATGCTTCACAGTTGGGATGCAGTAACTGTCCTTGTGCATTATTACATAGGTAATAAATATCTATAAAACAGATAAAGATCGGCTCAACATATAAAAGAATGTCTTCACTGTTGTGTCTCATGCGGGGAAGGGGGCGGGAGGAGGTAGCCCAAAGGGGGGGTGAATTTCTGCATCACTGCGTTTTACATAATTTTGTTGTTTTTTTTTGCCTAATTACCTCGTGTGGTGACAGTGGAGGTTTTTTGGTTAAGGAAAGAAGGATAGGGAAAAAATGATGCAGAGGACATTGTGCGAGGTGAGTTTTTTTTGTTTCTGCCTTTCAACTAAGTCTTCTGTGAGTGACAGAAGGACCCATGTCACGAGCCACTGGGTGAGTAGAGGGACAATGGCTTCCCAACCAGTATGCAGTATGCAGATGTGTGGGATGTGCTGGGAGGTAGACTGTTGAATGTGTGCAGATGTGTTGGTGAGAATCTATGTTGAGGGAGGGAGTGTTGTTAGCCCCTTTTTGCTCTGTTTTTGCGACATGGCAATTTCGTATATTGATGATTTGTCGGGAGCAATATAGAGTATTTGTAAGAGAGGCACTGAGAAGGCTAGCCTAGTGGTAACATCGGAGATGGGGGGATTTGGGGGAGATGGCCATAGGGCATTTTGACTGTTTTGTGTTTTGTCCTTGCTCCAGGCTTTGTCAATACTCAATTTGTGGTAACTTCCATTCATCGCTTCTTCCTTCAATGTCTCGCCAAACATTTCTTCAACCGTCTTCAGTACGATCAATCGTTCATCATCAAATCATTGCAGGAGGGACTGTGCAGTCGTCGTACAGTGGGCCTGGCAGTGACTATAAAGCTGACTGCCCAGTTTTTATTTTACTTTGGTTAACCCGCATCTCCCCTAGCAAGGTTACCGGCCAGAGCTCAGCCTTTACCTCGAATCTCACCATGTCTGTAAAGCTACATTCTTCCCTTTCAATTCTTGTTCGCAGGGGCTTTTCCCCAGGCTGTGGTCAGGGAGAGGAGTTTTGCATGGTTGTTTGGGTTGTCTCTTCTGTCTCTGGGATCCATTGTTCCCCTTCTTTGTTCTTTTCTTCCTCTACTGTCATTTTTCTTTCGTCATTAATAAACGCGTGTTTTGTACTGTTCCCATGCATGTGCATCAATTTGTGCACTGATGGATGATTGCGCATGTCGGCGACATTGGGCGTTTGAGTTTTGCGTGACTGAGCATGCTTGTGAGAGTGAAATGTGTGGTGCCCAATCACCTTAACATGACATTCACCTTGTTATATAACTTATTACAAATTGCAAAAATTACACACTTTTGAAAATTGTTGTTCTGCCAGCCCTTCAATATTTATTTATATTAACAACATATCTGCTGTCAAGTAACCGAACAAACATTTGAATTCACACAACAGAAAATTATTGTTAAAAACACAAGGAAATTACTTCTAACCCTTTCCCGCATTGGCTCTGGTTGGCTAAGTGGTGGCTCAATAGTGATGAAAAGACTGAGACTTGTTGTTTTCTCTTCCTGAATAACAGCTGCTCCTGTTTCAACCTGCTCTTGGTTTATGTCATAAGTGTATCCAAGTAGTACCGATGGTGTGTTGATTCGGAATGTTCCATCGATCTAAAACAATGTCAATTAAAACCTGGAAATAAGTTTCCCTGTTTACAAAGTTTTACATTAACATATAAAATAATATATACATAAATACTTGCACTGCTTTCTGTACCTCCTGATCTTCTTTCACAAGCTCTGGCATTATATAAGATCTAGAAAAAAAGTTTGTCCCATGTCCTGATTCACTATGCATCAGTAAATGTATTAACTCAACCCTGACTTCATAGAAGAAACATATTTCAAGGTATGTAACTCTATAGTAAACTTGTACAGATTTTGAATGCAGCAATACTTTCTCTAATAGAATTTTTTTTAAATGACTGTAAGCCCAGCTACTAGTCAGCAGAAAACATTCATGGCCTTCTAAAAAAGACATTTTAGTACATCAGGACTGAGTTGAAGTGTGTGTAAGCCCAATCCACAAAAGTATGACACATTTCGATCATACACTGAAAATGTCATAAAATGATGATACCGCACTGAATTTTTTTCTGTACTTATAAATACTGGATTTACCTTACCTTCTTTCATAAATTTGAAAAATAATGCCATTAATACATACTAACAGTCAAGATGGATTGTCACTGTGAAGATGAACATTAACAATTAATATGCACTGACAGACATCCTGAATAAGTGAACAATGGATAAAAAAGAATGTGATAATTCCTAATTGGTAACCATCAAAAATGTATATTGATGGCCTTCCCTAGTAGGACAAGGACAGTGAAGCATGACGTCAGAATACTATCTATAATCTTTTTAATTTTGATTTTTAAGGCTGAGATTATAATATTCCACTTAGAATAAGAAGAAAATTTAATATTACATGACTGTGTAATCTACTGCTCCATTCTTCTAGCTATTCTATTCCTTCTAGCCTTCTTTAAAAGATAAATTCTCCATACATTAGTAATACATGTTATTTTTTCTAAACATACTCATATGCATGAACATACACCATTCGTTTATTCATTCTTTCCCATGACCTGTGCTGGTCAATGGGGGTAGCACATGGATAGATGCAGCAGCTGACAAGGGTCGCCACTCAAGCCTGTCTTGAGCAGTGGTGATCATGTTCTGCACAAAATGATCATTCCACCCCTTCACATTTTGTAAGATAGTTCTTCTGACCACCGCAGTGCTAACCTCCTCAAGAGTCATGCTAGTCAAAAAAGACTAGCATTTGTTGCTTGAATATAGCAGTTTTTGGTGTCCGATGAGTGTGGTGATTGTGCTCCATACAAAGTCATTGTTTTTATGTTTGCTATACCAGATGGACAAGCCCAGTTTTGATATTGGGGTTGGACCCAAACTCGAGGCTTTTCGCTAGGGTTTCTTGAAGAGTAAGCATCAAAGAGGACGTCGCAACTCAAGTCCTCACTACTTTGCGTGTCAGCTATCACCAGTCAAGCAGAAGACTTGGGGGAATAGGGACACCGACCAAGAAAGTGAAAGCCCGCTCATCAGACTTCAGAATAAAGAAGAGTGACTTTTGTCCCTGTGAACCACGATCAACTCCTGGCAGCCCAATACACCACCCAGCAAGGGCGCTTAGGTCAAGCTAAGTGGCATGTGTATGGCTATTGTACGGAGTGAGTGATTGTGTAGTGTTGTGAACGTGGTAGTTTAGATTGACTCACTAGATATCTGGATTAGTATTAAGGAGAATAATTAGTATTAACGGGACACCCTAGATAACTAGTGAAGATAGGGAATTAGATCATTTGCATACTTGCCTGTTCTTTTTTCAATTCCTTTATCATTCTGTAATTTGTATAATCCTCTCGATGATTTAATATACTAAATTGCCTTGAGTTGTTGTTTGGGGGTTATGCATGCTGGGGGCTCAACGAGTTAATAAAAAGGTGTAATAAGCAATTTAGTATAAGTGCACATGGTGAATGTCGACGTGATTTGGTAGAGGTATCAAGAGTGTGATTGACCGAGGCTACGGAAATCACAACCTCTATCTCCACGTGCTCTACCCCTAGAGTCCGCGACACACACATCAACTAACATGATCAGAGCAGATGCACTCTGTCATCAGTTACTGTCGCACATGAAGTTTTCTACACAGTTTTTGAATGTTTGCCGTGTGACCAACAGTCCCAAAAACTGGTTTGTGAAACAGTTGGCAAAGCACTGTTTTTGAAAAATGGGTTTGCCAAGCTGTCTTTGGTTTCTCATGTGCCAACTGCTTGACTGGTACTACCAACAAAGTGACCTTCATCTGGCCTTTAATCCACCCTCTACCATATAAGCAACAGCACCAATAGCTCCAGTGCACACTGGTCTTACAAAGAAAAAACACCTATGCAGTTGTTAATAAAAGACAAGCATAGAAGATAGAGGAATCAGGGAACAAACAGCTAGTAAGGATGGAGGGAGTTATAAATCTGTTGAGAAAGACAAGCAGGTGAATAATCAATTGACTACAATAACAATCATTCTGGTGGAATCAGCAACTGGCTGTGGGTGCTGGCTTTCAGATTTCCCCTCTATATAAACAGGATCAAAACTGACCTTTCCACTAACATGCCAGTGGTTAGAATACCACTGTGACGTATTTACTGTGGTGATGTCACCTGGTAATGTCAAGAAAAATGTGAGAGAAACCTACCTAGACAATCTGAGGTCAAAAGAGAAAGCTTCGTGATTAAAGAAAATAATTTAAACGATTATAAAAATTATGGAAAAAATCATTAAAATGATTGTAATGAATATATAAGTGCCATCAATACATTATGAATGTCCATTAAATGTACGACTTAATGCAAACCTTTCCATTTAGATAGACTGTTGAAAATGGAATCTTTATATTTCCAAGCCATTTTTTCTCCAGCCTCTGATGTACTGCTGTTTCTCTTTGACGCTCATCCTGAAAGATAAGTATAGAATACAGTCTGGAGTAACTTAATAAATAAAACCAGTTCAGAGATCATTGCTTCTGAGAAAGTGAAAACACTAGTATATATTTTCCAAATATCTCGCACATTGCTATACAAAATCGCCTAAACAACATTCACTAACTCTCTGGATATGTTATCTTGACATTGATATTGCTACCATAAAATTTAGACACAAATAAAAATACAACTGAAGTGCAAAATATGCGACATTAACTTTTCCTACCTAAATTCCTCAAAAAAGAACTTTCTTGTAAATCCCAAAAAAATTAAGGCCTAACACACCCCAAAAAAATTTGTTTCACAAAATATCGCAGATTTTTTTTACATCATCTATTTTGCCCTTGAATGGGAGTTAAAAAAAAAAATTTGCTGCACTTGTCACGCTATTGTTTGCCATGAAAATCATCCAAAATGGCGGCAAAACATTTTAAAAAGCTGATAACTCTGTCAATTTGTGAATAGACTCCAAATTCTTTTTTGAAATTGTTGCCTAAAAGTAAGATCTACAATTATATGAGGGGGAATTTGAAAAATCAACTTAGCTAATATTTTATGAATTATTTTGTAAAACTGTGTGTTAAAATTTAAGAAATTTTGATATAAAATAGTATAACTACTAAATATTTCTTAAAAAGCCCTCATACAAATGTTAAGAATTGTATAAGGAAAATCTCAACCAAATTTCAGTCTATATAAGGTGACCAGACGTCCCGCATTAAGCTGGACAGTCCCACTTTTGACCTCGTGTCCCGCTTTCTGGCTTTCTGGCAAGTCCATCAAATGTCCCGGTTGTCTTTAAAAATCTGAATACCGTACGCTGATTCGCATCCGGCAAAATTGGAGGAAAGGTCCCCACAGCGCATCCCCCCCCCATCCTTTTTTTTTGTCGTTCTTTGACGGTGACGACACCATGATCGGCACGTGTCCTGCTTTCGCCCCCGAAACGTCTGGTCACCTTATAAAATAAGAAAGTCATCAGTACAGCCTCATCCCACACAATGTAAAAAGCATCACCAAAAAACCCCAGCAAAAACCGATAAGAGTCGCCACAGAATCACAAATGTCCTCTTCAGGAAAAATTGCACGCTGTATGATCAGTACAATATGTGTCTGCAGAATCCCTATGAAGTACATATTTCACTGTATAAAGTATCAAAAGCAATGAGAGTAGATTCTAAGTTAGCAGCTGTAGATCTAACGGTAGATCTGGGACCAAGAACAACAGAGCTGACGATACATATAGTTAAATCAGAATAGTGTTTTTTTTAACAACACAATCAGTTATAATTAATAAAATAACTAAAATAAATGTAGGTTCCATAGATATAGACGACTGAAACTAAAAAGTAATGGCTGAAACTGGCACACCTTTAAGAATGCTTAAATAATATTACTCTGCATGATTCCTATGGCCAGACACAAAGCACAGTAAGAAACTAAAGCTCAGTCAAAGCATGTCAAATGCAGTTAAAACAAAGTACATCCCAAAACAATGGAAGAGCACAAAAGCTGTTATGCCAGTTAGGTGCGGACTTAGGTGTTACATCCCTTGATGGATACATAAATACAAAAATGATTTTAGACTATGTACATGCACAAATAAAATTGACATAAGCCATTATTTCACATATTTTGAGAGTTACTGTATTACAATTAAAAGAAAAACATAAACCACTTTCACTAAGGCATCTGTGTTTACCTCCAAAATATCCACCACAACTTCATCAAACAAGTTGAGATAAATGTAGTCACTGATTGTCTGTAGTACACTTGGTGAAAAATCATCATTGGGAGCTCTAAGGGCAAACAAAGAAAAATACATAAAAATGCAAACAATGAGTACTGTAAGATAAAAGCAGCAAAAACTGTTACACAGTAAAAATGGCCAGTTCTGATTAGTTTGATCTATTGCTGCAAAATTTTGTTCTGTTTGGTAGGTACAGGCACATAAATTTTCATCAAATATTTATCAGACAGATTTTCATGCTGATTATTTAACAATAACTGTAACACTGAATATTGATATATCCCTATACAGTGATACCTCGGTTCTCGAACGCCTTGACTTTCGACCAAATCGGTATTCGACCAGAAAATTCGAGAAAATTTTGTCTTGGAATCCGAACAAATATTTGGAACTCGTACATCCGAACGTCCGAGATGAGCCGAGTTGAGCCGAATGGCGTTCATTCGGCCGAGCGCCTTTCTTGCGTCATCAGTGTGAGTGCAGAGAGAGAGAGTCATGTTTTTGTGGAGAGAGTCATGAAATGTGTGCAAAATGGGCAGAAATCGCAAATTTTGTTGAACAACATCACCCTGATAAAGTGGTAGCAAATAGAGCAGTTAACATTTTTAATGACAATGTTATGTCCACTTTCCGCAAAATTTTGCAAAGGAGAAAAAAACAGCAAACAACTGACAAATTCTTCCGTAAAGAAATCAGACAAGCAACTGCAGAGCAAGATTCTGATTCTCCTCAGCAAAAGATACAGAGAACAGAAACACCCGAAGAGCAGTTACCCTCTGTTTTTATTGAAGAGGACTCCCTTCAAAACAATAACCATCCCCCTTCACTCCTCCCTCCACATTCATTCCCTCCTGCCATAAAGTTTGGTACAGGTACAGTAAATGAAACACAATTTACTGTACTGTACTGTACATTTTTTTGTTTGTTTTTTTTTTTTTGTTTTAATAAATACACTTTTATTTCTTATTTCTTGTTGAGACTCATGTTTTTCTACATATTATATACAAATTAGGCCAGTAAATAGGCATTTTCTGGGGCTTGGAACGAATTAATCCAGTTTCCATTATTTCCTATGGGTTTCATTGCTTCGGTTCTCGAACAATTTGGTTCTCGACCGTCTTCCCGGAACGAATTATGTTCGAGAACCGAGGTATCACTGTATTTCTGAAATCAGGCTCAAAGCACTTACATATATATGTACATTAGTATACACACAAGACAATGCAGAATACATACATCTATATATTTACACACACAAACGAAAAGAGTAGAGGAAACCTAAGTACCCTGAGAAAACCCTTTCCCATAATGCTAGTCCTTTGGCCCACCCTTCCTTTTGCAATATCATATTACTCTCAGCTCTTGTTATCTGGTTTCTCTCTGTCTTCTGTATTTGATTTTATTCTTCGTTAGTATTGTTTTTTATATATTGTTCATTAGTTCATATGTTATTTGTTTTCCTGTCACTCGTATTCTGTCCATGTTTCGTTCTTGTTCTTAGGCGCTAAGAGCGTACTCCTTAAGATTGTGAGTATGCGCTTTACAAATTTTGCATTTATTATTAAAACCACCGAAGGTCAGCCCTGTAAACAGATGTCACATCCAGAGCGACGTATGTCAGAGCTAAGATATGAACCGATGACACCTGTCTTAATCAATAAAAGCCAACACAAGAAGCAGGATAGCTGGTTGTGTAAAATTCTGTTTGTTAGTGACTAGGATTGGGTGTGCTTGGGAGGTTGCTGTGTATGTACGGTTTGTGTCACTCGTAGCAGACGATGCTGCTAGCGGAACTTTTGTAAGGGACGCTCTTGAAGGGCCAGCTAAGCGATAACACGGATGACCGGGGATGGGGGGGGGGGTCTGGCTCTTAGCCGAAGGGCTTTGAACTTATTCTGCAGGCTCAAATTGTGGTCGGATTAATTGTTGTCAACCTTCAAATTGTTGTCAAATCGTCATCAATCGTCAGACTGTGTTCCACCATCATTAAGCATCAACCGTCAGATTGTGTTCAACTGTCTAATTGTCCATCGTCAAACTGCTTCTATATAGTCGTCGCATTGTGTTAAAATCTTCATCATCGTCCAATCGTAGAATCGTCAGCGAACTGTCAGCAGAGAGCTAAATCAAGTTGTAGCGAGGACGGACTGCGTTTCCGGCAGACTGCTGTGGGCTGCTGACCACAGCGGTGTTAGGGAGACAATGGACGGGAGTGTGACGCATGCAGTTACTGAGCGGTGGGTGTGGTTTAGCAACATGCTGCTCCAGGCAGTGGTCTGGGACAGGGGTAGTTGTTGTTGTTCTTAGTTGAGATCATGTGCGGTGCTGGACTACGCAGGCACCTGTTAGTTTATTTGTATTATCGTATGTGTGTTTATAGCATTATTTTCACTGGTGGTGGGGCTCTTCATTACATTGGTTAATTTTCCTTTTATTTTCCCCTGCTGAATTGGTCGAGCACATTTTTTTTTCTTTACCACTGCTAAATATATACTTTTGTACTGTCCCTATGTGTGTGTATCTGTTCACTGAGGAGCGATTGGCTTCGTTGTCGAGTCAGGTGTGTGTCTGCTTGTGTGACTGTGAGCGTGCCTGTGAGAGCAAGTCCCGCGACGCCCGATCGAGTTACGCAACATGTGGTCTCACTTTAAGAATAATAATAAATGCAAAATTTTTCATCACCAGTTATCAGTAGCTTTAAAAAAGAGAATCGTTTTCCTTGCGCTTAATGAGCATGTCGCAGATGTATATACACACCATCAAATGGATATCTTAGAGGTAATGAGGAACCAAAATATCAAGCATGTTTATGTATCCCAGCTTATTCAAGTGGTCGTAAACACGTTAATGATTCAATGTTTCTGCTGATTCCCTCAGTACTTTTATCATGGTGTCATCAACCTCAGTAAGCCTCTATGATTGAGGAACATCCTTGAGATTGAAATAAGAGCACATAATTCTGTGAACCATCACTGGCACAGACATACTTGTCAAGAGTGACAGTAAATGTTTACACAACTTTTCACATGCTTGGCTTGACGTGTGTTCTTCCCTTTACAGAAGTAAACCAGTATAAATGCACTGGTTGCTCTTCCATTTTAAACTTATTGTAAAATCTCAAAAACTAAACTAAATTGCTGTTTTCTTTTTTTTTTCTTTTCAAGAATGAAACTAGAATTGTCAGTGCTCAAATGACATAACAATAGCATAAATGTGAATGATCCTAAATGAACTAGCCCCATCTATTGCAAAAATGCGTCATGACTTTTCCGACAACCTAATAGATACAATTGTAAAAGTAGATACAGTTGTGGCAAACCCAGATGAATGCTTATGAAATGCGGATTTTGTAAACTTAGCTACCCTGCAAGAGAAAGGCTGAGCGTCCACTCCCAGTATGAGAAGGCGGCTCACAGGGGCTTTCACAAGCAACAGATGTCAGATATGTTCCTAATCGATATGCTTTTAAAAAAATAATTTTCAGTCTATACCAATAAGAAAGTAATTAAACAATGTTTAATGATTAAAGTTTTAACAGGAAACGTAAGAAGAAATAAAACTCAGTATTGTATAAAAGAAGCTTTTTCCATTCAGTGGTATTAAAATAGGTCTTGACACTCTAAACAAGAGCACGGAGAGGACAAATAGTGATCTCACATCACACAATATTTAGCCATGCTACAATGCAATTGTTTGTGTTTTATGCCAGGCATGCTGCAATGCAAAAAAAAAAAAAAGTGAAATATATATAACAATAACTTTCTTGCTTTTGCTGTTTGCAGAATAGATCAGAGCAAACATTTGTTAAGAAATTTTTTTTAAAGAAAAGACTAATTAAATATTTTAAATTTTAAGTTTACTACTCTACTCTGAAGCATTTGTTACTCTTGAATAATTATACGCCTAAGATATGAATAAACAACATTTTGATGTCATGCTTTAAATAGCACTTTAAACAAGTTGTTTCCAGTGAGATCTCATAGGGTTTCGTTGTAGTGGAACTTCATAAATTTTTTTCCTTCCATGTGCTATCAATGAAATAGTGATGAAAGTTTCTTCAAGAAGTTTGGTGGATTCTGACAGAAAATGCATGCTTTGACTTGGTTGAGAAAGTCATAGAAGAAGCAAGACTTCACAGATGAGCTAAATGGAACTTTTAAAGCAAGCAGAAATTCACAGTAGTGATAATGAAAGTCACCATGTCAAGTGCTTAATGATAAAAATATCAACATTTTTATTTAATTTAATTAAAATTTTTCTTTCTTAATTTTTCCTTCTGATACCAAAAATCTTACTTTAATGAAAGTTCAAGCTCCTCATTGAAACTGGGATTAGGGCCTTCACCAGCACTGGTCCGTACAGTATTATGCTGGAACATTACTTCCACATACGGATGAACTACTACCTGAAAAAAATGAACAGAAACTCTATGTATCAGATCAATAAAACACTCATAATGTTATATAATAAGTCAAAATCCTATGAAGCAAAACTTAACAAAATTATTGCATCTATTATGGTCACTGTGGAGTGAGGTAATAGAGACCACACTTCTTAGAGCAGCTTTGATAGTGAAGGTGATGCCTATCTCCTTTCTCTTGTGGCCTTACCTTCCCCAAGTCTCCAAGGGGTCTGTACCTGTTCTGTAGCTGGGGTGACTGAGGAAAGCTTGCTGCACCATCAGGGTATTGAACTAACATGCCTCTGGTTATAGTGACACCAGCACTCTTGCCACTTGGCTATCTACTTACCTTGAATCTATTAAAGAATTAATTATAAAGTCGCAAGTCCCTGCTAAAAATGTTTCTATGTCTGCTTTCAAACCACCACTGAGGATGCACTTATACTGACATTATCATTAACTCCCATCTATTATGTGACTGTAAACATATCTTAAGATCCTTTGGTTAGGCACCTTGTTCTTATTATATTCTTATCATACAAAACTATTTAAAATCACAAGTTTAAAAATAATGAATTTTTTCTCGGACTGTTGTTCACATTGATGGGAAAATAAATAAATGCAAAAATCACATTTGTTTATTGCCTAATACATATTTATTAACTTTGAACAGATGGTTTAGGTACTCAGCTGTCATGACACCCAAGGTTTGTTTGGTTGGTGTTCATAGCCACATCAGCATTAAATACAAGAAATAGCACAGATGAATTAAAGAGGCAAGCCATGACTGCATCTTACAAAAAAAGATACAACAAAGGAAGAAAATGAAAACAAAATAAAACAAAAGACGTATAATGAAAAAAGATCTGAAAAAGGAAAGAACTCAATAAAAAGATGTGAACTAATAAAAATAAATAATAATTTCTATAGTGCAAAATCAAGCTCACATAGGAATTTGCACTCAGCACTTGACAGAAAAATAATATATGGTATATGGATACAGAAAGATGGGTAATGATGAGGACAAGGTTGATTACTGTGTTTCACACCGTGCCAGCAACTAAGGCAAAATCACGGCGACATAAAGTAATCTTATTTTAAAAAGGTTAGGAGCAAATCCCCCAAGTGATAATCACAAAATCTTAATCAATAAAAGCCATCACAAGAAGCAAAAATAATGTAAAAAAGTGAGTGACGTGTAAATAAAGAGAGGGCTGTGGCCCAAAAGGTCACCAACAAATCAAAACCCCAAACCAAAACTATCAGAACATAAAAAGCATAAATCTTATGATAAAGCCCTATCCTTCTTAAAACTTTAAAAATACCTGCTGATGGGATGGACTTAAACAAGGAAAACAAAGAGTCTGTTTGATATCTCTGCACAGGAATTGTCCCCAAAGCAGCTTCCTTTACAATTGAGGTAAAAAGGATGTAAGGTGGGATCATTGCTAAGGTCCTTAACCTTGAAATAAAACTAGAACTAAGAAAGAGGTGGGTGGAGCAGAGGGTCTGAAAGGCTGGCCAATCTGCTTTAGTCAGATTCCACCTGCCATTATAAAGATAAATCAACTGACACTGTGCTACTGTATGGATGACAAAAGATGTTAAAGTTGTTGTTCAAGAGGCAGAGATCATTTTCCATAAAAAATGATCCCAACAACTCTCCCCTAGTACCAAAACCCTGCCTCACATGAGAAGGACAAAAAACCTAAGAGAGTGAAGACACAGAAACAATAGCAATGTTAGAATGACATAGTAATGAATAAGAGTTAGTAATTTACAATAGTAGTAATAAAAAATAATTTATTAACAGATTATGGAAAGATAAATTGATCAAGATATGTAACTGAATGAGAGAGAATGGGTAGTATCTTTATGTAAATTTTTCTTAAAATAGAAAAGCTTTTTTTCAAGGCATGTTTAAAAGACTTAATTTGAGTAAGTGGTTGTGTGAACAGTATGACAGTGGACCATAAGAGTGGTGAAAAATGAGAAAAAAGAGCTTGTAGGGCAGATAGTGAGTCTGAAATGATTAGTTCTGCTTTGAAGACTGGTGGACAAGCTGCATATATGCAAGATAGCCTGAAGTTCCATAGAAAAAGAAACAGTCATTTAAAAGGTGAGCAAAAGATGTCTGGTGTGGCTTGCAAGATAAAACTGCAGCAAAATCAACAGGAGCACCATTTAGTACTTTTAGAACCATCAGCGAAGACAGAACTGAAACCAGGAGTCAGAAAAGATCTCATAAAGATACTGGAGAAAAAGATTTGTGTAGTTTTACTATATGTAAATAATTAAGAAAAACATTATTTAACTCATAGAAGTCACCTCACAAACCAGTTTTATGTAAGCTGAGAATACTTCGAAAAATAAATTATGATAATGCAAATGTTCTAGGTGAATGATTCCTTTTGGATGATTTTGTGTTTTTGACACCAAAAATGGCCTTTTGGCAAGATTTGTGTCAGTAGAACCACATTTGGTGTAGCAACTTACTTCATGACAACTTATTGTGGATTCAATTTGCTTACTTTTCTGGATATCTAACCGTGTCAAAAGACAAGATTGAAGCGAATTTTTCTTGTAATAAATTTATGGAAAAGTGGGGAATGATACAACTGAAATATGGAGGAACAAAAGGAAAATAAAGATTATGAAGAATAACATTATAAATTCTCTATCAACAACTTAATGCATACTAAATATTTCATAAAATGTGAATATATGAAATGTATAGGGTCACCCTGAAAGTTTTTGTGATTATGGTGTTATGTCATATATACTGCTCAAAGCAATGGAAAGCCCAGTTATATAGCCAATCACCGTTTTGTTCCAATAAACACAGAGACAATAACATTAAATTAAAGCTTTTCTTTATTCATTAAATAAAACATTATCAGTCAATTTCATTGAAACAAATCCTTTTACAACAATAATTTGAGCTTGGACTGAAATAACCCATATTTTCAAAATGCAAAAAAGTGAGAAAAACAAAGTCAATATCGTGTGCCCACCATTGGCTGAATGCAGGCAAGGGACTGTTGTCTCATGTACTGAAGGAATGTTTTCAGTCCTTTGAGGAATTGCCTGACACTTTTGCTGAAGAAACTGGTCTTGCTGAAGAAACTGGTACAGCTGATTGAGGTCAACTGCTGGGAGTGGGCAGTTGACTCTATGTTGCTGGCCCAGGACATCCTACATATTCCATGGGATTCAGATTTGGGGAAACAGGGTGATCAGTCCATGTGGTTGACTTGGGGCTGCTGCACAGTCAATGACAACCCTGTCCCTGCGCAATATGGCGTTGTCCTGAACAATGATGCCTGGTCCAATGGCCTGCAGTGCTGGCAGTGCCAGAGGCTGTAAAATGTTATCTCTGTATGTCACGCCTGTCAGGCTGCCTTGCACCAGGGAGTGGGGAGTTCGGTAGTCAATCCCCAACTCACTCCACACCATGATGGATCCACCACCATAGCGATCATGCTCTACCACATTGGGATTGTGGTAATGCTCACTCTATTGTCTCCAAATGCAGATTTGGTATTGAATGAAGGACCTGGCAAAGATTTGTCCGTGAAAAGAACTGCAGCGCACAGTTGCCTTGTCTATGCCAAATGGTGTTGCGCCCATGCAAGACAGGGCAGGGCAGACAAGAAGGGCACCTTGAACAAATATTGCTCTCCCTTAGCCAATTGCAAACTGTCTGGTCACTGACAATTACACTGGTGGCTGTGTCGCCCTGAGTGTGCTGGCAGTAGCTGTTCTCTGTCTCAAAGCCGACAGAACAATGAACCTGTCCTGCTGTCTGGTAGCTTACAACAGGCGCCTGGGGTGTCTTCACTCTGCAACACTTCCTGTTGCATTGCAGTGGTCTCATAGAGTTTGAATGACAGACTAAGCAATTCCCAATTGGCAGCCAGTTTCTCAAACACATATGCCCTCATGCAGCCATGCAATGACTCTCCATTGATTGACAGTACATAATCGTCCTAAGGTATGATTAAAAAGACATAGAAACTGGTAATAAACCCTCCCAGGGCTGGCTGCAAGATGGGAGATAACAATCATGGCTCGTCGCTTACGCATGGCAATGGATTTCTGTAACACAATTATTTCTTTCTTTCTATCTACAAAATAACCATGGTATTTTAATAGAAATACAAATATAGCTACATTTTTCGTCTTTTTCCTGTTGAAGTATCTATGGTATTTTGTAGAACGATAATTCCCAGCACGAAAATATCGATGGATACTTCACTCAAAAAAAAACACCGCGAAGTAGTGAATCCGCGATATGTGAACCGCGAAGTAGCGAGGGAACACTGTATAGCCTGTAACTTACAAATATTAGCGAGTCAACAGGGGCTGGGAACCAATTAAATCTATTTCCTTTATTTCTTATGGAAAAAATTGCTTCGGATAACGAACATTTCGGATAACGAACAGCTTTCTAGAACGGATTAAGTTCGTTAACCGAGGTTCCACTGTATATAAATCTTGTGTTTATTATTAACCCGGTCAAGCATTCCAGAAGCTATCCTGCCTCCCTCCCTTTGGTGACATTGCTAACCTGCCCTTGACCCATGATGGCAGTGACCCAGTTTGCATGTCAACCCCACCCAAAGTCCAAGGCCAGGCTCGAGGGTCCTAGGGGTGTGATTGTGTGTATACTACATGTGTCTTGAGATGAGTGAAAGAATAGCAATGGAGCCATTTGACCAAGTACCTTCTAGAGAAATAATGAAAGCACAAACTTTGGTAGCATTACCAGGTTTTACAATAAAGCAGTGTCAGAAAACATTGCCCCCAAACCCCCCTATCTAAATGTCAATGATACTTACTTCTCCAGAAATACCATGCTTTCGGTCTATATCTCTTGCTGTTGAAAAGCCAGATGTGAGACTGAAATATAAAAAAAATATGTTTTGTGCAACTTGGTTATGATAAAGAAAATAAAATTTAGATGTTTACGTCATTGCCAAAAATTATAAAATTATAAAAGCATTCACCGGAAATAAGAAACTTTCACACATGTGGTCAATGTCTCAAAGTTATTGTGGTCACAAGGGTTGTTACTTCAGACAGATACAAGTTTTCTAAATTAGGGAATAAAGCAGAATGGAAGAAAGGAGGTAGATACAACTTGAAATACTTATAAAAATTCTATCACTTTATGATAATTTTAGAGTGTGTAGAATTTAAATTCTGTTTGGCAGCCTCCATGAACCTGCCAGGTAGCTGATACATGATATTGCTAAGATTTCTTCTTCCTCTGTAAGCTGCTTAGCCTTCTTCGTGTATTAATCAAGATCATATATTTGTATAGTCTGAAGCCTAAAGTGTTACTGACAAATGGTTTGTCCTAAATCAATGCCAAATCCCATCCATCACATTGCATATGCCATAAAGAACTGCATATAAAACTTTTCAAAATTAGAAGTGTGAGCACTTTTGCAACTGTAGGATTTGTTGCCAAGCTACTTTTTCTCTTTCTCTTCATTCCTCGCTTGGAAAATTTAGGAATCTCTGAAGAAGAGATACCTGTCATGAATGATTTTAGCTCAATAGTGTCACACTGCACACTGTTTTACTGTATAATGAATGGTTTCTTCATAAAGTATCTTGAACCTGCTAGATTGGTTGGGAAACAGCCCCAGTAACATCATGTTATTATTATTACTTTGTAGACTATTATATAAATCAAAAACATCTTTTTCTGTGACATGATTTTATTTTCTGATGATTTCTTAATCATTTAAGCAAAACTACAAATGACATCAAAAGGAAATTGGATTAAAATGCAATTTAACAAGGCAATGTTAGAAAACTTTACGTATCAAGTGAATTTTTTAGTTTCAGATCATTAACCTACAACAGACTTTGACTCATGATGCCTAGCATAGGTTGCTACACAAATCTGCTTTTATCATATATGTCAGGCTCATTTGTGCTTAAGTTGAGATTTTCGGACCACACTTCTTACATTTGGTTTGTTTTCCTTTTCTGTCACTGGTTCTGTTACCTGGAAAAAACCCACTCCACATTCACCAGGAACATACACTTTCTTCCTTCAAAAGGTCTCTGAAAACTATACTTTTTCTCTCCCATTGTGTGTAATAATAATAATTATTATTATTCAGTTTTTTGGAGGCCATCTGGCCAATATCAACATCAGATACTGCTGGTTACATGTATGCCAATAGAGGGTGACTGAACAAGATCAACATTTCAGTTATGTTTAAAGTTTCAACTTAATAGTAAACAATATAATGATAGTTCAATAGTGAATATGAGATTCAATACTGAGCGATTATATGTACACTGCCATGGTATCCTCGTTTTCAGGCATTGTCTTATGTAGAGGGCAACATTAGTAGCTACATTAAGCAAAAGGTAAACCTTAGAGGGGAAGGGGAGTTTTTGAAAAAGGAATGGAATATATCTATTATGTAGGACTGTATGTTTAGGGCATATTAGCAAAAAATGGTAAGGTCTTCTACACTCTGACTATTACACTGTTCACGCTCAGGTTTCCCACCCACCACAAGAGGATGTGACCGAGTTCACCATCTAAGGTATTTTCAGCAAGGTCACACCAGAGATGAAGACCAGATTGACTCTAGTTGCAGCCTTCCAGCAAAGCAAAATAATACCTAGCATATGTCTTGGGTACTGGCACATTAGAAGCTCGAATGACATTGACAAGAAGTCGCACTTCATCGCCTTTTATTGCCTGGGCTGTCACTCTCTTTCGTTCTTTACGCAGTGGCTTCAGAGGACGGCGTGGTTCTGACAACCTTAAGAGGCTGATGCCTAGCATACTGCAACATAGCCACAATATACAAGATCAATGTCTAATGTTCAAATAAATCACAGATCTGCAGCACTGTCATCAAAATGTAGATAACTACAAACCAAATTTAAAACAGCATTATACAAATCATGCTGTTAAAACCAAAACAGAATTTTTATAGACTAAAAGAAGTTTATCAAAGTCTTCCATCAACTCATTCTAGTCTCTGTTGCCATTAGGGGAATGATTAATGCAATTTTATAACACAAACCCCCCCCCCCCCAATAAAAACACAAAGCATTGTCAAAAAAATCATTTTTATGTGAATAAATAGATAAAAAAGGGACAAATACTACTGATCCAATCAAGACATTTTGTCATAATGTGTCTGAGACATGTAAATTTTATCATTCAAAAGGATACATGCAAGTAGAACAATTTTAGTCTGCCTACTGCCACAACAGAGACCAGTATTAGCTTATTCATTCTGACATGAATGACAAAAAGAAAAATGTCAACATTACAATATGTACTATCTGAATTGCGCGTAAAACTTAATTATTTTGAATATTGTGTGCATATAACTTTTAGTTAGAAATTTGTGCCTGCTCATTAAATTCATGATGGTAGATTGGTGTTCTCAATAAGATTCATGAAATGAAAAAAAAAAAAACCCATTGCTTGCAGAGTTAATAATTTATGAAATGGTCATTTAAACAAGTGTGTGTCAATGTCACAGAAAATGCACTTCTAGTTCACTGCCCCCTACAGTTAACTTTACCCTAAGTTCTCTCTTCAACAAATGAGACACAACTTTAGGAGTATTTTTTAACTCACACAATGTTTGGAACTCCCTCTTCTATGACCATATCTTCTAGACGTTTCTGGTGTGAGGCGATGCGAAATCGCATTATCATCTGCTCGCGGATCTAAGAAAAAATTAGAAATCTATAAATACATTAAAAAATAAAAATCTAACAGCAAAGCCTATGAATATGTCGGTTAATGCCTTAAATCAGAAGTAAAGGCTATATCATGGTGAAAAAGTTAAAAAAAAAAAGGCACACCAATCAAATACACAACAGCAATTAAGCAAACAGTACAAACTGTATACTTAAAAGGGACAAACAGACCCATGAGAGGATGCTGTGGCTGCCGAAGTGGACCATCAGTAAAATTAATTGCATTAATTTAAAATTTAAAGCTGTGACTACAAATTTACACCTTTTAAAAATGAGACAGTAATTGCTGAAGAAATATGTCAAAACAAGGTATATAAATAACAGGAAGTAACAAAATAAATATATTATATTAATTTTTATGATATAATTAAGGAATTTAATGGAGGAAAACCCCATAAAATATTTTTGAAACCCTTAAGGGTGAGTGATGAGAGTGACTACACCCTCTACTACAAGAAAATGGGGCCAGGCCCCCTTGACAGATTCTTGCACATTCTCTCTTACCTTGTCCAACTCATCCTCCCTACTGTTTTTCCCAAGTTTTTATTGTTTGGTTGCTATATTTCAAGGATTTATGATTCTTTCCTCCTGTTCCCCACCCATCATGGAGTACAACAAGAGAATGTGACCAAGCAGTACCACCTAGGGTATTTCCAGCTGGTTGGAATTCCCAATCTGCCAGGCTATGCTCCCTCCTCCTCAGGGATGGGAAGTAGCTGTAGTCTAGCTACAGCTTTTGTAGCCGGCTACAAATTTTGTAGTTTGTAGTGTAGCTGGCTACAAAAGGTGTAGCTCGACTAAAGCTACCACAAAAGTAGCCAAATGCTACGTGAAAGTAGCCAAAATGTAGCCAAGCTACTTTTTGATGGCTACTTTCTAAAATGTAGCTGCGGCTACAAACTACTTTTTTTAAATTTGTAGCCGGCTCTATTGCCCATACTCTGTCCATTTCAACCACCAAAATTCTCATCTCCTCATTTGTTCTGTCTAAACCAGACTATTGCAATTCTCTTCTTGCTGGCTGTCCACAGTCCCTCATTCACAAGCTTCAGAAAATTCAGAATTCAGCTGCTCGTCTCATTTTCAGACTTGCAAATCTGAACATGTCACAACACCTCTTCACTCTCTTCATTAGCTACCAACTGAAGCTAGAATAGACTACAAATTCACAACTCTATGCTATGGATTAGTTGAAGGCATCTATCCCGTCCACTTTACTGAAATTTTGTTTTTCCACACCTCTGTATGAAACCTTCGCTCCTCATCAGACTCTCACATTCTTTACCTCCCTCCTCATCAGACTCCCACATTCTTTCCCTCCCTCCCACAAAGACAGCCACATATGGACAAAAGACATTCTCCCTCTATGCTGCCAAGCAGTGGAACTCTCGTCCACTTCACATTCGCCACTCAAAGGCTACATTTAAACATTCTCTGAAAACATGCTTGTTCACAAAGTACTATCCCTGAATTACTATTCTTAGCTTCAAAGTTCTCTCTCTGGCTGGGTTAATGAGGTGGCCCACCTCTTTTTTCTTATGCTGAGAAGGCATTTGTTTTTTCCTGCATGTCTTAGTGGCAGTGTGACAGCAGGGCAATGTCATCAACGAAGTCCAAGTCTTCCAGCGGTGTTGTTGCTGTCATAGTCATGGTCCATCTGATCCATGCTCCAGTCCATGGCCAGGATGAAGAGGAACAGTGACAGCCCTGCTTCACCCCAGTCCTGACTTTATTCTTACAAATACTCTGTTCTTAACTTCTTGTTTGCCCAAAATATCTGACTTCATTAAGGCTGGGTATTTGTGAGTCAAAGTTTCTTTATTTATACCTTCATCATTGCACTGCTTCAACTGTCAGTGTTATGGTCACGGGGCTAGCTTCTATAAGTCCCTAGCCTGCTGCTTTTGCTGCAGTGGTACAGGCCATGTGGCAGCTGATTGTTCTGAAAGTGCCAAGTGTGAAAATTGTGAAGGGTCTCGTGTTGCTTCTTGTAAAAACTGCCCGAAATGGAAAGAAGAGGCAGCCATTCAAACTACTTTCTCAAGGATTTTGGAAGGAAATGGCGAATTTGAGACTGGGGATTAATCGTTTAATACGCTAATGTCGAAGGTAGGCTTTTTTAACAGCAGTTTCACTAAGGATGTTTTGAATGTAGATGGAAAAATGCCAGAGGACAAGCTATCATTTATTATGTGAGGGCAGGAAATAGGACATCCAGTCTACCAGTAGTGGGGTGGGAACTGGGTCAAGTGAACAAGCTGTGGGTTTTGACTATGATGGTCCTAACCTCACTTTCTGAGACTGTCTGAAAGGAATAAAAGGAGCACTTTGGCCTTGCAAGATAGTCGATGTGGTTAGCAAGGGCTGAAGGGAGTGTAAAAAGTTGGTCAAGTTTAGTTCGGATGTCAAGAATCTTATGGACAAAAAACTTGCTGAAGGCTTTGGGCAGTAAATCAGGTGTAATGAGTGTGGGCAGTTGTGGCCTGTTCCTACATCCCAACAGGTGGTTGCAGGTCCTAAAGAGGCTCCTGCTTGATGAACAAGTGAGCAACATCTACCAAAATATTGGAAAAAGGAAACGAAGCAAGAGAAAAATCATAGATATACATCTTAAGGGACACTATAACAAGTAATCCTGATTGATCATTTGCTGTCTGCACCTTGACATCAAATTTGATGATTACTGCATGATTATTCACAGCTAGTACTGACAATAGTGAAGTACTACAATTAGATAACTTAAGCTTTTCACAGATGACTTGTGTAATGCAGCATTTAAAAGTAAAGATCATCTTCTTTGTATCATCTTCTTTGTACGGTTTCTTAGGAGAATTTAGCAACAATGCTGTAAAGTATCAATTTTGTTCCAGTTAACCCTTGTCTCTGCTAGAGACTTGTCTCTGCATTAATGATTACAACTTGATTACTGCAACTCTGTTCTGCAGGGTTTATTTGTGACCAGATCATGCACTTGCAAAGAGTTCAGAACAATGTTTCGTGCCTTGTTTTCCACAATTCATATTACACCTTTGCATATGGAACTTCACTGGTTGCCAATGAAGTTTTGTACACAGTGCAAACTGCTCCTAGCTTTTTGCCACTTTAGGGCACACTTTCAGCCTAACTGCAATTCTCTACACATATTTTCTTTCTGGTTTCCTGGCAGAAAAGCTGCTTACCATCAGGGTACCTTGGCAGCGGGTGGGGTGATCAATGCTCATGTTAGCAGAGAAAGAACTGACTAGCAAAGAAAATAGCAGCAGACAGGTCATTCTATGCAATTTGCTCACCACCGCCAAAGACAGGCACAAATGAGAAGTCTTGTCAACAACTGCAATCATCTAATTGTTCCCTCTGACAAGCAGCACTGGTGGGCCAGCACAACTATTTCTCAACCTAGTCTCTGCTGACAACACCAGTCAAAGATCTTATCATGAACAATGAGTCTCATATCCCCATGAGGTTGATCACCTGGTAGTGTGGTGCAGCTAAAGTTGCCAAGACTAAGGAGATGGTGAATGACTTCCACGGGATGAGAAGCCATGTAAAACCTCGTATTATGTATGGTGAGACCATGCAACAGACAGATTACTACAAATTTTTTTCAAACATTATATCAAATGATTCTAGCTGAAATAATAATTGGGTGTCTGGGCAACATTGCCCTCTCCAGGCATGATCTATGCAAGGCATGATCTATGCCTAGCACAATTTGTGCAGTGCAACAAGTCTCACCCAGCAATCGTTTATTTCACGGCATTTTTTCTGAGGAGTACAGACATATCCAGGCTAGAACATCTCACCCGGAAAACAGTTTCTAGCCTAAAGCAGAAATCTCTCTGTTGTGACATGAGTCAAAACTAAATGCATCTCCTTGATTCAGAATGCAGTTGTGCATATATAGTGCAAGAGTGTGTGTGTGCATGCATATGTTTGGATATGTAAGGCAGAAACAGTCAGCAGGTGTGCGCCAAAACTAGTCCCGCCAAAACTAGCAACAACGCCGGACTCCCCGTCCTCTCCAAATCCATAGAGCGCTGAAACAGATGTTGACAAATGCCTCCAATTTGGTGTGCACAGGAACGTAATGTTCTGCCACAAATACCATCCGGACCGGAGGCCTTGCGAATATTCACTCGCTGAAACAGCTCCACAAACTACTCAAGACAAATCTCAACCTTCTGTACAGGGTGAAGAGAACTACGCACATCTTTCATTTGCACTGAGAAGTCATGAGACTCGAAACGAGCAAAGAAAGCATTAAGAGCATTAGGCATGGCCATACTCTCAACGCCTGAGATCGAGATTTTGGCTTTTGACCCCTTACTCCAACCATCAATATTGGCCATATTGTTGAGTCCCTGCCAAGCTGCTCGGATGTTACCTGTAACAAACTGAGACCCGATTTTGGACTTATGTTTCACCTTGGCCCAACAGATAGCATCATGGACCTCTCTATGTACCAATCTTCTGTCGTGGGCAGACCCGTGAAGAACACATGGTTCTTTTTGTTACGCACTGCTTTTAGGCCCTTGGTCACCCAAGGTTTGTTGTTAGGATAAACATAAACTGCTTTGATGGACTAGTGCAATCTACACTTTTTTACTCCTAACGTTTACTCCTGTGTGTTAAATGTCTGTATGAGAATGTATGCCTGCCCTTGTGAGCGAAGACAAATTTCTGTCCTGGGTCTCCTGGACAGACAATAAAGTCTGTTTTGATTTGATTTGATATGTTTACATTCATTGTAGACTAGAATGGATAAGTGGTGTATAGTATATGCAAGTGGAATTTTTTGTTTTTCTTGCAAATGCAAGTGTGTCACTGGTGATTGTCAAGAAGTGGCCTTCCTTAATATGTTCCTCATGCAATGTCACTTGCCGAATAAATTCTTATATGGTTCTTTTCTTATAAATGGCAGAGAAAGAGTTTTCATGGGGAAACAACTAATAATCATCTACCTTTTGGATGTATTTGCTGTGAGCCTGGCGTGTGGCCTCAATGTCATCTCCATGCCTCTGATGCTCTTTTTCACGATGCTTTTTCTCATATTCCTTTAACAGAAAAGACAAAATATAAAGGTCTATAGATGAATTATATACATAGCCTCACCTATACCTCCCATCTAGAAGATGTCCGGGCCAAAGAAGTGTGTTGGTATGATTGGCCGCAACCTATCAGGGACCTCAACCTCCCTGGGTCTGGTTGCATTGCTCGGGCGTAGCTAGTCCCCTGCTAGTCCAGACTAAACACCGCTATACCTGACTAGCTAGTCTCCTCACTTACGCCGGTTGCACTGCTCTGGAATAAGCTCGCAACTAGCCACGTCTGAACTAGTAACTATAACATACGGACTATCGGTTTTACGAAAACCTTCACAATTTTTCACACAGGAGATCACTCTTATCTCGAAAATGTCAGTGAAAGCCAAATTGAAAAATAAAAAGTCTGTAGATTAATAGTGACAGTCGCTGCAAATCAGACGTTGCTCTTGTCAAAATTTCGAACAACGGACTGCAACTAAAAGAAGTAGCGGAAAGATGTAGTGAGGACGGTGTGTGCCCGATCGTCGGCAGAACGATCAATGCATGAGGTAAATAAACTCAGGGCTTCTGCTAAGGCTAAATTCTTTGGGGTCCCAGGGACCCCTTCTTCAGATTTTTAAGAGATCCCTGTTCTTTACCCAAATTTGAAGGGGACCCCATTGACGAAAATTGAAGGGGTCCTCCGAACTTTTAATGCGTACTGTACGCAATTTTTTGCGTAAGCAGAAGCCCTGAATAAATTGTTTTAATTTTTTTGCATGTAAACAACCAAAAATATAATGCATAAAAATAGTTTTCTGGATAGGTGGAATCAATTTGTAAAATAAAGTATCGCTCTGGCTGACACAGGTTGCAATTTGTTATTTTCAGTCAATGAAGAAATGGAAGGACTGCTCCGCGAAGTGATAAACGATGCCCACAATGTAAGCATCTCTGTGCAAAATGAAGTCCACAACCTCAGATTGCAGAGTGGACTGATGCAATCCTAAATTATGTTTGAGTTGCATAATCATGATATTTTGCAATAACATGTTACTCTTGTTATTTGGTTCCTCTTTGTTTTCTGTATTTGAATTTATTCTTTGTTAGTAATGTTGTGTATTCTTTTATATGTTATTTGTTTTCCTGTTCCTCGCATGTTGTCCATGTTTTGTTCTTGTTCTTAAGCGCTATAAGAGCATGCTCCTTAGGAGGGTATGTGCTTTACAAATTTTGCATTTATCATTATATATTAATCTAAGTTTCAATGACGTTGAACACATCAGTTACTAAAAAATATTTAAACGCTCTGTTGATTGACCATTCTTGTCTATTTATAGCCAGTATCATGAATCATGGCAGTTTTTTTAAACAATTTTGATAGTTCTTAAATATTAATGTAATTTTTATTTTACTTTATATATTATTGTAATTAGTTGGAACTTACTGTACTTCTTTTTTGTGTTGATTCATCAAACTTTTCATAGCTGAATGTGTATTAGATAATGTCACTATTAGCATTCATGTATTGGTTGATGAATTGAGTGCAACAAGTATGTCTGTTATGCTGCATGATACCAACATTCTAACATGTTAAAATGCACATATTTTATGAGGAAAAAAAAAAGAAAGTGCAAGAATCCTAAATCCTTGTCATGAAAAAGGAGTTGACAGACGTGATATATATAATTTTTTTTGTTGTTGCAATCATTAAAAGTAAATTCTGCTGTACACTATGTATTGGTTTTCATTCTGGTCAGCAGCATGCGAGGAAAGTAATGTTACTCCTCTCTCTCCCTATTGAAATGAGCTCAGGACTATTCAATAACAGTTCAAGTGCTCCCTCTCTATTTTATTCAGGTGATAATGAAAATTGTTCAGTTGAAAAAGTGAATCCAGGTACAAACATAATTGTAATTCATGTACATCTGTTTTTTGCATATTATGTATTATAAATGAAATATTTTTCAGTACACAATCTTGTAATTGCCATCTCAGACATGTCCCACAGTTTGTTGGGATGACGCTAGTTTCAGTAACCATATGCTTTTATATGAATGAATTGTTAGTCCATTGCCCAACCCCTTTAACCTAGAGGACCAGTGAACCACTTTTGATATCTCCAGCACGGGTGACCATGCCAGGAGCTAGTGTTCCTGTCGGTATAGTTCTAAGGGTCATCGAGACAAGCATGCCCTTGACCATGGCAAAGTGGTGGTCCAACAGAGGGAAAAAAACGTGCACACCAAAATCTACAGTATACACCCGTAAACGCTAAGAACTACAGTATATACAAGTAGGCTCCAAAACCTACAATGTGTGCTTGCTGAGACACACAGATATTTAAAACTAAGACAAAACTATTTTCATAGAAAAAAGCTCTTTTACTGTAAAAAAATATTATACAAAGAGAAAATTCCTCGAATTATCTGGCTTCATACAAATTTAAACAATCACTTTCCAGAAGCACTTCTATTTCCCAGTTGGTACCCTCTTCATCGTGAGTCCTGATAGGGAGAGTGCCCGCTTTCACAAAGAATCATGCGACTTCCATCATCTGGTCCCTGCTGCAACACTTGTGGAAATGAGAGTCCCTCTGTGCTGCAACATTCCAGAATCAGGGTCAGCATACACTGCATTAGTGTGACTGTGGTGACCATACAAGAAAATCATAAGTTCCAGTAAGGAACATTTGAAGCTGTACCTGGGTAAAATATGGTCTACATATATGACAAACACTGTGCATGTTTGAGGCTGTTACTCATCCAACCTTCATCTTAAACCTCTAGGTCCGACTAGGAGGACTTATGCTGATCCCAAGTTTTGCTTAATCTGATGAAAAAGACATGTCTTAATTTTAACTTTGAAATTCTGCATAAAAATAAATTGTACTTTACCATCAAATATTAAAGCTCTAGGAGAAGGATCTGTGAACAAGGGACTTTTGCTTTGTTCTTGCACTTAAGGCTGGTTGGCCTCCATAAAGTTCAACATCATGATTATCATCATGCTCATCATACAGGTGTGGTCTGGGAGCTTGTAGTACACAATACTATACATACTATACTTGTGCAATACTATGCATACCATGATGATAACTATAGCTCTCTTTGGACTGTACCTGCAAATAGGCAAAAATGAATCATATATTCTGCATCTTTATACAAATGACATGGGCACACAACAACTGCTAAGCCTAGAAAATGATAGTAACCAAATTAATAACAAAACTGAACAGTATACATGAGAAAAAGCTTAGATGTAAGTGCATAAATATATGTTAATATATTTATTTAGGGGAAACATGGCTTGAAAGGTTTGCATGTGTTATACATGCAAAAGCTTTAGTGAAGAGACACATCTGCACACACTCAAACATGTCCATTACTTTCTGCTCTTATATTAATTTATTAACATATAAGACACTAACTTGAAAAAACCCCCACAAAACATGAGGCAATTATGATAATTTTCTCTTCTTTCATGTGAACATAATATTCAAATATAATGTAAAAATATTGTTTCCAAAACTTATGACTCCAATATAATTTAGTATGACATACCTTGATGTTTCTTTGAAAGGCAAGGAAGGTATCTTTTCAGCACACCGCTGCATGTTCAGTTTTTTTCTCGCGCTTATCGGGTGACTAATCAAGGATGTACTTCATAAGCTCGGTACAGCTTTGACTCGGTCAAAACCCTGGTGTCATGACTACTTCCAGAATACTTAACAACACGGTTAATTATATTTATGCCACTATCACAAACTAGCTGTACATTTATTGAATGATAACCTTTTTTATTTACAGATTCACTTTCGTGCTCAGATGGTCCCTGTATGCCATTTATGCACCCAAACACACTTGGAAATCCAGCGATTGCATAAAATTAGGATTTCTGCTTGTCTCCATCCCTCTGGCTCAGTATTTTACTTATTTAGTCGATTTGTAAGAGCCTCAGAAACACGGTGAATTATTTGAGAAACTGTCGACTTATGCGTGTTGATCGCATCTCCTGAAACTGTTTGAAAACATCCCGAAGAATAGAATCGAAAATGTGACTCTGAAGGCTCGATTTCACCATGTTTTGTTGTAGTTCACGATAACGATTAACAAGTTTAAAATCCATTTTGAAAAAGTATATAACTATCATCTACCAAAAACAAGTTTCAAATTGTTGTCCTATGTTTCTTCTGTAAAATTTGTAAACGAAAACTGAGTTGCTGTGGACTTTCATAAGTTAGTCACTTGATAGTCTCCAGCTACGCATACCCCCTGGTTGGACTAAAGTTACGTCCTAGCTGCGGACTAAAATTCGCCTAGTCGGGAGCAATGCAACACTGGTAAATTTAGTCGGGTGCTATACCCTTGCTACGTCCAGACTAAGGCCTTACGCCCAAGCAATGCAGCTGGGACCAGGATCCCATCCTCCCCTGATACGGGTCACCCTGCACGGCAAACACAGGGGGCCTAAAGAAGGCCACACAGAAAAAATGACATCCAAAGAAAGGCATGGTAGGGAAACATAATATAGGAGAAAACCTGTGTAGACAGAAGAAAGCAAAGATAAAACTGAAGTAAAAGAGAGTGATGTTTGATTAGAAAAAGAATATTGATGAAAGGGCCAAGTAAGGGAAAAAAGGATAAGCATAAGAAAAAGGGGTGGGCCAACTTAGAGAAACAAAGTATGCATAACAATTAGAAAATGAAATAATAATACTACAGTGTGGACACTAGCATACATGCATGTCACATTCAAAACTTAGGTGGAATGCACACATAGACCATAGATGTAAGGGCTAGTATTTTAATCATGTACTTTAAATGTACATTTTAATTTTAACTTTTAAGCACATATAGGCTATGACTAATGTGTCTGTGTCTGACTCTTTTATGAACATTAGCAGATGCGATAGAATAAAATCTTAATACTCACAGTAAATGCATCCCGTGGGATCTCTCGTTCATACAAAGGTACCAGCTTGGAATGTCGAAACTCAGCTACATCTCGATCTCTAAGCAAAAGCAGCTGAAAGCGACGGTTGAATCTGAGGTCATTTTCAGTAGTTACATCAAATTCCTCTTGAAGTTGCTCAAGTCGAAAGTATTCTCGGAAGTGAGAACAACTACCATCACCTTTAGATTTTGGCTGTATTAAAAAAACAAACAAACAAAAAAACTGTCTATTTGAGAGCAAAGTCTACTACACAAACATAATAGGAAGGTGATAAGATTACAGGAATATTAAACTTAATTCCCTTGTCAAGCACTTGCCACATCCACTCACAGATGACCATGAAAGATAAGAATAATAAGAATAGAATATATATGCTGTTACCATATTGTCTCAAACTGAATGGGTTTAAAATTAAACAAAAGTGTTCAACATCTTATATACAACCTCAAGCAAGTAGACAAGGTCAGCATTAACAGGGTCATTTGGGTCCATGCGGGATTCTTGAAACCATTTGGCCAGTTTCCTTAAATTGACAACGCCAGTGGCTCCTATTGCAGCTACAGGGTCCATCTGTTTCACTGCACTATGAAAAAAATACAGCATATATAGAAGACTGTGTGTTGGTGGGTATGTGCATGCCCTGATTAACATGTATGTGAAAATAACAGAAGTTTGCTTTTATCACACATGCCTATATACATACACACAAAAACATGTCAAGTAATAAAAAATGTATCTATTCACTTTTATCTACCTCTTATATCATAGCTCCACGTGCACCTGTGCATTACACACTTGTATATCACTACAATATAGGAATATTGGTATAGGAACACAAGTCCTGTTGTACCAATTGTTAAAAATTAAATTTTGTTTAAATTGTATTTATGTGCTGTGCAGTAGTTGGTTGGTTGTGCTTTACGCCGTCAGCAGCTAAGGCTATATAATGGGGAGAGAAAATAATCATATATTAAAATGTTTAGGACCAAAAAATCCCAGATTATATAATAACAACATCCTAAACAATAAGACCTAACATAAGCAAGAATAACATAAAATGGTAGACAATGGATAAAAGAGGGGTGTTGTGACTTAAAAAACCACCAGTAAACCAGAGCCTGAAACCAAAATCTAACAGGACGTAGTTTAGTTGAGTCCTTGTTACTTCTCGAGGATCATAGGGCTGCAACAACACCTTGCCAGAGGACCAGTTTTGGGCAGCCCTCTTCAGTTGGGCCCATATGGTTTCGACATCCTTTGCCTCAGACATAAAAACCTTAAATCTTATGGTAAAGCCATATACCCTTTCAAAATGAAGAAATAGCTGCTGAAGAGATGAATCTAAACAAGAAAAACAATAAGCCTGCTGTAAAAAAATTGATGGTGGATACTCTGGAGGCCAGGACAAGTAATTAAAACACGTAAAGTAGTAAAAATTCTCAGAGACTAGTGGGCAACTGCATGGCATAGGAGTGTCCTAACCTTAGAACTACAGGACGGGCATAGAGGCAGGCAGTCAGAAACAGGGAAGAGTGGTGTGTAACTTGTTCTGAAGCAAAGTGTCCCAGTGGTATTGCTAAAGGGACTGAACATAGGTAGTGAAGACAGATTTACAGTCAGATGACACCAGTCACTGCAGTTGACCAGGAGACTGGCAAGCAGCCTTGATGGCCTGGTTCATTTGAATGCCAGGAATGCCAGGGGTCCAAACGAAAACAATGTCCTTGTTGCAATTGAGAGGAACAACAATGAAATGCTGAAGCTGAACCGCAAGAGGGTGGTCAAAACAACTGGAAAGAGGCACATGGAGAGCAGAAAGTGCATCTGAAATGATCAAGAAGTTTTGCTCTGAAAGCAGTGAACAAGCTGCAAGGCTAGCATGAAGTTTTGCAAAGAAAAAAACATCCATCCACAAATCAGGCTAATAAGGCCTGTTGTGGCTGGCAGAATGGAACTGCTGCCACAGCTACATGACCACCATTTGGAACTTTGGAGCTGCCTTTAAAGATAGAACGAAATCAAGGATAGTCAGAGAGAATTTTCTGAAGGCGCTGAAGAAAGACAAGGTCACTGGTGTCACTTTTTAAAAGAAGCAAGGTCAAGACGATTTGTTTGTTTGTGTTTAATGCCATGTTAGCAACTAGGGCTATATCACGGCAACAAAAGATAATCTTGGCATAACAACAAAAGGGAGTCTTAATTTAGCAAGTTTAAGGAAAAAACCTCCCAAGTGATATAACCATCACATTCTTTAAAAAGTCAACGCAAGAAATAAACAATATTTAAAAGAGTGGGTCAAGTGTAAAAAGGAGTAGTGAAGCCCTAAAAGGCCACCAACAAGCCAAAAAACAAGGGAAAACAATTACCAGAACATAAAATTTCTTAAATGTGATGGTAAAGTCCTATCCTCCTTAAAAATGTAAAGACTGCTGCCGATGGGACGGACCTAAACAAAGAAAACAAAGAATTTTCTTTAAAAAACTGCCAGCATACACTCTGGAGCTCAGGACAATCATAACAAGTATCACACTAAAACTTCCTTTACACCATGGACAAATGGGTGGTGGTCCTTGCGTGGCATAGGTGTCCTTACTTTAATCTAGCAAGGACCACCTCCTCCCGCTTCACAGGGTGGCATGAAGGTAAGCAGTCGGAAAGACAGGGAAGAGTGGCATATAATTTATTTTGGCCCAGAGTGTCCCAGTGGCGTTTTTTGGATTATCGTTGGTTTGGCAGTTAGTATGCAGGGGTGATCATTTGGTCATTACTTGGATTACTGTTAGAAATAACCCATGTGTAGTGAGTTGTGAGTGTCGGCGATTGTGCTGTTGTCAGTGTTGGGCTTCCCGTACTGTGCGGGCCTGTCGTTGGGTGTGTGAGCACGGATGAGGGGAATCTCAGGTCCTTATGTAAACCTATCCGTCTTGCGAGCCCCAGAGCCCTGCCTCGCGGCGTTGTCGTCATGCGTCAGTTGCTTGCAGGGCCTTCACAGGTCTTCTTGTCGAGACTGGACAGCACTACCCCCCTCCTTTGACCTCCCCTCTCCTCTACACCTTCTGTCTTTGTGCACGCAGTCCTTTGGCGCCTTTTCTCTGTCGTCCTGGACAGTCGCCATCCAGCAATGAACAGTGCCGGACGTGTGGGACGGTGCTAGACCGTGGCCCTGGTAGCCGGTGTTTTTCGTCTTCGTCGATCGACCTGTCATAAGCCGTCCTGCGTGAGTAGAGGTCTATTTCTTTGGGTTCCACACCATCCTAGTCTGTAGGGGCCCTTAACTGGCGGTGGAAGTGCGAGTGAGAGAATTTGTTTTTAATGAAAGACATGTACCATGTTAGGTTAGCATTTTTGATGGCCGTGGTGTGCACCCGTTTCTCCCTGTGTGGATTTGTGTGTTTAGGACCATTAGCCTGACGGTTACATGTATGTATTTGTACCAGAATATTTTTAGAAACTGAGCAGTTTCGGGAGAGCCGCTCATTGATTGTATGAACTGTTTGCCTTTTCAGGCTTATTTCTCATTTTTCTGCATTCTTCTTCCTTTTTTTTCTTCTTCTTCCTGTTGTTCTGCTCCTCATCCGTGTCGTCGTGTCTTCCCGTTTCTTTTTCGTGTTACTGTTCGCCATTGTGTCAACCGTCCACCCTGCCTTCTCAGCACCTCGTCGGCGCGTGAACCCGTGACCCTGCTGCGCCAGTGTGCGGCCAAACCTTCTGCGGAGTACCTAGGGCGGAGTACCTGCGGAGTACCTGCGAGCAGGGGCTCACATGACCAGCGGCCTACCCACGCCTCGTGCCTGGACGAGAGGAAGGAAGGGGGTCAGCTGGACGAGAGGAAGAGAGGGGGGATCATCGTCGGAGCGGCGGGCAGGCACCTTGAACGGACACTTGACCTGTCACCCCGCAGTGCGTGCGGGTGGTGTGTTTTATATACGTTTACTGTGACTCGCCTGTGCACAGGGCAATTGTTTTACGTTATTCCCTTTGTTTTGATTGTTTATTTTAATCTATCCCTTTTCTTTATATGAGTGTTAGAGACGTATGATACCTGGTTTTTTTGTGTTATTTTATGTAATAAATAAGTTTGTTTTGTAACATGAATTTTGTCTTTGTCATTTCTGAGTGGTCTGCTCTCAGCTGCGGTTCAACTATAGTACGTCGCGAACCGTCTCTGGCAGAGCGAGAGGGTGTGCATTCGTTGCCAGCTGTTTTGGGCGGTTGCGAGCATGCATTCGGTGACGTCGGGGTGGCCACGTGACAGTGAGTGTAAGATAACACTTTATCCCAGAGGGCAAGCACAAGACAATACCATAACTTATTCATATCTGCCAAACAGACTCATGCATTCATGTTTCAGACAGCTGGATTCATTTGCACTCAGTGACATTCAGAAGTCGCACGGCCGAAACAACAAAGAACAGCCTCAGTCCTGCATGCAGGTACACACAATCAACGGCCTGATGGAAGGTGGAAAAATTCTCTTGACAGGACATGTCTGTCAAAGAACTGTTGTTATATACAGTCTTAAGAGCAATCTGGACTGTCCCAATCACTTTACTGCAAGTGGATGCAACAGGATGTAAGCTGCCCTTGTCCTTCACCGATAAACTGCTGTAAAAACAGATAAACAAGGACAGAATGATCTATAAAAGAGCTGAAGAAACTGCTGGAGACAGAGAAAGACTTCAGCTTCTAGAGAAGGAAGAGGCGCTGTTCAAATTTCTTCACGACTGTTTGAGTGTTGAAATCCCAGCAGAGTCTCCTGTCAAAGATTATGCCCAGGATTTCAAAGCATGGACAATCTCCATCTCCTTGTTGTGGATGACACTTACAGGACAGTGGACAATTGCTATGGAAATCAAAGACCATCTCTTACATCTAAGCAATTGTCATTGCAGGCACCAGGCAATAAATTCCAGATAAATGAAAGGTACACCATGGGTATCAGCTGGCCTGCTAAGAAGAGAGAGCAGTGCAGTGTCATCAGAGAATTTGATGAGATATTGACCCTCATGGTTAGTGTGACAACTGTTGATATACAGAATAAACAGAAATGGGGATAAAACACAGCCTTGGGGTGAGGTGGTGAATGTTGTGATGGAGTCGGAAAAAGTGCCATTGACATTGCTGCCTGTCAACCAAAAAGTGAATGATCCATGACACTAGCTGATGGTCAAAGGAAAACTCATCAAGGAGTCTTCTAGCTAGAAAACGTGGTTAGATTGTGCTGAAAACCAATGAGAAAACAGTCGTGCATGGGCTTGTGGATTTTCCATGAGTTTAAACAAAGCATGAAGGATAAAAAGTTAAGCTTCATAAACACTTTGTTTGGACTGGTTTGCAAATTCCAAAGTGGCTTTTAGAATCAGTCCTTTGATGATTGTCTCCAATACTTTCATGACCAGTGATGTTAACGCCACAGTCATAGTCATTAAGATGCTGAGCTGAAGCTTTCTTCAGAAATGGGACAGTGGTTGACAATTTCGAAGCAGCAGGGATGGAAAGTGAATCCATAGAGTACTGAAATAGGTGATGGAAAATGCCTCCAAGTTCTGCACGCAGAAACCTAATGTTCTGCCACAAATACCATCTGGACCAGAAGCCCTGCATATGTTTACTCGCTGAAACAGCTCTGCAACTTCTTCTTGATGAATCTCAAACCTCTGGACAGGATGAAGAGAATTGAGCGCATCTTAAATTTTCACGGTGAAATCATGTGTCTCAAAACAAGCAAAGAAAGTATTAGGAGCATTAGGTAGTGCCATACTGTCACATATGTACTGTGTATGCATAAGGGGTGCCAAGAAATATTCAGACACAAACAGGGAACAAACAGTAAGGAGGGAGAGTTTCATAAATATGCTGAGGAAGAGATGCAGGCAGACTAGTCAACTGAGTATAATCATAACTACAGACAACTATGTTGACTGGTGTAAGGAAAATAATTATATATTTTAAGAAGCACATTTTAAAACTATCCAGTAATTATGATTTTCCTAATTACAAGTTTGAAGATGAACAATTAACACACTGCTTTTCCATGATGACTGTACAGACATTTAGTACTGTAAATGTGTTCAAGCTTAATAAAAAAAAAACAAAGGAAAAGAAAGCAAATATAATTAAAAATAAGGAAAGATTAGTAACAGTGAAATAAATTCTCACTTGGTGACAGCTGTTTGTCCAGAAGGGGGAACAAGAGGTTTTCCTTCATCATTAACTGCCCAGGCCACACTCGTACTAAGAGTGCCGGAAGTCATAAGAGTTACAAGCATGGTGCTGGTGGCATCAAACTTGAATGGGACACCTACAACAGAAATGTTTATAGTTAGGTCAAAATAGTTATATAAATAATAATAAATGCGTGATTTGTATAGCACATACTTATGATCTTAAGGAGCATGCTCTTAGTGCTTAAGACAAGAATGAGACATGAACAGCATACGAAGGAATAGGAAAATGAACAACAATACTGATGACTGATAAAAGACAAAAATAGAAAATGAAAAAGGAACCAGGTAAAATGAACTAAGAGTGTCACAATACAGCAGAGGAAGACAGGCAGGGAAGTAACAATAAAAAGAAAAGTGTGTGGGGTGGGGGGGGGGAAGTAGCTGAAAAAGGAGTAGCATTGTGGACTGTTGTTAAGAGTAAAGCTTGTTTTTCATTTTCATTTAAAAGATTCAATGGTAGATATGGAAGGGGAGAGAGCTCCACTGTTTTGCTGCACAGTAACTAAAATGTACTCCTGTGACTTATGTTGTTCTGGTGACAGGAATAATTAGGATACAGCCATCAGATGAAGTTGTCTGCCTAGGATGAAGGGAAAGAGAAGTTCAGAGAAATAGTCAGGGAAGGTGCCTGTAAAGAAATTAAAACACAGCATGGACAGTTTGTACTAGATGCAAGAGCGGATGGGTAGCAAAAGCAGAAAACAAAACAGGATTGATACGATCCTATTTCCTATCTGTAAGCACCAGATGTGACATTCTGTACTTTCTGGAGTTTATGAATGAGGTATGAGGGGCAGCCTGCGACCAAGAAGTTGCAGTAATCAAGCCAAGAAAAAACAATCACACAGACAAGAGTGTTGGTGTGTCAAGTGTATGTCGAAAGAGTGTGATGAATGGTGCTGATCTTATGTAGCTTATAATAGGCAGACTGAAGACAGCTGTAACTGGTATATCAAGGGTTTTGTCAGCAGTGACAATGAATACCAGATTCCTGACGAATGACAAAAAGGTGATGTTGGACAATGGATGGGTAGCAAGTACAGAATAAAAAAGGAGAGGATTGACATGGTCCTGTTTCCTAGCACAAGACATGCGGCAGAGTTCAGTTCTTTCTGTAGTTTATGAAGAAGATAAGCAAGGAGTTGCAGTAAATCAAGCCAAACAAAAGTACAAACAGACAAGAGCGTTGGTAGTATGTGTACAGAGAACGTGACGGGAGGCGCTGATCTTATGTAGCTCATGATAGGCAGACTGACAGACAGCCGTAACTTGTTTTCAAAAGTCATGTCTGCAGTGACAATGAATCGCAGACTTCTGATGCAAAGGTAATGTTGGTTTTGCCCATCTTGACATGCTTGGCAGACTGATGAGTGATGATTGGTTTCTTCTTTTCAAGCATAGCAGGGCTTTCATTTATCATACAGTTTCGGTTTATTTTTTTACTATCTAATCTTTGACCTAGTTATACAGGCTTCTATAATGTTAATAGCAGAGTGAGACTCAGCTGGCAGAGTGAAGCAATACAGTTGTGGGATCGATGTGGAGTTACCTTTTTGGGTCGGTCAATAAACTGTTTCCCGCCCCATCAACGCAGAGCCTCAGATGCTTTCTGAGTGCAGACGTCTAACAGTAGCAAATCTAGTATATATATTTCTAATCTAATTCCTTTTGCTATAGCAAAAGGTGACAGGGATGACAGTGGCCGGGCCAACTCTGTGCCCTCCACCACCAGAAAACGGGGCCTGACTCCTTCAACATTCTCTCTCACGCATTCTCTCACTTAATCCTCACTGTCCTAAGATTCCTCTTCTCTGATTTGCTTTCCAAGGTTCTGTTTTATTAGGTGCCATGATTTGATGGAAATCGATTCGTTCCTTATGCTCCCCACCCACCACTGAGTCCAACAAGGGGATGCGACCGAGTGGTACCACTTAGGGCTTTTCCAGCAGGTTCGCACCAGAGATACACAAGGTATATACTCTGGCCTTCCAAGTATGAAGACCAGATTGACCCCGGCCACGGCCTTCTAGCAAAGCTAGGGCAATACACGACCAGCCGCTTGGTTGGTGTGGGCCACACCTACCTCACGTCTAGGAGACTAGGAGAAGTCCGGGCCAAAGAGGTGTGTTGGTATGATGGGCCGGAACCCATCAGGGACCTCAACCTCCAGGATCCTATCATCCCCCGATACGGGTCACCCTGCACGGCAAACGCAGGGGGCCTAAAGAAGGCCACACAGAAAAAAAGACATCCAAAGAAAGGCATAGTAGGAAAACATAATACAGGAGAAAGACCTGTGTAGACAGAAGAAAGGAAGGATAAAACTGAAGTATAAGAGGGTGATGTTTGATTAGAAAAAGAATATAGATTAAAGGGCCAGCCAGGTAAGTGGTAAAAAGGAAAGCATAAAAAAAAGGGGTGGGCCGGCTTAGTCATCTAGCCAGAGAAAGGGCTAGGTGTTCACCCCCGGCATGAGAAGCCAGGCCCATGGGGCCAAATATGAGCAGGAGTGTAAATATATATGCAGATATAAGTAAGTATATGTGTATATATCTGTTTAAGTAAGAATGAAAGAGAGGGGCAGAAACATCCCCTCCAAAACTTGTTTACATGTGTTTATATACTTTGATTTATTTGATTACATATGCAGTGATGCAATTTGCATTAAAGAGCTAAAAAGAAAGAACAAGTGAGTGAGGCACAAAATTAGCTTTTAAATGTATTAACTGTTACAAACTGACCAGTGAATGTGTGGGTGTGAGTGAGGGAGATTGCATATAAGATATATAATAAAGTGTGTAAATATATGTATATTTTGAATATCTCAATACCCTTGAAAAGGTGAAAAAAATTGAGATTCTTGAATCATAAGCTTAAGAAACTGATGACACTCTGAAAAACATGAACTAAGTGCATGGATAAAGATGTAAGGAATGAACCAAGTGTCACACACAAACTGAACTTGTACACCTCTACACGCACTCACTCAGTCAGCTGTGACATTTGCGCATTCTTAGACAAAGACAACACTAAATCTGCCTCTACACAGGCCCTGTCAAAATTTAATAAAACTGTTATCCAACACACTAAACGTTCTTCAAGTCCCCATATTCACCCTCCACTGCACATACTATCTCTAACTGAATCTAAAAAAAAAAAATTGTCAATTTCTTCCCATATAAAGTCAGATAGCGGCAGTCGCCATAAACCCACAGTCTTTTACTCACGGTCTGAGATTTGACGTTCCTCGAAATTAAATCACAGAGACAACAGTTTTCTTGTTGCTTCCACATAAATTGAATCTTTCACTGAAGTCGTCCTGAAAAGGTCGGTACGATGCAAACTTTCGCAAGTCGTGGCTGAGCAATGACTCTTGGGTCAGTGTTCGGTTATGTTTCGGTTATGGCATCCGAGGTTCTCACGTCGGCTCTAGGGTCGACGGCGCTGTAGCTAACGTAGACGCTTCCTCTTGAACAGAGCTCTCGTTTCTGTTATCTTGATAATGGCCGACTCGCTGTGTAGCCCAGCCCCGCCTTTCTTCCACTTAGAGTGTCTCAGCACTTCCAGTCTCTCTTTGCAATAAAGGCCCCCAAAGGTTGGCGACTGCTCGCTATAAATTCTTATTCCTAACTCTTCTAGAACATTCTCTCGCAAAAACTAGCTCACATTCAACCGGCCCGTGCAATCCGTTTTGCCGGCACAATACATGCTCACTACAATTCCGTGCATCCTTCATTTCTTTCATTCATCATGTCACCTGTCTATGACACCAAGTAGTGCTACATTACACAAAATATTTCTTCAAGAATTCCTAAAGTAAAAGGTTACAAAATCAAATACCTACAAATACCAGCACTAGTTAAAAATGCCAAATGCTGTGCTTGTCTGACCATGATAGGAACAGTTTGAACACTATTGCCCATGTTAGTTATAAGATCATTGGTGTCAAGCAGAGGAATCTGGGTTTTTGTTGCAATTAGTAACTAGTCAGGAAATTGGCATTTACTCAATATCTAAACATGTCATTGCAGCAGAACTTGTTTTATTAAATTCAGGCAAACCTTATGCAATGCCAAAATGCAGAAGCAAGATATATATAAACACACAAAATCATTTCTTTTATCATTTCAACTGCTGAATAGTAAGTGAAAAGTGTGTGTGCGAAGGGTATGGTCCGAGATGTAGGAAAACTAGGAATTATAAAAAAAAATCAAGATAGTGTGTGTATAGCTGTGTGCATCCGTGGGAGGTTGATCAAGCAAAAAGAGCTTAGAACGCGTTAGATGATGGGTTGGAAAAAAGTTTGTTGAAAAGAACTAATCCTTTGGAGACAAGGTAGGGAGGAAAAAGAAAAACAGGACAGGATTGAGAGAGAGAAAGATGAGAGGGAGAAACAAGAATGTAAAGAGAAAGAAGAGAGGGAGAGACAATGAGAGGGAGAGACAGGAACAGAAAGAGAAGGAAGAGAGGGAGAGACAGAGAGAGAAAGGGAGAAAGAGTAAGAACTGCGCTACCAGCTAGCTGAGATTAAGAGCAGAAGAGCTAATGGCAGTAAAAATGATAATAGTGGTTCCATTGATATTAAAGGTGCAACACCTCACCACAGTAGGACCACATTGGAAAATAGGAATAAGGCTAGTACTGGGAGCAATAGAGCTATAGGGTGTGATGATCTTCACTAGGAAAACAGGTGCTCAGAAACTGAAAATAGTGACATCATCAAATTGCAGAGTTATAAATGGAAATAGTAGCTGGACAGATGAAGGCGATGTTGGAAAACTGACGAACGCAGGTGATGAGATAGATTACAGTACCTCAAGATGACTTCATAATATGGGCAAATACATAAGTACAATCTGAAGGTTCCAGTAGCATGCAGCAGGTACCAGAATGCAGACTAAGATCATCCAGTGACGTGATACATCTGTGGCAGTGAAGGTCATATTAGTTGTAAATATCAAAGGAAGTGTGTGGATCTCGGACACTCGATATGGACGAAAGATCAACACAAGGTAATGTCCTATGTTATTTGCAACAGATGTAACAGCGCAGGACATGATTCTAGTCTCTGCCCTCAAAAGGTAGACAGGCTGAAAACAGCTGTAAGTGTGACGTGCTACAGTTTCGGGGAGAGGGGGGGGGGGAGTAGGACACTCTCGCATCATTGTCCCCATGGCAACGAGTGGCGTCCGATCTGTAACTACCGAAAGAAAGTAGGCGTAGTCAAGGCGACGGACAGAGGGTGTCAGACACTAGAGGGCTAGATGCAAGCCATGGGTTTGCTTGCGAGTCAGATGAAAGCAATGTTGACGCTAGTGAGGTGAACGTTAGCAATAAGTGAAGCTAGTGAGCACGAAGCTAGCAAAGGAGGTGCTGGCGATGTGGAGGCTTGCGAGGATGCAGCTAGTAGAGGGGAGGAGGTCATCGAAGAAATGGTGACCCGTGCGAGAGGAAGGTTGGGATATGATGATCACGATCTCCTTGAGAAGCAGACCACGTGTGGCCAGCAAGGAAGTGGGCCTTTGTAAGTAAAAGACCTTAGCCTCGAGGAGATGCGAGTACTATAGGGGTCGGCAATACCGGATGCACTTATGAGGCAAGCAATTCAACTCAGATGTGGAAGCCTAACTATAGATATCGAGAGCCTGTACATGGTGACAGGCTCGGTGAATCGCTTAGGGCAGGTGACGGTGATAGTCACAAGTAGAAGCTGTCAGCAGTGAACCGCTAAAGGCGAGTGACAGTAGAGATCGCGAGATACGAGCGTTGGCTGTCAGGGGTGAATTGTCGTGGGTAGGCCATTGTATTAATCGCGAGATGTGAGTGATGGGTCTCAGCGTTGAAACGCTTCGGGCGAGTGACAACGGTAGTCACAGGTCGCGAGGGGCAACTTTGTGGAAGGGGGTGACAGTCAAAAACTCGAGGTACGTGCAATGGCTGTCAGTGGTGATCTGCTGCAGACGGGTGACAGTAGCTATTGCGGGGTGCAAGCGCTGGTTGTCGTTGCCGAGGTGCTACAGGCGAGTGACGATGGATATCGTGGTCCTAAGAATCAAGGGCCTGCTGGCTTTGAGTTGCTGCCTCGCGCGCTTAATAGGAGCAGCTTTAGTGGACGAGTGGTCACAGTCAGTTGCGTCCCAGCTGTCAGTGCAGATGACAAGCCTAAGCAGATAACAAAACCAGCAGTACTGTCAGTGGGCATGTGGGGGCGAATGCACAAAAGGTGACTGTCAAGGTAAGCCCCCCAATTCATAGCAGAATATACAGCAACTTCTAGAAGTGAATTTACCTCTGTAAATACAGGAAAGAAGAAGCAGAGGGAACGGCGGACAGTGTTAGCTGTTCTTAGAGAAGGGATGAGAGCTGGAGCCTCGAGGGATGACTCCATCAAGCATACTGGTGGTTCGACTTAAAGATATGCTGTGGCTGTTGTCTCAGATCGGGCAACCTGAGAGAGTTTGAGTAGGTAGAATGCACTATCGGGTGAAGGCGAGGGTAAAGTCGCTAATGAGTGCATTGTATCAGCGATATGCCCAGAAATCTATGGCCAAGTCCCATTTGGATCATGTCACAGCGCATTAAGATGTCAAGAAGGTGTGATCAGCTGGAAGGAATATGATATAGTTCTCGGAAAAAGAAGGCATGTTTCTTGATGTTAGACGGAAAGGTCGTGAAATTGGAGCGGTGCATACGGTTGAGGTGGTTTTTACCATACGTAGCACATACCCTGGTTTACGCATCCCTACACTGTTGCTGTATGAAGCACAAGGGGGTAAAGGTGCTGCCACACGGGATTTGGCAAACACTGTTTTCTTGAAACAGCCTCATTTTCCGTGTGGCATACACCGCAAACTGTATGGAAAACTGTTTTTCCTTGTGTTTGCGGTTTTAGTACTTTCTCTATTTAGGAGAACGGTTTTTCAAAATGGCCGCCAAAGCCAAAGGCCTGCTTGGAAATTTAAATGATGAAAATACCTGCTATTTAATTGAACTATTTCAAAGCCACTTAACTGAAGAATGCCCTAGACAAGAGATTGAGGCAAGAACAGGTAGGCTTTCGGCAGGGTAAATCATGCACAGACCAAATTGCTACACTACGAAATATTATTGAACAGTCCATTGAATGGCAGTCGCCACTATACATAACTTTTGCGGATTTTGAGAAAGCTTTTGACTCAGTAGACAGAAAAACCATCTGGAAACGGATTTTCAACAAGTTCATTGCCATCATCCAGCAGCTGTATGAGGACTCGACATGCCAGGTGATCCACAACGGAAAGCTGACTGACCCATTTGCAGTGAGGACTGCTGTGAAACAAGGTTGAATGCTCTTGCCGACAATCTTCCTGATCATCAGACTAGATCATGAGAAGAACAACCTGTAACAGCAACACGGGCGTTCAGTGGAGCCTCGCCAGGCAACTTGAGGATCTTGACTTTGCAGATGAGATCAGCCTGTTGTCCCAAAAGCCACAACATGCACAAACAAAGCTCATTTGGCTCGCAGAAAAAGCAGTGATGACTGGCCTGACCATCAACATCAAGAAGACGGATGTAATGCAGGTCAACAACAAGCAAGATACATGGGGAATGTATTGCAGAGAGTCTGACCATTTCACATACCTTGGCAGCATAGTCAGCAAAGATGGAGGTACATATGGAAGATGTAAGAAGCCAAATAAATAGAGCCAGGCTTGCATTCCACACCCTGCAACCTATCTGAAACTCCAAGGCATTATCTCTACACAACAAGATCCACATCTTCAACGCAAATGTTAAATTAGTCCTTATATATGGATCTGAGACATGGCGTGTGACAAACACCATCACCAACAAGATCGAGACATTCGTTAACAGATGTCTATGTCACATCCTCAACATCAGATGGCCTGAGAAGATCTCCAATACAGACCTGCTGGAGAGGACCAACCAATACATGCGGTGGCAAAAGATAGCGATCCCACACCCACCATATCCCCACCCACCCCCACAGTGTGAAATCACTGCGAGGTGGAAGCACTTTCCCTCAAAATCAGCAACATCTAAAAAGGGCTAAACGAGCAGGAAAACACAACAATCTTCTCTGCCATCTTCTTTAAGACTCTCTCAGTGACATTTCTCTGAATTGGTGCCTCAATTCACCTACAAATCACTTCATCCTCATCTGCAGGGGCTCATCGAGCCTTGTGTTGTGTTGCGTGTAATACGTTGTGCGTATGCAAGGTATGCGTACGTCCATCCTATTACATATCTGCTGTCTCCATTTTCTTTTTTTCCCTAACTCTTGTAAATTTTTCTGTTGTTGTTAATGACCTCCATTAAGTGTTTGCCAAGCTGACAGGTTAAACTGCACTGTAGCAAAATAAAACGAAAAGGGTCTCTCTCCATTAGATGCAGAAACTTCTCAAGTGATGTGTTCATACATTCATGCCAGGTTAAGGAAAAAGCTAACAAATTTTATGAAAAAAATTGTATCAGTATGGAAGGACTTCTCATTTATATAAATGCCAGTTGTACAACATACATGTATGTATATGGCTTCATAATAATAAAAGTATTATAACTTATCCACCTTGCTACAGCAATTCCTACACATGTAGGCACTCACATGGACACATAGACACCCTATGGCGGATGTAGGTTGGGAATTAGTGTATTACGCTGAGCCAGTAACTAAGCTATATCATGGCAAGGCAGCCAGCCCTATAAACAGATATCACATGCTGAAAGAACTGTCTGAGACAAGACCTGAGGCCAAGACAGCCAACCTTACCATATTGATGATAGGTACTAACCCTTGCACCACTGGACCGCCCATCCTATACAGGAAAGAAAGATATGAGTTCAGAGACATTTTGAAGGAAGAGAGAGTAGGTCTGGTCCGAGGAACACCAATAATAAGAGGATGAGAAGAAGAGTGTGAGCACGAACTTGTATTACTGGACTGCTGGCATCCAGTTTATTCACATTTCAGATTAACTGCTAAAATGAGGCATGAGACTACAAAGCTTCCGGTTTAGTCACACAGCGGAGAACTTTGCAAGAGGCTAAGCGTTGGTCTTGGCAGACAGACATCAATCTACCTATACACGTCCATATCGTGGTCCCAACATATTTCCACCACAAGTAAGAACATCTCCAAGAAAGTCTACCAGCTGTCCAGAATCAAACATTTCCTTGACACTCACACAAGAAAACTTTACTATATCACCCACATCCAGTCAGTCATTGACTATGCCTCTACCCTCTGGGACTCCGCTAGTGGATCCTCCATGAAACCTCTAGCTAGTGTTCAGAGGCGAGCAATCAAAGCCGTCCTGCTAAAACCGAAATTAGACCCACGTGACTTCACCTCACTAGGCGTCCTTCCTCTTAAAAACAGACTCAAATTTAACAAATGCATTTTCATCTATAAAATACTGACGGGTAAATTATCGCCCAGACTCTCTCTCCTATTTTCCTCCAATAACTCTAGAACCTTCCCAAAACTGAATATCCCCTTTCCTAGACTAGACCTCTATAAATCAAGTCTGCAATTCTCAGGGAGCGCGCTATGGAACAGCCTCCCTCTCCATCTCAAACAATTGCACTCCCTGACCTGCTTTCGACGCCATCTATCTCAATACTTTCAAGATATATAGATGAGCCCTCTAGATTCCTACCAACTCCAGGTGACCTTGTGAATATATGCTAATCTCTTCTTTAACCATCACCTTGTACATATCCACCCTTCTCTATGCTTATTATCTTTTATACTTAATGCTCAATTAATTCATTTATATATAGTTAATTTCCTTCCCTGAAAAGGGCGAGGGCTAAGTGGAAAAAAGCGCTCAGTTGCTTATTTTACCCCTCGTAAATAAAGAATTGTCATTGTCATTGTCATTGTGAAGGAAGTTTAATAGGTAGGTGAGGACAGAGCCATTGAGGCGCTTTTAATGAGGATGTTGATTTTATATTAAATACACTGTGAGCCAGTGAAGTGCAGTAATGAGAAGAGTGATCAGATTTTTCCTTACAGAAAAGAAGAGGGGCAGTACTGTTTTCAGCATGCTGGAGAATAAGGTTTCTTATCAAGCAGCAACAGTTTTGATAGCTAATAGTATTACTGCATTACTGACAATAAACATGGTTATCACTGTGCTTACCACTGCCAACTGCACCATGACCAAAGAGAATCTTTTCATCAGAACTGAATTCCATGTCCTCCAAATGAACACTTTGTGAAGTGATGGATACTTCAGGTATTGCTGCATACAATTCTGCCAGAAGATGGGTACTAATGCCTTGGCTCTCAAAAATCTAAAAAAACACATTAGACATCAGTATATATACATATAGAGCTTGTACATATTTTCCCCAAACTCCTTTAATACCTCAGTGTCTGACTATTCCATTCGTGCTGTATTCTTGTGTGGCATTGTATGACATTTGTATACACTTAACAAGATGTACATTTAGATATTAGAAACTGTATTAGTTTAATACAATGTACAGTGGGGAAATGTGTTCTTTAATAATGTTTTATCATTTACTATTACAAAAATAACTATAATCACACAAAAATTTTGATATCAGAATTACTTATTCATGAGTCACTGGATAAGGTGTTACTAGCTTTTATCTATTACTCAGTAAGTCATGATCATCTTTATGATTAAAACAATATGTGTACTTGATTATTTATAGCTTTAAAGTTTCTTGCTCGTGTTGCGAAAATTGATGGTTATTTGACTGGACATGTTGAAATGAACTGTAAAGAGTTAAGCTGTCATTTTGGGCTAAGTTTTAACGGTAGACAATTTAGTTAGAAAAGTCATAAACTTACCTGGAATTTTATGCTCTCTGGCCACTGAATAATCCGCAGATTAAAAATCTGACCAAAATTTACTTTGAAGTCTTGTGACAGAGGTCTGCATTTAAAGCAAATTTTGCATGTAAATGTTCTAGGTATTATTATCTAAAGATACAATTAAGTAATTTTGACATAATAAATATTTATTTGGTGTATTCATATACATATCAGACCTATATGTTTGGTAAAAATGTACTTGTGACAGAACAGGTTAATCTGAGTAGTAATGCTTTTCTGCCTCAGTTATTTAGACCTTCACATGAAACCAGTCTTTTCCATATTCATAAGGTTTTTCCATATTCATTGCATTTCATCGCAAACATTACACTCCAAAAACATCTCTGACTCCAGCCCTTATTCACTTTTACACATGCCTTGATTTCATCAGAAAAACAGATCACAACAATATGCTGACCAACGAGCTGATGATTAACATACATTTTAGTAACTCTGTCGGAAATAGAATGGTTTGAATGATTATATGTATTAATACATTTCAGTGATAGAAAAGATTTGAGAAGAGTTAACTAAATGTGATCAACTCACTTTCAGGCAAAGTAGAAAAAAACACAAAAAAGTAAATAAAAATAGTTGTCACAAAAATCTAATTTAAAATTGTTTTCATTATCAAATTTAGTAGAAATTCGAATTGAACTTCAATAATGCTTTTTTCTGAAGCAGGGACACTATCAAAACTTGGTATGGATGTAAATTTCAGTTATTCAGCCACTTTAATATACTTATCCTAAAAAAATATTCTCTAGAATGAGGGGAATCGCAAAAAACTTAGTGATACTGACTGCTGTACAAACATTTTTAGGAACCACATGGACTTGTTTCACTTGTTGTCATGGCATGCATCGGCTTATGTGATACATATATATATATAGCTGGCCATCCAGAAAATATGATACACCCTTTTGTAAAAAAAAACCCTGGCATGCAGAACACTGTGCAGGTAGGTATTCTGTTCAAGTTCCCATGCATCTCACATTATGTGAATGATGCTCATTCTGGTCAGCTTAGAAAATATATGTGTGAAATTAGTGTGCAGATATTTGTTCTTAAAGTTTCTGTGCACTGCTCACACAGATGTCAGTAAGGCTGAAGTAAGCATATGTAAAATGCAGGGCACAGCTTCGTCAGCCAGTCAGATAGATTGCTAGATGAGTGCCTGTTATTCTGCCAAGACAAAGGGTGAACGGTTCAGGAACGAGCATGTCCAAGATTGCACAATGGGCTGACTAGACATGCTGGTGCCGTGCTTTTCAAGATGTAAGATAATCAGCTGCAATTGTAGAGGTAGCATCATTCATTGACGATGGGCGTCCTTCTAACAGGGGTGAATTTTTGGCCAGGGCATACTTGATGAGGCGTAGGGTTGGAAGACCCAGACAGACATGGAGGAGATCAGTCCACTGAGAGGCGGAGACAGCTGGCATGACATGGTACCAACTGGAAAGGGACGCTCAGAACTGGGTCTGATAGTGAGGTATGGTTGCAGTCCTATGCTCCACTGGGGGCGAATAGGAACAAGAAGAAGAAGATACTTGATGAAAAAGTGTACTTGTAACCTCATCAGAGCTTTTAATCTACAAGAGACTTACAAAAGAGAAAGCACCAAGTTGTATGTAAGAGTGTTTAAACTTTTTATTGCATTCCAGTCCCAAAAGATGGACTTTACAGATGTTGGTCTTAAGAGAGTACAAGAGTACAAACACAAGAGAGGGGAGTGTAATCTGAGTTCAAGACTTAATCAAATTGCCCTGAGGCTTGACGCATTATTCATAGATGGTTAACAAGTTATCAAGATTGCGGTAAGTGTTGAGATCGAAATTTATGACTATATTTGTGCCATAGTGTGAGAATTTAAAGTTGTAATTTTTAGCTTACTTTGAATATATTTGTGAGGGAAAGCTCTCTTGCAAAAGAGCATTCATGTCAGACCACGTGGTTGTGACACTTGTTTCTAAGGAATTACACAGAAGAACAAGGATATACTTTTCTGAAATTTAAGCCTAGGAAGTAACTTGCTAAGAAGAATAAAAAAAATTTTATGCAGTAGTTATTCCAATGTGTTAGCTGTTAATTTATTCCTTGTTGCTCCTCTGAGGAGCATAGGGCTGCAATGTGTTAGCTGTAGTTTGTGGATAAAACAATATCTATCCCTGACAAATGTGTCCAGTGTGTCAGCTGCAGCATAACATGTACTGGCTATGGCAAGCAAGAATACATTGGTTGTTTTAAAATGATGTAAAAATAAGTTAGGAAAAGTGATTACATCTGAGTGATTATATCGCAGGATGGGATGAGATTAAAATAAAAAATTATCCTCTCCTCTCACCCAAACTGTCTAGTATGGGTCTTTGCAGAATTTATAATATGCCAGTTCTCTTGTACGCTCATTTCAGCATAACTGATGTTTCCGCTTACATTTCTTTCTGTGTTGATTCTGTAATACCTTGTAAAACCATTGTAATATTTCCAAACAACAAACCGTGGGTAACCAGGAGCTTGAAATATGTACTAAATAAGAAAAAATGTATTTATTTTGTTGGTGATGCCTTGGCCAAAAGATCTGCAGATAGAGAGGTAAGAGACATGATCAAAAGAGCTAAAAGAGAGTATAAAGAGAAGATAGAGTCCCGTTATTGTGCCGGCGACCTTCGCAATGCCTGGCAGGGGATCAAGTCAATGGCGTCTGTTACTCAGAAAGAGACTGCACTAGGAAATCAGTCAAACTCAAAGGCTTGAGTGATCAGGACTTGCCAAATGTTTTGAATAACTTCTATGCACGTTTTGAGAACCATGATTTTACCGATAAAGTTAGGGAACTCAGTCGCTTGTCTCCGACTACAGTAATTTCTCAAGTCTGCTAAAGCGGGTCAAGGTCAACAAGTCACATAGGCCTGATGGGATCTGTGGGTGCGTCTTACACTACTGTGCTGTTCAGTTGGGCGAGTGTTTCAACATCTCTTTCATCTCTCTCGACTCAGGGCACATTCCAGCACTCTGGAAACTTTCCAACATCGTCCCACTCTTCAAAAACCTAATCCTAGTCAACCGAATGATTTGAGGCCAATAGCATTAACCTCCCTCGTAATGAAAACTCTTGAGAAAATTGTCAAAAATCTCATATTAACATCTGTAGAGAGTAAACTGGACCCACTGCAATTTGCTTATAGGAAGGGGAGGGGTGTTGATGATGCCAAGTTGTTCATTCTGAATACACTGTACAAACATTTGGATAAGCACAAGACGCATGACAGACTACTCTTTGCTGATTTTAGTTTTGCATTCAATACAGTGCAACCATACCTTTTAGCTTTGAGACTGATTTCTGATTTTGATCTCCCACATCAACTGGTTTTGTGGATAGTGTATTTTTTTACTTGCAGACAGCAGAGGGTGTATATAAATAGTAATTATTCTGATATTGTTGTTACAAGCACTGGGTCCCCACAAGGCTGTTGTCTATCACCCCTGTTGTTTATCACGTATGCTGACAGCTGCAGAAGTACAGAGGAGAACAGCTTCCTTATTAAGTTCTCTGATGATACTGCATTGTTAACTCTTTTGCAGGAACATAAAAAAGATCATGGTAATGCCTTAACAAATTTTGTACAGTGGTGCGACAAGAACTTTCTGGAGTTAAATGTAAACACACAAAAAAGAAGTAAACAGAGACTTTAGGAGAATCAAAAGTTTTCTTGCTCCCAGTGTGAGTAAACCTGCTGAAACTCTTTACCTGGGAACTATTTTTGATTGCCAGCTCAAATGGAATTTAAACACCGAACACATTGTTAAACGTGGCCAACAAAGAATATACCTTCTGCATAAGCTAAATAGTTTTTCAGCTAGTCAAGCAATCTTAGGCCATTTCTATCAGTTGTTAATTGAGAGTCTTTTATCTTTTTCATTTGTATGCTGGTTTCGCAATCTCTCTGTTCATGATGGGAACAGTCTGAACAGTATTGTCTACATCTGTTCTAAGATAATTGGTGTCAGACAGAGGGATTTAGCTTCTTTTAAACGTTATTCCATGCCAACATGCAAAAGTAACAGACACCTGAAATTGTTTGTGCCATCTGCAGTCCAGCTGCTCAACCTCAGATGAAGTGTCAGTGGTGTGTGTGTGTGATGTTGTAGATGCACACGATTATTCTTGATGTAAGTTTGTTGTTTGTTTTATAATATATATATAATTTGACTTCCTTTCCCGTGCTAACATATATCTTAATGCTACACTTTGCAGAGAACTTGTTCTACTTTATTTTTAACTTTACTGTAACTAGAGCACCTTCCCATGTCTCAATTACCCTCTGGGACAAATAAAGTTGATCATTGACATTAAGTGATAAAACCAATATGAATTATAAGATGAAACAAACCTGGTTCCTGTGCGAGATACTTCTTTATTGTTGAACAGTATTTTCACAAAGAGTTTGCATTTGGAAACAGCATCCCGTCGTTCCTGCTCACTTCTGTATAAAGTTTTACATAATGTGGCAGTTATCGTTTAGGTGATAAAAAATAGGACAAAATACCATATAACTATAATTTTTAAAAATGTAAATAGTAACATTTATGTGAAGTTTAATGATTGAAAGTTTGATAACTTTGATGAATTAAGAAAATAAAAACTAGCAACAGTGACATTGAATATTTATATAGTACTTTATCCCAGAAATCCAGGCTTAAAGCTTTTTATTATGACATACATGATTATGCACGCAACATACAACACATGCACACACACATAAAGCAAAAGAAATAGGACAGACCTTGGGCACTCCTGTGTAGGTGTTATTGTGAAGGTATCTGTAAGTTCTGGAAATAGTTTTGGCTCTCCTGTGTGAAAACAAATAAAAAGATTATCAAGTAGGAGACTTGATGATTGCCATGCTGATTACAAATACAAGTGGTTTTTCCTTGCATAAAGTTAAGTGATAGTTACATGATTTGTGACTGCAACGAGAGTTTTCCCTATGAATACAGCATGCATAAAGGGAGGTAGCTCCATAAGTGGGTTAAGCATTATAGGCCAAAATTTATCTGCTGTACAAGGAAATAATATTTTTCTCTAAATGTTTGCTTGATTTTACCTAAAATCTTGCGGTCATGCCCTTCTTTCATGTTTATGAGAATATGCCATCGTTGGGTCATTACTGTTTCTTCAATGTCACCATGCTGAACCTCTAAGTTTTCTGTTTCTTTTGCTTTCTCGATGCTTTTCTTGATTTGCTAATAACATCTTGTTTTTTATAATGTTCCACTTCTTTAGACTTGTGTTATCATTCATCAGCTTTCTTCTGATGAATGATGCAAATTTTTCTCTATCCCTGTGTAGAAGTCTTCATCTATCTTAAGATTCTTTGGTAATAAAGAGAAAAGGATTTCTGCCATATTGTGGTTTCTGAATCTACTTCTGGTAAAGGTGGAAGGTCACTTTCAAAAGGCAAAGTACTTCCAATGCCTGTTCCTATGAATGTTCATGAATTGCTGATTTAGACACAGTAAAACCTGACCCTCTGACCAGCAGACACCTCCCATATCAGGCCAATTTTGGGCTGCAAAGATTATTTTCAAAATCAAAACAATCTCTATCAATGGAACTCTGCTAAATGCAGACACAGAGATTTCAGGAATAAAATTTGCCATTTTATCTGTCACAGTTTTACCTTTATGGCAGCGATGCTCATTTTCAAATGGCCAAACAGTGCTATACAACTAGTATAAATCGAGCGATGCAGCCTGAAGGTATACTTTTTCGTGTGCGGACGTTTTGCCGACGGACGTTTCGGAGCCGGACGTTTTGCCGACCGGACGTTTCGCCGCAGGACGTTTCGGAGTCGGACGTTTTGCCGACCGGCGTTTCGCCGCCGGACGTTTCGCCGCATTATGTCAGAGAGAGAGAGCTTACTTCTCAAAGAATGAAAGTAACTACTAGATTACACAATAATTCTTTATTTCAAACAAATTTTACACACAGACTTCACAGACAGTTCACTTTGATTGTCACAGATTATGCAAAAGAGCTTTGAGAAAAAACATTGATACAATGGCGAGAGAAATGTGTGAGCTAACGGTTCACATGAGGAGGGATAGTGAGAGAGAATTCACTGATACATTGATACAATGGCGAGAGAAATGTGTGAGCTAAGGGGCGTCACACACTTGACTTCGGCTAAAGGTCCCGCGTGAAATGCCGAAATGAAGTGCCCCGCGCCGAAACGTCCGGCGGCGAAACGTCCGGTCGGCAAAACGTCCGACTCCGAAACGTCCGGCGGCGAAACGTCCGGTCGGCAAAACGTCCGGCTCCGAAACGTCCGTCGGCGAAACGTCCGTGTACCTACTTTTTTCAGTTGTTGCTTACAAGTAAATTTGTCATGAGTGCCCTTTTCCTGATATCAAAAGGAAGCAAAGATTGTTGAAATTTCATTAAAGAAAGTCTTGAATCTTCAGCTGCTAGTAGGGCATTTTCTAGCATTGAGCTGCAAGCTGAATTTATTTAGTAGTTTGAACATATGAATTCAAGATGAAACAATTTGGCTTATAATACTGTCTTATTCTTGTTATAAAAAAAATAGCTGCCAATGGGACATACCTAAATAAGAAAAACAAAGAGCCTGAATAAAAATAATTGCTGTTGAATACTCTGGAGCCCGGGACAGTCTATTAAAACATGTAATGTTGTGAAAATGATAACATCAGGAATACAGAAGGAATATACTCTGGCCTCCTGAGAGAAAAAACAGACTGACGCCAGCCGCAGCCTTCTAGCAAAGTTAGGGCAATGTATGACCAGCTGATTGCCCACCACATCAACCTCACATAATAATAAATGCAAAATTTGTAAAGCGCATATTCACACTCCTAAGGAGTATACTCTTAGAACGAAACATGGACAGTGTACGAGGGACAGGAAAACAAACAAATAACATATGAACTGTAAAAGGTAAACAGTACTAAAGAAAGAATAAAATCACAAAGAGGAACCAAATAACAAGAACAAGAGCTGAGAGTAACATGATATTGCAAAAGGAAGGATGTGAAAAAGGACTAGCATTAAGGGAAAGGTTGTTAATAATAATAAGTGAGAATTTATAAAGCACAATATCTCAGCGAAAGGCAAAGTTATTGCGCTGAAGGAGATCACAAAATAGTAACAAAGATGTAGAACAAGATCACGAAATAGTAACAAATATGTAGAAGGAAGAACAATGTGAGGAGGTTTTGCGTTCCGGCAGTAAAGGGTGATCACTGTAGTTTTAACGGTACTGACTCCAGAGAATAAGGTTAGTGACGCTAGGAGAATACTGGGATGATATTCAGTAATCTTGAGAATATGAAGAAATCTTATCACACGAAACTGCAAAAGGATGATCATCATTTTAGTTTTACTCAATGTAGCTCAAAGTCGCTGCCGAAGCTATAGCTATAGTGAAGTGGGCGAAACGGAATCCAGCCAATAGATCCAAACAGTTTGCACTTCAAAATAACGTTATATACCGTCCTGTTGCAAACCTGAAGAGGAAACAAACACAGTAGAAACACATGTAAACATGAAGATCCAACACTTTTATCCAAATCGAAGCACAACAAAACAATATCAAGGAGAGCCGATCCCCTCAGCCTGTTAGGCGAAGGGACAGAACTCTCAAATCTAGGGGAAGTCCTGGCCAAAGAGGTGTGTTGGTATGATGGGCCACAGATTAAAACAAACGAAAAAGAAAAGCAGTTTGTCAAGAGACCTTAATTGTGGCCACCAACAAGGTACATTATTATGTTTGAACAAATTTTAAAATACTTTAATTTGATTGCATGTTTGTTTCTTGTTTTATGTTATGCCTCCAACAATATGGCTATATCATGAGAGACAGTGTCACACTTCATTGAAATAGTGAAAAACAACACTTCCATGTGATACTATAATAATACAACTAAACAATATGACCCAATAAAACAAGAAAAACAAATATTAAACTAAGACCTTGAATCTGATTGTATAGGTTTACCAGTTTTAAAACAAGTGCCTGTGGGAAGCCATGAATAAGTATACAGTCATCCAACCGTAAAAGAAACCCTGGATGCCAGGACAATTAAAATGTGTAACTGAAAAGTGTCCCAGACACCAGAGGCAGACCAATGAAGGTGAGAATGTATGGCATAGGTGCAGCCTACCCTAAATATGCAAAGGATAACTTCCTGCTGCAAAAGCAAGACAGCCATTTGTTTTGTGTTTTACACCAATGCCAGCAATTTAGTCCATATCAAGGCAAGAGTAAGTCACTTTCTGAAATGATAAAATAACAAGACTTCCAGATAAAAGAAGAATATAATCACCAGGCCCGCTGAGAGCCATATCTACATTTCACTCAGTAAGGTAATATAGACTGTAAACATCAGGACAAGTGCATTAGGATCTACATCACTATTTGAACATAGAGTTGTTTACACTTGAGTGGTTAGTAAATGAGGAGGGGGGATTGGTGTTTTACACCGTGCCAGCAACTGAGGCTATATCACGGCAAGGCAGCGAGCCCTGTAAACAGATGCCACGTGCAGAGAAAGAACAGCGTGCCTGAGACGAGAAATGAACTCAGGGCAGCCAACCTTCACTGTATTGGTGACAGGAGCTAACCGTTGCGCCACCGGGCCGCCATAGAGTAAATGAGGAAAAATTACATTAAAGGAACAAAGTTGTAGTACTTTGATCTATAGAAAAAATCCTCGAGTGAGGAATGTTACATCAACAACTATGTTAAAACCTTGACAGATTAGAGAAATGGCTAGAGACAGGTGTGATAAAGGTAGCTGTTAGCAGTATATACAGTACAAGGAACAGTGTCAGGCATTACATAAATACAATACTGTCTGCTCTACTACCTCCTCTTGCATCACAGAACAGCATGGAGGTGGGCAGTCAGTGGCATTGCCACAGGGACTGAACATAGGCTGTGAAGATAGACTTATAGACATGAAAGTTATAGACATGAACAGGGGGGTGGGGGGGGAATTGGTGTTTTACGCTGTGCCAGCAACTGAGGCTATATTACGGCCAGGCAGCGAGCCCTGTAAACAGATGCCACGTGCAGAGAAAGAACAGCGTGCCCGAGACGAGAAATGAACTCCGGGTAGGGGTCCAAATGAAGATAATGTCTTTGTTGCAACAAAAAAGATCAGTATGAATGGTATGGAGTTGGACCATAAGAGGGTGGACAAAATGACCGAAAAGAAACAGAGGAGCATTCTGCAAGAGTTTTAAGTGCAAACCAAAGACAGTAAGCAAAACATTTACTGCTCAAAACAATAGAAAGGCCATCTTCATGTTTTCTAAATTTTCATTAATCATATTTGTACCAACAGTGAGCAATTCCTTCAAAATCTTTTTTAATGAATTTGTTGTGTGGGTAAACAGTGAATGTGATGAAAATCCAGTTTGCTCTTATGCATGCTCAGTATAGCAGCCAAGCAAACAAGGTCACTGAACCCACAAGAAATGCATGCAACTGCAATACATCCATATGACAAGGCAGAATTGAACAGTAGAAAACATGCAAGCAATGTCCATTGTCAACTTGCTAATTTTAAGGCCCTGGGATTGTTTATTGCCCATTTCTTTTTTAATCATGTCTCAAAGACAACAAATAAGTACTGTTGTCCAAGGACTGGGAATTGCTCACTCTTTCATTCAAACTCTAAGAGACCGCTACAATGCAACTGAAAGTGTTGCAGAGCAAAGACACCCTGTATGCCCGTGGTCATTTGCCAGACAGCAGGACAGGTTCATTGTTCTGTTGGCTCTAAGACAGAGAACTGTCACTGCCAGCACTCAGGGGACAGTTGAAAGCAGCCAGCTATGTAGCTGTCAGTGACCAGGCGATTTGCAAACTGCTTAGGGAGAAAATCTTCAGTCAAGGCAACCCATGGTCTGCCCAGTCCTGACACCTGAACATTATCTGCTTGTCTTGCATGGGCAGTGCGCCGCAGTTCTCTTCACTGCCAGGTCCTTCCATGATGGCCAAATCCATGTCTGGACACAACAGGGACAGTGTTACCACAATCCTGCTGTAGTGGAGCATGATTGCTATTCTGGTGGATCCATCATGGTGTGGGGTGGGAAAAGGACAGCCCACAGAATACCCCTCAATCTGGTGCACGGCAACCTGACAGGCATACAGAGATAACATTTTACAGCCTTTGGTACTACCAGCACTGCAGGCTATTGGACCAAGTACCATTTTTCAGGACAACAACTCTAGACTGCACAGGGTCAGGGTTCTAAATGACCTCCTGCAGCAGCCCTGTCAACCACATGGATTGGCTGGCCTGATCTAAATCCCACTGAACATCTCTGGGATGTCCTGAGCCAACTACTCCCCAGCAGCTGACCTCAATCAGCTGTGCCAGTTTCTTCAGCAAGAATGTCATGCAATTCCTCAAAGAACTGAGAACATTGTTTCATGAGACAACTGTGCCTTGCCTGCATTCAGACGAATAGTGGACATATGATATTGACTTTCTTGTTCTCTGATATCACTTTTCTGCATTTTGAAAATATGGGTTATTGGTTGATGATGTTTCAGTTAAGGAATAAAGAAATGCTTTGATTCAATGTTATTGTCTGCATTTATTGGCACAAAATAGTAACTGACTATACAACTGCCCCGTTTTAAGCAGTATATTTAACATTGCAACTACTTAGTAATTACAAATGGGCAATACATTACAAATCGATTTTTCTCACCTAAACCCACTCTCTCAATAATGGTAAAATGTTTAGCTTACCTGGGCGACGTCTTATGGACATTAATTTGGCCTTTATCTGCTCCCGAACAGCATTCTCATCAAACTCTTTAGGTGGTTCGGGTTTCTCATCTTTGCTGGTATATTGTTCATTATTTTGGTCTCTTTCAACCTAGTTACAGAAAGTGACTTTATGAATATTCTTTTCACAAGAGAATGATTTAAGAGCCACACACTGGAAAAAATATTTTATCTGATAGTATTTCTGATATGACCTACTGCTATTTGTTTATTAATATGCAAATAGCTGTTACTGTTTATTCATATACAAAAGCTGTTACTATTTAAAAAAGAGATTTTAAGCAAATTACATTTTTTAAAAGATGGTTACCATGTGATACTAGACTTTGGAAAAGCATAGTGATCCTGAAGGTCTGTATTTGCCATCCACTAACATACTAAGATGGTCTGCTAATATTCTACTCACAAAAAGAAAGTGTCAGCTGCAGTTTTGGGTCTGGAATATAATGCAATGTAACAAAGCACTGGAAACCATGAAATGGCAACCACATTTGTTTTGCTCTTACTGTATATGACAGCAGCTCAAAACGCTCTAAAAGCACTTGAAAATCATGGAAAATAAAGTAAAATAATATAACCAATGAACCAAACAATTAACTGCACAAAGTATACATTAAGCACATGCAAGTCATAATCAATATGAACACTGTTCATTGGTTTGTGGTAGGAGGGGGATATTTAAATGGGATGAAACGAAAGTACAAACAAGCCCCTTCAAAAAGACGTGACACCAAATGACTGTGGCCAGTTTCTTGAAATAGCTCCAAGCTGGTATATCCAGCAGGGACTAAACACAGGCTGAAAAGATAGACTTTCACAAACCTATTATTTATTATCCGAATATGGTGCATGGTTGTAATGCAAGCCGTTTATCATTTCTGTAAAGCTCTCTGAGCAAATCCTTGGAAAGGATAAATCCTCCTCATTATTATTATTTTAATCATTTGGATGGAAAGGAAATGGCAAAAGTGGGTGTATGGGTGTGTATACTTGGGAGTGAGTTTCTCACATCTGCTTTTCCTTTAACTTAACAGTTTCAATGAGATGCTCCACTAGTATAAATTATAAATAGTGGGGTTAGGAAAGAAAGTGGGATTTATGCGGCTGTTTTGTTTTTGCTTTCTTGCTTTTATCTGTGTTCTTCGTATGCTGATGTGTGGGATCCTGCTGAACTTCAAGAGTGGTGGCAAAAGGGAAAAGACTGTTTTGTCAGTGTTATTTCATATTGGAGCTCCAAACCTGATAGTAGAGGTTTTGAAGAGGACTTTCTACAGAAGTGAACTGTAATTAAAGATTTTTTATTGTAAAGGGGAAACTTTCTGTTTTTTTTTGTGTTTTAATGAATGTCTGTGAATAAGGTTAAACATTTTGTTTGTTGAATATTTTTTTAATATATTTCTTAAATTCAGATTTTTGTTGGTGTTTCTATTTCTATTTTTCTAAAAGTAGATGCAGAGTTGCATGTGACACCGAGTATGGACACTTAGGCCTAGTTCATTACTTATGTGCAAGAACAGCTCCTTGTAACCACTGAATGAATGTTCAGGACTCGTTCTTAATGCCATCGTTTACACAGAAGAATGTATGCTTATGTGCAAGAACAATAACTCCCTGTATGAATGCTCGGGCCTAGCCCCTGATTAAATTGAAGTTCTCAAGTAGCTGTATTTTCTTTGTCTTGTTCAACAGTATTCAGGCAGAGCCTGGACCTTGTGCAAGTATTCTGTATAAGTTTAACAGTTAATGATTTGTCAACTATTAAGCCAGTCTGTCGAGAATGACCCTGCATGGATTGATAATATGTTCATTAACATCTACTAATGCTTCCAATGTATTACCATAACCCATGCACTCACTTGCTGCTTTCTTGCTTTGTGCTTTTAGGCAGAGGTGAACATGAAAGCTCTGTATGTGTGTTGTTTTGTCATTTTTCTAACAAAGGTCTGGAAGCATTTGCACAATCATTTGTATTTTGATATATGAAAGCACATGGTAGTGTCCCTTTACCCCCAACAGAAACAGACTTGCTGAACTGCTGTTTCAGAAGTCCACTATTTTGCATTTGTGGATAGGTGTTGATATGGTGGTAAAGTAAGTAAAACATTGGTGCTACCTAATATTCAGATGGATTATTATTAAAGTGTTGCCGATAAAATTTGGATAAAAAAATGCTATGCCGCTATTTTGCTTCCAAAATCATTATTAAATTTCATTTTTAGTCATGCAATCAGAACTGGAAGAACTGAATGAACTTTGCCTCAGCTTCCTAATAGTCTGATTCTCAAATATGTTTATACAAAAAATATCTCACAACACTTTCTTTGAACTGGAAATAATGAACTTTAAGGACCTTTGTTTTCTCCCATTTGTCCATCTGCTCCTTATAGAGACGCATCTTCAAAGAGTATTCTTCTTCGTGTTCTTCTTTTAACTCCGTTACCTCCTCCTCAATCTCTTGTTGCCACTTTAACTGGTCTTGAGTTTTGTCAACTGCTTCACTGAAGCAGACATACAAATACACATGCATACACAAATATCCTTGTGTGCTTGGATACACATAAATGAATACATGAAACTTTCAAATACTACCTAAAAAACAAACTATACACTCGGAAAAGGGATACTGACAGACAACATGAGCACACTTTCTGGCATTTTTTTTTTAAAGCATAAATTAATCCTTTATATTTATCTTACTTTGACCACAACTAGGAATCACATACTCTCCCAAATAGTCAACTAGGAATGACATACTCTCCCAAATGGTCAATCGACTAATGCTAACATTATTGAATGAAAAAAATACTGGGTGATGTCTTCAGAGAACCAAGGGTTCTTATATTAAGTCAATTCTGATAGCACATTTTATGACACAAAAAATAAATAGTAGATTTATCACTAAAAATATATTTTTAAAGATTAATTTAAGCACTAAACTCCAAGTATACCTTAAATTTTGATTTGCTTCTTTCTTAATTATACCCAAAGAGAAAATAAAGGTTTGTTGCATAATCAGGAAGTGAAAGAATGTTCCTGTACTTAAGTTTTACCACATCGTTCATTGTAACTTGGCAAAAGCAAAAAAAAAATTGCAAAATCAGGGAGAAATACCCCATGTTTTTTATCCACACTTATTATCTAATAAATTATTGTAACTAAACACACTGCCATTTACAGAGCCAGTTTTTGGTCACTGCATTTTAGAACCAAAATAATTACTAATTACTGTATCATTTTTATATGATGTTATATTTCCATCATAACTTATGTAGGCATCTGAATCTTGGCTTAGAAGCCATAAGAGATCTCATTTAATACTGTAGTTTATTAAAATTCTGCTTTCATTAAGATCGGTAACATCAAACATTGACATAAGATACAAGTAGGTTTAGAGTTCCTAGTGCTAGAACCATACTGCAATCATTTATTCTAGAAGCAGTCCAGACATGCAATCAGCTCCTGAATAGGACACACACATGAATGCAGATGGGCATTCTGCTTGCACCCCTCCCCCATATTGAGACAGCACCAAAGACACACACAGAGGAAGAAAGAGAAGGGAGAAGAAAGGATGGACCTAGTCATATAGTGTTTTCACTCACAAAAATTGTGCACTCATAGCTCTCAAGTTATGAGACAGAAATAGTATAACCCTAACCCTGCTGTACTGACACCATGCAAAAATAAGCAAACGATGTGACAGATCAAATGTACACAATCATGCCATGTGCATGTGTTTGTATGTGTGAGACAGAGAGATCATGAAAGCAAGTGCACATGTATGTATATGCACATCTACACATGTATATATGGATACTTTATTGGCCTTTTAAGATACTGACATATAAAAAAACAGATAAAAAGCTTATTTTGAAATCAATATTTTTATAAACTTCCAACTTTTATCTAAATGCAAGAATGTGGCAAAGGCACATTTCTTAAGTTTAACCTGTTTTCCAGATAAATTGGAACAAATTTTTATTTAACTGACTTCAGTCTTTCAGTCAACATATACGGATATGTTCATTCTTTCTGAAAAAAAAAATGGTACAAATTTTACTTCATCTAATTTAGTCCTCCAGACAACATATATTGGCATGTTAATGGCATTTTTTGTTGCTAAATGTACAGGCACTTTTATATATCTGGTCAGTGAAGCAGAGTAATGAATTCATATAGTGGCAATGTTTAATACCGAAATACTGTGTGAAATGCCTTAGTGACGTACAATGTATGCGGTAGGCTGCAAAAAAGTAGACTATGCTGCAGATATTCTGGACAGATTTTGCACTGTGCTAATATCTATGTTTTGTTAAATTTTCTAACTCTGCTATTATAATACCTGATAACTTTCAGCCTGACTGTGGTGGTGGTACAGCAATATTGTTCTCTCAGGCTCTTGATCTCTTTCCAAGTCCGAATGATATTTTTCAGCAATGCCCGATCCATGTGCTCTTGCTGATCTCGCAATGAACGAGTCTGTCTAAATCACAATATTTTGAGAAATACTAACTTGTACTTGTCTCTAGTTAGCTATCAAAATTCACACAAAAGAAAGCTTAATGAAGAAAAACAAAGGTTGAAAAAAGGAAAGATTAGTCCCATCACCTTTTAGCTGTTGAGGAGTGAAGCACTGGAGACTACTTTTCTCAGGCCCAGCATTTTTTTTTTATAATTAGGGCAGTACCTGTCTCATTTCCCTTGCCTTGTTTTGTTTAGTACGAAAGTGCTTCCACCTTGCGGTGATTTTGTATCAAATACCTGAAGAAAACCCTCGACGCCCAGCCCTGCAAACAGGTGTCGCATACAGAGAGTGCCCCGAGACAAGATCTGAACCCTGAGCTGCTCACTGCAGCGGTGACAAGCATTTTAACTACTACACTACTGGGAGCCCCTTCCCTTGCCTTACCATGCCTAACCCCTTTTAAGGTGTCAGCTACCCATTCAACAACTGGATCAATTTGAGGAAGCATTTTGCACCCTGTGGGTATTGAACTAAGTGGTGTCTTTGCCTCTGGCCTCAGATGCTGGTTCTGTAATCACTCAGCTATTCCCTCCCCCCAAAAAACTTGGCAAGGGGAGGGAACATGAACATTTCTTAAGATTTCTATTGCAAGTTTCATACAGAAAAATAGATGAATGTGTTTATGATCTAACCCTTGATGATGACAATGATGATGCATCTAAAACTTAGTGCAGCCTCATTGCTCTTGATAATGCTACTAATAGGTAAAGAACAATGTGAAAATCAAATGAAGATACTGAAATAGATGTTGACAAGAAAATCGAGACAAATCAAAATAACAGAGAAATAAAAAAAAAAAATTAGCAAATATGTTCCACTAAATGTTCACTTTGATAAGTTCTACAAAAATAATGGTTTGTAACCAATGATAATTGTCCTTTTTTTGCATTTTTTCTACTGTCTTACAAAGCCCATATAATGATCTAGCCAAGGTTGTCAGCCTAGCCTGGGTTGGTTTCTTTCACTAACTCTTCCAGTTGTGAGTTTATGATCAACTTTTAATCTTTCACTTTGAGTCTAGCTTTATTTGAGGAGCATCCTTTTTTTTTTTTTTTAAAAAAATCTTCCTGCTGCCTTTCTCCTTTTCTTTCTCTGCAACTTTCTCTTTTGCTCCACCCTCTTCCCCAATTTCTTGTTTGCTCTTCCCCCATCTTTTTCTTTGTCTTTTGCTCACATAGGAAACTGTCTCAAATTATTACACCAATTCTTTGTAAAAGATATGTACCAGTTTCTTTTGCACCATACTGTTTCATCTTAAATCATCTTTAACGTCTTAGAATGCAGAAAATAAAAATAAAAATTAAACAATCTCCAGAGCAGTGTACACATGTGAAACAGCCTACAACCTCCACACAATTAAAATAAATATTCCTGCCAAATTTGGTGGGATTCAGACAAATGGTGTGGATGTGATCAGTGCTTAAGAACACACACACACACATTCCTCACAACACTCTGCTAAGACTGTTAGAAATATTCATTTATGTGTTTAAACATCACAAAAGACCGTGACATTGCAACAAGCCTGAAATGAAGCTGACCACTTGTTTGCCTTTTATCACTTACCTATGTGAACCCCAACATGTAAGGACTACAATAACTGCTTTCATGGTTTGTACCACAAAGACAGCAGGCAAAGGTACACATAAACTATCAATTAATTCAGATGTTACTTTCTACAACAGTCCTAGCCCTTGACCATTAATTAGCATAGAAGGCTAGCTTTAGGTTTGAAAACCAACTACAAATTCCACATTACAGAAAAAAAGGGCTGAGGTCTCTCTACAATTCCAAATGAGGTAACTCATATCTTGTCCTCACAATCAAGGATGCATTGGCACAGTATGCAATTTCTGGTAGCCTATTTTGAAACAATAGCATAGTTAACAAAGATGGAGGTACAGATGAAGATGTAAGAAGCTAAATAAACAAAGCCAGGCTTGCATTCCACACCCTTCGACCTATCTGGAATTCCAAGGCTTTATCTTTACACACCAAGATCTGAATCTTTAACACAAATGTAAAGTCAGTCCTTCTGTATGGATCTGAGACATGGCGTGTGACAAATGCCATCACTAACAAGATACAGATATTCGTCAACAGATGTCTGCGTCACATCCTCAACATCAGATGGCCCGAGAAGATCTCAATTACAGACCTGTGGGAGAGAACCAACCAAAAACCAGCCAGCCAAGACATCAAGAAGCAGAAGTGGGGCTAGATTAGTCACACCTTGCGAAAGCCAGCCTACAATTAACAGACAAGCTTTGGGCTGGAACCCACAGGGGAGGTGCAGGGTTGGGAGACCCAGACAGACATGGAGGAGATCAGTCCACAGAGAGGCAGATACAGCTGGCATGACATGGTCCCAACTGGAAAGGGACGCCCAGAACCAGGTCCGATGGCGGGGTATGGTTGAAGCCCTATGCTCCACTGGGGGCCAATAGGAACAAGAAGAAGAAAAAAATGTTGAAACAATAAGGGTTCCTTTCTCCTGTTCTTTTGTGGGGCTGGCTGCCTTGCCGTAATATAACCTTAGTTGCTGCTTGGCGTAAAACACCAACTACACACACACTTCCTCCAGTTCCCAAGCAACCAAAGTGATCAACAAAGGAAATATAATGACAACAGATTGTTCATATAAAGGTATTTCATGACTTTCTCTCTCACAGATATACATCTTCACCTTTGCATATATAAGTATATATATACCAATAAAAGCATAAAATATGCAGTATTTTTTTTTTTACCTGATTTCAAATTTATAGTCCTGTAATCTCTTTTCATAGACTGTGCGGTCAGAAACACTCATTTCTCCCTAGAAGGAAAAAGTAATTTATAATTTTCATTAAAGAATTATGAACTTTTAAAGTCCATGGATGGTACTCACTGCCACTAATAAATCAAAAAGACAATACTTATATAATTTGATTACCTTTATTTATGGTGAGAGTCTCTGCTTCCATGCCTTCAACAAGAAGAAACCAGGGCCAGACCGCAACAACAATTAGAGCAACATCATAGACTTCGTTATTCACTAAAGACAGTGTACTCATAGTGTTTGCCAGGTTTGTAAGAGTTCTTGGTTTAACCACCAGGTGCTTTTCTCCTCACCCCTCACCAAGCCCAACAAGCCATGTGGCCAAGTGATACCACAAGGGCATTTCCAGTAAGGCTACATTAGGGCTACATGAGTAATATACTTTGGCCTGTAGATGTATAGACTAGATTGACCCAGGTCACAGCCTTCTAGCAAAGCTAGGGATTTACACAACCAGCAGCTGACTGGTATGCACCATCTTGTATTGTAGATACCAAATAGTCACCTAGCTGTATACAATATATGTTTATCTGAGTCTGTGTCTATTGTCTGCTGATTCAAGTGTTTTGATTTCTGAAACTTTACGAAAATTTTTGATACATTTAGCCAAGAAGCTTCAAAGCTACAAAAAGTTTCAATGTCTTCCTAGCTAAAACAACAATTGGAGCTGGAAAAGTGAGGAAGAAATATAACTGCTTGTACATAAGCAAGATTCTGTGGTACATATTGATAACAGATGTAAAATAAACTTAGCAGCTGACTATTCCATAACTGGTTTCTCATCAGGCATAAAAATTGTCAGTAAATCAATCTTTAAAAATATTACCTAATTAATCTCAGTCAAAAACATGAACTATGACAGAAGTGCTTTCATTTCACATTTGACACGTTAGTTTTTAAGCATTTAACTTTAGTTTTTTAATGAATAAAAATACCATTTTGTAAGTTACATTTTTTTTTTACGAGAGCTGCACATCCATTTTTCCTTCTGGCATTTTTGACAATCACTTTACTGATATTTGCTTTGGTTTTACAAAAGATCTTTTTATCATGCAAAAAAAAAAAAAATCATCTTTAGAATTTTCAGGGCTATTTCAACAATAATTGGGATATTGACAATGAACTCAGTTTTCCTTTATCTTATTCAGTGTGGTCAAGATTTATCAATTAAGAGCCTTCATTTATCAATGACTTTTGAGGATTTAATGATACAACAAACCAATTATGATCTAAATTCTACACTCAGGTTGTGATACTCTCAAGGTTTTAACAAGAATTCATTCAGCTTCTTTCTTCTTTTGTGTTCCAAAGTATCATATGCCTGTCAGTTTTTCTGTAGCTCTTTGAGGCCACAGCACTATGTCTGTATAGTGGGCAGAGCTGCAGTACATACTCAGGGGTCTGAGTCTCCCATCTTGAATGGGCAGTTTTCAGTGAATGACAACATTCAGCTTCATTTGTAGACAGATATGGCAATTTGTTTCTTTGATGTTTCACAGACGTATTAAACTGTTCTTACAAAACAATAAACAATATTATACATAGCTCTTTACAGCTGAGTTGAATATGTATAAGGCATAGTTAAAAAAAAAACAAACACCTTTACTGAGCGGTGGAGCAAGAAATTTTGAACTTTAAGAAGTGTTAAATTTCACTTACCTTGTGTGAAAGAATATAATCTTGAAGGTGAGCAGCAGACATCTTCAAAGCATGAAGCTAAAAATTAATAGCAGGTGTAAAATATATGCATATACAAACAAATAAAAGTGATCCAAGGTCAAAAGAATTTCTGATGCAAATGTGTTGAATCATGATATTTAACTAACAAAATTCCCTGCATTTCTTCCTACAGAAATGGAATTATAAAGAGTGATGATTATGCTTGTGAAAGTTTTTCTTTTCAAATCAATTGAAAAAGATAGTAAGTTTTCTTGAGGATTCTGGCATCATCATTAGCAAGGTTCCCAGTTATTCTCAGTCTAGCACAGCGGTTCTCAACCTTTTACTTGTGACGCCCCCACTCCCCCCGACGAACAAAGGTACATCCGCGCACCCCCCTTAGCCAGCAATGTAAGCTAATTTCACTAATACCGGTATAAGAAACTTTTAATAAACGACCACCTTCGCCCCCTTGTAAGCAGCCCCACCGATTGAGAACCGCAGGTCTAGCACCTTGTGACTTGACTCCAAAAATCAAGGACCTAGGTCAAGGGAAGACCTTCTGGGACCAAAAGGTCATCAAAACAATGAAAGATGTGCTGGAAGACTTTCATTCACTCCTTTCATTTTTTTCCACTCCTGTTTTGGGAGATACAATGCAGAGGAATTTTTTATCAAGACTCAACAAAACACAACAAAATTAGTATGCCCAAATTATAAGTAGAAATTCTTTGAACTATTGGACCTTTGTAATTGTTATATATATATAGAAAAAAATGTGTGTATGCATGCGTGTACACAGATTTTAAAACTGATTTACATGTAGAAGAGTAAGACAGAAAGATATATCAAGTAGTGAATGACAATCACTACATGCTTTCAATGATACTAGTTTTTTTCTGTTATGAATATTATTCACCTGTCATCAAGCATGTAACATAAATATTCTGATCATAAAATAACCATTGATAATGTATTACAAACTCAAATAAAATAAGGTCATTTTTTTGGTTCTTAAGTACCTTTTCCATCAAGTGTACAGTCAAATTTCTGATGGAGCGTAAAGCATACTGCCGATAAAGTTGGTTCAAACGCATGGCAAGGACATGCTCATGACTAAACAGATGATGATGACTGAAGATGATAGAATTGATGTCTACATCAAGCTGGTAGTTTCCAGAGCCATCCACTACACCATCAATGTAACGGTTGTCATACTCGCACACAACTGCCTGAGAGAAAATGTACCACTGATAAGAGATAATAATCTGATTTTAAAAATTTCCCCAAAAACTATGTAAGTTGATTTTTTTTTATGCAGAACAAAATACCAAATTCAGCCTGAAATATTTTCTATGGAAAAGGAAACAGAAATAAATTTCTGATTTATTTGCATCTAGAGTTCACACTTAGGGTAGGGATAAGGTGCTATTAAAGAGACTTTTATTATCTGTTCCAGATATTTTGATTTATGAGAAAAATACATTCCCAGAAAATTTTTACAGATTAATTTCACATCTTCGATTCTACCTTTTAATATCAGATAACCTTATTACAATAACCACTAGTTTACCCACATATATCTATAAAGAATTAGATTTGAGAAAAAAAACATCTGAAGAGTTGACTAAACTTAATTGTTTATGCTTGGGACACTAGTTTCTGGCCCTTTGATCAAGCTATGCCCAGCACTAGTTTTATTTACCTTCATTCATATATTTAGGTTACTATTTCTCCTTTCAGTTATGGGTGTGAGCCTACTGAATAAAGTCTGAAGTCTGTACTGTGTAACACACTAAACGGAATTTTAGATTTTTCAAAAAATGTTTTTTTAGCTCATTTGCGGTGCAAGGAGCCACCAAGCCTGGAATGCATAAAAAACCTCCTCCTCCTACTTTTCACTCGACAGTGTCTAGAACACTGATGTCCTTGGAAATCACAAAGCCATCCTTTGTGGCCGCTTTCTGTGGAGTTTTGTGCATTTTATGTGGCGTAGAGCCATGGCAGCCTGCAAGGCAAAGTTTGAACTGCCTGTGCAAGATGTATTCTTCTGGCTATGATCATAGGCAGTCTTTTAATGTGTTCTGGAGATGTGGAAACGACATCCAGTTGACGTCACAATGTGCCAAGCGACTTACTGGATCAAAATGTAATCAATGAGAAAGCAGACCTAGTTGTGCAGACAGTCATGTCAAACCCTACATACCTCACCACATCTAACACAGGGAATGCTTGTGAAGTGTCAGGGCAACCTACTACTGAAAGTTTGGCAAGAGCTGTTTATTCTCTTACCAATTCTCTATCTCGACTAGAACTTGCTCAACTAAATTTGGTGTCGACCCCTGATAATCATTCAGAGTGTCGGAGAAACCATAACCCATCAGATTTCTGAGCAATTTCAGGCTAGAAAACTAGCGACTGCGCAACATATTAATAGACTCAAAAAAATTATCACTGCAACTAACGAGCAAACACAAGAGATTGAAAATCAGATTGTGGCCCTGGAAGTGGGAAATTAACTGCTAAAGAAAAGACTGGAGGAAACTGAAGGTGAAATTGACAGCTTGGAAGCAGTATCACGCCGAAATAATGTTAAAATCTTTGGCTTGAAAGAGAGCAGCCAGGAAAATTATGCGGTGTGTGCCGAAAAGGTGGTCAGAACGAGCATTGTGGAGATTCATCATGGCACAACGATGACTTAGAATGTGCACACCGCCTTGGGAAAACGAGACAGGATGCTTGATGTCCTAGGTCTCTGATCATGAGGTTTCAAAGATGGTCGGACAAAATGCGTCTTATTGGAAGTAAATAATTTCGAGACAAACTGAGAGCGGAGGGAGTCAGAGTGGCAAATGATCTGACCAGGTGGCAGGCAGATTGTATACAAAGAGCCCGTGACAAGGGTAAGATTGTCTTCTATAAAAGTCGAAAACTTCCTGCTGAAGATAGATGCTCCCCGCAACAATCACTCACGATCTGTAATACCGGTGAAGAGAGAGGGGGAGAGATCTCTGTAAACTTCCAGTCTCTTAGTTGCCAACTCCCTGTCGGCCTTCACAACCCTGATATGCTAGATAACAAAAGGAAGTCGTACCCCTATGACAACAACAACCATCGCCACGCAAATGATGTCACATGATCTCAAAATGGAACAACTTACACTTGGAAAACATGAACATTGGACGCAGAGAAGGACACTCCATCACAAAAGCCAGTGCAAGCTGTGAACACCAGCCAAGCTCGCTATGACATGAGATTAAAACAAGCCATGTCCACTCGTGCTACTCAACAGCAATGGCCAACAAGCTGGACTAGGCAACCGCCACAAACATTTAGTGATAGTGAAAATCTGATATATGGAACCGGGCACAAACAGGAATTCCTAACACAAGATGAGGACTCGGCCGTGGCTCGATCATACCATGGACAATTGGTTAGTACAAATAATTGAAGTTGCAATCCGGATGTCCTAACAAACAAAGATTTGAAATTTTTATTGTATAACATTGAAAGACTTTCTCGCATATACGACAATGTCAATTATTTAAAGCATTTTATAGGTGAATTTCATTTCATAGTATTTCTAGAGACTTTCTGTGAAAGTGTCAGGCTTGACACTTTCCCAAATCATGAAGTGTTTATTTCTCCAGGTTTCAAATTCATTGGATCTGCTAATTGCTTTTCTGGTGGGGTTATAATCCTAGTCAACAAAAACATATCCCACTTTGTACACCAAATTAAGGTGGAGTTTGATATGATAGTTTTATGTATGTTGAAGGACCTGACTCAAATGGAGAATGATTTTGTTTTGATAGAAGCCTACATTCCCCCCTGTCGATTCACCATATTATAAAGAATAGGAAGTTTATAATGGTATTTCTATGCATGAAGACTACATCCTGGAAGTGATTAGATCCCTAGGTGAACACCCTTTTGTTGTTTTAGGTGATTTCAATGTTAGAACTGCTTCTGAAAATGTTTCGCATTCTGATGCCTTATTTGAGAAATGGCAGCCAACACTGAATTATGCTCAACCAATTCAGCCAGTCGGTATAATCAAACCTCAGGTGATACTGTGATAAACTTGTTTGGAAAATACTTATTACAAGTCTGTAATGAATTTCAACTTTTTATTGCCAATGGTCTCACTGTTGGAGGCTTTTCATCTGAGTTTACATATAATTCTAGCACAGGATGTAGTGTGATAGATTATGCTATGGTGTCAAAATCTTTGTTTAGAAAATATAAAGCTTTTAATGTTATCCCAGAAGGAGTCCCAACATATGCCTGTTAAGCTCCACATTTTGCTTGAGTTTGCCAACCTCATGGTGACATTGAAAATTACATTCAGAAGAAGTAAAGAGGTATTTTGATGAAGTAACTCGTCTTATCCAAGAAGACTTTAATAAGGCACTTCTTAAGTTTAATGAAGGTCTCAGACTACCTGGGAATTGTATAAAAAGGACTATAAGTAGTAGCAATAGATGCAGCAGAAAGAACATTTGGTTTGATTTCAAATGTAGAAATGCCAGGAAATTACTTATGAAAAGATTGTTAACCTTCACTAAAACCCGAAGGGCTAGTGCTAGCTTATCTTATATAACAAAGATAAAACTTTGCTTCAGAGAAAGACAGGTAACCACAAAATACAAGTACTTAACACCCTGAAGAACGGGTCGTCTAATTCAAAATTGTTTGGTGAGAAACTTATGTCTCTCCAGAGAAGAAAATTTATTGGTAACTCTATAGTCCTTGAAACCTGGCATTGTCATTTTAGAAAGATTTTTGATTCCTTTGCTGTTTCAAGCAAGTCAAGCATAGATAATGCTAACTCTACACATGTTGCTGCTGCTGTTGTTGGTGCTGCTGCTGATGCTGATGCTGATGACCTAAAGTTAAATAACGCTATAACCATGGAAGAAGCAGTGCTGGCAGTACAATCTCTGAAGAATAGTAAAGCAGCAGGGCCAGACAGGGTTGAGTGGGGAACTTTTTTCCAACATACCTGAAGTTCTCTCCCCTTTTTTGGTCTCCTTTTTTTAATCATCTATTTAATCATGGAAAATTTCCTGATGCATGGACTAAAACCATTATTCAGCACTTATTGAAGAAGGGTGATGTTAATCAATCGGTAAATTACCGTGATATTTCTCTTCTAAACAGTAAAATCTACAGCTCCATTCTCAACAAATCCATTAATGAGTTGACTGAGGAAAACAATACTGTAGGAGAGGAACAAGCTGGTTTCAGGAAAAAACATAGCCCAATAGACCACATATTTACTCTAATGGTGCTGATGTAAAAGCAATTGGTCAGGCACAAAAAAACTTTATGTAGCTTTTATAAAGCTTTTGACTCTGTAACGAGGGAAAAAGTGTGGCAGGTACTCCAGAAGAATGGTATACATAGAAAAAATGTACAGAGTCATCAAAGCTATGTACGAATTTGATAATACTAGAGTGAGAGTTTGGAGAGATTTTATGGAGTATTTTGATTATCCTAGAGGTCTTAAAAAAGGAGAATGAGTAGCCCTGTTTTATTTCCCTTGTTTATAAATGAATTAACTAATGAAATACGACAGAAAGGTATTCACAGCATTCAGCTTTCGTCTGATTTGATACAGTTGATTATTTTATTGTTTGCTGACAATATTGTATTAGTGTCTGATACGGTAGTGGGTCTGCAGAATTAACTTAATGTTTTGTGGCAAGTTGCCAAACGCCTGGACCTTGTGGTGAATACAGATAAATCTATTGTTTTTAAAAATGGTGGTTTTATTGCTAAAATAGAGAAGTGGTTGTATGATGATAAAAAATTTGACATTGTTCATATGTACAGATACCACGGTATAATTATGTCCACTCGTTGTGTCTTTACACATGCTCTTGAAGACCTTGCCTCTAAAGCTCGGTTTGGTGTGATAAGTATTCTCCAGGTATTGTGGACTCTTAATGATTGCAGGCCAGCTTTTTTTTAAAAAAACTATTTGATTCGTAAGTGCAATCCATATTAATTTATGGCTCTGAAATTTGGGGGTTGGTGGCAAATAATTGCATTATCGAAAAATCCATTTGCTGGCTATGAAAAAAATTTCTAAAGGTAACAAGTAGAACTCCTAATGCATTGGTCTATAGTGAATGTGGATACTATGCCTTGTACATTAATTCATATGTTAGAAATATTGCTTACTAGCTCAAGATATTACAGATGCCACATGAGCGCTTCCCTAAAAAAGCCTATGAAATGTTATTTGGTTTGCACTATGACTAGAAGATTACTTGGGTTTATTAAATAATGACCTCATTGTATAAATATGGTTATGGTTTTGCATGGGAAATCAAGGTGTTCCCAATGTCAAATACTTTTTAAGTGAATTCAAGTTACGTTTGATGGATTGTTTTTACAAAGAATGGTATATATCAAAGTGAATTCTAGCTCAAGGTTCTTTCCCTATAATTTATACAAATCTTCCATAATACTGAGCAGTTTTCTTGGTGATATTAAGCATGAGGTATGAGAGATGCCCTGGTAAGATTTAGGCTAGGTGTTTCAGATTTGGGCTGTCATAAACTTCGCTATCGTTATGATGAAAATCAAAATAGGAAGTGCTTGTTCTCTCAAGATGAAGAAACTAAAATACACTATTTGTCTGTCCTTTGTATGCTGCTTTATGAGAAAACTACATCCCCAAAATATATTACAAAAAGACCTTATCTATTCAGATTCCAACTTATAATGTCAGACACTAGAATTAATATTTCTAACTCCCTAGCCGCATTTGTCTACAAAGCATTAGATCAGAGATGGGTCCCTAAGATAGCATATTTTTTGTGTTCTCTTAGTACTTGTGTTCTTGTAATTACACAAGTAACTTGGTATATCTACTACAATTGGAAAATTCATGTAGATAATCACATGCAGTTTGTGTATTAACTTGATATTTTTACGCTCCCCTTGAAACGGGCCGATGGCCTATTCAATAAAGTTCTGTTCTTTAAGGACATAAATAAACTGTGTTTTATTCATCACAGTGACGCTTGTATGTTCTCACTTGTACATCCATGACGTAATATTGGGATCTAGCTGATTTAACACAGGTCATTTATGTGAATATCCTAATATGAAATGTTGACTGCATACTGTTCAGTTTGCTGTCAGCATGAAGTTCTCTCTTTACATTAATTATAACTACTTTTTTTGTCTTTCAAGTTTTTAGGCCTTTGTCATCTGGAAAACAGATAATACTTCTCTTGCCATTTTTAATTTACTGTTGTGGCAATTTATAACAGCAGTGATCTTTTCCCCCCTTTCTCTTTACACTCATGTGTCTTGGTAAAAGCAACTAAAACCCCTTCATCTGCTTTAACCATCGACCAGTGCGTACTTCGTATGTGCTGAATAATTGATGAAATACCCTTATTCGGGGGATGTTTGAGCAGTATTTCAACCTCAGCTTCAATGTCAGACTTGTTAAGACAAGGTCATGGTTACTGTCACTGCCTGGATATGTCCATCTCGACCTTGTTGATGCTGGATTTGAAGTGTCTAAGCATCAGAATGAAGTTGATTTGGTTATGGACCAATCCATCCAGCGGATGCCAAGTGGCTGTCCTTGATTTCTTGTGGGAATGGCGCTTTCCACAGATGACGTCACGATCTAGCCGCGTAAGGGCTTCTGGGAATGCAAAGCGGACATGTATTCCCCGCATGTACTACACCAGCGTTTGCAGCGAATGCGTTGCTGCGCAGTTTTTTGTTTAAAAAAACAAAACGTGAACGTGTAAAAATGCGGTTTTGATTTTTTTATTTTTCTCTTTGTTTACTATGAAGCAGAACAGTACTTGTAACCTATAATATTAATTACTATACAGATTTATTTACAATACTTTTCTGTCATATGCCCCTGAATGTATTGATAGGCTGACCATCAGTTTAACACCAAAAATTCTTTTCAGTCTGTTTTTGGTAAAAATATTCCCACATTTCTATCTTTGACCAATCTATGTGGTACATTAGCATTTCACTTGCTTTTAAATACATAAGCTACTCTGAAAATTTACCAAACAGCATCCAAGAAAAACCATTTGGGAGGCAACACAACTGAGGCTTAGCGGGATAGTTCTACTGAGAAGCATGAACTTTTTCAGTCTTTCATTAAAGCGTTCTACATGAATTCGTGCCTTGGTTACCCTCCTTGTATCCATCTCCTGTTCTGCAGACAGGCTAGCTCGCTTACCTAGAAATGCAGGGATTTTTATAGAAGCTGGTCTCGACAAAAGCAAATGCTATACATGTACTTTAAACCCTTTGTCCACAAGCAAAACATCTCCTTGTTCAATGTGTTGTAGAATGCCACATTTCTCAAATATATCAATAAAACATGCAGCACCTTTAGGGGCGACTGCAATCAGTTCTTTTATTCTGGTATGGTGCTTGTAAGAGGAATACACATTGCCTTGCTGCCCATAATCCTGGGTGTCTGACAAAAGAATTGTGTGCAGTCTACAGAGTATCTGACATTTTTAAACTGTCTAAACACTCTTGGCAAAGATGTTTTATCTATGTCCTTTGTTGGGAATATAGGGACATTCATACACTTGAAGTGTAGGAACATAAACTGATAAAAATTTGCTCTCAAACGATTCAGATGTGTCAAACATGTAGACAATCATTTTCGGTGAAAGTCCTTTTCGCAGCCTCAGAAGTCGCTAATACTGGTTCGTCGCTCTCAGATGTTGGGCCTTTTCTACCACGAAATTGCAGAGAGCAGATATATGTGTTCCTGGTTATTTTCTCCACATTTTGGAAATCAGATCGCCCACATAAAAACTGCAGGCGCTTTGCTTTCTCAGTCTTGAACTTGCCGTTGTCTTTCCCACTGCATGTGTCATGTTGTCACTGGTCTTACCAGGCTTTGGAAATGGAATAAAAAACGTCCCCTCCGGTAACCGCTCTGGATATCTGGAGTCCGATTTACATAAACCCCAACAGCAATGCTTGGTTCCTCCTGTTTTCAGCATTGTTTCAGAGATTAATTAAAAAAAATGTCGCTCTTTGTCAGTCGCCGTAGCGTAAACAGAAAGAACAACGTGCAGTGTTTGGCCGCAAAGCAGTCCCATGATACTCTGCTGCGTGACGTCACAATCTATTTTTAGTAACCCGAGAAAGCGCTATTTAGGGTTCTGACCAAGTTAGTCAACGGTTCTGCACAAAATCTAGAAGTCTGAGATCCCTGTGATTGGTTTTACTGACCTCTCTACGTACATAGATGGCACATAAGACATCCACTAGAGACTGCCATTTTTGTCAGTCATAATACAAATGAAAATTGTTCCAAGACAGTTTCTGGTCCTTCAGTTTTCTCTCTAATGACCTTCACCATGTTCTTTTGGCCGATCACATTTCCTCTTTGTGTCCAATGAAGTTGGTTTTGCCAAGACCAAATCTACCCATGGCATCTGCCAATTACTGGTAGACATCTGAGCTGACCTTGGTTTTCCAGCCACTGAGTACAAGGAGGATATCCTTTTTTGCCTTTATAATCTTGACTACAAGTTTGTAAAACTCCTTCACTTTTAGTTGTTTTGTATATGAAAGTCATAGCATACACTTTAACAATGGTAATATTTTTAGGCCTGGCAGAGAGGTGAATGGAGATCAGCTGCTGTATAAGAGTGTATAGCTGATGATGGCTCCAACTACTTCCCTATGGATGGGGAAGTCCATTCCATGCCCATGTCTGGTGTCCAGGCCTGACGAGAGAGGGGGTCTGGTATACCCGGGCCTGCAGCTATGAAGAGGGCCCGGGCTTGGTCAGTGGAAGTTTTTTTCCTTCTTTTCCTTTCCTTTTAAAGAAAAGTTGATGTAACATTCCTCATTCTGGGGATTTTTTTCTATGAAGAGGGGTACTACAAGTTTGATCTTTTACCATTAGATTTCCTCATTTACTAATTACTCACGTGTAAACAACTCTATGTTCAAGTAGTGATGTAGATCCTAGTGTAAGTGTCCTAATGTTTGCAGTCTATATTACCTTACTGAATGAAATGATAATCGAATTGTAAGAATACTATTATATACTGGGAAAACAATTGATGATTACAATTACAAGGAGCCCGGAGAGATCCTCTACCCTGGGGCCCATGCTAGCTCTCGGCGGCCCTGCTGGTGTCCTCCCCATTGTACAAGATCTTGTGGCCTTTGTCAGTTGCTTTGTTACGGCTCGCCGAGACAAATAGCGGATCACTTGGCAAGGGGCCAAGAGTGAGTCTCGGCATACAGACATCAGTACATCAATACTCCAAATCATGGTGATCTGACCCCCACCAGTTCCATTTGTATTGTTTTAGCTCACGTGGGAGTTGTTTCACTGGTGTAACGTGCAGACACTCCACATACCAATGGATGCCCCTTCTCTCAGCTTCAAATCTGCTTTGGTCCTATTAGCACATTTATTGCTATCCCTAGCTTGAAGATTGCTGATAGGGTGCATGGTCGTTTTGATCCATGGTCATGTTTCTACGTTTATAAATATGGTGACGCCAATCTTCCTGTTTAAGTGAACCGCAGCAAATGGCTTGGCTTGGTCACAAACAAGCAGGCAATTACTTTAATTGCAAAAAGCCATCACCTACTGATGCCATGTTAACATACTGATTATTTGTAGGGGTTTACTCCCTTAGCCTTTATCTTTCCCAAAACTGGCCACAAAGCATTTGGACCACTTTTCATTGATTATCGTATGGTAAAGTGTCATCTGCTCCCATATCAAACGCAAAAAGCTGAAGTTACTTCTTGATGCAAAAAGCCAGCTATATATTTAACATACATGTTTAGGATAATCCAGTTTTTTTCTATGATGTAATAATATTCAACATCATTTGACAAAACAGAAGAATAACAATAACATAAATACCATACGCTAAAAAGCTTACACACCCCTTTATACTTTGCTATACAGGGGAAGAAGTGAAAGACAATAGTTGCTACGAGGTGACTGGTTTCTATCATGTATTTTGCATGTTTCATTTTATTTGTTAAAAATACTTCAACAGAATATCCTGAAAAATTATGCTGTACTTGTTCATAATTTCAACATATATTTTGATAATCAAAATAAATTTGGAACATATCTTTGTCTTCAGTAAACAAATGATCACATGACTATTGGTGTGTTTCTGTACCCTGGATCAACTGCTGCTCTAACCACTAAACCATCCTCTTCCTGAAATGTCATGTAGTGTGCTTAAATCTTACCTTCTTAAAGTTGGTTTCTAAGTGAGGTTCTGAAGATTCCGGCACTGGGGGTCGAGAAGGTGTACAACGAAGAGGATCTGGAAGAGTAAGAAGTTGCCCATCTTCTCCAAACCATTTTTGGCCCTAATAAAATGAAGTTGTTGACATTTCTGTTGAAACTGAAGTTTTAAATAATGCACAAATATGCATATTTGAATGAGATCAGAAAGTCATACAAAAATAAAAACACTTCTTCCTTACAACTGACATTAGTCTGTTAATATGTAGAAATATTTCCAAAAAGCATTGTCTGAATCATATCCACACATCCAGTTCTAAATTGTAACATGACATTGGAATAATTTGGGGCACACCCTGTAATTTATCGCACAAAGTAAATATACTTCAGAGGTTTATTTCAGATTGTTGACCATTAGAAAGGAAGAATCTCATTCTTGGATTTTGGAAAATTTTTTTAAAAATCCATCTGTACCTAACCTCATGTAAAATATTTTGTCAGTTTAAAATGTATCTGCAGTCTAAGTGAGCCAGCCATGGCATCTAAAATGGGGAATGATTGGGGGTGTTAAATACACATTCTTTCCAATGGTGGAAACCATACCATTTCTTTAAAACTATGAAGGCCAATATATTAGAAGTAGGTATTGGAAACAAAAACAAAACATTTAGGATTGTTGTGATAATACTTAAATTCTTAACTTAAAAAAAAATCTCCTATAGTGAAATTACCATTCCCTTCACTTGAGGAGGCTGATACAAACTCTCAATTTCTCTGCCACCATCGGTAACCAATCGAACTATGCCTACAGTACTCTTATTTGTCTCTTTTAGACCATTCCACAGAGCATGATTTCTATTTATTAGAATCCTTAAGATGACATAAGCATGTAAGCAACAGAGGAATAATAACAATAATTAAAGTATTTATAAACTTCCCTTGCTACAGTAATTTTGTTATACAGACATAACAGAAATCATGCACACACCTAACATAAAATCCAATTGTAAGGGTCAAAGAGTCCCACATGCCCCCAAATAGTCTCTCCCCCACCCCTTTCTCTTGGGCATTGTATACCTTCATGATTTTTGTTATGTTTCAATATATGCAAGTCATGTGTTAATATTGGTTTATGAACATGCTTTAATTCCACACTAGTGCTTTATTTACCAATACACTATTTGTTGACAGGCAGAACTTGTACTGAGGCGGCAACCTCATTGATGAAGATGATTACTATTAATGCTGTTGTTATTGTTGTAAATCTTGTACAGTGTACTTCCAATGTAAACTTATTTTAATCTAAATTTCATATTTTCCCTTACTTCTTCAGGGTATAGGAGTGATATAATCCTATTTAGACTTGATCAATAAGAGTTTAAGCATTTTCTCTCTCATTTGATATTGAACATGTCTACTGCTTTAACCAGGAACCTTCTTTTTTGAAATTTCGATTTTTAGTTCTGCAGTTTTTCTGCTTGTAAACTATGTGTAAATAACAGATGGCCTGTAGACTATAATTAAGTAAATTCTCTTACCTACTGTTGATGCTCTAATGAATGATAATGATTGTTGTATATTTCACAACTGTACTATCATTGTATGAGTTCATTTTATTTTCACATTCCACACGCCAATCTATAAAGATGATCATGATGAAGATGTTAATGGTGATGGCTGTTGTTCAACTTAATAAAAGTTCTCCGTACACACAGGCCTAGCCAAGCTTTGTTCAACTGAATTATGGACAAAGGCAGTAAGCTTCTTTGCCCTGCCAACTGACAATTTGGTCAACCTAAATCTATTGCCTGGTGGGAGTAGCAAATAAATGCTGGCTAATATGTGGGAGGAATCCCCTTGAATTATGATAGTCTTTGTCTTCACCCTACATTCACACAGTGAGTGCACCCAAGATTTTCTGCTCCACTCCTGTGACTCTTCCACATACATTCACCACCTTGTCAAACACCAAGCTAAAGTACCTCAATCTTTTTCAAAAAGAATTAAGAATTTCAAAATAATGTAAGACAGAGAGAGAAAGCAGGAGAGGGTAATGGTAGTAGTACGGCTGCAGTAGGGAAAGTCTATGGCTGCATGCAGGCAGCTAAAGCACAAACAAGAATCTTCCATCTCATCTACTTCTGGACAAAGACTGACATGCAAAGGCTGTTGAGTGTGTATGTTTATGTAATGAAAATTTGAAGGCAGATAGAAGCACTGAGGAGGGAATGGAATGAGCAGGGGAGGCCACTATCAGGATAAAGCCCTCTTCTAGCCCATACAATCACTAGTACAGTCCTGTTCACATAGACAAATGTCTTACTAAATATTCTCTTGGATCATTGTCTACCTTCCCCTCCCAATGTTACAAATACCAACTACAGGGTCCATTGGATTCTGCCAGTGGTGATCTAACCACTGTCTTTAAATCAAGGAATTGAGATAAGTATACTCATGCTGCTCAGGTAGTGTCCAGGGAATAACACTTTTCCTTCTACATGTAACAATCACCACCCCCTCTTAATGGGTGCGGCATATCCTACTATTCACACCGATGGCACCATCTTTGCAATGCTTCATTAATTATGCAGTAATGATATTTCCAGGGAAATAATGCTCCTCAAATATACAACACAATCACCACCTCCTCTCAACAACTGCAGCATGTCAAATTATTGGGATAAAAAGTCATGACACATTTTTGCAACAGATGGTGCTAGTTCATTTTTGGAACTACTAGAGTCATTTGCATCTATGTTATTGCTATGTCATTTGACAGGTGACAGTTCTAGCTTCATTCTGAAAAAAATGGGCGATTTGATTGAAATTTGGAGATTTTACAAGTTTAAGATGGAAGACCAAGTTGTGCATTTTTGCCACAATTTACTGTTTTACTTATGTAAAGGGAAGAAAATGCATCAAGCTTGTTAAAAGTTGTGTAAAATTTACAGTCATAATGCTCTATATGAGCGTCAGTGCCAACAATGGTTCATGAAATTCTGTGCTGGTGATTTCTATCTCAAGGACACTCCTCGGTCATGAAGGTTGATGATGTCATAATAAAAGCATTGGTCAAGTCAAACCCATGTGACACGACACAAGATACTGCAGAAACATTGAACATTCCTCATTCAAGTGTTTACAAGCCCCTGAATAAGCTGGGATATGTAAACAAGCTCAACATTTGGGTTCCTCATGAACTCTAAAATGTTCATTTGACGATGCATATGATATTTGCATATACATATATCGGTGAACATTAAGCGCAAGCAAAACAATCTTTTTTGAAGTGACAAATAACTGGTGATGAGAAGTGGACTGTTTACAATAATGTGGTGTGCACAATCTTGGTCACAATCTCAAACAATATCGAATGCAGACATTATGTAACAACTCCATCTTTCACTGTTTATAGTACTAACATCCTTTCATACTGTCATCCATTGCTTTACATTCTGCTCTTGTACCTCATCTTTATATTGTTCAGAGTGCCTATACATACCTCACTGGCAATTATCTTTCGTTTATCATTATTGGCTTCTCGTGCAGGGGGTGAACACCCAGCCTCTCTCTGGCTGGATGACTAAGCTGGACCACCCCTTTTTTTCTTATGCTTTTCTTTTTCTTTTTTTTCTCCCTTACCTGGCCCTTTCATCTATTTTCTTTTTCTAATAAAAAATCTCCCTGTCATACTACAGTTTTATCCTTCCTATCTTCTGTCTACACTGGTCTTTCTCCTGTCTTCTTGTTTTCCATCATACCTTTCTTTTCAAGTCATTTTTTTTTTTTCTGTGGCCTCTTTTTAGGCCCCTTGCTTTTGGCGTGCAGGGCGACCCGTGTCAGGGAAGGTTGGGATCCTGGAGGTTGAGGTCCCTGATACCAACACACATCTTTGGCCTTGACTTCTCCTAGATGGGGGGGGGGGGGGAGAGCGGTCCGGTGGCGCAACGGTTAGCGCTGTTAGCGCCTGTCACCAATACAGTGAAGGTTGGCTGCCCAGAGTTCATTTCTCGTCTCGGGCACGCTGTTCTTTCTCTGCACGTGGCATCTGCTTACAGGGCTGGCTGCTTGCCGTAATATAGCCTTAGCTGCTGGCACGGCGTAAAACACCAAACACCCCCCCCCTCTCCTAGATGGGAGGTTGGTGTGGCCCACACCAAGTGGCTGGTCGTGTATTACCCTAGCTTTGCTAGAAGACTGCAGCTGGGGTCACTCGGGCCTTCATACTGGGAAGGCCAGTAAAAAATAAAAGTTGGGAGTGAATGAGAAGAGCAGTCCATCCTGAGGGATGTCAGTCTGTGAGTCCTGACGTAAAACTCGAAAGCCTTTCAAGGAAAAAGAGGTTGTTTGCCGGCAGTTTTTTTACCGAAAAATCTGTTTCCTTTGTTCAGGTCCGTCTCATTGGTAGCAGTCTTTACATTTTTAAGGATAGGACTTTACCATCAGATTTAAGGAATTATATGTCCTGATGGCTGTTTGTCTCATGGTTTTTTGGTTTGTTGGTGGCCTTTTTGGGCTTCACCACCCCTTTTTAAATTTTGTCCACTCTTTTACATAGTTTACTTCTTGTGTTGACTTTTTAAAGAATATTATGGTTATATCACTCGGGAGGTATTGTCCCTAGATTTTTAAAGTTAAGATTACTTTTTGTTGCCATGATATAGCCTCAGTTGCTGGCACGGCATTAAAAACAAACAAATTCCTAAATGAGTACAAACTCCTTCTGAGTGATGAAGACAACATTCATCAACAGCACATTGTGTCCTGGTCAGTTCTTTTACCGAGGATTGCATCTTTTCTCTTCAAATTCAGCTCTTGAAGAGACCACTATTTTTAGAAATACTACCCTTTCGTAACTTCCGGTTTTCTCGACAGGTCATACAAACTTGAAGTGTGAAACAATTAAATTTTATAGTTTTTATTAACCTTCAACTATTAATTACTATTATATTGTCATTTTTAGTTGTTGTAGTACAAATCCATGTCAAATTGAGGAACTGGCAAGTAAGTAATGTGTAGCTATAGGTTGTTATAAAAAAAGCTTACAAAAAAATACATTGTAGTCTATTTTTATTTTTACTATTTCTGCACTTTTTTAATTGTATTAGATGACCTCTTTCAAGTAGATTATGTACAAGAAAATGAAGAAGATTCATGATCTTAAATGTTTAGTAGTTTGATAATCTTTCTAGCAGGATGTCATTTGTGCGTTGGGTCTGTATAACATAACTCCTCTTACAAAAAGATAAATCTCATTAGTGAAGAACATACAAGCAGAAACATTTACAGATTACATATAGAGGTACGCTGCATCCACATGTCTCCAAACTTTAAGTTTCAATGCAACAACAGAAAAGCTATTTAGTCAGAAAATTGATTTGAAAATTTTTTTCTCATTTCTAAAAATTTCTATTTCACACTTTTAAAATCAATTTAAATATTTTAAAAACACTATTATAGGCTATCAACCAATTCTTTTCAAAATGCAATAAACAGTTGTAATATTTTTTAAACACTGGCATATACTTGCATTTGTTCTTAATATACACACCTGTTCTAGTTCATTCAGTAGGCGACATTCCATCCTCTTCTCATTATGTGAGGAAACCAATGGGCGTACACCCACATAAAATCCCTCATCTTCTAGAAAACGTAATCTTTTTACAGCATCTTCCCTCCTCTGTAGTGGAGCTGATGTAAACAAACAAAACTTATTAAAATGCTTCAGGTCTTCCAACCTTCTTCCCCAAAATACGCAAAAAAAAAGTCTTTAAAAAAATAAACATTGCCTGATTAAAAAAAAACGGAAGTCTTGAATTCTAATCTTAACTTCCTTGGTGTTAGCTCAAATTTGTAATTGTATGCAAAAATGCTTACCCCCAAGCAGAACTCAGACTAAATGCTACATCTAGGGTCAAGTCAGATGAGCTAAATAGTGTTCAGGGTTAACTATTCTTACATAAACTCTGAGGTTAATAAGGTTAACATTGTTTTTTCTGTCTAAAAATGGATTGAAACTATGACATGTTAAACTAGGTCTTCCTTCAGACTATATCCAGATGCATGAAGAAAGTTTTTACTAGCTGACAAATATTATTCTGAAGTTTTTTTAAAATATAAGAAATATGCAAACTACTAGTAAAACAATTGTAGTCATGCACTGAACATAGTATTCATATTCTTCTTAATTAAGGGTCTGAAAGGTAAATGGATGCACTAGACAAAATAATGACCAACAGCTTCAGTGACAAAGACAATGAATTCAGGGTTCATACAGGTTTGACCACACTGTTAATAAGGATCTTCTATGGACTGTAAACCTATTTTAAGGACCATTTGAGGATGTTTTCAGACAAAACTAGCTACAGCTCATCTGTCACTCATTTTATGTCATTCTATTACAGATTTGTGGATTGAAAGTGGGAAGATATAACAAAGCAGTTTTCTTATCAGGCCTGAAAAAGTAAGTTTCTCATTCTCATATCTTTCTGCTTTCACATATGCTTTTAAACTAGCTTCAGCTACGGAAGCAGTATTGAACAATACATTGCAAATTCCACACTGCACTTTTGTCTTTTTGTTGTTGTTTTACAACATACAGTCTTTGTTATCTGTTTCTTTTAACTGTGTTGGATATTGCACATTCTAGCTTTCCAGGCAGGATGACTCCGCTCACCACTGCCTTGCTGCTTGAATAAATATTACGATTTGAAACATATATACATATACTTATTTAGATGGATTAAGCTCTATAAGAAGTATCTTGCTTAACTGAACAATTATAGTTACCTTTAGGCAGCTATGTTTGCCTTGGACAGTTTATTTATTTTGGGGGAAATTGTTATGACTGTATGGTGTTACATCAAGAAGCTGTGATCCCCTTTGTCATAACATTATCCAACTGTGCTACAATGCATTCATTAGTTTGTCTACATTATTACTTCCTTAATTCATCATCAAGTTATATCTGTTCCTGACATGACCTGTTTCAATCGGAGACACGATGACTCGTCTTTTTAATGGTTCTATCTTCTGCAGAGGGATTTTTTGGCTCCCCCTACTCTTCTCTTCTTTCTGTGTGTGTGTGTGTGAGAGAGTGAGAGAAAGCCTTTGAAATAGTGGATGTTTTTTTTCTAAGTCAAAAATATGAGATCTGAACATGCCATTCTCAAAGCAAGTGTTTAAAAATATTAGATTATGCTTAGTTTTGTTTTGTTTTTTTTGCTGTGAAGCTTTTATTTTTTTTTCTACCACTTCCTGCTAATTTCATTTTTTCTAAATGTCAATATTCACAAGTTCTTAAGAAAAGCAGTACTGTTTTCTTTGCAGTACTGTTTTCTTTTTGTGGAGAAGCAAATCTTTAAAGTACATTTCATTGCAATCTGCAATGCCAACGCATTTATTTAATATATACATAGAAATTTAAAGTATTGGTATTTCATTAACCATTTGACGGAGATCCAAACTACCATGATAATGTATCTTTACTCCTAACTGTGTGTTAAATGTCTGTATGAGTATGCATGCCTGCCCTTGTGAGCAAAAGAAAAATTTCTTTCTCCTTGACAGACAATAAAGTCTGATTTGATTTGATTTGATTTAAATTTCCTAGCTTGTAAAAACCTAATAATAATAAGAAAGTAAGTTTTAAATATTATTCTTGGTGACAAGAGAAACAGCTTCTACCCCAAACATTAAACCACATTTTATAACTGGCTAGAGGGAACAAGAATACAGTTTAATGTAACTAAATCAAAATGTTTATCTTTAACAATAAGATTATTCTAGTACCGAGTTGAATGGCAACAAACAATATTAAATTATACACGCCATTGTTTTCTGTACAGCTGTCTCTTCCAGCAGCCCTGCTTTTTTTTTTTTTTTTTGTCACTTCCCTATCCACCTTCACCAATAGCACTTTTCACCTGTCACCCCATGAGCCATTCAGTCATGGGTGGAAGCTCTGGATAACAACCCAGCTCACTTAGCAGAACTTCAAAGCCTTTATAGCCCCAACCTTATGACACTTTTATTCTGGATGGTGAAAGCCAACATTCCCTTTAAAACTTGCACTACTAAGTCACTATGATTGTTTGAACTGTCTTCCTGTAGTTCCTCCTTATTTTTACCAAGTTCAGTTCCTTAGCGATATGGTTTGGGTCAAAATGACATGTGACTCTGTACATCCAGTTCCCAAATGGACAGTGGCAGGCAGCAGCAATACCAACTGGCCTCCACTGTACAAACTATAGAGCAGAAGTAGAAGCCCTGGTCCACGCAGCAAACATCATCAGCAGCAGAGCAGACCATGACAGCCAGGTCGTCTTCCTGACCGATGCTCTGTCGGTGCTGCAGGCAGTCAACAATAACAAACTGCCAGACCTAGAAGCCGCGCTGCTAAACATCAAGTGCCTCAGAACGGCTCTGCAGTGGATCCCATCACACTGCGGGATAGATGGGAATGAGGAAGCTGACAGGATGGCTAAGTTGGGTGCAGAGGACGAACAAGAAGACAATGCAGTCAACATGTCAGAGATGAAAACCATCATTAAGTCTCTGTACAGGCCACAGCAACCACTGGACAGTTACCATCAGCTGTCCAGACCGGACCAGGTCGCTATCTTCCGCCTCAGGACCGGGCACAACAGGCTGCTTCACCACCTACACAGGAAGTTGCACCTCGTGCCGTCCCCGAGATGCTCATGTGGAGAGGCAGACCAGACTGTAGAACACATCCTACAGGACTGTAGGAATCTCCGTACCCTGAGGAAAGAGACGTGGCCACAGTCGGAGACCCTGCACAACAAGCTGTACGGGCCAGTGGAGTCTCTACAGAAGACCACCAATTACATATCAAGAGCTGGTCTCCAAGTGTGAAAGAGGCGAACGACAAAAAAAAAAACAAAAAACATGTGACTCAACAAACTCGTCAGTGGGTGACTCAGAGAATAAGCAGTTTCTTTTAAAATTTACTTATTTTACCTCATTTCCGCAAAAAGTAATAATGTATGGTAAGCGGCCTACCAGAAGCAATCTTTAAAGTACATTTAAGTAAATTTTATTCAACACGCATTGTTTGCAAAAAGATCATAATAGAGCACAAACTGTTGGTCGAAAGTTGACTCGGGGAGGTAATCGTAATAGGGATGACATTTACAGGGTTGCTGAAAGCCAGCAGAAGCCCTGAGGCAGATGACCTTTCCAAGCTCCTTGCAATAATCATTAATTGCAATTGTTTATTATTTTCCCAGTATTTAACACTATGTTTACAAGTTTGACTGACAATATCTACATTTCGTTTAGTAACATAATATAGACAGCTAACATTAGAAAAAGTGTACCCAACTAGGATCTACAACACTGCATGAGAAGAACATTTCAGAACTGCGTAGATGTGAGTGGTCAGTAAATGAGGGAAAATGACATTAAAAGTTCAAACTATTTGCATCCCTTCTATATATCTGTCACTATTGGACGTGAAAAACTCAAAATATTAATAGAAATGAAGATTTAAGACAATTGCAAGGTTTATATCCTTCACCATAATGCATGTGTGATGTCACAGATTTAGATATAATTATTGGAGATAGCAGTAATTCTAGCAGCCTACATTTCATAGTGTTCTTTGAAGTCTAGATTTATTCATTTTTCCTTGTAATACCTTTTCTTTTCGGTGTTGTTTAAAGAAAAAAAAAAAATTACTGACCAATGACAGGCCCCCAGCATGTCCAGGTACACCATCCCTCCATGCCCCTACCTCTCTCATCAGGACTGGACGTTTACATAGCTATCTCTGTTTGGGCAGGCAATACCAATGTTCCTTTTGTAACTTCAACACGTAGCTTAGGTTACATAATGTTTACTGGTGTACTTGATAAGCATCTTTCTGACATCTGTGGTTCTGCACACTATAAGCTACGGACGATCAGCTCCATTTGCCATACTCTGTCCATCTCAACCACCAAAATTCTCAACTGCTCATTTGTTCTGTCACTTCTTCATTCTCTTCATTGACTACCAGTTAAATCTAGAATAGACTACAAGCTCTTAACTCTATGCAATGGATTCTTTGAAGGCTATTCCCCCACTACTTTACTGAAATCTTGTCTGTCCACTCCCCTGCTTGAAACCTTTATTCCTCATCCCATCCATCCTTCCCACAAACAGACAACATATACTCTCCCTTTGTGCTGTTAACCAGTGAACCTCTCTTCCACATCACATTCGCTATTCTGACTCCAAGACTACATTCTCTGAAAACATATCTGTTCACAAAGTACTATCCCTGAATTACTATTCTTAACTCCCTGGCAATACCGTCTGCCATGCTAACCACCATGTAATGCTTCATCTTAAACTTTTTATAGTATCATTTATCATAAATGGTCTGCACAGAGAATGTAATCTATATTGGTCGTGATGTTGCACATTATAAATTCACATTATTATTATTAAACTATGTCCGTGAACTTAAACTATGAGGAGGTCATAATTAGAAAGGTTTTAACAAAGAAGTTTTATTGTATAAGATTTTTGTGGAGATTTTATCTGAATCTGCTTCCTTCTTTAAATTTGCAGGTCCACAAACATCTACAAATGTGTGAACTTGTAAAATGTTTGACCATTATAAACTGATAACTGATATTTATTTAGTTACCTGTAGTGAAAGATGGAATGAAAAGTATTTTTTTTTCTGCTTCTTGTAGCTTTTCTGGTTGCACTGTTTCTGACCGACGTATTGCAACAGGTCCATAGCCTTCCTCATCATATTCAATGTCTGTTAGAAGACACTGTTTATCTGCAAAACCAAGCAAGTAAAAATCTCTACCTAAAGCTCATTCCTGCATAGTTATGGTAATTTATTCATAGTCTGTTTTAAATAAGACCTTTTTGGAGACAACATATTTTTTGACATGTTATATCCCCAGTAGTAATAATAATGAAGATTGCTTACAGAGTGTTATTCCCTTATGGCACACAGGGCTTTAACAAAGAACTACTAGTAGAAAACAGTACAATAGGATTTTGTATTATCTAAACAACCAAACACAGACTATAAGTCAAGAGTATAAGGCAGCAAGTACATCTTCAGCCACTGCTTAAATGTTGAAACTGATGATGCATATTTCAGATGAAAGCAAAGGGGAATGTAGATAGCAAGGGGCAACAAAGACAAACAATGAAGGCCCATCTAAGACCAAGAGTATTGTATAATTCCTATTTCCTATTTTGGTTATTTGTGTTGTTTGGTGGTTTTGTTGCTGTATCATGTATCATCTTGATTTGTTTTTCACTCTTTCGAAATGTACCAGCCCCAAAGAGTCTGAGTCAACAATCCCTTATCCAATTTCCTGATGCTCAATAAAGGTGCACCCCAAGCTTGCATTCATTCTCCCATTTTGTAATGTCTTTTCACCAGTGACTGTATCTGTGTACCACCAGGAGGTGGATCAAATGGTGGTATTACGCTGTGACAATGGTCTCTATCTGAATATCTCCAAGACTAGAGAAATGGTTGTTGACCTCCACAGGAAGAGAGCCCATGTGGAAACTCAATGGTGAGGCTACAGAGCTGGTAGACAATTTCAAGTTACTGGAACCACCATCTCAAAAAACCTCAGTTGGGACAGCAATGCGGTGTCTCTCATCAAGAAAGCCCAGCAGCAACTATACTTTCAGCACCAGCCTGAGAAAGTTTGGCTTCAGGAGGGACATTCTGTGTGGCAATTACTGACATTTTCAATCACTGTTTGGTAAGGCAGCATCAACCAGAAGTGGAAAGTCTGACTCAAACAGGTGGTATGGGAGGCTAGCAGATCTATTGGCTGCAAACTTCCCTCTGCAGGTGTAATCTACATTAAGTGCAGTTTTGCAGAATGCATGTCACGAAAGAGTAGTAATAGGGCTAAAGTGTGGGTTTTGCACTTCTGCTCTATTCACGAGACAGGCGGACGCGCTGGTAAAGTGACCGACAGAAGGAGGGCGTTGTGGCCATTTATGTAAAAGTAGTCATCGCTTCAAGGTATGTTTGCTAATTAAAAGACCATTCACGTCACGATGGACACTTAATGTAAGGTCACGAAGTAATGCAAGCCCTAGTTCCCATCACTGGCATCACGGCGGTCAACATACGCTCTTAATTACCACTTAGAGAAGGACAATACTGTCACAATGCGAGCTAGTGAAGGGAAAACCAGACCATTAGGTGACGGGATTATGTACCATATTGCTAGAAGGCTGGGGACCTTGTCACACACTAGCTGTGATGCGTGATTGGTGGTAGTGGTATATCATGAGGCCAAAACATCCCACATGAGAAAGAGTTTTTATGCTAAAGCAGAAGTCTCTCTGAACTCCATTGTGGCTTGAATCAGGACTGAATGTTAAATGCATCTCCTATAGGCAATATATGTAATGCAAGTATCTGTTCATTCACGTTTGTCTGCTTCTTTGCATGTGTATTTGGATATGTCTATGCAAGCAGTGGTGGAAACTTATTTTATATATGTGTGTGTGTGTTTGCTTGTGTGTGTGTGCATGCATGTATTCAAATAGGCATTCCCTAATGCAGGCAACCCAAAAGAAAACAACCAAAAATCCAATCGTTCTATTATTGAACTTATGGTGTGGACAGGAACATTTGCAGCTTGGATTTTTTAAATGATTTGTGCACACTGGAGCAGCTTCTAGTAAGATATCATCCATACTATCTGGCATTCTCTGGACAACAATGTTGCATGATATGTTGCGTTCATCTGTGTCTGTATTTTTTTATGTAAAGCACCTGTCCATAGGACCTGGATGTGGCACTATACAAATTTGCTGTACATGTATTATCATTATTATTTGTATGTTTGTAAGGGTAGAGGTGTGAGGGATACATGGTGAGGCAAGTATTTAGTTTGTACATAGGTGTATTTAGAGTAATGCATGTAATGGCATCATTAAGACATGTTCCTAGTCCCACATCACTTGGCAAATCAATTCTTATCCTTGTGAAACATTAAACTGTTTATATTAAATCCGTTGCTAATCCCTGTAAGGAAGATACTTTTGTAAATTACCTTCAACTTTTAACTCTTCTCCTTCATCTCCTTCAGCCTGCAAAAGGAAGCAAAAACTTATAGAACTGTCAGCTAAAACTGACAAGTCATTACAACATATCTTTATTCTTCACTAAATATTCTTCATTATTTAGGACAGGTTAGAAGTTCTTTATTCACTCTCACATCAATGAGTCATCGTCATCAGAAGTGGTCATCGTGCAGTTTGACAGTGTGGCCTGTACCTTTCAGCTATAGACTGTGATAGGCGAAGGTCACAAAATATACAGTGATTCTACAACTGTTTTTGAGAAAGTCATCCATTCTTATTATGTTTGTGGTTTTCTTTTAAGTGAAGTGCTTTGAGCCCATCTTTAATGGTGGGAGAAAGCGCTATACATATAAACATATTATTATTATTGTGAAATGTTATAAAATCTAGATGAAGCTCAGAACAGGAGTCCAGGGAACAGCTGTCAGGAAAGGAAGAGACTCCACCTGTTAAATATTCATGCCAGCAGACTGTAAATGAGGCATAAGATGGAGGGATAATCATTTTGGCTCTTTGCCTCTCTCCACAAAGGAGGGAAACTGCCAGACACTCAAATAAAATTTAAAATGTCGAAAAGGAGGGGAGAGACCCAAAGTTAGCATCTGATAAGGTAGGCCAGGTGCAGAGTTCTTTTTAAAGAGCCTGTTGCAGTTCAATAAGACAGAAAGGTACTGTTCAGAATGATGGATTCCAGTGAATTTGCCATTTTTGTGCAGTGAGTACATAGCCCCTTTCCTGCAGGTGGCCTAATGCCTGAAACCTTACCCTCATCTTACCCACATTGTATAGGATACACACCTATGCAAGTTATCTAGTTGTTTTAAAATATACTGAGCCTGCATTTGACTGTATTTAAAACTTAGCACATTTTTTGTAGTGGTGTGGTGGAAGACCTGGTGTATCTTCCAAGTGTCATGAGTCTTTCAGCACTCCTTAGTAAACCATTGGGCATATTGTTGGTGATTATGTGCCCCTATATCATGAAGAGGGTGGAATTCTTGTTGACTAGACCTGTTGAGAGAGCTCTGACTTTTTGTCTACTTTTTCTTATCTTGGTATTTTGAAAAGTGGCTGGTAGTGTAGGACTGCAAGAATGAATGGTTTCATTTTATATATATTCTGGGAGTCTTGCGTACTGCTTCTTGCTGCTTTGATGAGTTTTGACCTTTCCACACTAGACTATGCTGGACATCATAATTAATGGATGACATGGTAAACAATTTGCCTTTCTCGGTGGAGCATTTGCTTGCACTGAAGTTGGTGAAATATGACTGTAATAAATCAATCTCTCTCTTGCACACCTACCTTTCTAACTTCTGATATTTCCTGAGAAGATGCTTCTGGATGCACTTCCTCTTCTTTCAGTTTATTTTCTTCTGGTTCTTGCTCCCAGACACGGGCAAAAAAGTCAAGGGCATCTTCAGCACTAGGTATAAGTGCATCCTGAGAAGAAAATATAAAAGAAAGTTTCCCTTGCTTATACCTTTTAGAGAATATTGTGGCATGGTGTGACGGAAAATAGCAGTGTTAAGTCCAAAAGACTTCTGTGCATTTGCAATATAATATCATATGGCATTTCTTCAGACTTTAAATGGAATTCAAAAAGAATAATTTAAAAATACTAATAAATTATACCAAATTCCAGGACCTTTTTAAAAATCTTTAACAAACATTTCTAATTTGCAAAATAGTGATATGCTAGCACACAACTTTAAAACTTGTCAAGTTTGTATTAACGTTCTTTTCAACCTTTTCAGAGATAATCTGGCCCATTCTTTGCCAACGCAAACGAAGTTGATGAGCTTTCTCTGCAGTAGCACGTTCAATCTCTGCCTCATTTATCTGCAAAAAAATCATGGTAATTATTATGTTACAGATGTCAAGAATGGAATAAAATCATTTCATGCTTTTCTTATGTATTCCTTCATTTCATAAATACAATATTCTCAAATGGCTGGCTGGAAATGTTAAATGTAACATTTAATGTAAATACAGCAGTAAGTCCATAATTTTGCTGTTTACGTATTTTTCAAATGATCATTTGAGGATTGTCAATGATATATGCAGCCAAAGCAATCATCAAGAAATGCAGTTATGTGATTTGATGCTACAGGATAAGAAAAGTAAAAATAAATGTAATACTAGAGGGAAGTTGAAAAAAATACTACCTGGGATGTGGAAGATCCGCATACTACAGCATGTGTGGTAAGGCACAAGAACTTACCTGTGAGCTACAAGTTTACCAAGGCACAGTGGGACAGGTGGAAGCCTGATGGATAGACTTTGAGGAAAAGATTGTTTGTTTGACTGAGGCAAGAACAGGTAGGCTTTCTGCAGGGTAAATCATGCACAGACCACATCACTACTCTGCAAATTATCATTGAACAGTCCATCAAATGGCAGTCGTCACTATATATATAACTTTTGTGGATTTTTAGAAGGCTTTTAACTCCATAGACAGAAAAACCATCTGGAAGTTGATGCAGCACTATGGATTTCCACCAAAGTTCATTGCCATCATCCAGCAGCTGTAAAAGGAACCAACATGTCAGGTGATCCTCAACGGAAAGCTTACTGACCCCCTTCGCAGTGAGGACTACAGGGAGGCTTGTATGCTTTCGCCAACAATCTTCCTGATCGTCATAGACTGGATCATGAGAAAAGCAACCTCTAAAAGCAAAACGAGCATTCAGTGGACCCTCACAAGGCCACTTGAGGATCTTGACTTTGTGGATGACATCAGCCTGTTGTCCCACAAGCAACAACATGCACAGATAAAGCTCTCTTGGCTTGCAGAAGAAGCAGCGAAGACTGGCCTGACATCAACATCAAGAAGGAGTTAATGCGAGTCATCAACAAGATGCCCCACTCCAACTACATGGAGAATGTATTACATGGACAGTATACAAATGATGGAAGGATAAACAACTATGTGGACAAACAGAAGATATAAAGAGAAATCAGAACTAAATTTTTCTCACTACTGAAAGATCCAGCAACCATATTCTGATATTCTAACAATATAACTGATATTTTAAAAAAATAGTGAAAACAATACTCTGAGCATTGCAAAATGCAAAGGCATAAACAAATAAGCTTACTGTTATATTTCTGCCAGCACCACCTAAAGAGTTGTTTTAGTCTCCACCCTAATTACTCACTGAAATATTTTCCTTGGATTAACCATCAGGGGTTATAAAATGCTGAAATGGGTTTAGAAAACTTAACACATCAATTTTAAAAAATACCTCATCAAATTTGATCCCTTTATTTTCTCGGAGATTACGCTGTCGTTTTCGCTCTTCCCTTGCCTCTTTTTCAATTTCTCCTTCTGCTTCTTCCTAAGACAGAAAATTTGAATAGTGATTGTCTGGTTAGTTAATAGATGTCATAAATATCTCACTGACCTGTAATTGTTGCAATCATCATCAGAGTCTGCACATGCTAGTGCAAGTTTATTATGGATGTTGCGTGTTGGCGATTGTGTTGTTGTCTATGTCTTGCCTCTCGTACTGTGCTGGCCTGTCGTTGGGTGTGCGGGGGCTGATGGGGGAATCAAGGGTCGGCTCACATGGCCCTTGTGTAACCCTATCCATCTCGCGAGCATCTCAGAACCCTGTGCAGCGGCGCTCATCGTCACACATCAGTTGCTTGCAGGGCCTGCGCAGGTCTCTTCTTTTTGGGACTTGACAGCACCCCCTCCCTTTGACCTTTCTCCCCCCTTTCTTCACCTTCTTTCTTCACGTGCGCGCACTCCTTGGCATGTTTTTATGTCGCTTCTAGACAGTCATCTTCCAGCAACAGCCAGAGCTGGACGTGTGGGATGGTGTTAGACTGTGGCCCTGACAGCCAGCACTTTTCTCTCCGTTGATCAACCTGTCACAAGCCGTTTGGGAGAGTAGAGGTATATTTTTTGCTGGGTTCCACACTATTCTAGTCTGTAGGGGCTCTGATCCTCGGTTGGAAGTGTGCGTAAGGGCAAGTGAGAGAATTTTTGAGTGCTAGACACTTTTGCTTCACCATGTTAGGTTAGTGTTTGTGATGTCTGGGTCGCGGCGCATGTGGAACGCACCCATTTCTACCTATGTGGATTTAGCATTAATAGTCTGATGGTTTTATATATATGATCGTCCCCATCCACAAAAAAAGGAGACATCAACAACATGGCCAACTACCGGCCAGTGTCGTTATTTAGTGTTATTAGAAAGACTTTCACTGCAATCCTCAATAAGAGACTTTACAAGTGGACAGAAACTCCGACTGGAAACGACTCCCCGAGTCCCAAGCCCGGATGAAGGAAGAGGGTTGAGCAAGGAGCTAGCAACCCCACCGTGTAAAAAAATAAAACACTACAGAAACTGCAAACACATTAACTGCACGAGAGCCTTGATGGGAAGATCCCTCTTCGGAAGGGCTTATGACATGTGCTAGCGAAAGTCCTTGAGAAGCCAGCTGGCTGACCCATCTTCTCACGGCCAAGGCAAAAACCAGGATAGGGACCTGAAACATCAGAACCCTATATGAGAGAGGTAAATCAGCTCAGGTAGCACAGGAAATGAAGAACCATGGCATCAAGCTCCTCAGCCTGTGCGAGACAAGGTGGAAAGGCAACGGTCAGACCAGACTTTTGTCAGGGGAGACTATCATCTACTCTGGACATGGACCCTGACCATAATCACATATAAGGAGTAGCAGTACTCATGACACCAGAGGCTGCATGAGCACTAATAGCAGGGGAACCAGTTTCCCCACGACTCATGTCAGCAAGGTTCAACTCCAAAGGAAGAAAGATCACCATCACCCAGTGCGGTGCACCTACCAACGCAGCTAAAGAAGAGGAAAAAGAAGAAAACCAGATCGATCAACATCACCATAAATTGCCAGTTTAGAAGGAGTCTGCTGGATGTCAGAGTAAAGCAAGGTGCAGATGCAGCCACAGACCACCACCTTCTTGTGGCAACCATGAAGATAAAGTTGAGGTCCTTCTGTGACTCATCAGACAGACCCCACCACAAATTCAACGTGCAGTTTCTTAGAGACCATAGAAAGCAAGAAGAGTTCAACTGCAAAGTTAAAAACAGGTTTGTGACACTCAAGGGACTCCTGGAAGAAACAGTGGCCAACCACTGGACAGGATAACAAGAGACGTGGAAGACTTCCTGCACACCCTTCAGGTAAAAAAGGAAAACAGCACAAGAAATGGCTGACTTTAAGGACCTGGCAAAAGATAGAGGAAAGGAAAGAGCTGAAGCAGAAGACCAACTTATGCCAAGACCAGCACGAAAAAGAAGAGCTTAGAGCAAAATACTGGGAGATAAACAGAGAAGTGAAGAAGAGTGCAAGAGACAACAAGAGACAATTCGCACACAGGATGGCAGAAGAGGCAGAGCAAGCAGCTGGACAAAATAACACAAAGAGACAATACGAAATTATAAGAATTCAATCAGGAAGGAAAAACACCAATGCGTGCAGACCAATAAAAAATAAGAATTGCAGCATCATCACCAGTGATGCAGAACAAAGATCATGTTGGGTGGAATATTTTGATGAAATACTTAACCAACCACCACCAACAACCACTTTGGACATGGCCCCAGCTGCCGAACAGCTCCAAGTAAACACCAACCCATCAACTAAGGCAGAAATCATCAAAGCCATCAGTCCTTGAATTCTGGCAAAGGCAGCAGGCCCAGATGGCATTCCTGCAGAAGCACTCAAGGCAGACCCAACAGCCGCAGCAGAGATGCTACACCCTTTCTGCACAAAATTTGGGAACAGGAGCAAGTTCCAGCAGACCAAGCCAAGAACAGGTAGGCTTTCTGCAGGGTAAATCATGCACAGACCATATCACTACTCTGAGAATGTATGACTAGTGCAATGTCTCATCAAGTAGGCAGTGAATTCTAATGATGGTGTACATAGAAGTGAATCAAAATGATGAAAAACAACTTTTGTGTATGAATTAAACAGGCTCCAAATTAGCCATCTAGTCACCTTCAAATCATTATATCTTTTTTTTTTAAAGAAAGGTACATCTGGAAAAAATTCAGATTTTTAAATCAATATTTTTTTCTTCCTTTGTTAAGGGATTAAAGCCATTCAATAATGACTCAGACAATGCTCAGATTTCATCCCTTTTTATTTACATAGTTTAGTGTGGAGTAAAAATGATTGAATATGATGCATGGGTTTGTGTGGACCAGCGTATAGTTGCTGAAGGAGTTGCATATATTTATCCTTAAAGTAGGAATGGGTTAAAATGGGGAAAATGAAGTCATGGACTGAAAACAATAACTGTCAACTAATGGTGAGCTTCTCTTTCAAATGGTCTTAAACTTTAGGACTATAATTTTGCAAAAAAATTTTTTTGTGCCAATTTTTAAAAAAATGCAAAAAGACATACTATCAAAACTGACCTTTGCTTTTTGAAGGCGATCTCTCATTCTTGCTCGAAGACTACTAGACTGTCTGTTTGATCGATCATCTTGTTTAAGACTTTCCTCCATGGACGCTGATTTATCAAGGAGTGTTGATTCTTTGTCTGTGAAAGTAAAATTTGATGGTTCAGAAAATGGTCAATGATTTTTACAAAACACTAGACCAACAGAACACAATGTAACAAAAACACAAGGTCAATCATGATGCTCCAAATAATTTTCCCTGATACATTAAGATGGAAAAATTTCTTCCATTTTTAAAAAAGATTTTCAGAAGGGATGTCAGAACCTAGTCGGTACTGATTATGATAACAACAACTACCACCACTACCATCAAATTTATAGCAATAGATGATCAGGTCAGGTCAGTCCCATGCCCGGTCCGGGCGTAGGGGGGACCGTCCGGCAGCAGCAACAGACAGAATTTTCCACCCGGTCCTGTCTTGAGCAGATGAGAGCAGGTCTGGCATCTCGCGTTCGGTCCATTCTTTAATGTTGGTGACCCAGCTTTTCCTCGGACGACCACGACGACGGCTCCCTTCGAGGGTTCCTTGTAGGATCGTCTTGGACAGGGTGTTGTGGCGGGTGACGTGACCGAACCAGGCGAGCTTGCGCCGCTTCACTGTTGCCAGAAGGGGCTCATTGTGGGCCCACGAGGGAGGTTACGGTGCTCCGTACGTATGCGTTGGTCTTGTGTTCGGTACGAGATGCGGAGCAGCCTTCTCAAGCACTTGTTCTCAAAGGCCTGGAGCTTCTTTTCCGTTGCGGCAAGCAGCGTCCAAGTCTCGCAGCCGTAGAGTAGGATTGACACTACGAGGGACTTGTACAGCCTGTGCTTGGTACTGAAGCTGATTGAGTTGCTTCGCCAGATCCTATCCAGCCTGGACATTGCGGATGTTGCCATACCAATCCTGATACGGATCTCTGCTGTACAGCAACCATCTCTAGTCAGGGTGGCACCCAAATACTTGAAGCTGTTGACCTCCTCCAGTTTCTGGCCGTTCATGACGATGTTGCTGCTGCTGTCGGTGGTGGAAATAATCATTACTTTGCTTTTTTCTGAGCTTATTTCCATGCCATAGGCCCCCGCTCGCCTGGAGAGTCTGTCCGTCAAATCCTGAAGTTCGTTGTTACTGCCTGCCATGAGGTCAATGTCATCTGCAAAGCGGAGGTTGCACAGGGGTCTGCCACCAATGGAGATTGAGGTAAGGTGGTTGTGGAGGGTGTCCTGCATGATTTTTTCAAGGAAGATGTTAAAAAGGATGGGAGAGAGTAGGCACCCTTGACGGACCCCGATCGTCATCGCGAAGAACTCGCCTAGGTGGTTGTTGAGTAGTACCGCGCTGGAGGCGTTCTTGTAGAGTGCTGCTACCATCTGGATCAGTCCCTCCTCTATGTTGAATGATCTCATGACCTGCCAGAGTCCATCGTGCCAGACACGATCAAAAGCTTTTTTGAAGTCGATGAAGTTATGGTATAGTTGACGTTGATGCTCCAGGTGTTTTTCTATCATAACACGGCAGTTAAAGATCTGTTCTACCGTGCTTCTTCCAGCCCTGAAGCCAGCCTGTTCTTCTGCCAGCAGTTCCTCTGCAATAGGTTTTAAGCGGTTGAGGATGATTCTGAGCATTACTTTGCTTGGGTGACTTATCAGACTGATGGTTCTGTAGTTCTGGCACTGCCGCAGGTTCCCTTTCTTAGGGAGTGGGATGATGATAGACTGAGCCCATTCTTTTGGCCATTTCTTTTCTTCCCATATCTTTTGACACAGTGTGGTGAAGGCCTTGGTTGTTGCATCTCCTCCATGCTTCAGCAGCTCAGCAGGTACGTTGTCCACACCAGGTGACTTTCCTCCCTTCAGACTGTGCATAGCTTCTCTCACCTCATCAGTGAGGACTGGCAGGTCTTCAGCCTCTCTTGTCCCAGTCTGGTGATGCTGGAGAATGCTGGTGTCTGGCTCGATCTTGTAGTTGTACAAGTCTTGGCAATATTCAGTCCAACGACTTAGTACAGCAGCGTTTTCCGTAAGGAGCTGTCCGGCGCTGTCTTCGATGACTGTGGCTGGTCGCTGCTGAGTCTTGGTGAGGGCCTTCAGTATTTCATATGCCTTCTTGCTGTCTCCGCTAGCCATGCCTATTTCCACGCTGCAACACTGGTCTTCGATCCAATCTTCTTTTGCCTCCTTCATCCTTGTTCTGATCTGCTGGTTGACAAGTCTGTACTTGTCTGCTGACGTCGGGTCTCGACCTCTCCCTTTCTTCAAGGCTCTCCTTTCGTCGCAAAGATCAAGGATGTCGTCTGTCACCCAGGTTGTTTGCGCTTCCTCTGCTTCCCCAGCACTTCGTCTGCAGTAGAGAGTAGCACCTCTTTGATACTTCCAGCAAGGCGTCTATGTCGCAGTCTATAGTAGCCAGGGCTGCAAATTTGCCCCCCACCTGGGCCTGGAAGATCCTCTCTGTGTCCGGATCTTTGAGCTTCTCAAGGTTGAATCGGATGCGAGGGCTCTTATTGTTGTCACGTCTCAACTTCAGTTTCAACTTGAGGCTAGTGAGGACGAGGTTGTGGTCGCTGCCTATGTCAGCGCCAGGAAAGGACCTCGTTTGTGCTTTGTTGATGCTTGATTTGAAACGCTGAGGCAGCAAGATGAAGTCAATCTGGTTATGGACCAGACCTCCCGGCGAATGCCATGTTACAGTTCTTGACTTCTTGTGCGGGTGGAGGGTATTGGCAATGGTGAGACGGTGACTCTGAGCGAATTCTAGTAGCCGTAGGCCTCTTGCGTTGGTGTTGCCTAGGCCAAACTTGCCGACTGTTCCTGCCCATTGTTGATAAGCGTCAGGGCCGATCGTAGCATTCCAGTCGCCAAGGACAAGCAAGATGTCTTTCTTCGGAGTTTTCTTGATGATGTTGTCCAGCTCCTCGTAGAATTCCTCAACCTCTTCATCTTCGTGTTCTGATGTTGGGGCGTACACTTGTATAATGGTAATGTTGTGCGGTCGAGCAGAGATTCGGATGGAGATAAGTCTGCTAGAGACTGGGGTGCAGCTGATGACAGTTCCAGCCACCTCCTTCCTGACAATGAAAGCGACACCACGTTCATGCTTGATTGCGTCTCCGCTGAACCAATAGATGATACCAAATGTAATTTAAAAAACCCCAAATTGTGCATGTTCCTAATCTGACACGTAGTAGTAGCAGATGTAAAACACACCTGTCCTTCACAATGGCAGATTCAGAAGCAGTGATATGCGAAAAAACTCAGCTGGTAGAGTTGCAGCACTTTGTAAATCTAGGCAAGGATATGTGGACATGGACATGGACATGGACATGGACATGAATGCAATGGTTACACAAAGCACTCACAGTCATTGTGAGCATGAACTGGTAACCTGTGAACCTCACAGAGAAGCACATTAAGGTGGTCAATCTTCCACTCACATAAAACAATGTAAGCAGTATTGTTTCTTTACCCATGTGACCTTACTAATACAGGAAAACAGCAAATAAAGAGCTATAATAGTCCAAAAGGGACAATGCTAATACAGGCACAAGCTGTTAAGTATATTCAGCTGTCCAGAAAGGTCTCATAAGATTGATCATGCAACACTCAAAGTTACCAAAATATCCTGTTGTGAAATGTGGGTTTCAGTCCTTTATTTAGAGCATATACATTTATTAACTAAGAGAATGAAGTGGATTTTGTTTCCTATGTTTGTAGCTTCAGCAGCTGACATGCTAGCTCATTGCCTTTTATACCCACATGACTTGAAAAGCAGGAAAGTGTGACATTACAGTCTGTCTGTGCTATTTGGATGTGTAAGATTTCAGAGTGTAAATCTAGCTGTCTTTTTAGTCTGTCTTCTAAGTGTTCAAAGTGAAGAAGGTAAATCTGAAAAGATGAATACATTTAATTTGTGAGTGATTTCACTCCATGAGGTGTAGCTAGTATTGCATGCATTTCTAGTGTCATAGTTGAGTAGTTATTATCTAGCTGATCATTTGTTTTTCTTTTTCATCTTTATTTTTGAAGATGCCTGTTGCAGGATGCACGTCAAGAAGATTTGTTCAACATGTCCAGAAAAAAATATCCATATCCCAGGGTGCCCTTTTCCATATTCTATGTCCCAAATTCATCCTGTGTCTAAAATAAAAAGTCTAAAAGATTATGAATGAAAATCAACTATTTCTGGTGTATTTTCATTGTATTGTTTCTTAAGAACATTTTTCATTGTTTTTTTTTCACAAAAACTGAATTTAAGCTATGCCCTTAATTCTCAGTGACTGCATGTCTGGAGCTTCTTATGGCAAAGGATGTCATGTGACCAGTTTGTGAGATGTCCATGTCACATTCGCACTATACTTGACCAGTTTGTGAGATGTTCATGTCACATTGGCACTATGTGCAAAATATATAGTTGTCGCCTTTTTTTCAATGTAATTAAATTGTGTATGATTTTGTCATGAACCAGCCTCGTCGAAGCCAGAACAACAGGTCTGAGGCCAGGTAGATAATTATAGATGGGCAGCGGTCAGTGAAGGTGGACAGTAAAGGGAAGCCTTTCTGTCCGTTTTTACAACTTGACAGGTCACCTTAATTGATGGAGGTGATCAAGGCCCAGGGTCGGGGGATAAGATGGAGCAGTTTAGAGGTATAGTGCAGTAGGCAGTAGTGTCTTAGTGTTTGAGCGATAGCATCAGGCCGGGTAGATTTGGTGGCGAGAAGTCACAAGTTTTATTAGTATATAGTGTAGGGTAGATGTGTAGTCGGGGCCTTTTCCCGATACACCAGCAGGGACTACCATCTCTGAGCGTTGTAACAGCTGTAGGCAGCAAGTCTGAGGGAGGCCCTATCTACGTGAATACATAACGCTACTTGCTGGGACTTACAGTCTGGAACCGTGGAGAGTGAGGAAGGGGTCTCCGTCCTCGCAGACGACAAGAAGGGAATACACCATCAGAACCGGCAACAGCAACTCTGCCACCTGTTGCCTGCTGCAACCGCCGGGAGTAGTGATTACTGTGCCTGTGTATCTCTGGGGTCGTCGTCTGGAGCCGGTGCTGGACCACTGTCGCCTGAGATTGTCACTGCATCTGTGTCCGTTGCCTGGGGCAACCACAGAAACAGGAGTACTAGTGGGCTAGGGACAGTGCGTCAGAAAACTCACTTCCAACGTCGTCACCATCGTCATTGCCTGGGGCAACGGTGTGTGACCTGTGATCTCCTCCAGTAGTGGCAGTAGTGTGCCAAGGCAATTCTGTGGCCGTCCGCTACTGGTTGTCGAGGGGCAACCTGTCGCAAAGATGCTGCCGTGTGGGAACTGTGTCCAAGACTGGCGAAGCATACGCTTCCGGGGGGAGTGTTTGTCGGGCCGCACTCAGACTGCTAGAAGGAAAGTGTTTTGTTCTATTGTTTTGTCTAACCTTAAGTGACCTGATGACAGATTATGTGTTCACAGACCCATATTGATCTCAGATTATTCAACCTTGTTTTCTGATTGATTATAATTTAGTTGGTTGTACAACTGTTTTGTTGGTTGTATTTGCACACGTGGGTTTGTCAGTGTGTATGCGTGCAGACTTTTGAATGGGCGGGTGACTGGGTGTGAGGGCAAAAGTCATCTGGCACTCATATTTCATTTATTACAGATTAATATATAATATTGAAGACATAACCTGTGGCACAACCGGCCATTTTTTAAATTTTTTTATCAGGCCTGAAGAAGTCTGACAACATACGCTTTGTTTCAGTTTTATGGTACTTCTCATTCTTTAAGTCTTTTTGTTATCGGGTGTGCTTTTAGGCTAGCTTTACCCATGGAAGCAATATTCAAAGATATATTGCAAAATCTATACTGTGCTTTTCTCTTTCCTTTTTTGTCCTTCAATATTCATTGTAATGCACTTGCATCCTATTTTCCTAAGTTTGTTATGGCTGCCTATGAATGTTCTTCATCCATCAAAATCAAACTGTTTTCTTGAGTGAGCTTATACGCTTTGCCACACTGGTGGAGCATACAGACATTCCTTGTGCTAATTGTTTTCCCCTGTATATAGCTTAGGTGTTGTGTTGACTAGGCTGATTGATGGGCTGGGTCATCTTAGTAGCCACAGGTCCTCTGATGGTGGCAGAGTAAACAGCAGTACGTTCCTTGATGCCAGGCTCTATGGTAGGAACGATGGCTCCAGTACTTTTCACTATCCTCTACCTGAAGAGTGCCAAAGGGGTCCATGTGTCCATCTTTAGAGCATTATCGGTAATACAAGGGATTTGTACAGATTGTACTTTATAGTAAACATAATATTATGGCTATGTCAAATCCTATCCAGCTTAGCAGCTGTTATTGTTGCAATCCTGATGCAGATAACTGACATCCTTGGACAAGGTGGCTCCCACGTACTTGAAGCTGCTTACTCATTTAGCTGTACCCTATTCATGTAGATCTCTGCTGTGCTGTTGCCACTGACCATAACTTTTTTCTTTACAATGCTGATCTCCATTCCATATGCATTCAAACAGTCTGTCAGTATATTGGTAAGGTATTGCAGTTCTTTGTTAGTGCCTGCTAATAGACCTCCCAAGCATTATCCTTCCACAATAAGATCTGCCTCTTCAACCAATGTGAAAGCTGTCCTACTGTATGGTTCTGAAACCTGAAGAGTGACAAACACCATCATCAACAAGCTCCAGACCTTTACAAACTGATGCCTACGCCATATTCAGGGAATAAGATTACCTGAAAAGATCTTTGACTGTGGGAAAAAAAAACAACCAGAATGTCACTAGCCAAGACATCAAAAAACACCAATTGGGCTGGATATGACACCCTGTGTAAACACGCTGACACAATTGCCAAGCAGACACTTGACTGAACCCTCAGGGTAAGAGGAGAGTTGGAAGACTAAAGCAGACTTGGAAAAGAACAGTAGAGAGAACGGCAAAAGATGTCAGAACCTAATGGGCCAAACTGAGGGGTGCTGCCCAAAACCGGGTCTGCTGGTGAGATGTTGCTGTGGCTCTATGCTTCTCGAGGAGTAACAAGGAATAAATTAAACTAATAGATCTGTCATCTGAAAAGTGTACGTTGCAAATTAGCCTTCCACCAATTGAAATGGAAGTGTGATGCATGTTGAGGATTTCATGAATGATGTTCTCCAAGATGATATGAAACAGCACCAGAGATAGGGTGCATTCTTGACATATGCCTACTGTGGTGTAAAAGTAAGCTTATATTTGGTTATCCAGCAGTACTGCGCTTGTTTAGCTATTGAACGAGTCCTTCTTCATTTTTGCATCACATACTATAGCCCCTTGTGCCAGACTCTGTCAAATGCCTTCTTAAAGTCTATAAAGTTGTGATAAAGGCCCTGCTGATGCTGAAGATGCTTCTCTCTAAGGATGCGACAGTTGAAGATCTGCTCAACTGTGCTTTTATGTGACCTGAAACCAGCCTGTTCTTCTGCTAGCAATTTCTCTGTGGTGGTGCTGTACACATATTAAACTTTACTTCTCTAAAGGTGTGAACTCTAGGAGTCTTAGGTCGTTTGTTATTCCTGGAAAGAACTTGCCCACCTTTCCTGCCCATAGGTGGTACTTGCATAGACCAATCTTAACATTACAACTGCTGAGAATATCTTTCTTCAGTACTGCTCTTTTTGTAACTTCAGCATGTAACTTAGGTTACATAATGCTTGCTGACATAACTCTTGATAAGCATGTTTTTAATATCTGTTCTACTGTGTGTTATGAACTCCAGATGACCAGCTTCATTCGCCATAGTCTGTCCATCCCAACCACCAAAATTCTCATCTGCTCATTTGTTTTGACTAGATTATTGCAACTATTCTCGCTGGCTGTCCACAGTACCTCATTCACAATCTTCAAAAAATCCAGAACTCAGCTCCCTCTGTGGTTCTCTTCCACATCACATTTGCCATTCTGACTTGAAGGCTATATTGAAATGCTCTCAGAAAACATTTCTTCACTAAGTACTATCCTTGAATTACTATCCTGAATTTCTATTGAAATACTGTCATGTGCACCATTAAGTAACTACTCTATCTGTACACTGTTTACAGTTCCTATACCCCTCTATCCCTTGCATTACATTCTACTCTTGTACTTCATCTTTGTGTTGTTCAGTGTGCCTATGTGTATCTCGCCATACATTGTCTGTTACTTAGTATTCAAATGTTCCTTTTTATCATTACTGGTTAGCGCAGAGAATGCGACCTATTTTGGTCATGATGCTGCACAATATAAGAGCTGAAATTATTATTATGAATGCGTCCATTTTTCTGAATGGTAACTTCTGCAATCAGTGATCAAATTGACTCATAAGTATTGTTAAACTGACTTGTGGTAGAGGTCAAACTAACCTAGTTGAATAGGTAAATTTTTTAATCAAATGATGACCAACACACATAATAATGAGGATTTATATAGCACCTTTCCAAAAAAAAAAAAAAAAAAAAAAATGCTGCTCAGAGTACATAAATCATATACAGACTAGATCACATAAATCTTCTGTTTCCCTGAGACATGGCTAACCGATGAGAAAACATTCGAACTAGAAGGATACACAACGATTCGATTTGACAGGAATGCACAAGCAACAAATAAGCATGTAGGGGGAGGCTTGTGTATGCTTGCAAATGAGAAATGGGCCACAAACTACACAGTACGAGAACAGACTAGTACCCCCCATTATGAGATACTGACAGTGTCCTTCAGGCCGCATTATTTACCTCGTGAATTCGGCCAAATCACTGTGGTCCTAGTCTATGTGCCCAGCCCAGACTTCAACCTCGCAGCTGAGCACATTGCAGACACATATAATCGAGCGACAACAAGATCAGTTGATCAGCCTGTATTTTTGCTCGGTGACTTCAACCGCTGTGATGTCAGTAAGCTGCTACCCTGTCTCCATCAATACGTGGCGTGTCCCACCTGCCTTGACAGAATGCTAGACAGGTGTTTCAGTAATGTGCCGGCCGCTTATGTTTCAAAGTGCCGGCCGCCGCTGGGCAGATCGGACCACAACATTGTTCATCTGCTACCCACATACAGACAGCTCCTTAAAAGTGAAAAGCCAACAACACTATGTATTAGGACCTGGACATTTGAAGAAACTGAGCTGCTCAGAGACTACCTCGAGGCCACTGACTGGGATTTGTTCTTCACTACCTGTCGAGCCAACCTGGACTGTCTGGCAGACACAATCACCTCTTACATCACCTTCTGTGAAGAGTCCGTCATACCTACCAAGCAGATCTGCAGCTATCCAAGTAACAAACCATGGCTGGGTAAAGAACTGAAACACTGTCTCAATGAAAAGATGATAGTTTTTATGCAGGGAGACAAACAGAAAGTGAAAGGAAAGGAGAGGAGTTCAGGGCAAAGGCAAAAACATCTAGAGTCGAATATAGAAAGAAGGTAGAAAAGCAACTAAGTGAGGGCAACGCAAGGGAAGCATGGAGGGGCCTGAACACCATGATGAGTAGAGCACAACAGACACAAAGAGTAAAGTGTGATGACCCGGTGACATTTGTATAACGAGCTCAACACCTTCTACGCGCGGTTTGATGTGAGACACTTCAGCAATGAAGCAGAAAATATCTGTTCTTCACTGTCGGCAGCCACTGTCACAATCTGTGAAGAAGATGTCAGAATTCTCTCTCATGTGAACCCACGTAAAGCCCCTGGACCTGACCACGTGAGAGGCAAGGTACTCAAAGAGTGTGCTAGTCAACTAAGTGGTGTTTTTACCCGACTTTTCCAGCTCTCCCTTGACTCTCATAGTGTCCCCGGCGTGTGGCGAACATCAACAATCATACCAGTGCCAAAGAAGCCTCATGCTACAAACTTGAAAGACTTTCGACCTGTGGCTCTCACGTCTGTTGTGGCCAAGTGTTTGGAGAGGGTTATGGGAAGATTGTTAATCCCCACAATGGCTGATCGCCTGGATCCTTTGCAGTTTGCCTACAAGCCACGTAGGGGTGTGTCTGATGCAACTCTCACGCTTTTAAATGCTATCCTACAACACTTGAACACTTCTGGCACCTACGTTTGGGTCCTGTTCATGGATTTTTCCAGCGCCTTCAACACAGTCCAGCCACACCTTCTAGTAAAGCGCCTACTAGACCTGGATGGAAACACCGGCCTAGTTCTATGGATCAGATCATTCTGAAGGATTGACCACAGAGGGTGGGTCTCAGAGTTCCACCGACAGGTACTGTAGGGTCCAGCAGCTCGTCTGAAGGAGTAAATCTGTCAGTGGATGGAATGATTCTGTCAGATGAGCAGATCCTCAACATGGGTACCCCTCAGAGATGTGTGCTTTCCCCCATCCTGTTCTCTGTATATACAAATGAGATTACTATTAACAGTGCTATTCTCAAACTTGTGAAATATGCAGATGACATGGCCCTTGTGGGCTGCCTGAAAGACGAGCAGTCCCTGTCACAGTACCTTGCCTGCGTGCGGGAACAGGAGGAGTGGTCTGACCGCAGCTTTCTGGAGCTGAACGTTGAAAAACAGTGGAGATGGCCTTTGGAAGAGCATATGAAGGAAGAGATGGCACAACTCCTCTCTCCCTACTAATCCAAATCAAGGGACAGCAGGTGCAGAGGGCTGCTGTGTTCAGGTACCTTGGTACAGTGATCGACGGGAAGCTCTCCTTTAGTGATCACGTGAACCAAGTGCACAAAAAGGCCCAGCAACGGCTGTACCTTCTGAGGAGACTTCGCAGCTTCAACGTCAGCTCTGGGGTGATGGAGACTGTGTACAGGTCTCTTGTTGAGAGCATCCTCTCATTTAACATCGCTGCCTGGTATGGTCACCTCCTCGTCAAAGAAAAGGCAAGGCTGGCCAGTCATCCACCAGGCAAATAAAATTATTGGTAAATCACAGCTGCCAATTTCTGACTTGTACCTTCATGCAGTCAGAAAGATGGCACATAACATCATTTCGGACCTAACGCACCCTCTCCATCCCAACTTCCAGCTGTTGCCCTCAGGCAGGCGCTATAAAGTGCCACGTGTACGGAAAGCTGCCAGCAGCCATCACCATCCTAAATAAAGGCACAAGGACTCAGGAGGAATCAAACACAGTCTGAAGAGAAGAGGGTGCCGACATCCATTATCAGCCATCACCTTGAATGTGCGCTCCCTTTCGAACAAACAAGACGAGCTCTCTGCGCTCAATCTAAATAATTAATGAAATGCAGGAATTTCTGTCATAGGCTAATAGATGACATAGATGACAATTTGTGATGTTGTTTGCCTACAGGTGAATGAACAGATAGTAGTATCAGCTGACAAAGTACTAGGAGGATGAAGAATATGCAGTTTAGACACATTTCGTTGCAGTCTGCAATGCCAACGCATTTTTTTTAATATATACAAAGAAATATAAAGTATTGAAATTTCATTGACCATTTGACGGAGATCCAAACTGCCATGACAATGTATCTTTACTCCTAACTGTGTGTGTTAAATGTCTGTATGAGTATGTATGCCTGCCCTTGTGAGCAAAAGAAAAATTTCTGTCTTGGGTCTCCTCGACAGACAATAAAGTCTGATTTGATTTGATTTGATCGCGGTCATGAAGAAGTATGCTCTTAGTTCTTACATTGGCTGAAGTATATCACAATGTAAGCATATCAAATCACTGTTCTGACATCTGTTGTTGACCTCTGTTCATTTTAGCCATGCATCTTAAGCAGTCTGGCTTGTACATTATCTTAAAGGTACTTATATCTATGAGGTATGTATATCTCTTGTCAACATTTTCAAAATTTCAGTTTCAGCACCAAAAAACTTCTCTAATTTTTCAGCCTTTCATGTTCACAATTCTGAACATTCCTTGTAATAATTAAGGTAAACCCATATGGGTAAACAAGTCAGCATAATCTTATTAAACATTGTTTTCATTTTGATATGAAGAATGTTAGCCAACATTGCACTCACCTACAGCAGGAAGGTCCTTATCATTAGCATCTCTTTCTTGGCAAGTGTCAGATTCTTTAGCCTCTGATCTCAATGGCTCTTTTTCTTCATGAGGAACAAAAGAAAAATTTTGATCTACAATGTCAGAAACAACAGGTGCAGCTTTCCCTGCCACTGATAGCTGTTGTTGATTTTGTATTACTTCATCTAGGTGCTGATGACTGAGGTTTCGCATAGTGGTCAGCTCAGCACCCACATCTTCCTTTGGAGAGTTTAATTTTGACAACTGTTTCAACAGATACACAATATTTTAGCACAATTAATTATTTGGCAGTGGACACATGGATCAGGTTTTATATGTTAAATATTATCTTTATGTATAATGTAAAAATTACCGGCCATTAAGGGATTACAATATTCTGCAGGATTCAGTTTAAAGGCAAGCAATGCTCTGAAATTTTTAAAAATATATTTATATCTTATTTATTATATTTAATGCATTGTATAATAAAAGCTAGAAAGATATTCTTGAGAAAGATGAAAAGATATTCTCACATCAAAATCCAGACAATTTTCTCATAAATATTAATTACTTTAAGGAAGTTTACCTGGGTTCAAATGTAATGTAAATGTTGAAATGAAGAGAGATAAAGGTATAAAAATTATGTCAGGAATGCAAGAAGTGCTACTACATGCATTAGATAATTAGGTCTTTTCATGAAATAATAATAATAATAATAATAATAATAATAATAATAATAATAATAATAATAATAATAATAATAATTTATAAGGAACACTTCCATGTATGAAGGCAGGATTAGTGTGTTACACTCACAGGACTACAAATGAACTAACAGTTTCCCATACAATGAGGCATGTAATTAAAAACTTTAGCAGCAGTGCACAAGTTACATGATGACAAAAAAATAACATCAAGGATGAGGGTGGGGAAGTGATAAGTGACCATAAGAGTTTGCAAGTTATATGAGTACTTCTGAAATAGTGAAGTTCAGAGGCTGGATATAAAATCCTGAAACAGTCACAGATTTAAGAAAAAGGGGCAGAGAAGAAGCCAAATTTCTCCACTGAGAGGAAGTCAGCACTACCTCAGTTGGTAAAGTGCCATAAAAATAATAAAAACATGCAGTGGATTGGATGACTGGAAGACTCAAGAACTCTTGCTCTCTCTGCTTAATAATATCCACTCAAGCTTTTGCCAGATCCTTTTTGCAAATATTTCTTGCAACAAATACTATTAGAGCAGGTCTTGATCAACCTTCTGACAGTTCCAGCTCCTCTATTTTGAAGAATTTTTCATGGAGTTTATGCTTGTCATTGAATCAGAAGGAACACCATTGCACAGAATGAACACCAATTACCATGCAACAGGTGGCTAGTACCAAAATGGAATGCATGTCACAAACATCTTTCCAAATGAATAAAGGAAAGTAATTGCAAAAATTTCAATAGGAAACCTTTTTCTTGACAGAATTTACTTACTCTTGACTTGTATATATGAAAGTGTGCACTTTCCTATCTGATCAAGGCTTTGAGCTAAGTAAATCCTCTTTAATAAAATCTAGATTTCTTTGGATATTGTTTTTTTCTAAGTTACTTTTTTTGTGTGGAGTATATTGTTTGACCTGTTGTGATCCTAGTGATGAACTGGGCTATGTTTCTCGATTCTGACATTTTGTTTAACTTCTTCGGCTCCAGCTGATCCATTGAATAACAGTCCTTTCTTCCATGACGCCATTTTAATTTCAGCCCAGTTTCTTGTTTGTGCACATCAAAAGTGAGATGAAGCACGGGTAATGTGGCTAAACTTCTTGATAAGTCAAGGCAGCAAAACTGTCTCCAGCTTGTGTGAATGGCATAGGTTTATTCTCAGCATTCTTGATCTGTTCTATAGACTAATGACAAACAATTGCAGATCTAAACTCTAAATCTCTGATGGTGAAATGTGCCACTCAGACAAATCTGGTCTTTGTTTTCCTCTGTCTCTAGAATTTTTTCCCACATAACTTGTGCCTTTATTTTAATCCCATAGACTTTTTGGATAACAAAGTACTGTTTCATTCAGTTGTTAATAGTTAGCACTACACTTTTTGTTATTATTATTGTTTCCATGCATTAAATGAGATAATGTTGTCTGGAGTGGGTCAACAGAAAGCTAGGCACTTGGCTTTCTTCTGCACTTGTTCTAAATTTGTCTGAAAGTGGTTGAACTGAAGGCTTTTCATTGCTGGTCCCTGTGGTATGGTAACCAAAGCAATGTAAAATAATATTGACATAAAAAGTTCCACAGGATGATGCAGCTTAAGAGACCTTTTGAAGCAGCTCATTCCCTCTCCACTTATTCCACCCTTCACCTGTCAACTACCTGGACCCTCCAGACATAAGTGTAAGCCTTTGATATCATAAGAGTACACCTTCAAAGAGAAACACCATATCCAGACTGCCTTTGAGATTTTTTTCCCAGTATAGAAATTCAATCCCTGGAAGGAGAACTCCCATTTATGCTTATGGAAGGATGTAAAATGCAGTCTCTGTTACCTCAGTAGTCATGTTTCCCCAAGTTTTTCAATCTGGCCTATCAAGCGCCTCACTTCCCTCCTCTCCCCCCAACTTGAAAAAACCCTTCTTTGTGTGATACAGGGGAAGTTATCTCCCCTAGATTTAAACAGGACTATTTTTGAAACGTTTTTCAACTGTGGAATTAACACTCTATAGTATCAACACATTTTACACAAAATATCACTAATTATAAGCACCACTCTTCTTTTAATAAGGTCTTGACTGCAATTTACTGGGATATAAACACATTTAAAACACATTTCTATTAGGGTACCATAAATCGTGCTACAAGTTTCCTCAAAAAATTGGATAACATGTATTAAACTCTAATAGACTGAAAAAAATAATGCTTACACTTTTCTTCCTCTGCCTTCTTCTGCTTTTGAGATCTTTGACAAGATCATTTGCCTCAGCTGTCTTCTCTACCAACTAGAAGCAAAAACAAAGAAAGAAATTTTTTCATCACTAATTAACATATTTAAGATTGTTTTCTTTATAATCTCATTAAATATTGTATGTCATTAGAAAATTGCGAAAAGAAATTCATGGTTAATAACAAACAAAAGTGATCAGCTATCTGGAGTGTTGTAGGTGACAACATTGTATAAACATCTGGAAAAGATAAAGGAGTATGCAAGAATGCTTTTTGGTGATTTTAGTTCTGCATTCAATACCATACAACCATATTTTCTAGCATTGAGACTGATTTCTGATTTTAATCTGGCACATCAATTGGTTTTGTTGATATTGTATTTTTTTATTTGTAGACAGCAAAGGTTTTTTTTGTTTTTGTTTTTTTGTAAAGAATCATCATTCTGATATGTTACTACAAACACTGTTGTATATCATGTACACAGCGGCAGAAGTACTGAGGAAATAGTTATATTATGAAATTCTCAAATGACGCGGCATTGTTAACCTTGTTGCAGGGACATAAGAAAGATCATGACAATGCATTACCAAATTTTGTACATTGGTGTGATGAGAACTTTCTGGAATAAAATGTAAATAAGAGATGAGCATTGACTTCAAAAAAATAAAAGATGTCATTATTTCCAGTGTAATACATGATAAGCACCTTGTTGGCATGCTGACACCTGCAGATACTGAGGCACTGTTTTTGACTGCCAGCTTAAAAGGGTCATAAACACTGAGTATATAGTTATAACTGACCAGCAAAGAGTATGCCTTCTTTGCAAGCTGAACAGTTTTTCAATCAAAAAAAGTAATCTTGAGCCATTTTTATCAAGTTAAATCAGATTGTTTCAAAGAAGTGTTTGAGTTCAGAGGTTTCAAAGTTTAAATCATAAAATGTGAGTTAAAACATACTTCAGCAAATGAGGATTTCCCATCAGTCTCCAAAAAGGATTGGTATGTCTTCTCTGTGTCCAAATCCTGCAAAAGAGCAAGACAACATAATAACATGGTTTTTCATTTGTTAGAGCCTGGAAATACTGACATGAAATTTTTCATGCCTCAAGCACAGAATTACAGCAAGGGTGTAAGAATCTGCTCCAAGCTGTTGTAAACAGAATGTGACATGATGGTATTTTAGATATTGGAAAATAAATAGAACCTACTTTAAATTATATACACTTATCATTTCTATAAAATAAAAATATACATATGTAGAGATAGACATATTTACATGTCAGCATTTGGTGTCCCATCACTATACCTGGGCAGCTGCTTTTTGCATGTTCTGACCTCATTTTGTCAACTGCTTTCTGAAGGAAAGCTGTGTAACAGGAGGCCCTGTCTTCAACCCTTTTATCAAAAGCTTTGAAAAAGAAAATCCATCATAAGCGTCCATTTGCAGCTATTAAATTTAAGATTCTGCATGCTGCTTTTATTTCAAAAATGTAGTTGTAAAGATAATATCAGTGTCAGCTGTGATGCTGTCTAAGATGCTCTTTAAGAAGATCCAGCAGAGCAATTTTCAACACCTTTTGTAAACAACTTGAAACCAGATGACACTGCCACTGAAAAGTGAAAAACTTATAGTGCCATAACCTGGCTCTATGATGCAAACTCCTGGCAATTTACAAAACACACACACACATATAGACACAGACAGACATTCACAGAGGCATGCAACACAACATGCAAAGATGTTATCTACAGAATGCCATACCGGATGAAAGTTATGTTGCCATAAGTTGCTCCCAGCTTCAACAATTCATTTGAAAAGCAGTAATTAAGGCTGCAAATGGTTTTTTTTCCACATCACAGTTCTAGTCATACAACAGATCAAAGAGGTAGAAGTTTTGTTTGCTGCTCATAGGGCTTCCCATAACAAGTTTGCAAGCCATTGGAAGGAAAGTGATGCAAAAACACCAATATAACACTTTCAAGATGTTTGACTGTTTGTCATCCTTCATGAGTTGCAAATACAAATGTTTTCAGAGATAATTTTTAGTGGTGCTCTATAAATGGTTGAAACACTGTTATAATCTTCTGCACCAAATCAATTCAACAAAAGTAAAAAAATGTTGACTGCACGAGAGTAGCATATTATCACAGATTAAGATGTTTAGGAGTTACAGTTCAGCCATTAGTAGTTCAGACTGATAAAGTTATTATCAATCTGTGAAAAAAGCAGATCAAGTCATACTCTGAAATAGTTCTTATCGATACACCAAATCATCCATAGATGACACCCTTTTTAAAATGTTACATACCCTTTTATATTATCCTTTTCCTTTTGTTGGTTTATATTATTAGATGTGTTGTTATTGTATCACCTGGGGGTCTTGTTTTTCAGCCTTTCAATGTAGTATAACTTTCTTTTGTCGTGATCTAGGCATTTACTGTAATTTAACGATAGGTAAAGTTCCACCATCATCATAAGGCTGTGAACTGCAGTGCTTCTTGTTAAGCCTAGGGTTATGATGGGTTAGTTGGTTGTTTGAGTTTTATGTCTTGCCAGCACTATGCTATATCACAGCCAAAGAAGGTTACACTACATCCAAAGGCTGAAAAACAATATCCCCAGGTGATACAGTAACACCACTAATAATAAAAGTGAACAAAAGGAAAAGGATAATAAAAAAGGGAAAGTAATGTTAAAATGGGTATTGTGGCCTAAAAGGTCACTATTAAGCCAGAAATTTAAACAAAATCTATAAAGAAACAAACCTTAAATCCGATAGTAAAGCCCCATCATCATTAAATGTAAATATATAGTTGCTGGCGGGATCAACTCAAACAAGAAAAACACAGTCAGCTGTAAAATATTGCTGCTAGACATTCTGGATGCCAGGGCAAGTGATTAAAAGACATGCATCACAGCAATGTGACCTGGTGGGGGTTGGCCTCATAAAAGGTTGGAATGCGTGGCATAGTTGTATTTAGCCTAAAGTCTACTACGCACTACCTCTTTCTGCAGCAAAAAACAGCCGTGAAGTGGGCAGTCAGAAAGACAGGAAAGGATGGTATGGAATTCTAGCCCTTGCATTGTGTGACCGCTTTAGAATTCCTCTAAATGCTTTAAATGCTTGCTATGCATGCCTAAAAGCTCTGATGCACTTCTTGTTTTCCCTTATTTGCTTGTTAGTTAAGGCTATACTGTTTTGTAACTCAGCAATGGTGAATTGTCACCTTAGATCTCTTCACAAATTTAATGGCTTATTGAATTACCAACACTGCAAATCTGGCTGCAGTGAATGACATTGTGCAGCTGGCTCATACTTATTATTCTGAAAAGGACAGCAAGGGAAGAAATAGCAAACCATACCACAAAGGTTGTCCAGGTACACAACAAAGGCTGGCTGTGACTACTGTACAAGGTGGTCTGGAGCCAAAATTTCTGAGATATTGTTATTATTTACCTATTCTGATGCAATAGCCATTTATTATTGGTTGGGTCTAGTTAGTGATTCTAGCACTGTATCATATGAAATAGATGAAAACCACAGAAAATAACCACACACCATACAAAATGATAGGGTTCTTGCAGGTATGAACACAATGAAATTTAAGACTGTCTAAAGCAGTGGTGCTCAACCTTTTCTTGCTGTAAGGCCACACTGGACATGATATAAAATCTTGCAGCCAGAACATGGTGGTTTTGCCAGAATCATGACGTTAAACATGAAATTATGTTACGTCTGATTAAAATGAGAGGGCCAGATGCGGCCCGTGGGCCTTAGGTTGGACACCCCTGGTTTAAAAATATTACAGTATTTTATACCTAGCACTGTGATATGTTTTCATTATGGGTAAACTAACTAAATACAGATCACCTGCATGTTATCCTTCAGCAGAGTTTTTTGTTACCAATATTCTCATCTGTTACAGATCATAAATGAAGGATAACTTAGGGAAAATTTCCTTTGTATACTATCAAAGAAAACAAGGGGGGGGGGGGGGAATTGGTGTTTTACGCCGTGTCAGCAACTAAGGCTATATTACGGCAAGGCAGCCAGCCCTGTAAACAGATGCCACGTGCAGAGAAAGAACAGCGTGCCCGAGACGAGAAATGAACTCAGGGCTGCCAACCTTCACTGTATTGGTGACAGGCGCTAACCGTTGCGCCAGCGGACCGCTATCAAAGAAAACAGTATCTACTAAAGAGCTCATATATGCATAAGTCACAATACCAATAATAATGCTGTAGAATGCACACGGTGTAGTTAATTTTTATTTTAAATATGATTTCTTTTTACAAATCAGCTTCGGATAACTTACACTCTTCCACAGAGATCTAAAGAGGAAGCGAAAAGGAATGTACAGTGTACAGTCCACTAAGCTGTGGTCCAGTTACCTGTGAATTCCCTTAAGCCCCACAAAATGCTGGGACCCCAATTTTTTACACCATGGATCATACAGACCTGGACATGGCCTCTCAAACACTTGAGACAGGTGTTGATAGCTGTCATTTTGGCATTTTGAATGTCGATGATTGACATGCTATGCACTATCACGGATTAAATATTTAAATCCTGGCTTCTAATTTCAAAAAGGTATTTATAGAAGATTAGTCTTTTATTTATCAATGAACAATGAAATTCAAATATTAATCTGTTTTATCTACGCCGAGTGCCAGCGTTATGGAGGCCACCATTGTAACTGATTCACAGCTTCGAATGCTTCAAAATTATTATTAAAAAAATATTTAAGCCACGGACCACCTAAGCTCAGTTAAGCAGTTTGGATCCCAATCACCACGGCTTTACGACCCTACACTGTAATAGTAACTTACCAGACTGGGATTAGATATACCATCATCATCGTCTTCATCTTTTACAAGTTGTTCTTTGCCTTTGTTTTGGTGTCTCTGCCTTTTTTCCATTGTTAGTTAAATCTGAGACACTGAAATCTGAAACACAAGTAAAACTGACATTTTTAATAAGAACATCTATAACTCTTAACAGTTCATAGAAATGAAAACACCGTTTGTTCAGTTGATGACCGAGAAACATACTGAGCTGCATAGTTAATCACTTATTATAGGTACAGCTAAATTTTATTTCTATTAGCAGGTCAGTAAAATATATGCATCAAGAAAATTAATTTCTTTAAACATAAAAATTTTTGAAGTATCAATAATATTTCTTTTGTAAGTATCTCACTTGAAAGGAAGATTTTTTTTATAGCATAAGTTGTTGTGTTATCAACGAACGAGTCTGTAAATCTTAAGCACAAACCCATTTCTGTTTCTACCAGTTCCGGCTGTATTAATTACCGCAAGCTAAGAAAACAAAACCATACTATTTAACATTTTCAATTTATTTAAATTTACCTAAATCCTGATCGGACCAATTCGCTCTTCAAATGAGAGAACACAAGCTGTTAACGCATGTCATGTTCTGGTTCTGGAATGCACATGAACGGGCACGTTCCTTGGTTACATACAACACTGACGATTTCGTTTTAGTAAAGCACTATTACAATGACGCGCAGTATAAGTGAAATAAAGTACAGTCGCCACTGTAACATTTTTCTGTGTCTAATGTTTTAAGTGGCGTTTTTAGTTTGGTGTGATAGTTACTTGTTAAGAAATCTCGCTGCTCACTACACAGCAACCGGAAGTTGATTAGCAGCCATTATTATGTCGCTAACGATAAGGTGACGTTTCGGGAGCAAAAGCGGAACGCGTGCCGATGATGGTGTCGTCACCGACAAAGAGCGCTGAGAAAAGGTGTGGTTGGGGGTGGGGGTGGGGGGAACCTTTCTTTTGACTTTGCCGATTAGTGATGCTTTCAACGGCAGCTCTGTCCACGCCACTACAGTATTCATTTTATAAAGAAAAACGGTATTTAAAATTTAAATTAAAATATAATATTCCTACCTTACTTACCGCTCCGGCAACTTTGCGGACGTGTGGCGCTGTAACAAATTATATATCGTGCTGACGATGGTCCGGCACCTTCGTCATCTTGCGAGGCTGTTGCTCCGAAACCGTACTTCATAGACGCGTGAATCTCCTTGTAAAGTTTCGGTTCTTGCAAGATAGTATCATAAATTTTTTCACAAGGATTTCCTAAATTTTCTGTCAAAGTTGAACCTCACAATTAAAAGTCCTTTCAGTGTTTCCACCTGTACGTGTCTTCCAACTGTGTCTTTTCACTGGTGATGTTCGTTTCGTCCCCGACATTAGTTTAGGTCACTGATCCGTACTCAAAGAAAAGGATTACTAGAAGTGAATAACCCAGATAGCATTGAAACATTTTATAAATGTTTATAAAAAGTTTACGCATTATGTTTTAATAATGTTTGCACAAAATGTTCATAAAACGTAAATTATGCCCATTAAAATTACGTTTTAAAAACGTTTAATTAAGGGCTTCTGGAAACGAGTTTTAAAAGTTTTATAAACGTATTTTCGTAAATGTTTTACAAATGTTTTAAGCAAAATGTTTCAATAATGTTTGCAGAAAATGTTATTTAAAAGTTTAATATGCCCATTAAAGTTAGGTTTTAAAAACGTTTAATTTTAAACCACACATACTCTCTGAAGTTCCACTTCAAACCTGGTAAGAATGACACACAGATTTTCATTTCCTTTTCATGAAAACATATTTAATGTCATTGAGTATAAACCCAGGAAACATTTACATCATACAATAACAATTTATCTTACTTGTACAACAAATGGTGACCATTTGTGATAGCGATGAATCAATGATACTCAAAAAAAAAAAAAAAAAAAAAGAGAGAAAAAAGTATAGGAATTAATTAAACAGTGATAAATGAAAGCAAAGGAATTTTCTTAAATGAACAGACTTTTAAATATTTCAATTTCAAATGATTAAAGGAGAGGTCTTGGGGCCCCGTGCTCCACTGGGAGTCGCAAGGAATAATTAAACTAAAATTAAATAGAACTTTAGATTTACTATAAAAAAGAGTGAAATGCAAATGTACATTTGAATGATGCACAAAATACACAAAAATATGGTTATATCCCTCTGTAGATAACAACATTCAAATCTCTATCCTTATACAATAGACATATTCCAATTAACCAGGCTTTTTAGTGTTACAAAACTCTGTAAAGCAAAGCTGAACAAGGTTCATGTACTTCTTGTAAAGAGGCTTTAAGAAATTTATTTAGAACATGATCAGTTTGTCCTATGATAACTAAGAATAGGGATATCGTGTTGGTGCTGCACTTCTCCAGGGTTCCCAGGAATCAGGGATGGTGCCAGGTAAGGACCTTTCATGCATTTGTAAGGGGGCGCTACTCTGTGGCTTGACCCCGGCTCACAATCATTCTCTACGTTTTTTGACGTGTTTGAATTCTACGGGAATTTCGCTTCCTCCAGCTTGTGCATGAATGGTTATAAGTGTTACTTCAATACGTCTGACTGTGAGGAGCACCGTATTGCTGCGTGTGAGTGTCCCTGTACGGGAGAAATTTCTTTTACCAATACCGCGTCCATTTTGTGACCGTTGGTTAGATCTATAGATAGTCAGAAACGGACTGAAACGGACTACATGTGCGGCCAATCGGGACTATCTGGCTGACAACACTCCCTTCAGTGACTGAGTATCGTCCCTACCAAGCAGATCTATTACAATCCCAATACCTAGTTGAATCGGCGATAGATCTGCCATGATCGTGCTATGAGCAGTGTAGTGTAGTCTATGCGTGTGTGCCTGTACGGCAGACTTTCACACTTCGATGGGTTAGAGTGGCGCTGTCGTCATGCTGATCTACAGTCGGGACTTTCTGCTATCGCTGCGGCAGAAGGCCACACAGGCTCCTGATGTGAATTTCAGTGACATTCCGACACAGGGCGGGCAAAGAAAAAAGAAACTGAGAGGATCTAGAGGAGGAGTCAGACACAGACTGAAGAGGAGAGGGTGCCGACATCCACTGCCAGCCATCACCCTGTCGAATGTGCGCTCTCTCCACAACAAACAGGATGAGCTCTCTGCGCTCATTAAATTCGATGGAGACTACCGACGCTGTGACCTCTTCTGTTTCACTGAAACATGGCTAACAGAGGAGGAGACAATCGGACTTGAAGGATACACAACGATTCGATTTGACAGGAATGCACAAGCGACAAACAAGCATGTAGGGGGAGGCCTGTGTATGCTTGCAAATGAGAAATGGGCCACGAACTACACAGTACGAGAACAGACTAGTACCCCCCATTATGAGATACTGACAGTGTCCTTCAGGCCGCATTATTTACCTCGTGAATTCGGCCAAATCACTGTGGTTCTCGTCTATGTGCCCGGCCCAGACTTCAACCTTGCAGCTGAGCACATTGCAGACACATATAATCGAGCGACAACAAGATCAGTTGATCAGCCTGTGTTTTTGCTCGGTGACTTCAACCGCTGTGATGTCAGTAAGCTGCTCCCCTGTCTCCATCAATACGTCACGTGTCCCACCCGCCTCGACAGAACGCTAGACAGGTGTTTCGGTAATGTGCCGGCCGCTTATGTTTCCAAGTGCCGGCCGCCGCTGGGCAGATCGGACCACAACATTGTTCATCTGCTACCCACATACAGACAGCTCCTTAAACGTGAAAAGCCGACAACACTATGTATTAGGACCTGGACAAATGAAGCAACTGGGCTGCTCAGAGACTGCCTAGAGGTCACTGACTGGGATCTGTTCTTCACTACCTGTGGAGACGACCTGGACTGTCTGGCAGACACAATCACCTCTTACATTACCTTCTGTGAAGAGTCTGTCATCCCTACCAAGCAGATCTGCAGCTATCCAAATAACAAACCATGGCTAGGTAAAGGACTGAAGCACTGTCTCAATGAAAAGAAGATAGCTTTTATGCAAGGAGACAAACAGAAAGTGAAAGAAAAGGAGAAGGAGTTCAGGGCAAAGGCAAGAACGGCTAGAGTGGAATACAGAAAGAAGGTAGAAAAGCAATTAATTGAAGGCAACGCAAGAGATGCTTGGAAGGGCCTGGACACCATGATGGGTAGAGAACGCAAGACACAAAGAGTAAAGTGTGATGACCCAGTGTCATTTGTTAATGAGCTCAACACTTTCTACGCGCGGTTTGATGTGAGAGACTTCAGCAATGAAGCAGAAAATATCTGTTCTTCACTGTCGGCAGCCACTGTCACAATCTGTGAGGGAGATGTTGTCAGAATTCTCTCTCATGTTAACCCACGTAAAGCCCCTGGACCTGACCACGTGAGAGGCAAAGTACTCAAAGAGTGTGCTAGTCAGCTAAGTGGTGTTTTTACCAGACTTTTTCAGCTCTCCCTTGACTCTCATAGTGTCCCCCGCGTGTGGAGAACATCCACAATAATACCAGTGCCAAAGAAGCCTCATGCTACCAACTTGAAAGACTTTCGACCTGTGGCTCTCACGTCTGTTGTGGCCAAGTGTTTGGAGAGGGTTGTGGGAAGATTGTTAATCCCCACCTTGGCTGATCGCCTGGATCCTTTGCAGTTTGCCTACAAGCCACGCAGGGGAGTGTCTGATGCAACTCTCACGCTTTTAAATACTATCCTACAACACTTGGACACTTCTGGCACCTATGTTCGGGTCCTGTTCATGGACTTTTCCAGCGCCTTCAACACGGTCCAGCCACACCTTCTTGTACAGCGCCTACTAGACCTGGATGTCAACACTGGCCTAGTTCTATGGATCAGATCATTCCTGAAGGACCGACCACAGAGGGTGGGTCTCAGAGTTCCACCGACAGGTACTATAGGGTCCAGCAGCTCGTCTGACGAGTTTATTTGTCAGTGGATGGAGTGATTCTGTCAGATGAGCAGATCCTCAACACGGGTACCCCTCAGGGATGTGTGCTTTCCCCATCCTGTTCTCTGTATATACAAATGGGATTACTATTAACAGTGCTATTCTCAAACTTGTTAAATATGCAGATGACATGGCCCTTGTGGGCTGCCTGAAAGACGAGCAGTCCCTGTCACAGTACCTGGCCTGTGTGGGGGAGCTGGAGGAGTGGTTTGACCGCAGCTTTCTGGATCTGAACGTTGAAAAAACGGAGGAGATGGCCTTTGGAAGAGCCTACGAAGGAAGAGATGGCACAACCCCTCTCTCCCCACCACTCCAAATCAAGGGACAGCAGGTGCAGAGGGCTGCTGTGTTTAGGTACCTTGGTACAGTGATCGACGGGAGGCTCTCCTTTAGCGCTCACGTGAACCAAGTGTACAAAAAGGCCCAGCAGAGGCTGTACCTTCTGAGGAGACTTCGCAGCTTCGACGTCAGCTCTGGGGTGCTGGAGACTGTGTACAGGTCTCTTGTTGAGAGCATCCTCTCATTCAACATCGCTGCCTGGTATGGTCACCTACTAGTCAAAGACAAGGCAATTCTGGCCAGAATCATCCACCAGGCAAATAAAATTATTGGTCAAGCACAGCTGCCACTTTCTGACTTGTACCTTCATGCAGTCAGAAGGATGGCACATAACATCATTTCGGACCTGAAACACCCTCTCCACACTAGCTTCCAGCTGTTGCCCTCAGGCAGGCGCTATAAGGTACCACGCATAAGGAAAGCTGCCTACCAGAGGTCCTTCGTGCCAGCAGCCATCACCATCCTAAATAAAGGCACAAGGACTCAGGAGGAATCAAACAGAGACTGAAGAAGAGAGAGTGCTGACATCTATTGTCAGCCATCACCTCGTGTGTCATTCTTGTCAACGACATTTTCTGGACGCAGCCGCGGTAAAGTTGAAGAAAAATGAACAAATAGCAAAATAAACAACTGATCAATGCGTACGTGTCATCTACGGTGTCACCGATCACCGCAACTAAAAAATATATCCATGGTATTCATATTGCCATGGCATAGCGTCGCACGAACTGTTTCATCCTACACTTTGTGCGAGTTTGTTGCCTGTCTCGCGTAAGTCGCTGCGATCTGCGCGGTTCGGACACGATAGGACTGTCATTTCTGGTACTGTCATCTGACAACACAGACACTGTTACTTCTGGCACCACAGGCATTGTCACAAGAGTTCTGTGGTGATGGTTTGGAAGAGTAGCATACCACCCTGGCGTTTCCTCTTCACTGTCGTCATCCTGAAGGTATGGCGCCTCCCGCAGTTGAATGTCCTTTATCTTGGAGTATACCAAATGATCGTCTAGGTACACAAGAAGGACTGAAATTAAAAAGTTCGGCATGGTAGTCTGCATTAACCTCTGGAAAGTGGCTGGTGTGACGTCAGACCCATTGGCATCCTGGAACGGCGTGTTGCCAGCGGCCCTAACCAGTCCTTTTGTTGACAATGTCTTCTCAAGATGAGCTTCATGCACGGCTGCCTGTACTGCCTGCGCCACATCTGCGGTAGAGTCCATTATCTGATCAAGGACGTTCTTCCCTAGTAGAAGCGACACGCGCCTCCTGCGCTCACTTGTGACCACATCGACCAGGTCCTTGACCACCAGGATAGGAACGTCCTCAGACGCTGGCCGTAAACATGTCCACCACCGCCACTCCTGAGTTTGTTTTAGCTGTAAGTCCTGTATGTGCCCTCGTGCCCACTCGTCAGTGACCGTCGTTACCTCACTGCCGGTGTCGAGCAACGCCATCACTCAACTGCCATAAATGACAACCTCCGCCGTCGGACACTTTCCAGTCAGGCCAGCTACACTTTATTTCCCTGTCATCCTGTTACAGAAAACGGGGGCAGTCACTTTCCCTGACCGGTCGGGCTGCAGTCCTCCGAGATGGTGTCAATCGCCGCCACTTCGACGCTCTGCGCCGCCTTCTACCTCGCCTGCTTAAATTCTGGAGCTTCGCGGCGTATTCGTCGACCACCTCATCACGTTGCTGTGGCACTGATGTCCCGTTCGCCGTACGCCTCCACTAGGACACCCAGGATCTTTCTCGGCGTATCTCTTGCGTCATGCGGAAGCATCATGACTCGACGTCTGGCAGGTCCCTCCAGCGAGCTCAAGATGTAACCACGAGCCGCATTCTGACACATCGGGTTTATGGCGAGAGCTAACTCGACCTCTGTTTCAATCTCGTCGACACTCGTTGGTCCACCGGCAAACTACTGAAAGCGGACTTACTAGTATGCTCGTAGAGCCTCTGCCCACCCAACGGATAGCATCATGGTCCTCTCTATGTACTAATCTTCTGTCGTGGGCTTCTGCCCGTGATGAACAAATGTTTCTTTTTGTTCAGCAGTGCTTTTAGGCCCTTGGTCACCCAAGGTTTGTTGTTAGGATAAACATACACTGCTTTGATGGACTGGTGCAACCAACACTATTTTACTCCTCACTTTTACTCCTAACTGTGTGTTAAATGTCTGTATGGGTATGTGAGCAAAGACAAATTTCTGCCCTGGGTCTCCTGGGCAGACAATAAAGTCTGTTTTGATTTGATTTGATTTGATTTGATTTGACCTAAGTGATCGTCATCAATGCGTTAGGTTTTCTTATGTACGGTCGGAAAGAGGTATTATTTATGAATCTTCGGTCTTCTCTATTTTCTGAGATACGTATTACTATTCTAGTAATAAATAATCAAAGAGTTAATTTTGATGCCTATCTGCCATATTTAAATAACATCCGGCCCGCCATGAAATTTTACCTGTCCCGAGAAAGAAGTATAGTTAATCATTGTTAATGGCCCGGCGACAAGTAAAAGGCAAACAACAGAAAAGTTCCCGTCGAGGACAGCAAGCGATGGGATGAGTTTAGTGAAGTTTGTATAGACCACCAACAGTGCACTGGTCAAGTTACCACCGCTCCTGTTGATGACCTGAAGGGATGGTGAAGGCGGGGCCCATAAATCTGACCTGTGACACGCGACACCCTGTCCTGAACACGGGCCGCGGGTCGAAGATTTTTAGTACCTGTTAACTTCCCTGAATCGGTCCGAGATCAAAGGGTGACTAGGCTCGAATCTTGAGCATGATTGGCAGTACATATTTGTGTGAGCAACTTTTCTCTGTGATGATCAACAAACATCACACAGGAGTCGTCTTACTGATGCACACTTACAGTCCATCTTGAGAATCTTCACAACACAGAAACTTACTCCAATCATAAACGAACTTGTTGCCAAGAAAAGATGTCAAACGTCCACTTCTGACAAAGTAAATTAAGAAGAAAAACTGCTAAGCCTTGATTTGTTATTACTTTAATCTTGTTTTAATGTATGATTTTGTTTACACAAAATTAATAACAAAAAGTTTAGTTTTCTACTGTTGAATAAAAAGTTATCAGCTTAAATAATAACCTTCGGCCCGCCACCTTGTGGACGACGTGAGATTTGGCCCCCTGGGTACTTGAGTTTGACACCCCTGGCCTAGAGGCTAGGGGAAATGTGCTGACGTAGGCTTGATGAGACGGCAGGGTATCTAATGTACCCGGGCCCGCGGTTGTGAAGGGGGCTCGGCCTTGGTCAGTGGATTGTTTTCCTTCTTTTTCTTTTCTCTTAAAGAAAGGTCTGAAGAAGGAACACCCAAGTATGGTAGTGTGTAGACAAGGGGGCGGCGATGGTGGGTGGTCGCCGGAAGAGGCCGAAAATAGTTTTGCTGATGCATGCGGGAAAAGTGCTGATGCTTGCGGGAAAAAGTGCTGATTCATAAGAGGGCGAAAATAGTTTTGCTGATGCATGCAGGAAAAGTGCTGATGCTTGCGAAAAAAGTGCTGATGCTTGCGGGAAATAGTGCTGATGCAGAAGACCGCGAAAAGTGACCCACCCGAGGGGTATATAAGGAGACAGGGCAGTTAGTGTGAGAGAGAAAGTATGTGAGATCAAGGTTCGCCACTGCCAGAAATATCGACTGGCGTCGGATTAAAACCATCTAGAACCCACGACAGTGTTGTGTTTGGTGTTGTGGAGAGACTGGGGGAAGAATCACATCTAACCCTGCTACATTTTTGGCGCCCAATGTGGGGCACTGGGCGAAACTGAACATCTCAAGTCAGCTTAGTGCCGCCAGTGACAATGGAACTAACAGAGGAGGAGAAGCGAGTGTTGGAGGCCTTCAGGAATTTGGAAGTGAAGCCAACAGCAGACACCTCTGCCGACCTACAGCAATGGGCGGCAGGGTACGCTGCGACAAGGGATGGAGTGGAGACTGCGCCGCTGATTGCCAGCGGACCACAGACACCGCGACTGCCGCCATTCTCCGGGGGCAAGAACGACACAGCGCTGGACCTGTGGAAGTATGAACTGATGTGTTTGCGGGGGCGGTATACAGACGCTGTTGTGTTGGAAGCTGTCCGCCGTTCTTTGAGAGGCGAGGCGGCCAGAGTGGCTATGCGTCTGGGCCCTCACGCGACATTGAACGAGCTGTTGCAGAAAGTTGACAGTATTTTTGATCTCGTGGTGTGTGACCAAGACCTACTCGGGTCCTTCTACACTGCGCGCCAGGAGGCCGGGGAGAATGTCACGCAGTGGCGGTGTCGCATAGAAGACATCCTGACACAAGCCCTGGGTGCGCGCCTGATAGAAAGACGCGCATACAACGAGACGCTGCGCTGCAGACTGTGGGGAGGACTACGGCAACCCCTAAAGGATCGAACTGCCTACAAGTTCGAAATGGAGTCAGACGTGGACGCTCTATTTCGCAGCTTAAGGCAGGCAGAGCAGGAGACCGAGGGACCAGCACACAAGACAGGTGCAGGAAAGCAAGCGGCGGTCAACGCTGCACAAGCCATCCCGGCCGGAGACTGGAGTGCAGAGGTGAGGAAGCTGTCGGCCGAGGTGCAGTCGTTGCGGCGCCAACTGCAACAAGGACCACGCAACGACCCTGCGGCTGGCAAGGCGTTAAACCAGCGGCCACCACGCTCCAGCTACGAGGACGACGGGCCTACATGCTTCAGGTGTGGCGGCAAGGGCCACATCAAAGTGGGGTGTCGCATGCGCATTGACCATCTGCGCAAGACCCTAAACTACAGGCTGACCTGCAGAAAGGGGCAACGGGTTGACCAGCGTCCGCCGGCACACGGCCCCGCTGGCGAGAAAACATTGATAGGTCCCAGCACGTGTGTAGACGTCTGCATCGAAGGTGTGGCCACGGCAGCGCTGCTGGATACAGGTGCCACTGTATCAACGGTGACGGAGACATTCCATCGCCAGAAGCTGGCACACCTGGCCGTCCGTCCGCTTCAAGAAGTGCTACGTATTGAGTGTGCGGATGGCCGAATGCTCCGTACTTAGGATACATCCAAGCGGATATACGAGTGGAGGGGCAGGGGCGGGACTGATAGTCTCCCCTGCTTACTGCTGGTCATCCCAGCAACCAGATATAGTGACAGTGTTCCAGTGCAGCTAGGTACCAATGTCCTGGAACAGCTTATGCACCAGGCACAAGACAAGCAGGACGCACAGTTACAACCAGTACTGCATCGTTCCTTTCGCTGCCTAGCGATGCGGAACAGAGCGCCGCGCATGAATCGCAACAAGCCGTACGCGCGCGGTTTACAGACAACGACCACCAGACCAGTTAACAATGTTCCGTGTGAAAGTGCCATAGGTATGACGGAAGCGGCACCAGACTCTGTAAACTCAGTGGTTATCTCGCCTGATTTGACAGTGAAACAGCAGGCGGGCAGAGACATGATTAGCGTCCAGACCGACAATTCTGGAACCAGTGGAACTAATAATAGTGGCAAACTCACACGTGTAAAGGACGCAACTGAGCATACAAATGGATCAAAGAACAAACGGACTCTTCGCCGCAACATGTTGCTACCAGTGGGCGGATTAATACAGGATGCGCATCAACCAGAAGATGCGAGGGATTACTCGCTTTATCGGAGGAAACGAAAGCCACGCCGCCAGTTCAGAAAGGACGACACATCTAGTGCAGAGTCATCCGCCCGGTGAAAATGAGAGCGACAGTGACACGTCTAGCTCTGTGGTCGTACATACCCGGCCGCCAACCACCAGATCAAGAGGACAGCCGCCGGCGAGTGATGACAGTGACCAAGAACAGCAAGCAAGGGACGAAAATGAGGCAGAACCACCCAGGCCACTCCCTGATCCAGATTCAGAAGGCACCACCCTTCCTCCACTGCCTAATGACAACGACAGTGAAGTGCCGGGTGTGCAGGAAGGAGGGAGAGATAAGGAGGGGGCTACGCAACGTACGGTGGTTACCCCGCCCCCGTCACCACGCCACGCCCCGCGAGCGTCCACAAGGCCACGTCAGCAACCGACGTGGATGAGGAGCGAAGACTACATACTTCGCCAGCAGCAAACACTAGACAATTATAGCTTTAAATGTGACAAACTGAACATGCTGCTGAGCAAGCTATCTTTAGAAAAACTGCCTGAGACTGTGGTGACCACGCTCATTAAGGCTGTCTGGCCACTGTTATAAACGCAACATGGCTACAGCAACAATTTGTACATTTATGTTTATAAGTTTGCCTAAGATGTATATATTTTTATAGCACGTTACATTTGGAAAAAAATATGGGTTCTAGTTTTAAATGTCGAGGACAACATTTCTCCTCGAGGGGGTGTATATGGTAGTGTGTAGACAAGGGGGCGGCGATGGTGGGTGGTCGCCGGAAGAGGCCGAAAATAGTTTTGCTGATGCATGCGGGAAAAGTGCTGATGCTTGCGGGAAAAAGTGCTGATTCATAAGAGGGCGAAAATAGTTTTGCTGATGCATGCAGGAAAAGTGCTGATGCTTGCGAAAAAAGTGCTGATGCTTGCGGGAAATAGTGCTGATGCAGAAGACCGCGAAAAGTGACCCACCCGAGGGGTATATAAGGAGACAGGGCAGTTAGTGTGAGAGAGAAAGTATGTGAGATCAAGGTTCGCCACTGCCAGAAATATCGACTGGCGTCGGATTAAAACCATCTAGAACCCACGACAGTGTTGTGTTTGGTGTTGTGGAGAGACTGGGGGAAGAATCACATCTAACCCTGCTACACAAGCATTTATACACGTGCAGATTTTAATTAAGTTTCAAGTCTGCAGTATACAATGTCCAGGGCGAAGGTAGGCCCGCCTCCTGTCTCTGACTGGCCCGCCCGCCAGTATGTATACTATATATACAGTATTGGGTAAAACTGAGTTAACTATATTAGTCCGGCCCTCTAAAACCATCCCAATTTCTCATGCGGCCCCTTGGGAAAATTAATTGCCCACCCCTGCTCTAGAAGAACGTAAGTGAATTGAGGTCTCTGGATTAATGTGCCACTTGGCACTTGGGGGACCTGCAAGCAAGTTGGAATTGACAGTAAAGAGGTGGGTATGTTACTGATGTATGGCCACTCTGTGAATGGAGAGGATAGGGCCCGCAGCTGGCACTGCAACCTCTAAGCCCTGGCCTGAGCTAGAGGTGTCAAAGGAGCTTGTTTCGTAGAGAAACTTTCTCTTCCCGTTTCTCCATAACCAAGCAAACTACATTACAACTGTATACCAGGGGTGGGCTTTTAAGTACGGCCTGTGGATGCCTTTGGATCGGCATCGTCTGTAAAATGCCTTTGTTTTCATTTTTTTTAAATCAGCCTAGCTTAATTTGCTAAAAAAAAAAATGTATTCTATCAAGTATAACTGAGTTAGAAATCGGCAGTCCGTAGCATTCTAACACAAAAAGATATAAAAAAAATTATAACAAAGCAGACGTGTCTGATGGAGTCGTCAGAGGGCAAAGGGGACGGCTGCCTTCAAAGGAAAGTGAGCAACTTCAAACAGCTTCACTTTCCACAATAAATTCGGCATGTGAAAGCCATTATGTACTCAGTTGTTGTCCATTCCATTATCATTAGGTTTGGTGTGTAGTCACCTGCTAGCGTGGGTTAGGGTAGCTGGGTAGGGAGGAAAGTTAATGCCACTGGGAAGTGAGGGAACTCAGACAACTGTAACCAAAGAAGCTGACAAGAGGGACGATCTTACCTGTCCTGCTATATTCCTCTGAAATCTGGGGTCTGACACCTTTCAATGACATTGACATTTATTCGCTATTAAAAGGTTTATGTGCGCAGACATTAGAACTCCCAACCATATGGTATATAGCGAGAGCTGGATATACCCTCTGTATATCAATAGCACAATACGAGCTGTAAAATACTGGTTAAAACTAAATACCATGGACAGGTCAAGATCCCCAAACCAAGCTTATAACATGCAGCTAAATTGTGACTGATTTATTTTTCTTTTCTTCTACAGGGATTCCACTACTCATGGATTGATTTCTGTGGTAATATTTTTCTAATTATCTTTTATGCAAATAAATTGTATGACTTCATGTTATAAATAATTATTTCAAAAATAACTTTCATGCGGCAAAAAATTATTGACTGTAATTTTTATGTAAATAATTGGATCGATGCTTGTTGTATGTCGTTCGAAAACAACTTAAATGCTTTAAATAATGTAAACTATTAAAATAGTTTTTGTTGTAAATAATAAAATTGTTTAATCATGTCTCTTGCCTACTAGTTGCGCGTAGTGAGGAAACGAAGAGATTTTTGAAAAGCTATTGAATGCTTTCTTCATGGTGTGCCAGCCGGTGTACCAGTGTGAGTAAAAGTGTGAAATTGGGTGAGGGATGCCACAAGCCCGGGAAGTTAATGGGGCGTTCGCGTAAAACGACGAATGTACACTGGGATTGGTGGGTTTGCTATGGGGCTTTCGCGGGAAGGTTGACGGGTCTTTCGCGGTAATTGAGGGGTTTTCGCGGGAATTCTCAGCAGGGTTCCTTATGGGCCCCTCTTCCAAAACCCGCAAAGGGCTCTTTCTATCGCAGGCTGGAAAGTAATCGTAATTCGTTCATATTCCTAGATTATTAGATTTGCAATTCGTTTGATTTGAGTTTTTAAAAAATACAGTTTGTTTTGAGGAATGATCGAGTCGTTTGTGCGTCGGTGTTAATGGCGCTCCTATATCTACTGCCAGACATGGAAAATCCAGACTGGTAAGTTTCATGGACAGCCGATGTACCTCTCTGAATTAGAAAGCATTTAATATTTTGTTGACATTGCTTTTAAGAGCAAAGAGAAATTTAGAGTACATTTTCTCAAACTGCAGCAAAAATGTTTTCTCTTTCGATATAATATTAAAATTTTGTCAATATGTGTTTTGATTAGGGGTTTACAATAATAGAACCTCTTGCACGTGGTTTAATACGACGATAGTCTATTATTGTGGTAGCTCACTGTTTATTCATTTTTTTTCCAGACTTTATTGTCTGTCGAGGAGACCCAAGACAGAAATTTTTCTTTTGCTCACAAGGGCAGGCATACATACTCATACAGACATTTAACACACACAGTTAGGAGTAAAGATACATTGTCATGGCAGTTTGGATCTCCGTCAAATGGTCAATGAAATTTCAATACTTTATATTTCTTTGTATATATTAAAAAAATGCGTTGGCATTGCAGACTGCAACGAAATGTGTCTAAACTGCATATTCTTCATCCTCCTAGTACTTTGTCAGCTGATACTACTATCTGTTCATTCACCTGTAGGCAAACAACATCACAAATTGTCATCTATGTCATCTATTAGCCTATGACAGAAATCCCTGCATTTCATTAATTATTTAGATTGAGCGCAGAGAGCTCGTCTTGTTTGTTCGAAAGGGAGCGCACATTCAAGGTGATGGCTGATAATGGATGTCGGCACCCTCTTCTCTTCAGACTGTGTTTGATTCCTCCTGAGTCCTTGTGCCTTTATTTAGGATGGTGATGGCTGCTGGCACGAAGGACCTCTGGTAGGCAGCTTTCCGTACACGTGGCACTTTATAGCGCCTGCCTGAGGGCAACAGCTGGAAGTTGGGATGGAGAGGGTGCGTTAGGTCCGAAATGATGTTATGTGCCATCTTTCTGACTGCATGAAGGTACAAGTCAGAAATTGGCAGCTGTGATTTACCAATAATTTTATTTGCCTGGTGGATGACTCTGGCCAGCCTTGCCTTTTCTTTGACAAGGAGGTGACCATACCAGGCAGCGATGTTAAATGAGAGGATGCTCTCAACAAGAGACCTGTACACAGTCTCCATCACCCCAGAGCTGACGTTGAAGCTGCGGAGTCTCCTCAGAAGGTACAGCTGTTGCTGGGCCTTTTTGTACACTTGGTTCATGTGATCACTAAATGAGAGCCTCCATTTTGCACTGTTAGCCAGGATTTGACCTTGCAAATATATTGTAGGTTCAAATGTGTCTTTTGTGAAAGAATGGAAACCAAAGAAGAGAGTCGCTGCTGCACCGAATTTATGCATATGTGCATAGAAGAAGATTCTTGACTGTAGGTGAGTGTATATATATCTAATGTCTGTGTGTAAATTTTGTAGTTATGTTTTGTCATCGTTTTCATTATTGGAAACAAAAGAATGAGTTTTTTTAGGACTATAAACCTCTGAAGCAAAGGTTTCAAAAGCTTTATACATACACTTGGTTTAAACATGCAGGGTCTCCTCTGTGAATAGGTGGGTGGGGAAAGATGACTATAAAATAGTCACATGAAATTTAATCTCATTTTATGACAGGTATTTAGATTAAATCGGAATCAGTATTTAAATTTTTTGAAGAAAAATGGAAGGAAAGAGGCCTTTCATTTCCCCAAAATTTGTGTTTGTTAGAAACTTCTCTCATGCAGTTTAAACAGGAGCAGGGAGACTTGGACACAACACAAGAGAAGTATGACATGTTTTATTTATTTATTTTTTGGTGTGCTAATTGATCACAATGCTTTATAAGATTTACAAAGTAGAAATACATCACCATTTATAGATGTGGAAATTTATTGCCAGGTGACATTGCACTGGAAACGTTTGTTGTTGTTGAGGGCCACAATTACCAATCACAAAATCGTCTATACAACATTAAACTCTGCACCACCTATCTCTCTTGCTAAATAGGGTAAGAGTCGAAGCCATTACATTTCCAGTGACAGTAGCTGACACAATTTCTTATGATGGCCATAAGGTTTTCTTTTTTTCATGTCTTTTAGACACCTATGAGGAATAATTTATAAATTTCTTTGTAACTGCATTCCAATATCAAACAGGTTTTAACGCATTGTAATGTGAAATGTACAGTGCTTATTGTCCTTGATGTTTGCAGCAGAGACAATTTACAGAAAGTTTTATCAACATTCCCAACAACAGGATACTAAACTTGTATTGCAGAAAATTTTGATACACAGCTTATAGATAGCTTATGAGATGGTGCTATGGCATTCTTGGTCAAAGCATCAGAGTAACACTACCTTCATGCACTGTGATGAGAATAAGGAGAGAATTTCCAAGTTCAGGAAATCCATATAGAGGCTTTAGATGGCCCAGACTGTGACAATAAACAATAGCTGGGTACATATTTCTGAATACTTTTTTATGTTTTTGACTGCAAGTGTGAAAGCATGTACAGTATAAATTAATGTTGCTAATGTATTTGTATTTGTACATTTCAGAAATTGCTATTAATTCTATAATCTTTCAATTTTGATATAAATGTACAATGAATTGTGGCTTTTCTTTTAGGATTATATAAAACTTGAACAGATAAGTAAAGTATACATTGTCTGCATATAACCAAAGCAGAACAGTAAATGTAACATGCATACAACATAAACCTAACAGTTTCTAATACAATAGGGTTTGTAGCACAGCTTATTACTTCTACTCTTAATTATCTCAAACAAACTATTGTGGCACCTGTTTGCAGGTCCTGCTGCTTTTCAAATCAAATCAAAATCAAAACAGACTTTATTGTCTGTCCAGGAGACCCAGGACAGAAATTTATCTTCGCTCACAAGGGCAGGCATACATTCTCATACAGACATTTAACACACAGGAGTAAACGTTAGGAGTAAAAAAGTGTAGATTGCACTAGTCCATCAAAGCAGTTTATGTTTATCCTAACAACAAACCTTGGGTGACCAAGGGCCTAAAAGCAGTGCGTAACAAAAAGAACCATGTGTTCTTCACGGGTTCTGCCCACGACAGAAGATTGGTACTGGTATTGGTTTCTGTGATATAGCCAGAGTTGCTGGTTTGATGTAAAACCCCCATACCCCCCCCCCCCCAAAAAAAAACAACCCAACAACAACAACAAAACAAAAACAAACAAACCTATCTACAGTGTCAATTTCATATTGCTCACATTTATTAGTTTTTTCATGACTTTTGCAATCTTGTTAAGGATTATGAACAATCATAGTCCGAGTCACTTGAGTTGTGGGTCTCACAATCATGCCCAGAGTCCCTTTCCCATTATAAATGACTTTCCCTATTTGCTTCAAAATGGCTCTTATTATTCAGTGGAACGTAAACCTTCACTGGCTCATGGAATGGATAAAAAAGAGAATGTGTGTGGTAGCGTGTGTATGTTGTACGTTATCGAGCGCGTGCCATTTTACTTCCTTAACAGACGTTTAAAGAGTAAATAAAATTTGCAAGATATTCAGCTTATTATGGTGTAATTCTCTTTCTTTTTTATTGTCAGTTTTGCCTTCGATTAAATCTGTCGTCATTAACTTGGCTACGAAGAATACTCGAATAAACTTCGCGCTCGATGAGCAACCTATATTTTGTTTTCAAGTTGTTCTACATGTCAGAGACTGACCCTCGTCCCAAACCTCGTCCTCTGTATGAATTTCCATCTTCTGCACTATCAGACGTAAAAGATGGTTGCTTTTATCAAGCGATGCAGAGACATCTCGTAATCTGCAAAAATGAAATTGAGGTAAAACAGATATTGGTCTAGATCAGGGGTGGGCAATTAATTTTCCCAAGGGGCCGCATGAGAAATTGGGATGGTTTTAGAGGGCCGGACTAATATAGTTAACTGAGTTTTACCCAATACAGTCAAATCTCCCTACTATGCCACCTACCGGGACCGAGCAAAAGTGGCATAGTAGCGAGAGTGGCATAATACGGAGGGTTCGTAAAAACGGCTTTATTTGCTCAAGTTACCCGTCAGTTCAAAGCTCTCAAGAATAGTCGGCTGGCGCTAGCTGTCTCCTCTCATTCTCCCCCTCACCTCTTCATCCTCCACCCCTCCCAACCACATCCGCACACCTGCATCCTGTCGCTAGTCGACCCCCTCCCGCTCTCCCTCTGTCACGTGACTGTCACCCGGCCAGCGACCTACCCCCATCGCCACCCTCCACCCTCCCTGTGTGCGTGCTAGGTTTCATCCACCTAACTGCCATGTCCTACACTACCATAGAGTATAATAATCGAGCACTGCGCGGAATTTCACAACTTGTGCCTTTTAACAATCACAAAAAAGTGGCATAGTAGCGAGAGTAGGGGTGGCATAGTAAATTTTTTTTTAACATTGAATTTATAGTCGGGACCGAGCAAAAGTGGCATAATACCGAGAGTGGCATAGTAGAGAGATTTGACTGTACTGTATATGTAGTATATATACTGGCGGGCGGGCCATCGGGCTGGCCGGTCAGAGACAGGAGGCGGGCCGGATCCGGCCCGGTGGCCGGCCTTTGCCCAGGTCTAGTCTAGATGGAGCCAACGTGCGTAGTGTGGTGTGTTTATCAATCTTTGAACGTGTGCCTACTTGTTGACATTCCTGCCAATCTTTTTCCGTCTCTTTTTGTTGTTGAACTTACTTCTGTTGTCGGAGCTGGTCTATATTCTATATTAACCGCTAGTAATCTTGTAGTGACGTCATGGCCAATCATATCGCGACACTGGAAATCCGCGGGAGAGGTTTTGTCACGTAAAGTTATTTTGCCCGTTCTAAGACTAGTACCGTGTCTAGTACTGCTATGTTCACTGATATCAGCGAAACAATTATAGTAAAAAGATGCGCTTGGGGATTCTGGGTACCCCGAAAGACTTTAAAACGAACAAATGAAGTTCATACTATTTTCAAGACCGTTTCGTGTTAGCGAGAAATGTCTTAGATGGATGGGCAGCTTAACATGAAGCCTCTAGTCAACAACTACATCTTTTACGTTTGCACCAAAGTAAATCGAATAATTTAATACCAGTATGTAAAAATTGTAATGAAAAAAGCGTCAAGACAAAAAAAACAAACAAGCGGTACTCGAAATGTTCATTTTTGTTTTAAAGTGATGAATGACAAATATTGCCATGAAGCGCTCATAGCAAATTTGCTTCCAAAAAAGGATCAGGAAAACCTTTTCTTGGTCATTCATCTCTGAGTTGAAAGAACCTACAATTGGAATGTCTTTCAAAGTGATGTTTCCTGGCTAGTCGTATAATTTTTCATCCTCTATGTTTACATCATGTGAATTTGGTCAAGACCAGGATATAACATTAATATTAATGTGGAAGAGATGTCCGAGATGAACGCATAGTTGATGACAGTCCCAGTTTTCCAGAATGGGAAAGTTGTACCATGTTCATGTTTATAAATCTTCTCTTCTGTATCAGAGTAGTTTTCCCTTTGGTGTATCCACAAAATATGTCTGCGATTCCCACGAAGTGTGCGAGTCCCCTCACCTTGCCACTCCTGTATATTTTGCGGACTCTATTTCTAGTGGTCAACACTTCGGTACCTCTAAACATTATATCACTGCATTTAGCAATAGCCGAACATTTTTTTTTTCTTTTGATTGAGTTCCATCATTTTTTGTTCGTGCTGGCCTTTGTCGTCAAGGCTATACTATCATCATTCCTGGTCTAAGTAGAAGACACTCACCTTTTCTAGAGCGCAGCAGGGGAAAGACCTTTCTTTCTTCCAGTCTTTACATTTCTGATAAATCAGGAACGCACTTTTGAGACTAAGTTCACATTTGACTATTCCTTGACAACGCTCCAGAAGAGAAAATGTAAAAAATGTAAATGAAACAAAAGATAATTCGTTTCAGTAATTTAAAAAACTGCAGGTAATAAACATTACTTCAATATAATATCCTACTCACTTTTTTTTTTGTTTGTGGAGTTCCTCTGCGATTTCTTTGGTGATCCCGTCATTTGCAGATTCCGCTTGATCCTCCAAGTCTGATCCCGACACACGCGACCATAACTACACAACCAAGTCGACATGGTAAACGAAAGTGCACAGAAGGTAAGCCATTCACTCCACTTAGAGGAGGTGTAGAAAAAAACCCAGCCACACCATGGTTCTTTTTCGATTGTTTTAGTGATTACATCTCAAAAGATATTTATTTTATATATTGTATTATCTTTATATTGTATATGATTAACTAATTTTTTTTATAAATTCTTGACAGAATTCAAATGAGAAAAAAAAACTCTTGCTTTCGTTAATAAAGCAATAATTTTGAAACAGATCACAGAAGCTCACATTTGCCATTCTTGTTCGACATCTGTTAGGAAAGAACTTGTAGACAGGTTGGTCAAACTGAGACAGTAGCCATAATGGCATTTTACTTTCCATGTCGGAATGTAGCGCCACCTGCCAAATATATAAATACCTAATGAGCTTAATAAACTTCAAAAAATATAATTTATTATTAATCTGACCTAGATTTTAATATTTGAAACCTTTAACATCAATTAGACCCTAATTTTCTAGATCACTTATTTTATTTTCCCGTGCTAAGATATAGACATTTTAAACATGTTCTCATATTACTTGAAAAGAGGTAAAATGGAAAAAGATAAACACAAGTACATTTGAATAGTACTGTAAAATTCCCAAAGACCAGCTTCGACCAATTTTTGCTTAACAAAAATGGATTTACTATCTTCTGACCTGTCCCGCCAAGCGTTTCAGTCGGGCGTCTCTCTGCACAGACTCGATGTCTCCCACAGCTAAGCCAATCTGTTGAAACAAGTTAACAAATCAATCCCATGTGACTGCTTAGGCTGCTGCTTAGAATGTAATGCACTTCTTTTGATCACAAACAATATACAGTATTATTCGTTCACATTATCATAGCATCTTTTTAATGGTGAGGGGCAAACAGAGCTCACAACAGTTTTTTTTTGCTTCTTTTTAATGAACCCAAACGGTTATTCTGCAGAAAATTTGAAGAAATCAGCAGGTTCCAAGTAATTTTGTACATTATTACTGGTATTATTAATTCGTTTGCCCGTAAGTGCACGAGCGGTCCGGTGGCGCAACGGTTAGCGCCTGTCACCAATACAGTGAAGGTTGGCTGCCCAGAGTTCATTTCTCGTCTCGGGCACGCTGTTCTTTCTCTGCACGTGACATCTGTTTACAGGGCTGGCTGCTTGCCGTAATATAGCCTTAGCTGCTGACACGGCGTGAAACACAATCCCCACCCCCCACCCCGTAAGTGCACGTCTTTAATGAAGCCATTGCGCTTTGCTTAAATTGACCTTGTACTACGAAGCTTGTACTCCGCGCGTTCACAGCCACCTTTATCTCTCTCACCACACACATATAAAATTGAAGCTAATTTCCATTCTTAAGTGACTGTATAATACTAAGAATGAAGTGATTTGTATTAAATTTAACATAGCAAAAAAGAGAAGTACCTTACCAATAGATTTATCAGCAGAATAGGCATAAGAATGACAAAAATTACGACCATCAGCATAGTCACGACTCCATAATGCAGGGTAGAATCATCACCATCTGTATATGGCTCATTGAAGGAGGCCATATAGTCAATTTCTAGCATCATCATCGCTGTTCTCATCACCGACAGGAGGGGCGATGAGTAAGCACGCGTCGACTGCAAGATGAGATCTTTTGAATTAAAAGTAATTTAAACTGCATTACGCTTATTTTTATATTATGGAAAGCTGGAGGAATACAGAGGACTTTCTTGAAGTTTTTATGACGTTAGGGGATCGCACTTATTTGTGACACCTGGAGCATCTGTGTATCTGAATATATCTTTTAAAAAAATGGATATGATTTGAATATGAGCTTGAAACTCGATGCTGATATGATTCCTTTTCTGTGTGTGTGTGTGTGAGAGAGAGAGAGACTAAACTTCTTGTTGATGATGATGATCATGGTGATAATGTCAAGAACAACTATAGCACCTTATTGTTATTATCATTGTCGCCATAGCCGTCATCATCGACATAAAACATTTTCAGCACAAAACAAAAAAGGGCTGTATTGTTCATACTGGATTAGAAGCTGTTTTATCTCTAAAGACAGTATGGTTCTGGAAGTTAGTGTCTTATCTTGGAATAGTCAGCTTTCAACTTTTTATGTACTCTGGTTAATATAAAAACTTCCTTCTAAAAAGAAATGTATTTTATGTAATACAGAGTTCTCTCGCTACTTCGCGGTTCATATATCGCGGATTCACTACTTCGCGGTTTTTTTGAGTAAAGTATCGATCGATACTTCCACGCTAGGAATGATCGTTCTACAAAATACCATAGATATTTCAACAGGAAAAAGACGACAACTTTAGCTATATTAGTATTTCTATTAAAATATCATAGTAATGTTGTGAATAGTCAGAAGAAAGAAATAATTGTGTATGAGAAATCCATTGATATGCGTAAGCGACGAACCATGATTGGTATCTCCCATCTCGCAGCCAGTTCGCATCAGTTTTTGGGGTTTCTTTGTGTTGTATAATTTTTTTACACTTAAGTGTTATTGTACTGTATTCATACCATGATTAATATATTACTTTACACTAACATGATATTGCTTTACATGTATATATTATTATTGCATGTACATGTATGTCCCTAATTCGCGGAAATTCGTTTATCGCGGCTGGTCTTGGAATCTATCCCCCGCGATAAACGAGGGAACACTGTAGATGGATCATAACAAATCAAATGTTTATTGTATGAAAAACTTATTATAAATAATAGAAATGACAGTTTTAGTTACTGTGCAAAACACGTATTCACAAAGTTATCTGTCAATATGAAGAACTGATAGTCAAATTTGTTCTAGCTCATTTGGCAGGCACATTTTAAATTTTGTCACCTATGGTTTTCCCATGTATTAAAAGGATTTAAAGAGTTTAGAAATTTCATGGCTTACAATCTTGAGCTAAGGAAGCCACGATAGCAAATGGTGTTTTATTTCAAATGTTCTTATTATTTTATTACACTGAAGTTAGTTGAGAATTTGAAAAAAACACAGAAAGCATGTGTCTCTGTCTCATTATTGCAGTATGTACCATGTACCTCTAAATGTTCTGAAAGGCTGCTAACCAAAAAAATGTAAACCACATCGTTTTGACTAGAGATGTAAAAGACCTGATATAATTTATAATTACTTAACTTACCTCTAAAGATTAATTATAATAATAATGTTGTGAAAATATATTTTTCTACCGTGAGCCAAAAAATATATTTTATTAAGTTTATAACAAAAATAATAATCTCTCTGTACAAAGGAGTAATATAATTATGTACCAAGATGTGAGCGACTATATAACAATGCTTATTTAGACTGCAAAAAAATGTGAAAGAGAAAGATTTTAAAAACGGCCTTATACAAGTTTCACATCTGCTTGGTAGCGCTAAAATAGAAGTGGTATAGAACCTGATAAAAACCGTAAAACATAACTACTGAACTCACAGCACAAAGGCTGAATAAAAACTAAATTATCGAGGTAGAGGATATTCAATTACTTATTTATCTGTGTTTACTCTCTTCTATATATTTATACATAGTTCTTTAGATATTCTGTACTTTTTAAAAATGTGTATTGCGTGTGTGTGAAATTTGAAATATACACTGGGGTTTTGAATAAAACTATTAAACTTTGGACTTGAAACTTGGAATATGAATTCTGAGATTAACCCACATATCACATGCAATGCTTAGGGAATTTTGTTACAAATGTTTTAATAATTTATTTTACTCAGTATTTCTTCGAATTTGTGTGTGTTTTTTACCTCGTGTGACAAAAGTATGAAGAAAGACAATCCAAAAGCAACGAACAGCACGGAAAAAACACAGAGCGCTTGCAGTAGGGTGCTTAAGATTTCAAGAAACATCACCACGTAGATACCAAAGAAATCCAATCTGAAAGAAAAATATACAGCACTGAAATTTTAATGTGCTTGCAAATGTGTTACGTTGAATTACTGTTAGAGCTTCTTATATATTTCAGATTTATAATAGTATTAGTATGGGGCCAGCTATGATTTTGTTGCCAACTTTCGATCTATCATTTTATTTTAGTAAAGTTTTTTTATGTATTTATCCTTTATATGCATTATAATATTGACATCCTTTGATATTAAAAAATTTTCAAGAGATTATTTGAGAGCTAACCAAACCTTTGGAGAACAACAAGGAAGTTGAACCAGGCAAAAAAGACGGCCAGAGAGCCAGCTTCCCATTGCCAGTGGTACGAACAGCCGAGAAGAAATGGTGCAGTAAACACAAGTGACGTCATGTACAGAATCCATTCAAATAAATTCTGTTTGTCAGCAAAATATCGGGTTTTCTGGTGATAGATATAAAAAGTGGCGCTCAGTTGTAAACATTAGAGGAAACAAATAGAACAGAGACATCTTACGTTGTATACAAGTAGCATATTCATTGAAAGACCCCTACAATAAAGGAAATTTTTGAGCATATTCCCTTCTGTTTCAAAGTTTCAAGCCTTCGAGTCTGTAGTCAAATCGTTTATGTCAGCTTGGAATGTGGTCAAGTTATCAAGGCTCCAGTAATGGGAGAGTTGTGCACATGAATAAATTAGTCATAACTGTTAAATTTAATAAATGTGGTTATGGATTTGACTTATCTGTTTGCACAGGTGAAAATGTTTGTTGAGTTGTATCTCGGGATATATTCCCAAGTTACTGCTTCTATCCCTTTCTCCGCCATCTCTTCCTGTGTATCCGTGGATCTATCAAAGACTTGCTATCATCATTATCATTGTGCACCCAAGAGAAGAAGTCGCAGAGGTGGTTTGGAGGGGCGATTACAAGAGTTTCATATAAACATCTCGGGGGATTTCGATACCGTCTCTATGAGGGCAGGTGAATCCCATCACTAAGGCTGATCTACTTGCTGACTCCATCCTTGAGCTTGACATTTTTTTTTCATCCTGAAATTGGCTACGTGACAAGTTCATCTCTTCTGGCTACTGGATCATATCCTTCTCCGTCCATCACGAGCGGAAAACATAGCTGTTATCTACATGGATTCATGGCTTATCGTCTTTATATGTACAGTACATCTTTTTGCACTCTTCCCGTCTCCGGCTACCCTCCACGTTGGCACTTCAATCTTACCTCGAGACTTACCTCGTCCATGTGAAAAGTCATCAAAAGAGAGGAAGGAGAGAAGAGTCCAGTTCATCCTGGTTGTGATGCTGTGTTAGCTTGAGATGACCTTAGGCGGTGCACCATCTGAATCTACTATTGCTCTGTGTGTGTGTGTTGACTACAGTGAAAAAGTTCTCCCCACCCCCACCCCACCCCCCACGCACATTTATGCATTTATCAGCATACTGCTAGAGTAGCAGCACTACCTGTAATTGCTCTTGTGGATTATTAAATTTGTATTGCACTAATAACGATTCCACATTAAAAAAATAAAAACACATTAAGACAAAGTGTTCAGGATAGACACACAAATAAATTTGACAGTTGACACCTTTAATGTCATTGACTTCGTCAACGTGACACAGGAGAGACTCTAGCATAATGTCCCATGTCAGACATTTTTCTGTACTTTCTCTTAATGGAGTGGACGCGCGCGCGCACACACACAAAAAGAGAGCGCGTAGCAGACGACGAAAGATAAAGGCCCTTCCTCGCGAGCTTTACTCTCTCTCGAAGCCGATGGTCACGCGCGTTGAGGAAGAGCTAGAAGAAAATGATAAAAGCAGCGGAAGATTTGCATATACCTGTGTTATCATTTGGACCATTTCCTTGATTATCCCAAGCATGCAATAGACTGCCACGATCCACAAACATAGATTGTGCGCAGGCTTTGGCTGAAATAAAGAAATACAAAAGTGTCACAAAGAATATTTTATCGAAACAATAAATTTCATATTTTTTTTAACATTTTCACAACCATCCGAATTATAATTTTATGTTTATTTCAGAAAATAAGAGATTACATCATAAAGTTACATTCAGTATTGAGAATTCTCTCACTTAGAGCTTGGCTAGTTTTTATGCATGTTACTGTCTTCCAAAATAATAGTTGTGATTCTGCTTAGTAAAAGGTACGCCGTTAGTGGGAGGCAGGATGACCATCGCCTGTTAATTTTGTATAAGCATTTTAGGTGAAAGGTAGGCGTTAACCATCCAGCTAAGTGAAACACTATGCCCCTTCTACTGGCACACACGAAACGGTCAAGGTCTACTACTTAGGCTACTGCCACTGTTTTCAAGGAAAAAATGTAATGTTGTTCGCTAATGTAATGGGTTTAATTTTATCTATTGCAGACAGAAATAATTACATGGAGATCTACTAACGTCATAACCATGGTTCTCGTTGTCAGACAATATTGTACTATTGTCTGTCTTGTAATAGAGAGAGTCGCTGGTTACGACGAAGTAGGTGAGGCAGGCAAGAAAGATGGAGTACAACCCCAGTATAAGCAGAAATGCCCAGAGTCCATATGTGTTCCTGAAGCAAAGTTTTATTTTCAAATAGGAAAAAATTTTACATGACGAAAAGGCAGAAACAATTAGCGTTATTATGATATATAAAATGATCAAGAGAGAAAACTATGCAGCACTACATGAAAAACGTGTAAAATCACGCAAATCGACCAAACTGCAGATCTCACGTTACTGCAAAATTTTAAGCCTACGTCGGTTTAAAACCTGTACTGTAGATAGCTTATTACCCATTCAAGTAAATTTTGTTTGTTTTTTTAAATAGGAAGGATATACTACGGAATGTGGATTCAATGACAATTTTTTTATTTGTTTCACTACTACTACTAATAATAAATGCGCGATTTATATAACGCGGGGTCACGTGATGGAGCATGCTTTCCGTTCTTGATACAAATACAGAACATGGACAGCTTCCAAAGGAAAGGATGACTGGAGCCATATGGTCGAAATGAACGGTGACCCCACAAAATCATTCTCTTTTAAAATGTAATTAATTTAGTTTACATTATCTATGCAGAAAATCTTAATATAAGACCAAAAAAGTGGACTATTTTCAAAAGCACTTCATACTTTTTAGCACACGACTTCTGCAAAAATGTACTAGAGCACAAAATGTCGGTCGAAAGTCGTGTATGTAAGGTAGTCGTAATCGAGATGACACTTAAAATATTATAGCGAAAGACATCCGTAGAGATTGTTGGGTCCAATGGCTTAGTTGCAGCAAGGTAACTATTTTCCCTTTTTCACCCCCTCCAAGGGCTTGGTTGCTGCGAAAGGACTTTAGTTTTGATCACCCTGAGTATGCGAACAGTACCATTTTTCCGCAAGGTGTTTTGGTCCCGCTGGTAAGCGGTTCAGCTTCACTCAGCACTCGAGGGAGTTAGGTGCTACGTTTTAGTAGGCTAGGTTAAAATAAAAATTGTTGTTATATGTCTACATAATGTAAATAAATCTATGTCTTTCGATTTATTTATCTGTGTAAGCGTGTCAGTCCACACGAATGCTAGCGTGATGTACATGTGTCACCGTCGTGTGAATGAAATGAACGTGTATCAATAGAGCGAAAGAGATTTTTGTGTCGTCCGTATTTGTGACACAGCGTAGCATATACATGAAGATCCGTGGAATGTAACAACGCACCAGAGAAAACATACTTTTATTTGGGAAAAAGCAGAGTCTTTTGTGGATTCCAAGGCCGGCTAAATGCATGTATGTAGTAGATGGCAAAAGAACGGAACACGAGGTGGATTAGAGCTAGAATTTTAGCAGAATTTTGTTCAAGGGATTCTTTAAATACAAACTTGTGGAATTCGTTTAAGTGTTGAAGTAAGAACCTAAAAATATCAGACATTCAAGCCACATCGGGCTTATTCAATTGTAATTCGTCGTTGAAGGCAAGGAATTTTGCTGGTTTCCGAGCACTCGACGAAGTAACCCGAGTGCACGGAATTCCAAGAGGGAGATGTTTCTTTGGCAAAATCAATGACTCGATTGCAAGGTGTAGATATTGTGGAGTAATCGTTATTTGTTTATATTCATACGTTATTTGATTTGCAATTGGTTTTATTTGAGTTTTAAAAACTGCAGTTTGTTATGAGCAATGAGTGATTTAGCGTGCACATTACAGATATTTATAATTATTGACGTCGACAATTACAACGATGTAGAATGCACGAAGATAGTAAACTGGGAACTTAGAGACAGACAAATGATATCATGTCAAATACAACACGTAGTATTGTTTCCACGAGTGATGATTAAAATTTGGATAAGTCTAGTAAATTACCATTTGAGTTTGAGGAGACTAGCGCAAACAGGATGCGAGAGGCAGTCTACACGTCCATGGCGGACCATAGCCTGCAAAATAATTCTTTTGTTTTGCTGGTTTTTATACATAGGGCCTAACAATGCAATGAAATATTAAATTATAGATACAAATGTAGACCAGTGTAATACCTTATGAGATCAAATAATGAATGAAAATAGGTTTGATGTTTGTGGGGGACAGTTGCAAACCCCCGTTATAACTAAACAAACCTTTCCCATCATTTTCGCAGAGCAGTCTTCTCCTTCTGATAAGAATGCTGACAACGACGAAGACGATGCTCATTGTAGAAATAATGACGGTTCGATAAAGTAAATGGCGATTTCGAAGAGGGTTGAAAGGTTTGAGCATAGAGAAAGAAGTATACTCACATTTAACGACCACATTGGTTTGGCATTTCCGTTGATCTTCATTTGTTCTGAGTGCTTTGTAGAACCTCCTATGAACTTGAAATTGTACTCAATCTGGTACAAGATAAGAAAACAACAACAAAAATATTTACAGGGATACAAAACTAGATAATACGGTGTATATTAAATTCGTGTTCCAGAAAATAATTCTTAATTCAAAGCAAATATTCTGTGTGTGCGCGCGCACACCACCACAACAACAAAATCGTCCTGAAAGCGAATATTCTGATATCGGTAATAACAATATTATTCCTCAAATTATTCTTTTGGGAATAGTAATTACCCCACCGGAGTTCTGCATACTCACCTTTCTTAAATAACGTATAATACTTCATAACATCTACATTTCAAATTATCACAACCAGGTCAGCATACTAAAAAAGAAAACATGATGCAATTACTTTGAAATCAGCCACTAAAATAAAATTGTAATTTACTGAGGAAAATGGGAGGACGTCATTCATTTGTTTAGTCAAGGAACGCATTTTGTTAAAAAGACATTCTGCCTTCGCAGTGTTTTTAAATTTGTTGACACAATATGTCTATTTAGAATTCGATTGTTAGGGTATTAAAAACCTTGATATCTTATTTAAATGAGAAGGATCGATTATAATTTTATATATCTGTAAAATTCCACAAATGCAATCTCGTACCCATCCAGAATAGAGGTGTATTATCAGGTTTGACGAAAGGTGTGTGTGGGGGGGGGGGGGGGACAGGGGGGTCCGCTATACCTGGGCCCACAGCTGTGAACGGGGCCCGGCCTCGGTCAGTGGATTTGTTTCCTTCTTCCTGTAAAAGACAAAAGGAAAAGAAGGAAACAAATCCACTGACCAAGGCAGAACCCCCTCCACATCGAGGAAGGAACACCCAAGTATTACACTAGAGACTTGAATTTGTGTGTCACTCAGTGAACCGAGAGAATGGGGGCCCGCCCCTGTCGCTGCAGCCTCTAAGCGAGAGGTGTCAAAGGTGCTTTTTTTTTTTCTTAACGACACAGTAAGACTTTCTCTTCCAGTTTCTCCATCACCAAACAAACAACGATATCGGGAGGAGGATGAAAAAAGGAGGTTACTATGAGAAAGATAATTTAATTTTTAAGTAGAGACGGTATCCGCGCGGTGGGTGGATGTGCGGGTAGGAGGTAGAGAGGAAAGTTAATGCCACCGGGACTCCAACAACCGTAACCAAAAAAAGGTGACACCGGGACGATCAGAAGACTTCCGTCCACCGATGTACCAGCATCGCCGTGGATTAACACATCGGTCGGCAGGTCATTATCTTTCTTTCCAGTCTCTCAACTTCTTTTGCTCTTCGCCCAAGCAACATCTGGGTAAGGAGATAATCTCTACCGACCATCCGTCGAACTATAAACATATTATTATTATATAATGGCAAATAATTTACTTTCAAGGGGCCCGCAAAGTCCTTTGACCCGGGGCCCGTGCTGGCTCTCGGCGGCACCCCACTCTTGTGTTTACTTTAATATGCAATAGTGCAAAATGTGCGCACATTGCAGGAAATAAAGACCTATAGAAGATCAACGAAAGTTCCCGTAACCATAACAGCAGGCATTTTTGAAAAACATGTTTCAGTACATATTTAGCAACAAAAGTTTCCATGCAAAGATATTTTTGATGATTTATTGCTCACTTATAAACAACATGATCAATTTTCCAAAAGGACGAAAAATTAGTTTCACATAATACCTACAAATGTAACCCATTGCCTTAATTATGTCACTTCTGTAATTTCTTTTTCAATGACATGCGTGGCTTACTGCAGCGAAATAGTAAAATATTTGTTTTAAAAATTTGACTGCTGGTTCGTCCTCTGTGTTTTCAATGCCTCTTAATAACCCTTTCTTTTGGACCAGAGATGTTTACATATTTCTACCACTCTCTGACCAAACACAGCCTTTGGCATTTCCGTAGACAAAAGAAGTACGAACTCTAGAAATTTCCTTTTCCTTTGCTCATTTTCTCATTAAGTCTCTTACTCTTTTTCTCTCCCTCTCTTGCTCTTTCTCTTCTGTATTAATATCACATTATTACCAAACTATCTTTATAAGATATGCGAATTTAATTTTTTAAAAAGTAAAGATTAACCCTTTCCAATGGTTCTTTTTATTATAGATTACAAGCGAAATGACAACTAATCAAGTGGAAGACTAGTTCAGAACCAGAAAGCCGTAATAAAAGGTTGACAAGGAGCTCCTGTATATGGAGCTATGGACCAAACAAAGAGACACGGATATCGTCTGGCCTCATAGGTTTACACGTCTTTGTGTAAGAAGGAAAGCGGATAGCCTTGAAGGAACAGTGGATATGGTCGTTGTTTGGCAGATCCAAGAGAAGTGGAGAAAGACGAACATAACTTTATGGCATCTTTATAGGTATGATTAAAGTCTTGGAAACAGTAGGGACCGTCGAAGGACGACCTTATCTAACGCTCAGGTAAATTTCATGACAGTCAGCAGAGCCACATGAAACACAGCAGTGACCAGCCTAACAACTTCCCTATCGATAATGGTTTCAAAGAAAATGACGTCCTTGCAACGACACTCTTCAGCAAAGAAAGATGTCAAAATGTATCTACATGAAATTCCGCACTTATGACAGTATCTTCGATCTTCGCCGCCTCATAGGACGCAAAGCTATTATTAAAATTTTGTATTGATGCTCTTCTTTGCAGACGACTGCTAGAGTCACATCCAGTGTAAAACCATTTATAAAGTGCTCATCACTTTCACTGTTTTATTACTTTATGTCCGCAGTGCAAACACTCACTGATCTTGTACACAAAAACCCATCCACTACTTGACATAACAGCTGTGCTAAACTAGTTTTGAATAGCTGTGTGGGCTACTAAAACACACATAAATAGATACTTACATAGTAATCAGGACTTCGTTTATCATGTTCAGAGAATGTCTGGCATCTGTCCAAGACAAGCTAGGAAAAAATGGTATCACATTACTTTAAAATGTTGTTTCTTGGACAACACAACAATATAAAATACTATAACATAAAGTATAGGCTTCCTCACATCATCTGTATCATATCAGTTAAGCAGTTTTATTTAACCAAATATCAATGATATGAATAAAATATTAAATTTTGCAGAAGCTTCACAAAAAACTTGCGATTAAGAAAGACAATCTCCTGTACCACGCAGGTCGACGGCATATGTTCAATCAGTCCGAGGAAGAGACACCCATACTGACTGGAACCAGCCAACAGAATTTCTTCCCACCTAGTAACAAAGATTCATTTCATTGATTCAGTGACGGGAATCGTTAACTATTTAATGCATTTTTCTTTTCATCTATCATCTTTCAAATGCGAATGTTTTCTTGGTCTAAGCCTGTTAATGTTACAAGACTATTTCTAATGGCATTATACACATACAAGCGGGATAAAATATATTTGTGAAAACGAGAGAAAAGTTTACTTTATTGAAAGACCATGATCTCTCAAGTAAACTGCTTCAGAAGAAAATATGCTCGAACCCTAAATGTTTACTAAAAAAAAGACACATCAGCAATTAAAAATTGAGCTATATTAGAATTTAAGGAAATTTAGCGATACTTTTGTATTAACATAGTCTTGCCATAAATACACCTCCCTGTATTGAAGTATGAAGCACAAGCAAGCAAAAGAAAAAATATGGATGAGTTGAAAAAGCTGAGCTTCGGTGTTGATTTGCTGATTACATACTCCGACACCTCGTGACAGATTCTGTCACATGCCTTTTTGAGGTAAGAGAAATTGTAGTAGAGATTAATCTAGTGTTGTAGATGTTTTTCTATTAGTATGCGACAGTTGAATATTTGTTCAACTGTGCTCCTGCTCTTCTGTTAGGCCTTCTAACAAGCCTTCACATACTGGGAACAAGCTTGAATTCTATGGTATTTTCACAATGCAAGCGATTACACTGTTTGATAATTTTCATTGATAATATATTTCTTTGTTACTTCCCTCTTACTACGCTACTTTTTCGAACAACATTCTTTTTAACTGCATTACCAAAGTTATAACCAATAAAAGTAACCTTTCGTGTTGAACAACTGATGTAGCAACCTCGCTTTCTTTTGATTCAATGACGTAGTCAAAGAAAGATTTTTCCTCTTTATTTTTCTTCACAGCCGATCCGAGTGTCAGAAGCATCTTGACGGCAGACACTCGACCATTCTTTGCTGCTAAATGAAGGGCAGTATCCTGAACAGAAAACAACGTATAGAATATTACACCTGTGGACGATGAGGTTATTTCGGTCCGGGCTGTGTTTTAGATTGGGAGAGGGTGCCGACAGTATACTTAAACAATAAAAGCATAGCACCAGTCGACAAGGAGTGATTGATAACTGAAATCATCACTTGAATGCAATCGTGGAGGAGGTGATATCGAATCGGTGTCGTGACCCAGCCTGGTTCAAAGGCAGAACAACAGGGCCGAAGCGAGGTAGATAATTATAAATGGGCAACGATAAGCGAAAGTGGATAGTAAAGGGAATACACCGTCAGAACCGGCAACACCAACTCTGTCACCCGTTGCCTGGGGCAACCGCCGGGGGTAGTGACTACTGTGCCTGTATATCCCTGATCTGGAGCCGGTGCCGGACAACTGTCGCCTGAGATCGCCACCACGGCTGTTGTCCGTTGCCTGGGGCAACCGGAGGAGCAGCAGTGCCAGTGGGCTAGGGGCAGTGCGTTGGAAGACTCACCTCCAACGTCCTCGCATTCGTTCATTGCCTGGGGCAACGGTGTCAGAATTACCTTTCCTTTTTATTTCCTCACCATACAATAACATTCGAAAGACATTCATACCCAATAAGGATTTGAGTTTATCTAGATCTAATCCTCGATCAGGAGGGCTCTAACACAATAGCCCGTACACACAGAACAATAAACCTTGGCTAGGCAAGATATTATTACTGGCATCTACCCTTCTATCTTAAAACACACACACAACCTCCTCTCTCATGTCCCCCAATGCCGTCTGCTTCTTATCTCCTTTCGCTAGTCATCTCCCTTTTCTCGCTGACACTCTTCGATACATGTTATTTACCAGCAGCGAAGCAACTTCAAAACAAGGAGGCACGGACTGATCCGTGACATGTGATATGTAGGTGTGACGAGTACGAGCATACGCAGTATAATATATTAGCAAGACTATTACATTAGCAACACTTTTAATTTTTAAAAAACCCAGCGAGCAAAATAGTATATGATAATATGAAACTGGTTTGATTTTAAACAAGCAATAGGAATGTCACACGTCTATGTTGACCAATACACTCACACCATGTTGGTTGGGGACGTCGATTAAGTTGGTGTTGACATCGTGCAGGATACGCATACATCGCGTCCATCCCTGTGCTGCAGCGTAATGCAAAGGTGTGTTGTCGTCGTTGTCTCTGTCAAAAGTCGAGATTATTACTTGCAAAACTGATAGATATTTCTCATTATGTACCTCGTTTTACTTTCTTCGTGTAGTGACATTTTATTAAAGAGTATTAAATTTTATTAAAAAATAGAGATAAAGTATTCTTTCATGCTTTCCCTTCCTCTCTTACCCTCTCTCTCTCACACACACACACTCACAAACACACTTTGGCAATTCAAATCTTTTGTATCGAAACAATTCTTGATGTTAGTGACGCACACTTTAATCGAAGAAGGGTGAAAGTCATCCCACAACCTTTTTAGGTCGTCGAGGCCCATCTCATCTTCCTCGCTCCCTTACTTTTCCCAACCCTCTAAGGTGTCAGGTACCCAATCCTATCAGCTGGGTTGACTGGGGGAAGTTTGCTGCGCTAATCGGGCATTGAACCAGCTACTCCTCATTTCGGACGATTAATTGCATCTCTAATATCCTTCCCAGCCTCTGCTAGAGCTTTATGGTAATATCCACCACTACATATTTAAATTCTATTTAAAATGCAACTGACATTACTCTAGAGAAGAAGCCTTGAGGAATATCCTCAAAGTCTCGAGAAATGGTGCATAGTTTACATATAAACTACTAAATAGAAAAATCGAGTGTGCTATTTTTCAGGCAAAAAGATAAGGAAGCAGCTGTTACAAAAACTCAAACACTAAGTGATTATGTGTTTCATGCTACTACTACACTGCTACTTCAAGATTTGGCCTTATTCGTGACTCACCAGAACATTTTGTGAAATAATACAAACCGTTCTCCTGCTAAATGACACGGTGCATTTTAGCTTTTTGCTGTACAGATCGGGTAGACATGTTTGTAGATACATATATGGTTCATAAATTGCGTATGATGACACCTATAAATAGCGGTATCGCACACATACTTCCGGTTAATCTTTAGGCCTGGTTCTTGCGGTTCTCTTTTCTAAGAAACTAAATGACAGTTATCTCACACTCTTCTTTTTTAACGTAGAAACTCTTATGAAAAAAATCATTTGAACGTAACAAACGGCTAAAAATTAAGTCTGTTGTACCTGTTAATGACGGCCCCTTTCTGAAGCAGCAGATGAAGTATCTTGGTGTGGCCATTCTTAGCTGCAATGTGAAGGCCAGTCAGCCCATCGGCATCTGTCTCATTGATAATACTGGGACCCTGATGACTTTCAAGCAATCTCCGACAGGTATTGTATCTGCCGTATCTACCAAGAAAGCAGAATTACACCCAGCTGGGAAAAGGGCCTATGAGCTCTTTTCTTTGCTGCTTTTACAGTTCAACTCTTGTGTTTTCTGCCTATGAATACACACTAGCACTAATCATTATATACAAATACAAAACATATTTATTAATCTTTTCATGAAATTGTGTGTCTGCCAATGTTATTATTATGTAATAATAAGATATAACACGATATCTCGTGTGACATTAAATGCAAGCATAAACGAAAACCAAAAACAAGAAAGACCGGGCGCTTCTGGAATGGGAGCCGGCAGTACAAGAACCTCAACTCAAAGACGTGTCCTAATTATGAGTGGTATACGAGGATTGCCTCCGGATCAAAAGAGCTTAATAACAGAAATTCTCCCCTTAGTACATGTTCAGGTATTGACAAAATGCGGTACGCTTTCCTGACTATTTGTTGATCACAGAAAGAAGCTAAATCCCTCTGCTTGATACCAATTATCTTAAAAAAAGATGTGGACAATACTGTTCAGACTATTCCTGTCATGGACAGACTGCGGAACCAGCATACAAATGAAAAAGATAGAAGACTCTCAATAAACGACTGGTAGAAATGGCCTAAGATTGCTTTGCTAACTAAAAATCTATTTAACTTATGCAAAAAGCACATACTTTGTTGGCCACGTTTAAAAGTATGTTCGGTGTTTATATTCGATTTGAGCTGGCAGTCAAAAACAGTGCCTAGGTACCTCAAGGTTTCAACAAATTTTCTATGTATCACATTAGGAGCAACAGAACCATCTTTGATTCTCCCAAAGTCTTTCTTTTGTTTTATCTACATTTAACTCCAGAAAGTTCTCGTCGCACCACTGTATAAGATTTGTTAAGGCATTCCCATGATCTTTCTTTTATTCCTGCAAAAGAGTCATTAATGCTGTATCATCAGAGAACTTAATGAGGTAACTATTCTCCTCCGTACTTCTGCAGTTGTCAGTGTACATGATAAACAACAGCCTTGTTGGGACCTGGTGCTTGTAACAACAATATCAGAATGATGACTATTTACATAAACCCTCTGCTGTCTGCAAGTAAAAAAAAAATCCACTATCCTCAAAACCCGTTAATATGCAAGATGAAAATCAGAAATCAGTCTAAAAACTAGAAGGTATGGTTGCCCTGTATTAAATGCAGAGCTAAAAATCTGTGAAAACTAGTCTAACATGCGTCTTGGGCTTTTCCAAATGTTTATAAAGTGTGTTTAGAGTGAGCAATATGGCATCAACACCCCTCCTTTCATATAAACAAATCCAGTTTACTCTCTACAGATATTAGGATAAGGTTCACTAACGCTATCCAACAAAATATCTTCTGAATCAACTTGTGTTTTAAAGTCCTGTTCACAAAAATAAACGTCGACTCGATAATTCATACCTAGCAGCAAAATGGAATGGTGATTGCTTGTCATTATTCTTTGGGCTGAGGGCAGCACCAAACCTGATGAGGTCATCTAGGGCTGGAAGGTGACCTTCTTTTGAGGCGTAGTGCAGCGGCGTGCAGCCAAACTTGTCCTTCTCGTTCAACAGATTCTTAATACTCTGGCAATTAGAACGTGGCGTTAATTCTGGATTTTAGTATACTTACTATTAATATTGCACCTAGGTATGCTCTCTATATGCTACTGTTTATACTTTCTACTTTAATTTTATGTCTATTATATATTTAATTATATCAAGATATTAGCCAACATGAATCACGATAACTGTGTTGTGTATCATATATATATATAGAGAGAGATGTACACGCTTTTGAATAAGCATGTACTTGGGGTTTCATGCTTTATAGTTTATACATATTGTACAAATGTATATAGCTACGTGTTTGAGCAGCGCTTATATCGAGGAATTTTATAGAAGTGAAAAAAAAAATGTTTTTCTTTATGGAAATGTGTTGTCCCATTTTAACAAAAGTAGCAAATTAATTTTTAAAAAGAAGTAAACTTAAACCTCTCATATAACGACAATACTGGTGAATTGTTGAGACTATAAAAGGTCTAAGCATTAAAAACTAAGTGTGTTTTTAATCTGTTGATCGAGTTTTAATGTGATAAGTGATCAGTAACTCCAAGAACATTTGTAGCACACGTGTACCACAAAGTTTTTGAAGGAGGAACAATTGTAATGGAAGGGTCGTGGAATAATACGAACTGACATTTTGTTAACAGAGTACAAACACAGAGAAAAAAATAAATGGTATGTGTTGACCTCCACAAAAGAGCAGCCAAATTCATGCAGTTTTCCCCCAAAACGTATAGCAAGATGAAGGAAATTGCGCGAATTCTGGTCATGTGAATAGATGTCCGCGCCGTGTTGGATTAAACACAGCACAGAATCCCATGAACCTTTCGAGGCAGCCAGCAGTAGAGGAGTACTTGATGTGTTGTCAACACTGTCGATTTCAGCGCCCTGTCCATAAATATTTACATGCTGAGATCAGAAAAAGGACATCAATCGCAACCGTTTTTTTTTTATTGCTATGCTCATCATCATTATCCTTATCGTCGTCGTTGTCAGTGCGACCTCACCATTACCATCATCGTTTGGAGAGATTGCTTCCATCGGTAAACTTTTTCTGAGTTACATATATATCTGGTTATAGAGCTTAAATTTATAAATTTTTAATATTATATTTAGCTTCTTACGTAAATAAATCGGTAGAGCGAAATAATGTAATGTTCCGACAATAAACTCGACGATTGTAAACATTTATTTAGATTAAAGCGAGAAAGTGTTTTGTTCACCAAAACTATAGGAAAGATTTACTAGAGCCAGCTGAAGAGACACTGAATGCACACAATATCTTCACTAACATTTCGGATGAGAAATTCAACAACTTGCACGTGGTTGAAAAGTGCAGCCCGATGTAAGGGTGTCATCTTCATGGCGTCGACTGCTCCCAAGGCTGAGCTGAAGTTAGCAGTCTGGAGCTCAAACATGAGAGTAATCATGTCTAAATTGCCCTGAGCTGCGGCTAGATGAAGCGGCGTGGTCTTGTCATCCTGTCACGGACGGCTAATGTCAAAAGCTGACATCATATATTTTTAACATTAAGTGTAAAAGGGAATAATGGCAAGAACGATACATGACGTTAGTGTTTAAGACTGCGCACATACTAAGTAATTAATAATGATGATGTAAATACATTATATAACATGTAAAGAGCAGCGTAGTCAATGGAAGTGGTGTAGCATAGGCTGCAAAGTGTCATGTTCTCGCTTCATGTTCAGAAGGCATTCGTCATGGACCTATATCTACTAGCTGTCCTTTTGTCATCAAGGGATATTTTAAAAATGACAAATCTTAAAAAGCATTTGCGTACTCACTGATACAACCAGTCGCACCACAACCCACGCAAGAATCATACTGAGTTGTACTTTTTGACCATTTCTTCTCTTGGCAAATTCTTGTGAATTGAGAATGTTTATGCAACCATTTGTATGTGCAGCCTAGGCCAAAAATCTTTGATAAAGAATTCGGAAATGTTTCGTGCCACTTTTAAGTATATTTTAGATATGAACTCGATCGACTAACCTGCTGACAGTCCACTAGGGCGCCAGCCTTGAGACATACCTCCACTGCCTGTGAATAAAACACATAATTATTCAAATCATATTTTCTACAACTAGGCAGCCACTTGGTCATCAAGTTTTTTCAAATGCGACTGCATCTATTTCTCTTATTAATAAAGAAGCGGCAGATATTTAAAATGAGACAGTTGGGAACAAGATTCCTTGAAGGGTGTTGCTATGTCTTAAGTAATGGTGTTTAGGAGATCGGGTAAGAATAAAAAAAAATGTTTTTAGGACTTTTGTATTTTCTTCCAGAAAAATTAAAATAATAATCTGATATGTTACCTGATATTATTTTGCATAATTCCAAAATACTGGTGAACTATAAGATCGATACGTATTAAATGTGCTGACGCTGTTTTGACTCAGAATGAAGTGCAAGAAAATGTGAAAGATTTCTTTTATTTCGTAATGTTTAAATTCGTTTTGTTCAAAAGGTGCAGTTTTGTTTTTAGAAAAGACTCCATTGGAAGCAAATCAAAGTCAATTAAAAAATACACAGTGCACTGCCATATTTTGCAGTAATACTTTAACTTATTCACAAGTGCAACAGAGTGATCTGCAGTCCATAGTTATTTGGTCACATTTCAAAAAAAAAAATAACGCATTATGTCACTCAGGTAAAAAATGCATTCAAAACTGGCTTCAGTACATGTAATACATGCTTTCAAATTGTAAAATGTATAGCTTAATTCTTTTCAGCAGCTACATCTTAAAATAGAAAAAAACCTAAAAAATAAGCATGCTCAGTGACAACTATCAAACATAGCTTGCGGTCCTCCGTTAATCGAATAAATATTCCTGCCACATTTGGTGAGTATTGAACAAACATCAATTAATGGCCAGCACATAAAATCACGCGTAATGCACACATATCACCACATGACATTTGAAAGCTTTAAAGAGCTACATTTATAGTATTAAAAATAGAGCGCTATTTTTACTCGTTATCGTCTTCACTTTTCCTTTTGTGGACCAAAGACTTGTAAAGTGCTATTTACTGTCTATATCAAAGTGAACGAATGAGATCCGGGACCAAGATAATGACAGAGGAAACAAACATCGGGCAAGAACAAGCCAAGCAAGATACATGTGGAAACACTATTTAGATTTATTGAAATGTTGACTTACTTTTAGGTTTCCTCCGTTAACAGCAGCATGTAGTGGCATATTATTCTCTTTATCCTTGAAACCCATTACCGTTGCCCTATCGTAACCCTTCTTCATTGCTGAGTTAAGCAAACAATGAAAAAACACCAGCGAAACATCACTTAAAATATGCTGCAGCACGACAAGTAGTAATATTAAAAGGAACAACAAACAGATGAATATAAGCAAAGAAAACTACGCGGTTAAATCAGTGTTTCTACTTTCTCATCCAAGTCCGGATACTTATCAACATTTTTATAAGTACAAAGGTTTCACTGGTTTCGCACTCATTGTACTCCATAAAGCCTATATTATGCTACTAAACCTATACAACCAAAAGTAAGATAAGGATTCGCATCTTTGTGTTGTTTGTACCGCCATGGCTTTAAGCATGTTTGGCAAATGAAAGGTGTTAAAGGATCGGCTTGTTCATTTGCATAGAGCACACAAGCACACAAGCACACACACACACAAATAAAAAAATCATTAGTACATTGCCAAATCTATTTATTTGTACGTGTACATTTGTACATACTAAAACTATATATATATAATTTTTGTGTCAGGGGGTTCTTTGTTAGTAAGGAAATCACTTTCTGGAACGTCGAGAAGCCTTTACGTAGTATGAACTATCTCTCTCTCACACACACACACACACTTCTCTCTCTTAAAGTTCATAAGTACAAAAAACAATGAAGTCGTTAATTAATAGATCCCAGCCAAAAATACAAAGAAAGGGATAGCGAAAACATTGAACTACTAAAGCTGAGAATTATAAAGTGGCACTTACACTCTTGGATGAGCATTTCCAACGTTTGGGCAGAGGCGCATTTTGCTGCAATGTGTATGGGGAAATAACCCATGTCACACCTCTGACACGGCCTTGCGCCATGTTTTAACTGACAGAGAATTTTTACAGTTTGAGTACTTCCACTTTATGCAATGAATCTACACTGTATTGTTTCACGACAGATTTTTAGATGAATATATATATTACTTTATTGTTGAATATACATTAGATTTCTCAAACCAGTAACATTACATTTAAAATGTCATATTACTAATACAGTCGAATCTCCCTACTATGCCACCCCACTACTATGCTACTCTCGGTATTATGCCACTTTTGCTCGGTCCCGACTATAAATTCAATGTTAAAAAAAAATTTACTATGCCACCCCTACTCTCGCTACTATGCCACTTTTTGTGATTGTTAAAAGGCACAAGTTGTGAAATTCCACGCAGTGCTCGATTATTATACTGTACGGTAGTGTGGGACATCGCAGTTAGGTGGGATGGAATCTAGCACACACACAGGGAGAGTGGAGGCTGGCAATGTGGGGGGGGGTCGCTGGCCGGGTGACAGCCACGTGACAGAGGGAAGGTGTGAGGGGGTCGACTAGCGACAGGATGCAGGTGCGCGGATGTGGTTGGGAGGGGTGGAGGATGAAGAGGTAAGGGGGAGAATGAGAGGAGACAGCTAGCGAAGCCGACGATTCTTGAGAGCTTTGGACCAGACTTGGGCAAAGGCCTCCTGTCTCTGACCGGCCCGCCCGCCAGTACATATACTATACATACAATATTGGGTAAAACTGAGTTAACTATATTAGTCCGGCCCTCTAAAACCATCCCAATTTCTCATGTGGCCCCTGGGAAAATTAATTGCCCACCCCTGCTTTGGACTGACGGGTAACTTGAGCAAATAAAGCCTTTTTTACGAACCCTCTCTACTATGCCACTCTCGCTACTATGCCACTTTTGCTCGGTCCCGGTAGGTGGCATAGTAGGGAGATTTGACTGTACTTAAAAAAGACATCAAAGCAAAGATTAAATAGAAATCAAAGCATCACTAGGTGAAGGATAAATGCTAGTAAAAAGAAGTGTAAGCATGGAGTACAATAGAGGACAACTTTAAAAAAATTATCATGGCGTCTAATATACTGCATTTATCTTCTCTCTCTCTCACACAAACACCTGTGCACACATACATGTACGAATATACACACGCGCGCGCGCGTACTGATAAGACATCCCTTTTGTGTTTTTGCTTCTATTTTCATGTTAGTCGTGTGTAAGTAAGTATTTACACTAGCTGCGCACTTTATTTGCCACTACTGAAAGGAAAAACAACGTATATTGATGCTCTGATCGACGACGACGACGAGGACGACCATGGTGATGATGATGATGAATGCTGCTGTTGTTATTATTATTATTATCATCATCATCTTGCACTAGCTGTACTATTGATACTGTTTTGGCTTTCGCTTCCCATAGAAATGCTCTAAGGGTTAATATAACCCTACTCGATACCTACTCAATAAAACTTCAAGTTCGAGTACTCACGCACGCACTCTTTTCTGAGAGTAACAATACAATGCTGCAATAATTTATATAGGCAATAATTTTGCCTATATTGTCGCACATTGAAAATTGCACCATTTTAGTACGATCAGCTGTGATCAGAGGTTTGTAAACTTTATATATTTATTAATAGGTTTGGAAACAGTAAAACATACTTACCAACAGCCTGGCACATTCCGATTTGTCATTTAGACAGCAGTAGTGAAGAGGAGAACATCCCCCTTCCCCACGAATCATTGTGTCAACGTTCTTTTTAAGCATGGCCTGCAACACAGCAACATTAAATTTAGTTATCCAATATCCACTACTGCAGGGTACGGCGTTAGTAAATGATTCTTTATGCTATATTATTGTCTTCATTCATTACGTGATTTTATACCTTTTTTAAGGGGATTTTACTCCAACTGTCATAATTTTAAACGCGATTCAAAAACCATCAAATAAATAACAATAACAATTTTACTGACCTCCAGTGCATCTAAGTTCCCCAAGTCGCAAGCTATATGGAGTGGTGCCATATGTCTCAGGTTGGTAATGCTAGATGTTGCTCCCGCATCAAGAAGACTTTCTATGATGTCAACGTGGTTGTTACGTACAGCACAGTGCAATGCTGTATCTCCTTCATTGTCCACGGTATCTAAATCTGAAAGTATCAGGTATTTTGAACTAAATTTTCTGTCTTCACTCTCCCTGACCATTAGTCTGCTTCCCATCCAGTCTCGATAGTCTATTTGTCCCAAGAACGACACACAAAGACGCGTGAGCCCAGCGTTGGCTTCGCCAGGTCACACGTACATCGCTTGACAAATGTTTTGGGTGGTTTGGGCTAGACGCATAAATGTACAGAAATATAGTACCAGGCCTTACCATAAAGTATAAAGTTGTCAACCAGTAACATGAATTTTTCACAACATTATCTAAACACCATTGAGTACTTATCAACATTATCAAACCACTTAATTCCTATAGGAATTCCTACAACAGTACGGTGAAGGAAGAAAAATATGTTTGAAAACTGAAATAAAAAAATACCGTGCTATTATTGTACTATTTGAGGGCCATGTTATTTTAAATTACTTACTTATGTTCTGTTCTATAATGTAGTCGACAATGTTGCAGAACCCACTGATAGCCGCAACATGTAGAGGAGTCTGCCCACGTGTATCTTTCATACAAAGTCGACGAGGACCTGCGTTGAAAGCTCTGATAAACTCCTCAAGGTCACCGCGTGCAGCTACCTGTTTACACGTAATTAAAGCAGCCATATATGAACACCTGTGTGAAACGAATTCAAACCACATGTAATTGTGACATTACAAAGTATACTTTTAGAAATATCTCTCGCTTTATCTGGCTATACATATAGAAATATGTAAACACAATGGCTATACCTAAAGAAATATCCAATCATAATGCCACAAAACAGTTATTGGTTTAGGTTAGGGTCAGGGACAGGGGGTCACTGACTTCCTGTGCACCCAATCTATGAACCGCAGCTAATTGTGCATCAAAGCTAGTAGAAGACAACTACGGCCACCCTAGTTCTAGAGGACCTTCTTTACCCTAGATTAACTTACTTGTGGTGCCCACTATTTCTAAAGAGTGGTCATGTCGTTAAATTGTCACCGTCTAACCTCCACTGATTGATGCGCGTTGAGCCGGCTACTGCCCCTGAATTACTTCGCATCAAGCACTCTCCCATCCCCTGGGTAACTGAGGTAACTGAAGTACCTGGGTAACAGGGCTGCCCTATTCGGCAGTGTTTTATGGTCATGGCCGGTTTGGCCTATAGTCCATTGCTGGTCTCGCTGCCTGAGCGATCCGACAACGGCCGTCCTTTTCTTCCGATGGACAAAAGGACGGGTCGAAATTAAGCTATCTGATCTACACTGCGCTTGTCCGTACGCCTGCGTGTCCGCTCGACCTGCGGGAAAACTGAAGTGTGACACCAACACTATAGACCTATACTAGTTATCATATAACATCTTCCCCACTGTAACTGTTGTACTGGCTACAATTATTTTGTTGCTGAGACTGAGCAATTTTTTTATAAATACTGCTATAACAATCATGGGAAAATAGCCACATGATAAAGGCTTCTTAGAGACAGCCCTGTTCTGGCAGAAATAAAAAAAGTAACACCCTTACCTCATTCCATGCGTACGTTTATGTGTGCCCACAAAGGTGTTAAGGTATGTAGCATATGCATGCAGTCAGTGGTTAAAGGGATTCTAACGGCAAAATAAAACTGCTTAGAATCGCTGAAAAGAGTAGGATAAATTTGAATCTCGTCTATTTATATGTGTGTTCATGTGGAAAACGTTGAAGGTTTTTAGTAGAATGTTGTGTTTAATAAGAGAAATTACGCGGGACTCTTTTTTTGCTTCCACGAAGTCTCGTTCTTTTGGTAAAATGTCTTGTTAGCGTATAGTGTATTTGAAGGAGAAAGAGAGAGAAAACAAGAGTGTTTATATGCTTGATTTATTTGATTATATATATGCAGGTATACATAATAAAAAAGGATGGAAAAAATAAAGAATGAGTGAGTAATACAGATTTTTTAAAAAAAATAGCTATCATAATCCGACCAGTTAGTGTATGTGAGTGACAGATACTATATATAAAGATAGGAATTTGTGTGAATATGTATGAATATATTTTTAATTTCTCAATACCCCTTAGACTTAGAGGGTGACAGATTCAGAAAGAATCTTGAATCTTGCAATATTAGCACGCAGCCAGACTCTCCTCAGTTCGCATGAGTAATGACAGCGAGCGGAGAGAAGGATAGAAATAGGTAACTGGCACTTGACAGAAGGACGTCACATATCGAGCACTAGCACCATGACGACGGGTTGCTTTTTGTAGAAGGCTATTGAACATCACAGAATCTTAAAAAAAAATATTTAAAATTTGTCAAATGTAACAACACCGGACGGAAGCTTAATGCTAACAGGTGTTTAGTTAGTTTAGTCTTTGTTACTCCTCGAGGAGCATAGGACCACAGCTAGCAGGTGCATTGAACATTAAATTGACACCGTAAATCCACCAAGGAGCAGAGAGGCCTCGGCATTACCACAAAGCTGGAGGTCTATGTGGTACTTGTTATATCTCCTCTCTCAATACCAATACTCAACTCAGGTTGAACGTATATATACATGTTTTTATTTACACACGTATGAGTCTCACGGTCTGCTCTGCGGCTTTACAATTCCTTACTCTACAGTCTACAGGTCCAACCTCTAACTCCTAGAATATCGGCTTCCCGCCTTCTGTATCTCTCTACGTCAGTGGGGTTCGGTGAGTCGGTCTCAGCGGTTCGGCGGAGCCTCCGCCACGGAGGTCAAGACACACCCGCAATTCATGATGACACTAAAGAAGGGTTCGGTGAATGTGCATATGAAGCTTGTGGGTTTGGTACCTCAAAAAAGGTTAAGAACCACTGCTCTACGTGATTCTAGCCTTGGAAGAGCAGTAATCCCATTCTCCTTGTACAACCGATACTGCATCGTGAAGCACGCGTCAGGGAAATGTTTCGAGATAAAAAACCAACATCATGCTCGCAAGGCATCCACAGCTTTTCCATCCCATGTACTTTTCTGTTGATGTTTAGTGCAGGTGAAGCTCCTGATTTCTCGGGAACTGGTGAAAACTATAAGGACTGCCTTCGCTTGCAAGCTCCCGAAAATCGCACATTTTGGTGTTCTATGACCGCAGAAGGATTTTATTACAAAGATGTGCAGCGATTGTGATCAAACACGAGACATTGTTTTCCTATAGTACACATCATCAATCAATGCGCGCGAGATTCTTTGAGACGCCAAGCAGCAGACGAACGCTTCCGTGCGAAACTGCTTGCATTTTACGATTATACAAGCACATTTAGTTGAAAGTTTGAATTTTTTTTTCATAAAAATGATTACAAGAGAGCATATACTTTCGAAGACATCACGGTATTTCAGTATTTAAGGTAGTTTATAAACCGTGTCCATGGACCTTCAAGGAATTTTGATAAATCTGTAATAGTATTTTGAGTCCCACAAAGTAGACACAAGCGGCACGGTGGCATTTATTTTTCTGTGTTCCTCTATATTTCTCCTCATATTGCCTGTGTAATAGAGCACAGCACGAAAATGTCTTTTCATTTCGCATATAGACAATGGAAGACACACTCTTATGTATAAAATATATATATATATATATTATTACCTTAAGCAGATGATAGGGGCTTTCATCCAGGCGACAAACATCGGTAACGGTGAAATTTTCCTGCGACTGTAAATCATTTTCCTCGGAAGTGGACTGTCGCTGTGAAACTGCTCGAATTGCAAATTGGCGTACCTTGTTGAGGGCACTCCAACCGCTTCTTACCGAAGTGTGCTGTTGTGATAAAGCGTTGTCCATGGCGCATAGCTCCTTACATAATAACCGATCATCTCCGCTCGCCATATTGCGACGCACGGATCGCCACATTGACTCCCAGCACTGCTTCACAGCACGAATGTTGGTGGACACAGAGCAAAGAGGACAATAAGAGCCACCACTGCTATATGAAAGCTTGAAGTCAGGCGGCGCGCACGGCCACTCCCCCTTTAGGACAGTAAACGTCGGAGTTCCGCCCTTTTGTTCTGATGATCGTGGACTGGCAACACACCATGAACTTGTATTACTGGACTTCTGGAAAACGATTTTTTCCCAGTTAACTACTAAAACGAGGCATGATACAGTCGGACCTCGATAAGTCGACCTTCCCTAAGTCGAAAACCTCCCTATATCGAATTAATTGTTAATTCCCGGCCAAATACCTGCGCCTTTTACGCAATTTTCCATAACTCGAAAACTCAGTAAGTCGATTTTTTTTCGGGTCCCTTTGAGTTCGACTTATCGAGGTCCGACTGTACTACAAAGCTTCCGATTTAGTCACATTCTTTGTTAAGGCTCACGCTCGCCGAGACTAACAGAGGAAAACTTCGCAAGAAGCTAAGCGTTGGTCTTGCCAGACAGACAGCAATCCACCTATACACAACCATGCACACACGCAATCAGGTGCGCACGGTTGGATACTTTGGGAAATAGAGCTTGAAACATATGTCAAAGGGACTACTTCTCTAATTTAAAACAAAATAAATAAGTATACATTGTTTTTGCGAGTAATTCTGGTCATATTTCTTCACACGAAGAGATTATATGTTTATTACCTATTTACACCCAGTGCCTTTGCGAAAATATGTACACGTATGTTTATCTTTGTTGCAGTTTTAGAATTTTTATATTTTTCCTTGCGGACGCTTCAGAAATGTATCTATTGTTTTCATTCAAAATGCAAAATGCAGCTGTATATTTTAAAACAATTGAGCAACATTACTGCCTGGTTTGCATTTGATGGAGGGACATATGAGCGAACTCAATTTCTGTCCAAATTTTCCAGAAATCGAGTTCTCACTAGATCCATGCGGAGGAGCTGTTCAAATTTCTGAGTATAACTTTCGTTTCTCTACCAGCGTCACCAACTGAAGTGTTACGACGACCAGCCTATCGGGAACATAAGGTACCCGCTGGATGGACAACAGGGTCTCTCTGACAGATCTTTCTTGATTTCCTGTAATAATTCCTTTACATGCCGGACACACTTTTCTTTGTGCCTTTGTGGCGATGAAACCAGCAATGTAAATTAAAATATTGTCCTCGGCAGAGTTGGTGAAAGCAATCAGAGATTTCACATCTTTCGCTTAGCTCACATCCTGCATCAGAAATCGCTGGAGTACTGATTATGCTCAGCGTCAAGAGAAAGTGATCTCCGTCTTGGATGCAGTTGCATCTTTCAGATTGCATGATGAGACCACCCATCATCATCTGGTGCAGTAAGAACCGAAAATCGCTGCGGACTTGTATTATCTCCATGTCCTCTTCCTCGTATTACAGAAAAGAGGTTTTCTACGCAGTGTGGTTTAGTCTGCTAGTGTGAAGGAATTTAGTCTCGTTTGTTTTGCCAAGATCGTCCCAGAGTTGAAGCAGGCTCTGTATAACAATTTTCCATCCAATCATACACGATGAATTGCTTTTAAATGTTGACAGCCATGAAAAAGTTTCTTTCAAGAGCTCTATATGACCCGACTTTTCAGAAATAGCATCACACATAGTGTGGCTGCTAAACTTGCTAAGGTTGTTAAACGCGTTAAACAGCTGATCAATGGGTTCAACAAAGAAAGAAGTCTCAGAGGCATCTTCTGATAACATTCTTAAAGTTACCATCGTTGATGTGCCAGCTGCAATGCTGCGCGATAGAACCTAAAAGGCAAGGTTTACCCAAAGGACCGAAAAACATGGTAACTTGAGGTGTTTTTCTGTGAGGCGTGGAGCCACTCGGATACAGTTCTTGCTATCCATCCCTGAAAAAATCTTCTATATATTTCGGTGGATTCAGTTCATCAAAGATGGTTGAACTGCACACCAGATCAATCGGCAGTGTTTGTTCACGAGTTTTATGAAATGGCTTGGTTCAAAATGGTCAGAGCAGGGAGCACAGTTTGCATGCAAGTACAATGCTGGCTGTCTCAACAGATCACTTTGCCGGCAGTTCTGCACCCACTCTACTGAGGGCCGGCTCAAGGCTGTGCTGCGCCATAGGCGAGAGACAAATACTCTAACCCCCACATTGCCTCCGGAAAGAGATCACTTTGTCAAAAAAAGATATAGGAATGATTATACATTTAGCCTTAACTGCATTTTCTAAACTCAAAATTTAAACAATAAACATATAGGCTTACATGTTACTGTTCACGATTGTCGTGGCCTATCTTAGGACTCAGCAGATTTGCATTTGCGAGCATACATGCAGTCAAAACATTTAGCAGTTATTCGACAAGTCTAGAGACAATGCCCATCGATCTGTAAAGAACAATTTTTGGTGACAAATGAACATTATAACCCAGCTGAATTTGCATTCCTTCCTTCCACACAATAGCAGAGGCAAGCTTCTCCACTCAGGTTTTTCCGTTGCCTTCAAGCCTACAGACCACAAGAGGCGTGACTGTGAAAGGCTTGACTAGAGATAAAACTGTAACGGATCCGCTCGGGCATTGTAATGTTTTGTTAATTTGCAACACCATTAACTCATTAATAATGAATTATAATTAAGGTAAAGAGACAAATCGTGTTAATAAAATATAATACAGCTATATGACAGTGTATAAAAATCATACAGCAGATTTGTGACAGTTTGTCAATGCAGAATCACGATACCATCAGTTCTTGTTATACGATTCCACTTTGGCATTTATTTGGCTTTTATTAACCATCTTTTATTAGTCATCAGTACTGTTGTTTCTCCTTCCGTCCATCGTCTTAAGCGCTACGAACATGCTACTTACGAGCTATATAAATCCTGCGGTTTTTATCTTTTATTACGACGACGACGACGACGACGACAACAACAACAACAACAACAACAACAACAACAGCAGCAACAACATCATCATCATCATCATCAACAACAACAATGACCTGCAACCTCTACCTTGCATTCAACACACCACCTCGTAAGTAGCCATATATATCTTGCAACTTGTGTCACTTGCAACTCTGCAGTTACTTGAAAACGAGATGGAAAACTCCAACAAAAATTTACATTTAAGTAATAAGCAAAATATTAGAAAATATTCAGCAAACCAAATTATTAACCTATTTCACAGACATAGTTAAAAAGCATTATAAGAACGATCAAAGTATTTCGTTGTAGTCACTGCCGTAGACAGTCCTCTTTGAAACCTCTGCCATCAGGTTTGGAGCTCCAATAGGAAAAGTCTTTTCTCGGTTGCTGCCCCTTCTTGAAGTTCAGGTGCTTTGTTTGTTTGTTTGTTTTTAATGCCGTGCCAGCAACTAAAGCTATATCACTGCGACAACAAGATCAAGTGCACCAATACGAAGAACATAAAGATAAAAGATAGCAAATAAAAGCTTAACGGGTTTTTTACTTGAATGATTTACACTCTTTTAGCAAGTCTGGTCAGGACTTCACAACAGAACACCTTGGGAAAAGTGTCAGGTTTCCCCGTTCTTGTCAAGAACACAAAAAGCTGCAAGAATCACTACTTTTTACTCATATTTTAGACTCGCGGAGCCATGAGTGTTACATCAAAAAAAAAACAACAACAAAAAAAACAAAAAAAAGAAAACGCGGTCGTCATGATATTGCCATGCCGAAGAGAGTGTATAATCCGTTCTACCCGTGAGCTGCTGGACTTGCAGAAATAAGAAAAGAGGATTGAGCAACCCTACTAGAAGCCGACAAAACCTCAGTGCGAACGGTTTCTTTGTAAAGCAACCAGAAAGCTCCACCCTTCACTGACGCCAGGTCTCGTGACTTTTGACTTTAAGAGGTAGCCCAGAAAATTCTCTGTGCAGTCTGCTGGCACCATATAATCTTACGCTACAAGGCGCTTCTCGAACGACTTAGCAGCCTCTCTCATAGAATCAGTCCGATTTACAAGCCTCTTTAACTTAAACTTACCAGACTTATATAGATGCAAGTACTTCAAATTGCACAGCTTTTATAGCCTAGATTGCCGTTTGATTAAGGTTTACTTATTATTTTGTAAATGTTTTGCTATGAAAAACATGTTCAGCATGACAGGTTTAGGTTTGCGCCTTGTCCGCTACAAAACAGGTATTGCTGACGGCTTACACGAATCCTGGGCGACACGTGCAGCATGCAAGCAATCACTTGATAAATAGGTAAACATTGGGACGCCCGTAATGCACGCCATTAAGAGCTGTAATCAGGGAAATGGAAAACTCTGTGACAGAAAACGTGACTCACCACTCAGATTCATTTACGGGCATCATTACCATGTCGAAGTCATTCGGCTGAATAGGACCGATTCATTAACTTTGCTGTTATCTCAACGCATACAAAACGGGATCCATTTTCATTGTAATTTGATCAATATCCTTCTGTAAATATCGCTCCGGAAATCTATTCCGTTTGTTAAAAGGCCTGATGTGTATAGACGAATGATTTTTGGTAATAATTTTTAATAAATTAAAACTAAAATGCAATTTTAAAAAAAAACGATCAGAAAAGTACATGCAGTAAACACCTGTAATTTAGCAGTACAACGCTTTGCAACGAACCTTTTGAACAACTGCTCTAAAATATGTATGGTTTGCGCTTGTCACAGACGCACAACAAAGGCATGCATTAGTTAATCGTTCTTTCTTTCAACACAAATAATCTGTTCGTGGACTTTCGATGTCACTGTAATTGTTATCCGCTGTACTCAATTATTGTAATAACTTTTTTTTTGAAGGGGCTAATAAATAAACAATGGTGAAAAGAGTCAAACCTAATTTGTGCAAGCATATGCATCCGCACAAAGCGTACTTCAATCAATCCAAGTCGGGGCTCACACCTACGTAAGCATCCAATTCCTAATCACTCACAACCTATATTTAGCACTATCCACTATAAGATTCAATGGCTAGGCTTTGAAAATGTCTCAAAATACTACAAAATAATTTTTTTTTTTTTTTATACTCGAGTTCCGTCGTCTACTAGACAAAAGCGATTATCTCGCTGATCCAAGTTTCCGGGATTTCGGGACAACACAAAGCATGACATCACGAAGCAGGCCCGTTCTTAGCCCCCGCGGGGCCCGAGGCAAAGGGCATGTGCGGGGCCCTCACGCCACGATCACACGGTTTTAGTTGGGATCTAAAGTCACTTTTTTCCTCAGGGATATCTCGTCTTTTATCATTGACAGCACGCTGCATACACATTACAACATAAGCCTACGATTAATTTATTTGTAACGTTCGTCAATAGGTTACAACGAAGGGAACCGTACAGTCTGCAGTCGTAGTTGAGGTTGAGTTGAGCGGGGCCCCTTGAAGCGCGGGGCCCTAGGCAGATGCCTCGTCCGCCTGCCCCTAAGCACGGCCCTGTCACGAAGTATCGAGGGCCGACTGTCGTCATGTTATTCTCGTGACGCAAAATTTACATTTGTGGCCAAAAATGCATCATCAGAACGTCATCATTAGTTAGAGAGATGGTTACAAGTATTTATGTCAGTAATATTTGACTCGTGTAGGAATCGTTTGGGGTTTGTTTTACGAAAAGATTAAATAAATGAAAGATTATATTTCAGATTATAAAAAAAAACTTTAGTTCACTAAAATGGAAGATTGTTGTCAAGGTAACCTTGGACATAAACAACTAATGGTGAGTAGAAAATATTTTTATCTATAATGACCATTCTGTTGTTTGAAGTGTGAGTGCTAGACTAGAAATAATGTTTCAGGTAGGGTTTTTTTTCCTTCAGATTGGCCAACTGGAAGACTGAGCATGCATTCAAATGCAAATAATAAAAGCAGGGATGCACAACCTACGGCCCGCGGGCCATATCTGGCCCGCGACGCGGTGCCATCCGGCCCGCGAAACTTCTGCCCACAGTGCAGGAAATCGGCATGTTAGTAATAAAAGAAGACCTTTAAAAAAACGAAAAAAAAAGGAAGAAGAAGTATTTATCCCCACGTAGGGGCGTTTCCCAATCTTTTTTTTTTTTCGATGGACGAACATTTCGATTCAATGCTCTGACTTGGTGTCTCTACGATGAGGCCAGACATTCAGAAGTTGGTTGCGGGAAAACAACTTCAAATATCCCACTAATTACTACATAATTAATGGTAAGTACAACTTGTTTCTAATAAAAAATGGTATCTGCTCTATTTTTTTTCTTTTTTGTATTTTTGCGGTGAAGTGGCCCGCGACACGGCTGTCCCAAATGGATATGGCCCGCAGGCCGAAAAAGGTTGGGCATCACTGATAAAAGGATTAAACTCGAGAAAATAGTTGTATACGCATTTATGTCAGGAGAGTGCGACTGTCCATACTTTAATATTGAAGTTTAGCCTTACTTTCTATTTTAAAATTTTGTTAGTTTCTTCATTGTGTTTCATTACTGATTGTCACATTCATCGCCATCATTTTGACAGCCGTAGGTGTATATTTATATATGAAGTTATATATAAATATACTTTAAAAATACTTTATATACTTTAATTAAAAATACGCATTCTCTCACACATATGCACACGAACGCACACACACACACACAGAAAGAAAGAGAAATTATAAATGCAAAGACCTAAAATGCAGAAGAAGTGAATTTGTATGATGATGGAAACGAGGCTGCGCCTGTCAGACTAAGTCACTTTGTTCTCCAGCGATTGTTTATGCTTTCTTGTGCAACGTCTTTATTTATTCGCATTATAGGTTTTTTAAATTAGATCCTTATTACTTTTAATCTTTCTTTTGTTTTTGATGTACTGTTTGTAATCGTTTTGTCTTACTGTAATTTTTGTGTAGCCTTTCTATATTTCATTGCATTTTTGTTTAGTCCTGTTTCCATCAGCCACTTCTGAACAGTTCTGCTTGACCCTATGATCGCGCTGTGTAGTGACGATCTTCCCTGCCATAGACCTCACAGAGTTCGCATTATTACTGCCTTTGTGCCACATCTCACTTACACACGAACTCAGCTTCTTTCACCGATCGCCTTCAGATGTGTTGGTGGTAGCACGCATCCTGTGGGTCGTCGAAGAGAAAGATCTGTTTTTAGTGGCAGAACTAGTAGCCAGACTCGTTTGGAAAAAGAAGTTAGTAAAACTGTGAATTTTTATAACCTTATTCTAGTGACTATTACTCGTGTCAACACAGTGTATTCGTCTAGCGTAAAGAACACATCAAATGTTCATCATCGATGCTAAACGATAGGTAAGGCTCTTCTCCTTCCTTTTCGCTACACCTCTGTATCGCGCTTTTTAATGCCCGGTCTGTCTCATCAAACCAGCAAACACAGCAGAGAACTGATATCGTGGAATTCATCAGTGTCAATGATCTCGACTCGCATATACATCATATCCTGGATTGGGTGGTGCACAGACCTGTTGATCATGTCATATGCACTGTTACTGTCTCAAATGTGCTCTCAGATTATTTTTGTGTGCGGTTTGATTTGTCAGCCAGTCGCCCACCACTGACACTAGTGTTTCGCAGTCTGACATCTTCGTGACATGGACATGTGTATGTTTCGTGATGACTTGGGAACAGAATTGGCCTTCTGCCCCTCAACCTCTGCTGACAGGCTTTCGACATCTCTCCGCTCCATGCTGTAGGCTTCTTTACCCACCATTCATTGTGTTCGAGTATATTCACGGAGTAATTTCCTTGGGCTTTGTTTCTTTCTACTGCATTCCTTGTCGAACCACTTGGCACCTGATCTTCGAGCGAGTTTGCCTGTGTACATCCTCTTTTTCGTGCACTGTGCCGAAGTTAGTAAGAAGTCAGCAAAGTGTTGAAAAGTTGCGTTTGGGGATGTCTGCCTTCAGAATCTTCTTCTACGATTCTTTGACTTTCTTCTGAGTTTACTCTATCTTTATATTCCTGTTCTTTTGATTGGTCCCATATAAATCTAAGTGAGCACTGTTTTTCGGCAGTCCCTCCTGCATCTTGGAAACTGGTTGAAGTGTACACCTCAATTGGCATGTGGGAAGACTACTCGTTGAGTGACCAACACCTGGTCGTTAGGTCAGAGTTACACAAAAAGTAGTCTGTCACGGACCATCCGCAGACACGCGCATTCGTTCCACAAAAAAGAAATAAAGAGATCGCTTGAGGGTGGGTGTCCCTCCTTAGAGGCACCAATAATTATTAAGAACAAACACAAGTTTAAAAGGAGACAAAGTATCAACAGTAATCCACCCGTCAATAGAAACAACACTCCATCACGTTCACTCCAACAAAGTTTAACATGTCACTCTGCCGGAATCCACACGGCATCAACCAGAAAGTTACAATAATAATCCTTGACGCAGTCCGACAATTTATAGCCACAGTGTTATCCTTCATAACACATGTAGGTCTTTGACAAAATCCAACAAGTGAATGACCGTCTATTCCCTGCAGCTTTCCAGTCCCCGGTTTTATGTAGTCAACTCTAATCCTCTTTCCTATAGTTCAATAAATGGTAATAAAAGAGTGGTTTTACGATACCGATAAGTTGCTGTCAGGTGGGTGGGTAGAACAAGATGTAGCTGAGATGAAACTAAGAGGAAGCCTCCCCTCCTCCGGTGGGTTAGTGTTGGCTGTCCTGCTACCCTCTCTGGTGGTGGTCGGTGCGTCAGCGTAAGGAAGGGCAGGGTAGCCCCCTCCTCACTCCAAGCCCACTGCTCCTACTCGCCAACGTCGGTGTGCAGTTTCTTGGCCCCCAAGAATTTGAACGGCCTGTTGCTCACACCACAGAGCTCCCACGGCGATGACGCGGACTACAGAAACACGACCAGTGATGTACATCCACTGTAGTACATACACAGTATTACTCCCACGGTAATACTTCCTCACAGGTCGCAGCAGCAGCGAGTTAGTGCAGAAAAACCACAATTCCACCAAGTTGTGTTCAGCCGCCCACTGGTCACTTACGGTCGTGCTCCAAAACACTCACCGCAGCCACACTAGTGCAGCCGACTGGTGGGGCCCCGGCCAACGACAACAAACGTCAAGCAGGTGCAACCCTTCAATCCACGGGCTAGAACAATAAAAATGGCCACCGCTGCGCCACACACCGATGCTCCTTCCCGATCCACCGTTCTCCCGCCTCTTTCTTTTTCTTAACGTCATCTTTTTGTCTTCACCTTGTTGTCGTCACGTTATTTTGACGTCACACCTTATGTCTTTTGCTCAAGGAACTTCCCAAATGACATCCAGCCCACTACACTAGACCAAGTGCGTACACTGTCTCACCCACACATGGAATTCGCTGAATGTCGTGGCTCACACTTCCCATGAAAAAACAGGTCAACTACGGTTGTCAACTTTCCCCCCTTCCCCCCTCTATTGCGCACTTGTCCGTTACATAGTCCACCACGCTATTACCGTGGGGTGACACGTAAGTATAGCGGGCAGAATCGTCGCAAGAATCACCATTTAGCACAAGGACACCGTGGAGCACAATTCCATTAAAAGACGACCAAAATAGCTAGTATCCCAGCATTCGCCTTTGAGCTGCGGAGAACTAAGGATGAGCGTCGGCGAGCTGAGAGATTGTGGCGTAGGTCTGGGTTGACTGTTCATAAACAGATGCTAAATGCTGCCAAGCGTGAAGTCATCCACCTTGTTTATTCGGCCAAAACTGAATTTCTCCGTGCTCACATCAGTACCTGATCGTCGAATAGGAGCATATTTAGGACCTGCAACCATCTGTTGGGCCGCACGAACAGGCCGCAACTGCCCACGGTCATTCCACCTGCTTTACTACTTGAGGCCTTCAGTGAGTTTTTGTCCACAAGATTCATGACATCCAGGCTAAACTTGAGCAGCTGCCTATGCACCTTCAGCTCTTGCTAACCACGTCGATGGTCTGGCAAGACTAAAGTGCTCATTTGCTTTCTTTCAGCCAATCTCGGAAAATGAACTTAGGACCATCATACTCCAGCCAAAACCGACAACTTACCTACTGGACCCAGTTCCCACCCCATTACTGGTAGACAGTCTCGACATCCTACTCCCTGCCCTCACAGAAATAGTAAACGATAGCTTGTCCTCTGGCATCTTCCCAACTACCTTCAAAACAGCCTGAATGAAACTGCTGTAAAAAGCCTATCCTTGACATCAACGTATTAAAAATATTATATCCCAGTCTCAAACTTTATTACAGCAAATATATCTGTGTATTGTAACGTGTTTTCGAGTTAGTGGAATTCCTTCTCTCCTTTCTGCCTGCCCGTTCCACAGCCGCAAAGAGACAAGTCATTTCCATTACTCATCAGAACAAAGACGTCTTATTTTCGTTCCCAGGTCTTCCTTTGCATATCAGTATATCATCTGTATATCATCAGCTATATAAGTCTGCGGTGGTAAAACTGAATCTGAAGACACCATTATCAAATCTCTCTTTCCTCTCAACAAAACCTTGGAAAATATCGTCCTTAAGCAGCCTTTTGTATACTTAAATGATCACTCTTTTCTGCCCTCTCAGCAGTCACCTCACAGTCCATCACACAGCACTCAGACTGCTTCAAGTTAAAATGGCATCTTGTTACCCCCTGATCATGGAAATTTTACCGTCTCAGAGAAATATTTAACATCGTTGATAACAACTTTCTTGATTCGCTGTGAAGTAACTATATATGGTCTCCCTGGACCTCTCTACTAGTAACTATGTGGCTGGTTGAACTTAGTCAAATGCCAGCAACAATGTTTCTTCTGATCTGATCCAGCTCTTCGTTCTTCCGATGTTCCACAATAATGCGTTCTTGGAGCAGTCCTTCTCATCATGTATGATTCTGGCAAAAAGACCAAGAGAGCCCATGGGCGGGAAGTGAAGCTACGCTGACCCGTCTGTGACCAAGGCCCCGCCCTCCTGTACCGACTGTCATTGTTCGCGCCTGGTTCGCGCCTGGTGGTGCGCTTTCGATGAAATGACATTTAAAGAAAAATAATCATTAGTGACACAGCGGCTGGAAAAGTGTTAGAACCCAGGCAGTCTTGTTGCTCAATTATTTATAAATTTACTGCTGCATTTTTCATTGAAATAAAACAAATAGATGCTTTTCTGCAGCGTCTGCAAGGAAAAACTAAAAAAATGTGCAAATTGCAACATTTGTAAATATACGTGTACATATTTTATATTTGCAAAGGTACTGGGTGTAAAGAGGTTTTAGATATATGTCTTCGTGTGAAAAAATTTCACTAATTAGCGTTAGTGGCAAAACCAATGGTAATGTATACTTGAAACGCTTCTTCTTTATTTATTTTTGTTGTTGTTGTTGTTGTTGGATTTTTTTCTAAATTAGAGAAGTTGCCCCTTTTGAGATATGTTTTAAAGCTCTATTTTCGAGGAGAATGAAAGCGTACTCGTGTGACTGCGTGTGTGCTGTACACGATCGTCAAAACAAAGGCGAGTCACGCCTGAGCAGCTGGCGACGTTTACTGTCCTAGAAGGGGAATGGCCCTGACTTCAAGCTCTCATTTAACAGTAGTCATTCTTGGTGATCTTCTTTGATTCTGGTCCCTTCTTTACAGTCATTGAGCGGTCCGGTGGCGCAACGGTTAGCGCTGTTAGCGCTGTTAGCGCCTGTCACCAATGCAGTGAAGGTTGGCTGCCCTGAGTTCATTTCTCGTCTCGGGCACGCTATTCTTTCTCTGCACGTGGCATCTGTTTACAGGGCTGGCTGCTTGCCGTAATATAGCCTTAGCTGCTGACACGGCGTAAAACACCAATTCCCCCCCCCCCCTCTTTACAGTCACGCTGTTTCGATGAACAAAAACAAACTAAATTAAATGACAAGAAGAAGGCTGGTTTTTTTTTTTTTTATCTCTATAGTTCCATCATCATCGTTTTTATCATCAATGGGAGTGGGAACCTCTTGTATCTCACATCTTATGCTGTAATTTGGACTCCATCATATTGATTAACATGTTCCTGCACCATCATTTTTGTTGTTTGGCTTAGGCAGCTATTCGTCACATTATGTTGAGGGGGCAAAGATACTGGTTTGCTCACCTGATTTTTTCCCTCAAAACCTCTGAACTTACTAGTTGTCCAAAACACACAATTAACAAACTACAGAGTTCAGAATTTCGCAGCATCCATTGTGATCCATTGGAATTAACATATTTGGAGACGGTTTAGCCTGTTCTAAAGCTGAATGCTCACCGCTACACTATTTTTTTTTTCAGAAAAGAAGACAAGCGGTGGGATTTAATTCAATTTCAAAATTACCTTATCCATTTTTTCCAGTTTTGGATAAAAAAGTGTGTGAGGTAAGTTGCAAATTATATCGCACTAGTTTTGTGAATGCGTTTGTTTACGCCTCGTCGGTCATTCTGTTAAGTGCTTTTGTAATCACAAAAACTATAACAAATTACATAATGGAATATAAAGTCTTTCATACCTATCACAAAAGTTTATTTGAAATCGTTACTGGTTTAGATCTTTCGATTGAGGCACACACTCAAACGAGCAACTATTGAGAGCTTGCAAAAGCGGTTGGGTTTACTGACAATGTGCCCTTCCCAATGGAACCTTTCTGCTTCTTATTCTCACTCTTTTTACACCTCTGTCAAAATACTTCTTGTTGGAGATACATTTTAAGGTCTAGACATCACTCTGACTTACACTGCAATTAATCTGCTTTCATGTGCTGTAGAAATACGGCATGAACATTACAGGAAGCAAAAGATACGTTATAGACGAAAAAGAAGTATTTTCATTTCGATACATTATGGGAGAGGATGCATACAGCAAAGTAAGTATACAGATGACATCTCTACATATGTGTAATAATAGTTATCATCATTTGTAATCAGCTTGTGTAGGCCTCGTGGCCGATATCAACACGAAGATACACCAGAGAAGGTAGATATATCTAGCCTCTCTGGATACACTGCGAAGAGTAGGAAGTATATGAAAATATAAAAAAATTAGAGGCACCGAAATACTGTAGAACAGGATATAGAATTTACATTGTCTTACGTTTATACAGTTAGAAACAGATATACATTTAATTATGATTTTACAGTCGATACATTCTAACCACTGTCAAAGATGTGTGGTAAAACAATAAAATACATTGCGTATTGTTGTGACATGAAGATTAAAAGAAGGCATCTAAGCCACCACACTGACCATTACACTCGAAATTAACATTCGATTTGTTAAGATGGGAATTAAGAGAAATGGCCAGCAGTTACATCTCGGTCGACACAGAGCCTGAGGTGTTTGCGGTGTGTTAAATGGATTATGTGTAAGGCTGTAATTCGAGATGGCAGTTGCAGTATTCAAGGAAAGAAGCATGCCACTTTGGGCGGAAAGTCATGGAGTCTTTCTTTCAATGTGGCAATATGATGATGATGATGATGATGTAGTTTTGTAGCGCACTAGTATCCGCATCACAAAGATGCGCTCAATGCAATAACCCATGTAGAGTTACCAACTACTTACTTTTCGAACACACATACAAACAAATGGTAAATAGTGTGTATGTGTGTGTTTCACATCAATATCAATTAATTTTCTTTAGTGGCAGTTTAGTGTAAGTGTATTTACTTACGTCATTCTTTGAGTATAGTGCTATTCATGTTAACAGTTTCATTCTACTCTGTTTTTGGTTCAGATCTGGTATTCCCGCTTACGTGGAAAGTCGCAAAAGGTGGTGGCTATAAAGATGTATGATCGGAGTAAGTGCTCAGACGAGCTCGCAAACACCGAAATTCTGGTCCTCAAAGTCGCCATTGGCTCTCCATTTATTGTTCAGCTCCATAGCAGCTTCCAGACTCCAGTTGGTATTTTAAAGCAACGTATTGCTTGGTGTGTGTGTGTTTTCAAGCTTAAAATGGATGTTTGCATATATGTAACCTGAGAGAGTAAGTTACACTCTACTATTTGAATTTACCTCTCTTTCTCGCATAGGCTTACCTCGAAATATTTATATAAACACCAAGTGGATTGACGAAAATGATTTAATGTGACGAAGATGCTCTTTACTGCAGTTAAGGAGATGTGTTCATGATTACTTTCTTACTTATGAAATCTCATTGAGACAACAAAATCCAAAATTTAGTATGTTATTCATTACTTTGTAGAAAATATATTTATTAAGCGTATATGTTCCTAGATTATACGTACTAACTTAAGTGATAAATTGTAGCTTTCATCAGTAAAACGCTGATGACCTTAAAAATGTCAAACTAGGAGTAAAATAAGGACGTACTAACACTGACCATGTCTGCAGACACATTGGGCTATCGTGATGAAGCTTGCCAGACGCCGTACATTACACGAGAAACTACGGGCCATGAGAACCTATTCAGAGATCGTCTCCCGGTATGTTCAACACACACCGTTCTTTAGTTGTGTGTATATAGATACATTCCGTCTCTTTGAAGACCATCGCGTCAAAGTGCTGTCGAGACACTGAAGCAAATTTTGACAAAAAAATTTTTAGCACGCCGCCTATTGCGCGAGCTTGTTGACGCTGGCATCGCTGTCGCCAGCACCCCAAGGCTCTGGCAATAGAGCATCTTCTGTGTACTCAGCGAATTCTCACGATCGATATACGATTGAAAAAGTCTGTTTTAGTGAACAGATAAATCGTTAAAAGACTTATTAAGTTTCTTTTATCTAAGTCGAGCATCAGCCACTTTCATTTGTGTGTATGTTTTTGGTTGAAATGGCTTACTCGACTGTGACCTGCTATTTCGAATGTCATCTTGCTTTTGTTATGTTGGTACGTGCTATATGTCTAGTGCAAAACACGTGCATACATTTCTATACGTTAGGTTCCATAAGTTTAATACCTATGAAGCCAGTACCTCATCGTAAACCTTATTTTCGTAAGTGATGATGCAAAACCCTCCTTTTATTTCTGGGGTGTGTATATGTAACCTGTGAGAGTAAGTTTCTTTACTTCTTATATCGTGAAACAGTGAAACACTGGCACATAGTAATAGCAAATATAAACATTTCAAATGTAACAAATGTTGAAGAATTATTGTTTCATTTTAAAATAAACATCTTAATTCTTTCACTGGCTGTAACATAAATTAATGGACGAGCTGCCTTGAGTTTAAGTGTCGTTGCATGCATATGATTATCATAATAATAGGTAACAACAGCATAAAAGTCTTGATTGTTGTCTAAGTACGTTCTTGGTATCGTCAAATGCAAATCATTACTCAAATCTTCATCGTACTGGTTTGACAGCTTGTCGGCCAGAGTGTGCCACTACCTGGTAAGACCCTTGCGGGTACTCAGTATATTGAGATCCCTTCCGTCTGTAGGGATGTAGCTTCTTTACGTGACTCAAGTCCTATTGTTTCCTCTCTTGTTGGGGTTTTAACACTGTGCTGTTAGGTGTCTGCTAAAAGCAGTGTCACCTTTTTTGTTTTCAAGGTTATGCTGAAACTGAGGTGGCAAACTCAGAAATATTCCTGTTTTTGATTATTAGAGAAAAGGAGCTCTTGCTTTTTAATTTAATTTCAGTTATCTATTCTTCTACGCTTGACGTTTTAATCTATTTAAATTGTTAAATTGTTACGGTTTTTTTTTTTGCTTGTTCTTTATACTTTGCTTCCAGGTCTTTTTATTTCATTTCCATTGTTGCTTTTATATTTTCATAAATAAATCATAGGTATTTGAACTTTCGTTGGGTCATTGCTTACTGTTGCACCAACTGCGTCGAAGAAAAAGGTTTTCTAAAATGTCATTAATATTGTCTTCAGATTTTACGCTGCTGAAATTGCGGAAGCTCTGTTTTTTCTGCATAGTCGTGGAATTGTACTGAGGTTTGTGAGTATTTATGTTCATTTTATGTTAAAATCATCTGCGATTTTTCATTTCGTACTAAAGTTAAAAGTAAAGTCACGCATGGATCAGTTCCCCCCTCCCTAATAAGTTTGAGTTTAGAATGAGAAGTTTGTAGCTGTTCTGACGTAACATATGACCACTTCTGTTCGTTTTTTAAAAGTGCACTTTTAAACACAAGTTAGATTTTAAGTACAATATGATTCTAAGAAAAGATACTTTGTTATCGTTAACAAAAGAAAGGTCTTTAAAATTTGATCGTTGTATAACAAGTTAGCAGCACACATCTTAATAATGTCACACTGTGTGTGTGCTGCAGATACTTGAACTTGGATAACCTGGTCTTGACAGAGGAAGGTCATGCACAGTTGTGCGACTTTAGTCTAAGTTATTTGGGTGACATCGATGAACAAATTGTCAACAAACCAATGGTAACTGACCTTAAGCTGCAGTTTCCCGCACCCGAGGTTCGAACTTCGAAATGAGATGAAAGTGATATGGTTCAGATCTTGGCTGGACTTAACATCAAGCTTATAGTCCATGTATAACCCCGTCAAGCAGATTATGTTATTTATTGGTTACTCGTGTCGCCAGTCAACAGTAAATGGTTTATTTTTCCCCTACATCTTTAACGGCATATTGAAATCGACATAAGATACCATTGGGAGGAACAAGTTAGTTTCCCAACTTCTGCAGGATTTGAGCTGCCGTGTTAACTCCAGCCTACTACAGTTCTATAATAATCAAGCCAACAAAATGAGTGTTTCTGGTAGATAACGACAAACAATAGCCCTCTAACTAGTTTTGATGAGACTTTCTAAACCGATTTCTGTTCACATGCACTCAGACTGGTCGCATTTTGTATGCACATCTTTTTGTCTTTATAACCGGAAAGAAAATTGAGATGATCAGAATGTTCCGCTTTTTTCAGCTATTTAAACAGGAGGTTGAGTAGTACTAATAATTTTTTTTAATGAAAGACCCCTACGCACTACGCTTTTCTTAGCAAAGTTATGTAATTAATGTAAAGGTTTATTCAATCAAGAGAGGGAAAAGGTATTTTGCTCCGTCAATCGTAATCAGCTTCTTTAGCCCCTAGCTTTGTTTTCGTGAAACATCCTAATAAAGTGGAAAATATCAAAGCCATGATGTTCCTGGTGCCTATACATCTACGAAAAAATATACTGCAAAGTACTGAGAGAGAACTAGTGGGCACAGGGGACTCCAGGCGGTGAATCAAAACTCTTCATTTTACTATCCAGCTTGTAGGCGGTTATAATTTGTATGCGCACTGAATCGCTCCTAGTTAACATGTGCACCAAATTATTTTCAGCTGTTTTAATTTTTTTTTATATTATAATTTTTTTTTCATCCAGAATAATGAAAATATTATGGCTGACGAAAAGAATAAGTCGATCAGAACTGAGTCTATTATTACCGATATTGTTTACACTCTCAGAACAGTGTGCTTGTTTTATGTTGCTCGGCATGTTTATTAAACTCGAAGATTGAAAGTCATTAATGAACTAATCACACCAGACTTGTTTGATTCCTGATATCGTTTGCATGAAGGTAATATTATATATATATTTGAAATGAATGTACACTATCTGCTAACAATATTTTTAAAAGTAGCATCGACCAGTTAACGTGAATGAGGTGCCCAAATCAAGTTAAATTTTGTTTCGAAATTCATATAATATTCTACAAATGCTTTACCAGAGCAGTTACTTACTAGGTAAATTATGTTTCATTTTATTTTGTAAACCTGTGCAGTTCTCCAAAGGTGTTTAATAATCTAACTTTTTCCCCCACAAATGCAGCTCCAGCGCCGTGTGACGTATATGTTAGTACACAAATTCTTTTCGTTTGATGCTTGCGTTAAACAAAATTTGACGTGTTCGTGAGCAGCTGATAATTAAATAATTAGTGGTGATCAGTTGTTCGAACGTTCACTCTTGACTGTAGTATTTTACTGTTTTGACGTCTCGTCTGCTAACTTCGCCTCTCCTTTCATGGAGAGAAGTTGAACTTGTCGCGAAGGGGGAGCCTGGTGTCTTTTTTTCTGCGCCTGTATGACTGGGATCTGAGCCTGTTATGTGCACTGTGTGTGTGTGTTTGTAAGCGCGCGCTTGACATTGAGGGAAGGGAGAATGGAGCACTCATGTCCAAAAATGTGTTGCTGTTGATCTATCCCTCCATAAGGAGCTGTCTTGATATTGACCATTGTCAGATGTTTTTTTAAGTAATTCTGTGTTTGTGCATGCACTCACGTGTATATGTGTAGCTCATCGTGGGAAACTCTTTTGACAAAGCAGTGGACTGGTGGTCGTACGGTGTTATTTTATACCGAATGATATGTGGACAGGTATGTTCTTTGCTGGTAACTGTATAACGTGAGAGGTGCCCCTTGTAACTACTCTAGTTGGACCAGAAAAACTAGCCTATTTTGTCAGACAATGCACGGATGAATGAACGAATTATTGTGAGAAACTGGGAAAAAACAAAGAGAAAATGTTATAATAAGTGAAATTTTTTTATAACCTTTGTATATAATCATAATATATTTTCTGAGTGAACTATGCGACCTGGACCCAAAACCGTCGAATCTACAGTTATGAACGTGTTCTATTTATCTCGCTTGTTAGAACTTTGTGTAGAACCTTCCTGTTCTCTTATTCATTTTGAGAATGTGGACTATGTGGTGTTTGATTGTTATTGTAGATCTGACTTCAGCGCGTGTTTGTTTGAATGTGTTTGTATGTTGATAGGTAGCTATGTAGTGTGTATTTCTATCACTGTATTCTGTGAGCAGTAACACGCGCGCGCGTTTTCTAACATTCAGTATCATTCGCTTCAAGCAGTATCCATTTCTAGAACACGAAGGCAAGACATGGACAGAGTTGGAAGAAAACGTGTATAGGATGGAAGTCTATCCTTCCCGCATTTCACCTAAAGCCAGAAGGTTTCTCACAAAGGTAATCAAACTACAGCTCTTGCAAACTTTTTTTTTTTATAGACTGTTCTAATTTTCTTTGAAATACTATAGCTTCCACACTGCTATAAAAAGGGGTGATTTTGTTTACACTGAGATGTAGCTTTCGATTTACAAGGAGATTGAACACGTGACAGCATTTAGTTTTTGATTTATTGTGCTCCTGTAATGTGATGATTTAGCAGTACTGTTTTTGTTCACGCTACTTTTTAACCTTTCCTCTTTTTTGGCAGCTTCTTACAAAAAAAAGTCATGTGCGGCTTGGACGAGGGGAACGCGAAGAAGGGGAGATAAGAAATGCAGCTTTCTTCAGGACTGTTGACTGGCATCTCATTCGCCAACAAGTAATACCTGCTCCGTTTACTTCTATTACCAATACAGCCACACGATTTATTCTGCGGTAGTGCCGTAAACTCACTGAGACTATGAACGTGTCACACGAATCTGGTTCTATCATTATTAAAACGTTTGCTTTCAAAATGCTTATAAACGTTTATTATTATTATTCTTGTCATATAGCTAGGAATAAGGGTATAGTTTTGATGCCGTACTTCTGCTCCCTCCACGAGTCGAGCGGACGCGCTGGTAAAATAAGGTGGAATTGATAATTGTAGGGATGAGTTAGTGGTTGAGGTGGCGTTACCTCGGGGACTCAGTAGTCGGCCTTTGGCAGAACTGGACCTTCGGATGGACACAAAGCCAAGAAGTCTCACCACCGTTTACCTCCCCTGTGGTCCGCATTGCTATTACCGGTTCTCTAGCCACTGGGAACGAAGGCAGGGACTCATTGTGTAGCTCGCTCCGAAGCTCCGTTGCTCGCTAGACATGGGTATTTCGGACTGTTCCTACATCCAGCGCACATACAAAAAACATGGGGCAGTCAATAACATAAATCTGGAATCAGTTGTTGTGTTTCAAAAAACTATTTCAGCAACATATAATATAATACATATAACAATGTTTTTGTCAGGATTGGTACACAGGTCTGGAGAATAGTTCTCTTTTTAATGTAAATAACAGTTCCAAAATGTGCTTGCAAGTGAATGATATGTGGATAGTATAAGCAAGGATAATAGAAGAAAGGTCTATACTCGGTTTAGAATTGGTGTTTCAGAAATCAACTGTCACAGAAATCTGTTTGCACAATATGAGATAGCCCGCCATTATCTTTTTTTTTTATAGATGCCTTGGAGAATGAAGCTCATGTCTTATTTTTCTGCCCTCTATATGATGACGAGAGATAAATATGGTAAAGAACTGGATGATGATCCACATGACCTGAAAATATTCTTCTGCTTACCTATGTACCCAATGATACATGGCAATGTGTTCGGCCAAAACTTTAACCTCACAGCTGAGGACATGATGGACACATAATCAAGCTGCGACTAAATGAGTAGACCAGCAAACCAGCCAGTGTTTTTGTTCTGGGATTGTAACCAATGTAATTTAGTAATCAGCTGCCTTGCTTAAATCAATAAACCTCGACAGAACGCTTGGCAGATGTTTTAGCATCTCAAAGTGCCAACCTCCGCTTGGTAAATGAGACCAAAACGATGTTCATCAGCTAACCATATACAGAGAGCTCTTCAAACGTGGAAAGTCAACAGTTCAATGTATTAGGACATGGATATTTAAAGCAAATGAGATGCTTACACTGCCTCTAGGTTATTGATCGGAATTCGTTCTTCAATATCTGCCGTCAATCAGGACTGTTGGGCAGACACAATAGTCTTTTGTGAAGAGTCAATCATCCCTGCCAAGCAGATCTGAAGCTATCCAAATAACAAACCGCAAATGAATGAGTTCAGCAGGGCGAAGAACAAAGTGAGAGAGAAGGAGAAAGCATTCAGGTCAAAGGCAAAAACATCTAGAAGAGAATACAGAAACAATGTGTAGGCGCGACTTAGAAATGATAATACAAGTGAGGCAAAGAGGGGCTTGAACACCATGTTAGGAAGAGAACAATATATAAAGTGATTCGTAAATAATCTTTCTATGCGCTGTTAGAAGTGAGAGCAGCCGAGAAGATTATGTCTACTATTTTCTGTCGGCGGCCACTGTTGCAGTATGTGGGATATTCTCCTTCACGTCAACCTGCGTAAAGCCCTTGGACAACGTGAGAGACAAGATTCTAGAGGAGTATGCGAGTCAGCTAGCTGGTGTTCAGACTTGTCCGGCTTTCCATAAACTCAATGTCGTGACTCGGGGAACAGAGACGCGGAATGGACGGAGGTGTCGTCAATGATCTGCTACCTTCGGCTAATTACACCCTCGACTTCGCCACTTGCGCCGACATGGGCGTGTGCGCAATACTACACTTACACTAAAATGCCAACGTTTTCACAAAATGACTCCGAGCTCCCAACGTACGTCCCCAAATAACAACCCAACGCAAATTCGTGTAACAATAACCGATCGAGTTATTGATATGGTCGAGAGCTTTTAAACAAATATTACACAATGAAGTATTAACAATTACTTCGGTTAGTTCTCTAGGTTCCCATTACTCTTTCCTACTGCTAATCCACATAATAAATGAGTCAGTTCCTATCCTTCATTAGCACACTACACTCGTTCATCCACAGTTAGTTTTGTACACAATTGTTTATTGCAGGGATGCCCAACCTACGGCCCGCGGGCCATATCCGGCCCGCGACACGGTGCCGTCCGGCCCGCGAAGCTTCTGCCCACAGTAAAGGAAACCGGCATGTTAGTAATAAAGAAAACCTAAGAAAAAAAAAAACGAAAAAAAAAAAAAGGGCAGAAGAAGAAGTATTTATCCCTACGTAGGGGCGTCTCTCAATCTTTCGATGGATTTCATTCTAGATTTTCGTCTTGGGAGGAAACCAGTGTTTGAGAACGAGGGACGCCGCATTCCACAGGGGATTAGCGATCTTTTGATTGATTAATATTTGAATCAGTCGTTAAAGAGATTGAAAATACAGACTGAAACTTTTGTCTGAACGGCCTATAGCATGAATGACAGCCGCTCGCCACTAGCATGCTCTGTCGATACACCTGCCCGCGGAAGCGAAAAAAAAATACACCGAAAGATTTGATACTTGCACAGTTGCATTCTACCATGCAGCAGTATAAACCACCTTTTGTGTGTCTCTTTATTGTTGTTACTCTTGCAGACTTTGCTGACATAGCCATTGAAGTTATTCGCTAAACCACGGTGGCTAAGCCGGAAATTTTGTAACAAGTAGCCTCGTTCTTGTAGCTGACTGAAAAAAAAAAACCAACTGTCTGCAAGCAGTCCAGGGTTAGTGTACACATGCACGTGGTAAAGACGCTCTCCTAAAGTGCGCTATCTAGAAACAAGATTTCTGCAAAAACTTCACAGTAACAAAAATTTTATTTTAAGTACATGACTTCTGGAAAAATATGTCGCTAATGAAGCACACCTGGCTGTAGCATTTTGCTGAAGAGACAGTATCATTTCGACATAAAACTATCGACCAAGCTCTTTATACTCTTCAAATCGACCTCACCATGACCATACTATCCCGATAATCCCGAGAGTAGGATAGAGACAGATCCAGTCTAAATGAATGCCCATATAGTGGTAATGTTTTATAATTAACGGAAAGTCTACAACTCTACATGTACATTCAATAAGAACCTTCAAACTAAAGAAATAACGACAACGGCTTTTTAAAAATTAATTTTATTTATGTTGAAAGTCTTTATGTAGGACAAACAATCAGTCAGAAGCAATCTATTTCAAACAATGTTTTTCAACATGCAGCTTTTGCAAAATGGTCGTTCTAGACTCTAGAGCACAAATTGTGGGTCATAAATCCCATTGGAGAGGTAAATGAAAAGAGGTAAAGAGATAAAAGAAAAATACGTTGAGGTTGTATCCAAGAGGTGTGTGTGTGTGGGTTTCACAATACAAGTCTTAATGAAAAGGTTTTACTGTATTCGTTATTATGAATCTTTGTGCAATACTGGCTAGAACACCACAAGTGATAGATTTTCCACTGTACTTTGCATTTCCCTTATGTTAAAAATAAAATAAGTAAAACAAAAAATTTGAAACACAGTTATTTAAAATGTACTAAAAAGGGTACAAAAATCGGGGGGGGGGGGGGGGGGTTTAGGTCTCGGAGATTTTTTTTAGGTCTCGGAATTTTCTTTAGTATAACTAACTTAAACTATGAAAGTGTAAAGACACTCTTAGAACACTATAGAGCCTCTCACTTTACTTATTTTTTTTTTCATGGAGGTTAAATGCAACATAAACCTGAAGAATCTGACAAATTTTCTAATAACCAAAATAAATACAGCATAAAAATCTATAATATACACAATTATGCTAATATTTGCAGGTTTCTATGTTTCATTTACAAATAACTTAAAACTAAGCTTAAGTTGATTCCGATTCTACAAATAGTCTGGATGAAGCATCCACATTGAGTTAAAGGCACATGAGAGAATTTTAAAACTAAATTTTCACATTTGTCATCCCAGATCCCAAGGAAAGGTGTGTGATAATGAAATGCGTGTTATGGAAAGAGCCAATTTTATTAGACATACCACAGAATGGAAGAACAATAGTGAAGTGGTAACATTTTAGAAAATAACTTTTCATGCAGAAACTTCAGTCACCAAAAGAACGAGTTTGTCAGAAAACTTGCAGCAGCACTAAACCATTTAGAGGCAGTGCTGTCTGTAGTGAGCCCTCGAGATACAGCATTGGCATCCTCCTCTGCATCATTTTTCTCATCTTCAGAGAGATATGGTGGTAGCAAATCTTCATTTTCTTTCTCGTGTCTCACACATTCTGTTCCTTGATGCTCACTCACATTAAATGATACAAGCGTCTGAAACAGAATCATTCATTAGAAAAGAAAACATGATTTTGAAGTGTTTTAGCTTTTGAAATTGCTACCAAACTGACGAAACAAATCATGAGAAAATATTGCTTCTGACTGCATTATTACCACCTGCAAGTCAATGCAGACTAGTTCTTCATCTTCACCTATTAAACTTGAAGACCAGCTCTGGAGATGACGGTAGCATTAACAGGCTTGATGGGGAGAGACATTGGCAATGGTCTAATTATCTTTTAAACCTGCTCATTGGTGATGCCATCTTTGCAAGAGATATGAAGGTACTTCCTGAGGCATCTCAGAGTTTTTACAAATGCAGGGTTTTTCAGACCCCAAGTTGAAATTATTGGAGGTTTCCAGGCCTTCAGTTATAATTGTTAGGCATTTTAAGCCATCACCACCTAGTATAAAATATTTGATGTTATTGACCAGTAGAAGAAAAAATGCACAGCAGTTCTCATTTCTTAATATTATCATGACCTTTATCACTTCCATCACGTGTTTATGCCATGTTTTTGTCACTGACATTTGATAACAAGTGATGATGACATATCACCTTTCCCTTTTGTGTCAGAACTTAGGCAATGAAACCTCTAAACACTTATATTTTCTTACTTTTGATCCTTGGTTATTTGTTTTCTTATCCTTTAGCAAATTTTTGTGAGATTTACATGTAGAGAGATGAGGAACATTAATATATCTCCACAGACTGTACTCTCTATCAGGGTCCAAGTCTCACATGCAGAGACAGAGATGACTCAAAGGGGTTATGTATGTCCTACAGTTTGTACTTATAAAAACTGCTAGTGCTTATCAACAGAGTCTCTGCCACTGAAAACAGTTTAAAAGTGAGACTCGAAAATGGTAAATGTTGACATGTGCTGTTTTTGACAAATAAATAATTATAACTAATTAGCTAGTGTTCATTTATCCAAAAGTTTAAATAAGTGATCATAACATTAATGTTATTTTTAATGCTTTAACATTGTCGGAACAATTCTCAGCTTCCTGCAAGATAACAAGTGAAAAGCTCTTTGCTGCTGCAATTAGTAACAAAAATAAGTCATATAATAATTTAATCAGAATTTTAATTTAATCCGAATATTCAATAGTGATAGTTTTAGAGAAGTACTTCCAGTAGCTTCCTTTCTGCTCTAAAAAAATTTGATGGCTTAAGAGACATTACCTCATCACCATTTTCATTTTTTATTATCTGCCGGGCTGACATTGTCATGGATTTGGCTATTGCACGAACAAGAGACTGCAAAGCAAAGTAAAATAATCACAGATTACAAACAACAAATGTTATCAACTATAATGTTAAAATTGATTATTTACTTCATTCTTGCATTTTGCTTTATTTTGTGGAAGGTGATATGTTTAGGCCTCTCCCTCCCTCTCTGCCCACGTTTGGTGAATGTTACGTTTATTTAGCAGTCTTGAAGATGTTACATGTTTCTAAGGCAGCAAAGTTTTGATAAAAGCAGCAGCTTAGACAAAATCCCAGCTTCCAAAAGAAGGCAATGACAAATAAGACATTTCCAGAAAAAAAATAATAGTAGTGTTTGGGAATATTTTAAGTTGACAAATTTCCATCATCCTGCATGCTTTGGAGTAACTGATTTTACTTATTTCTGTGCCTTCAGAAATGTCCAGGCTGAGGAGCGAGCATATGCACAAACAGCTTACAAGTCTAGCACACACAATTTCCAACAAAGGTTAAAAAAAAAAAACCTTGCATGGAGACATAGCAATGTGACTTGTTTCTTAATATACACATACAGTATTTGGAGAATGAGCTTAATATCAGCAACATTTTGCAATAAATATACCAGTTAACTTGAAGGATTTGAGCATGCTGATCTAGTCAAAGAACTAAGGCTGTCAAACCTCATGTTTAACAAGCTAAGGTATTGTTGAGGTTCTTTATAACTTTGAAAGATGATCCAAGAAAGGAAAGATTAAAAAAAACGACGTCTAAAGCCTATTGCCTATGAACCATTACGCCTTCCTGGCACTGTCACTTAGATGACTCGCAAGCCTGCCGATGCAGGAGTCCGATTCTTGTTGTTAGTAACAGTGTTAGTTCAATATCCATACACAGACATCCAGAGTCACAGCTCCGAGTCACAAGTCGTGCTCTTGAAGCCCTTGGTTCAGCTCTACCCTTCGGTAGGAGAGCTGTTAGCGTCCGTTATACACGAGATGCCAATGCGTCGAAGGTCTGTCCTCATACCCAGATATCCGCTAAATCCCTTGTCGTGCCAATGTAGTTTCTACACTCCCTCTCGGTAGAAAGGCGTTGTTTCATGGTCTACCCTTCGGAAGATAAGCGTTAGCGTCTGTTGTAAACGTAATGCTAAGACTTCGGAGGTCTGTCCACAAACACAGATCTTCCGCAGAATACCTTGTCGTGCCGATATAGATTCTACACTCCCCTTCAGTAGAAAAGGCGGTGACTCAGCACCCTTTGGCAGATGAACGTTGGCGTGAATGTACCATGAGACATGTATGACGCCTCTTCTGATACCTATTGGATACACTGGGTTTGTAGTGAACAGCAAACAGCTGGGCCACAGGCTGGCTGCTCCACATTATATAGCACGGTACCGCCTGCAGCAGTCGGAACTGAGGTCCTGCAGGGCCACCTCCAAACTGCATGCGGAATCTCATTGACTGTTTGTTGGATCAGAGACGTTATACCCTATGGACAGCCAACTCAGGCTCGGGAACAGATCTCTTGAGTCGAGCATGCGCTGGACCACGGGTGGTATTCGCCTTTTACGGCTTCGTTTTTCGGGGTGTCGCAGAGCTACTGTCGTTATTATTTTGTGATGTCAGGCAGTAACTGTGCGATTCCAGGATGCCCTGCTTGCAAAGGTCGAATCAAAGGTTTATGATCATTTTTCCGCATAAGAAGACTAGATAATAAAGACTGGGAAAAAGCTCTTTTGAGAGCTGTGAATCGTTGTGATTCTAGCTTCAGCATCGAAAGAGCGACCACTTGCTCCAGACATTATATTGTTATATTGAAGGTAAGTCACCTTGTGAGATAAATATAACCTTTTATATTTTATAATAGTTTGTCTCTGGTTGGATGGAGTCGAAAGCCAATGAGAAGTCAGCAAATAACAGTTGTGCATGGGGCCGAGTATTTGAACAGAATATAGAGGATAAAAAGTTTATTTCGTTTGGACATGCGTGCAAATTGCAAGGGGTCAAGATATTTGAAAGTGGGATTTAGAATAAGTGCTTTGATGATTGTCTCCAATACTTTCATAGCCAATGATGTTAAGGCCACTGGTCTAAAGTCATTAAGATGCTGAGGTGAAGCTTTTTTTCAGAACTGGAATAATGGTAGACAATATCCAAGCAGCAGTGATTGAAAGTAACTCAGCCTGGAAACCACTCGGGTAACATGCCGGTCCCAAGCCCGGATGAAGGAGGAGGGTTGGGCGTGGAGCTAGCAACCCCACCCTGTAAAAAATAAACGCTACAGAAACCGCAAAGATATTAACCGCACATTGAGAGCCTGGACGGAAAGATCCCTCTTCGGAAGGGCTTATGATGCTTGCTGGTGAAAGCCCTCGGGAGGCGGAGGCAGCTGGCATGACATGGTATCAACTGGAAAGGTACGCCCAGAACCGGGTCCGATGGCGGGGTGTGATTGCGGCCCTATGCTCCACTGAGGGCGAATAGGAACAAGAAGTGATTGAAAGTGAATCTATAAAGTACTGAAATAGTTGTTTTCTGCTGCAAATACCATATGGACCTGGAGATTTACCCTCGTCTTTACCTGCTGAAACAGCTCCACAGTTTGTTATGAATCTAACTCCTCTGGACAGGATTATTTATAAACAAGAGAAAATGCAACATAATGGATAAAATATAGAATGATACATCAACCCCTGAATGCTTGACCATCTTGAACATTAGAAGGCAGTATTATGAACAAATCATTTTTTTAATAATCCGTATATATATATACAGTGATACCTCGGTTCTCGAACGCCTTGACTTTCGACCAAATCGGTATTCGACCAGGAAATTCGAGAAAATTTTGTCTTGGAATCCGAACAAATATTTGGAACTCGAACATCCGAGATGAGCCAAGTTGAGCCGAATGGCGTTCATTTCGGCCCAGCGCACCTTGCTTGCGTCATCAGTGTGAGTGCAGAGGAGAAAAAAACAGCAAACAATTGACAAATTCTTTCGTAAAGAAATCAGACAAGCAACTGCAGAGCAAGATTCTGATTCTCCTCAGCAAAAGATACAGAGAACAGAAACACCCGAAGAGCAGTTACCCTCTGTTTTTATTGAAGAGGACTCCCCTTCAAAACAATAACCATCCCCCTTCCCTCCTCCCTCCACATTCATTCCCTCCTGCCATAAAGTTTGGTACAGGTACAGTAAATGAAACACAATTTACTGTACTGTACAGTACATTTTATTTTTTATTATTATTTTTTTATAATAAATACACTTTTATTTCTTATTTCTTGTTGAGACTCATGTTTTTCTACATATTATATACAAATTAGGCCAGTAAATAGGCATTTTCTGGGGCTTGGAACGAATTAATCCAGTTTCCATTATTTCCTTTGGGTTTCATTGCTTCGGTTCTCGAACAATTTGGTTCTCGACCGTCCTCCCGGAACGAATTATGTTCGAGAACCGAGGTATCACTGTATATGATAAAAGGGAAGTAAGTCATAGTGACAAAATGATTAACCTAATGAGGACCATGCATCATTTTCCTTTTATACATGTTTTATCTATAGGTTAAAATTTTTACTTTTGGCCCTAAATAATGTAACATGTTCTGTGCAATGAAAAATAAGTAATAAGTAGCATGGTGACCTATCAAGCATGAGGTAACGCTTCAGCTTTTTCCAATAATACCTACATTCCCAGCATTTGGAGCTTTTCTTTTTTTAAAAAATGGAAAAACCCCAATAGAACATAAATACAAACCTCTGGCTTTACATCAAATTTGACACGAAGGAGACATCTTTTCTTGGTCATGTCAAATGTAATGCTGATGACACCTTTGACCTTGAGAAGAAGTCGCATGCACAAGTCACGGTCTGCCTGTGAGATAATAACCACAAACACAAAAATAAATAAACATGTACCATTACATCAAAACGCAGAGTATTTACATCCATAAATGAAAACCAAAATATCTTATAAAAAAAGTAGAGTATGATAATATTATTGTCCTATCCTCCTTAAAAGTGTAAAGATTGTTGCCAATGGGACGAACCTGAACAAAGAAAACAGAATTCTCTGCAAAAAAACTGCCGACGGGTAGTCTGGAGCTCAGGACAAACAATCGAAATATGTAACACATTAACATTTCCCCTACACCATGGACAAACTGGTGGTGTTTCACCTCGTAAGAGGTGTCCTTGCGTGGCATAGGTGTGTCCTAACTTTAATCTAGCAAGGATCACATCCTGAGAAATGAGATGCTAGGCATCGGAGTTCTTCAAAGTTGGCTCGGATCCCTCGACACTGAAGGATTGTTTACATTGTTTATCTATGAGGAAAAGACGCAGAGCGCCTCACAGAAACAGAGGGGGGAGAAGAAGGCAGGGGACGACGGGATGGAGAAGACGACACTAAACGTCGCTCATTCACATCCATCCCCTGCTCGCTAAGAGAAGCAAAGAGATTTGAAACAGGGATTGATGCTGCTGTTGTAGTCCCAGATGTTACCTGCTGAGTTGTGGGTTTTTCTGGCGATTTTGTTTTTGTTTTTGTGTTTTTGTTTGTCTGCGGTGTTGTATTCTTGCTCCTTGGTGATTTTGTGTTGCTTTCTTGCTGGGGTGCAGTGTTTCTTACTGGTGAAGGGGGATGCTTGGACTGTGATGCTTGTGTGGTTTGAGATTTTTGTGATGACTGGGTGCCACCACAGCTTGTAGAAGGAGGAAGCATAGCCTGGCGGACTGAGACAGCCCCTCAGAGAAGACCCATGTCATGTCCGTCTGGATAGACAGAGGTGGATGATCGTTTTGCGAAAACTGCCAAGTAGGAAATGGGGCTTGAATTAGGTGCTTATGAGGAGCCACCCAATATGCGACGGCGAACATCGGTGTAAGAGACGCAGATTCCGCTCGTGCGCGTTCAATGGCTGCCTCTTCTTTCCATTTCTGGCAGTCTTTAGAAAAAACGACGAGACCCTTCACATTTTGCACTCTTGGCACTTTCAGAACAATCAGCTGCAGCATGGCCTGTACGCTGCAGCGAAAGCAGCAGGCTTGGGACTTGCAGAAACTAGCCCCATGACCATAACGCTGACAGTTGAAGCAGCGCAACGGTGAAAGTATAAATAAATAAACTTTGACCCGCAAATACCCAACCTCAATGAAGTCAGGTATTTTGGGCAAAGTTAAGAACTGAGTATTTGTAAGAATAGATTTTTCGTCCTTCTTTAGGATGACCCTCTGCACCGCTGTGACCCCCTGGAGTGCCAGTTCTGATTTGATGTCTAGTTCCCACATCCCGGCAAGGTCAGGGCAACGAATGATCCCCCCTTAAAAAGTTGAGGGTTCGGTGAGCAGTTGCCTTTATGGGTCGATCAACGAACTGTTTTCCGTCCCATCGGCGCAGGGCTTCAGACGCTTTCGGATTCGCGGACTCCACGAGAAACTGTCCAGAGCGCAGACGTTTTACATGAGAAAAGTTTGGAGATATATTTTTAAAACATTTTGCTATTGCAAAAGGTGAGAGGGGCGAGAGCGGCCGAGTCGAAACCGAACCCTCCACTACAAGAAAACGGGGCCAGGCTCCTTCAGCATTCTCTCTCACGCATTATCTCACCTCATCTTCACTATTTGAAGATTCCTCCTCTCTGGTGCGTTTTCCTAGGTTTGTTTTTTGTGTGTCATGATATAAAGTATTTAGTTCGTTCCTTATGCTCCCCACCCACCACGGAGTCCAACAAGGGGATGCGACCGAGCGGTACCAGTTAGGGCATTTCCAGCAGGGTCGCACCAGGGATACACAAGGAATATACTCTGGCCTTCCAAGTATGAAGACCAGATTGACCCCGGCCGCAGCCTTCTAGCAAAGGCACAGCAAAGCTAAGGCAATACACGACCAGCCGCTTGGTTGGTGTGGCCCACACCAACCTCCCGTCTAGGTTAAGTCCGGGCCAAAGAGGTGAGTTGGTATGATGGGCCGCAACCCATCAGGGACCTCAACCTCCAGGATCCCATCCTCCCCTGACACGGCAAACGCAGGGGACCTAAAGAAGGCCACAGAGAAAAAATGACATCAAAAGAAAGGCATGGTAGGAAAACAGAAGACAGGAGAAAGACCTGTGTAGACAGAAGAAAGGAAGGATAAAACTGTAGTATGTCAGGGAGATGTTTGATTAGAAGAGAATATAGATGAAAGGGCCAGAGCAAAATAAAAGCATAAGAAAAAAGGTGTGGGCCAACTTAATCACCCAGCAAGAGAAAGGCTGGGTGTTCACCCCCGGCACAAAGCCAGGCCCAAGGGGGCTGTGTGGCCTACATGCAGTAGTAAAACAAAAGATATTCTGTCTAATTTATCCTTTTTTTGGCCCACCCCCACCTCTTAAAAAATGTGTAAAATATTGTAAGTGCTCTGTGATCTGGTTCTTCTTACTTGGTCAAACACTCCATGAAGCTGCAAAGCAACCGACTTATTGCCTCGACCATTCAGTTCTTGGACTGTCTTCTGGCAGCTAGGTTTCCTTAAACATGATAAACATTATGTTTCCATAAGCCTGTATCTACACATATAGGTTACATACAGGTACACTGTACAACATCAGTGTTTCCCATGACATAAAAAAACATTCATAAATCAGTCATAGGAGAGCTCTGCAGAAAATCTGCTCAAGGATCTGAAAACAATTTGCCACAGAGTCTAGATACATAAGTATTTACATCAAAGGTCTCATCACTTAAAACACTTTGTAATAATCCCAAGTTATAGCACTAATAACAGCAATCAAAGTAAATAATTAAAGAATTCCAGTGTTGAATTTTTATTTCTCCAAACAATATTTTTCTATTTTATAAGATGTACAGCAAAAATTACAACCCTTTTCAAAATGATGCTCTCTTCCCTCAACCCTCCCTCTCTGTTTCTCGATATATATGTTTTTAAAATGACCTATGTCTACAGCTCTAGTAGTGGTAGCTCTTGCATCATAAATTTCAGGTTTAGCATCAACATATAATCAATACTATATGCAAACAATTCCATGGTGCACTTATAAGTACTTTCTATTAAATTGTACATTAAAAACTTTCACTTTAATTTTTTTTTACTTCCAGAAGATTTAATATGTACTAAGCAGATTTATTTGCTAAAGATTAAACTTCACATATTAAAAAAAACAACAACTAAAGCACTAAACATTAAAAACCAGCCCTGGGGTTAAGGACATTTTAAACAATTATGAATGGGAGGACTGGCTTTTCTGTGACTTCAAAAGCACCAACAACTTTCACTCTTCCTTTAATGTTCTGCACCTAGCAGAACTGGGTTTGCATTTCAAAATTCAGAAACGCTTGCTGGAATGATTGTGTACAGAAGAAATCAACAGTTTTAATTAGGTTTTAAAAGACCTTGAAAAACTTCAAACTGTTCTGAATGGGTTTTTTTTTTAAAATCTCTGTAGTATAATCTGCTTACTGATTTTTTTCTTTGCACATTTATTTAGGTGATTGCCATCAACTCTACCTACTACTCTTTTTCTGTGTATAGTGTTTGCTTATTACAGTAGTTTGGCCTTTTTGGCATTTTTGTTGCAGATATCATGATGGCCAGATTTGACATTCAAGTTTTTTTATATCCTGTAATAAGACACCTTAATGCAGCTCACATGCTTGCGAAAACTACTTAAAAGTATTCACAAGAACAATAAAGACTGAAGAATAAAACAACTGGAAAAAATCTATCCTTATATATTACACAATGCTTATCTATAGCTACAGTTGTTGTACATGTATCCATAAATTTACTTTGACATAAAATTTCTACTCTCAATAACATTCAATTTTTTTTTTCTAACTGTTGTTATAATTTTCTTACCTTGAAGTAGGGATGTTGCTGGTATCCTTGAGATGAGTTTGTGTTACAGTGTGCATCCCTGTCAGCAGTAGCAACAATCTCTCAGCTAAAATTTTGATGTTGTTGTCACAATCACACCTAGCCACAAACAACAGGACACAAATTAGGTTCCAAGATGAGCCTGACTTAAAAAAAACAAACTAAGCTCAATATTATTTTAATAAAGCACACCCTAGGCATTTTTTATATGCTCACAAAAACAATCCCCTCAAAAAAAAAATGTGCACACACAAACATAAAAAACAAACAAGCACATGCACGCACACACAAACACACATGCAGTAAACTATATTCTCAAATAACATCCATTAACAACCACTCTTATATGCTGTGTCAAGCGTAGTACACAAGGCCATCCAACAGTGGAAAAAAAAGGAGATTCATTTGATCACAGAAAACATAATTAATCAAAGACCTTTTGAGCAATGCCTCTAGTTGTTCTTGCATGCCAATATATGATTTCATCTCTGGTCTAGATGCCTCATCTTCGGCGATAAGTAGCAGTGTCTGAAACATCCATACTCTATAATCAAAGTTGATTGCATTCTTTAAAAAATAATTCTAACTGAAATGATACACTCAGCATTATACAGCATCTGCTTCCAATATTTAGCTTCACATCAAACTTTAAGTTCTCATGAGATACCTTTAATGGCTTGTGGATGCGATGTTATGCTAAATCAAGATATTAAGGCTCCAAAGAATTTACAACTTATCAAGATATCAAAGTAAAATCTCAGCATCTCATCTGTCACCAAACAAGTAAATGTAGAACACTGCATAGTCATAAAGGCAATCACAAATTTCATCAATGATTACAGAGTAATTGCTTTTGAAAAGGAAAATGTCCAGTAAGCCAGGAATGTTTACAAATTATACAGTAAAACCTCTTTATTGAAATCTTCCCAATGACCAACCCCCCTTTTAGTTATGACCTAAACATTTTTCAAGGACGTATTTTGCTATATAAACGTCATCTATTTTCTTTATTCAAGCAAGTTCAGCTACCATCAACAAAAATGGTTGCTCTGCAATATACATTCGGAAAACAAATATCACAACTGCGCATAAAGCGATTTTCTTTTAAATTGCTGTTGTCGTTTTTTAAAGCCTTTCTCATCACTGGAGGTTCATATTAAATGTATATGCAGATGTTCGGTTAACATAAAACATGTATTACTCCTCAGGCATTCTTAGTTTGGACTGATTCATTTAGTTTGGACTGATTCGACTATTCATTGAAAACAACAAAAAGCATTATATGGTTTTTCAAAATTTAAATAAATGAACTTGAATTTAAAGGTGTTTGAATTCATGGCTCATGGAATTAAAACAGACAGGCTGATCTCCGTACTACAACCCCTCTAAGTTACGACCCAATGATGGTGGATTTTACTGAGATTTTAATAGGGAGGTTTTACTGTATAATGATTTAATATATCAACAAACCAGAATATATACTACTCTGCAACTTATTTCAAAATCTCCCAAAATCTGCATTACATCCTTCAACATTTTTGATGGCATAGCCACCTCTATGTCATATTTAGATTGGACAATACTGGTTAAATTTCCATTACTCATGCTTGGGTTTATTATGTGTAGCTTCAAACCAAGTTTGACTTAGATGTTAAAATTAAAAAAAAGAAAAAAAAAAGATTCTTTAAGACAGCAATACTCATAAGAACCATAAAAGGGCTGTATGCATCATTAATTTACTTTCAAGCACATTCTCCAGCCACAATCAGGTTTGAATGACATATTTATAAGTATTTTATTCACTCACCTCCAATGCTAATGTGACCACCGAGAGGTCTGGATTTGATAAAACCAATACTAGTCCACCCATGCAAGTAGAATCCTTTAAAAATAGATAAAACAACTTATTATACACTAACCAGCATTTTAATAATAATAAATAGCACATTTTCATGCTGGTAAGGAGCATGCTCTTAGCATTTGAGGCAAAGAGGAATCAGGTACCAGGAACTGAGGGTATCATGATTCTGCAAAGAAAGACGAGTAGGGAAGTTTCAAGATGGACTAGCATTTGAAGATGGACTGTTCTTAAGAGTACTTAAGAAGTGTGCTTTTAGTGCACATTTAAGATTCAATGGTGGGAGTTATGGCAGGCAAGAAAGCTGCATTGTTTTGCTGCTAAAATTCCAGTAACTGTATGTTGTTCTGGTGACAGAAATAGGATACAATCATCTTAGCATTACAGATATTGTTCAGGGAAGACCATGTAACTCTGTACATAGGGTGTGCTCAAAAGGTTGTGTACCCAGATATCAGTCGCTGTATTGTAAAGAAACATGCAAGAAAGGTTCCTTCGATGTAGGCTGCAGCAACACATGTGGTAGCTTGTTTTGAAGGAAGTACTTGCGATGCCTCATCAGGAGATTAGGGTCATGTAGTGCTGGATATCAACTGCCATCCTGCATTAAACTATCCACAACTGGTACGTACAGCACAGGCTGCAAAGAAATGTGCAGCAACTGTACAGAAAATAGTCCTTGTAATCTCTCTAGCCACCAGCAGATGTCAAAGGATGTGCTGCAGGATACAAGCTATCCTAGGGCAAAGTATGTGCATGCAGCAACTGCTCTGAGGGAACAATATGCAGCATCGAAACAGGAAAATGTCCAATCGATTGCATGCATGGATATCAGGGAAGCTATTGTAATGACTCCTGCGGAGCTGGTACATGTGGCATGAGTTGCAATGACATATGCAGCTCCTGTACAGAACAATCTGTAACATCTTTGACGGCAGGTGTAAGACAGGGTATGCTGAAGAATAACAGTTATTTTTCTGTAAAGAAGCTTGCTACAGGGGTTCGTTTGGCCTTGACTGTAATAAAACATATAGCAACTGCTCTGAGGGAATAATGTGCAACTTCATATCAGGAGACTGTTCACATGTCTGAAAATCTGGATATCAATTAAGGAGCTTTCTGTAGACTGTGCTGTAAAAATTTATTTATTTTTGTGAAGCGACTTGAGCTTGCCCTTAGGGACCTTTACTATTATTAAGTATTTAAAATGGCAGATGAGATAAAATTAAAAATCTAAAATTGGCACACACAAGGTACACATATTCACATAAACCAAAAAGATCAGAACAAATCAAACCATAAACTGTTTACACAATGAGTTACAAAACATTATAATTCAATCTTCTGCTTTATCTATTCCCCAGTTGCCTGTTTTCAATTTAAAAGTAATAATGAGATATATGTAACAAGGAAACGGTTATTATAAATACAACACAGTGATAAAGCATTCTTAAAGAAAATGCATTTCATGTACATGTGACAAGGACAATAATAAGTAACTCACTTTGACCAATAACAGCTTCTTTTTAGGGTCTATTGCCATTGCTTTCATTGCAATTATTGCACTGGCTGAAACCATGTTTGTTTTTCTTGAGTGGTCTGTGATTTTCTGAAATAGTAATCAGTCTGTAATTCAATGCTCAGTCAGGAACAAAATATACCAGTGCTGATGATATAGAGAACAACTTTCTCCTATGTGAGTCAGAAAGGCACACTACCCCTCCCTCCTTTTTTTGTTCCTAAGCTAGCCCTAGCTGCATCATTTATAATGAGCAGCATCATGACGAAGAAAGATTGCACTCTCTGTGCAGACCATTAATGATAAATGAAAACTAACAACCAGTGGACAGTATGTATAGGGACAAATAACAACATAAGGATGAGGTACAAAAGTAGAACCTAAAGCAATGATGAAGGTATGAAGGGATATACAGTTTAAGATGGAGTCATTACATGATGGTTAGCATGACAGACGGTATTACAAGGGAGTTAAGAATAGTGATTCAGGGATAGTACTTTGTGATACTTACAGATATGTTTTCAGATGTTTGAATGTAGCCTTTTTATAATCAGATTGCTGAATGTGATGTGAAAGAGAATTCCAGTGCTTAGAAGCACAGAGGAAGAACATCCGCTGTCCTTATGTGACTGTCTTTGTGAGAGGGAGGAATAGAATGTGGGAGTCTGATGAGGAGTGAAGGTTTCGGGCAGGAGTATGGACAGACAAGATTTGGGTAAAGTAGTCAGGGGAGTGGCCTTCGAAAATTTCATAGCACAGAGTTGAGAGCTTGTAGTCTGTTCTAGCTTTAACTGGTAGCCAGTGAAAAGAGTGAAGAAGTGGTGTGACAAGTTCAGATTTGCAAGTTCAGAAAACGAGATGAGCAGCTGAGTTCTGGACTTTCTGAAGCTAATCAATGAGGTACTGTGGACAGCCAGCAAGAACAAAGTTGCAGTACTCTAGATAGAACAAATGAGCAGATGAGAATTTTAGTGGTTGAGATGGACAGAGTATGGCAAACGAATTGATCTTCCAGAGCTCATAGTATGCAAAACGACAAATGTGAGAAACATGCTTATCAAGAGATGTGTCAGCAGAAGTAACAAAAGGAACATTGGCATCGCCTACCCGAATAGAGACAGACAGTGAAGGGTAAAAAGGCATGGAAGGGATTGGCTCAGAATGCAGAGAGCAAAGTAATCTACATTTAATGAGGCCTCCAAACATGGACAGACAGATTCCAACACTGAACCTATTTTAATGTTAAAATGAGTTGGAGAAAGAATGCTGCCATGAGGTACACCCATTTCCTGTTCCTGAGGATCAGACAAGATAGACCCTACTCGAACTTGAAAGAGGCGGTGCGAAAGAAAATTCTTGAAGAAGAGTGCTTTGGGTGCTATGGGCTTCAACCATGTATGGCGTTGGTAATCATAAAATGTTTTTGCTAGTCATGAAACAAAGAATAATTGATATTGGTCAGCAAGAATGGATTGCTCGTGGGTGGGTGAGAAAGTGGATCCAACTCCATATATATGAATATATCAGAGTTTTCACACTTTATGCTTTTATTTAAAACACGGGGTTTTCCTCGTAAATACATGTATGTAATAGATGCGGTTAGTTTCTGTGAGCTATTTTCTATCTGACCCCAACATATTGCGAGTCCATTTAGTGATATATAGTCTTCTTTCTTTCGTAAAACACTGTTTCTTTTATTGTAACCCATCACGTTGTAATCTTTCTCTAGATTAAAAGATTTTCAAATAATGCTTTAAATTTTCATTCTAATACTCTTCAAAAGATGTAAATCGAATCCAACATACCTAATATGTCGTTATATGGATTTCCTGATACACTCAACCTTTATGTTGAAAACGACCGCTACCAGCTGAGACTATTTGATTGGTCGATCTAAGGTACACGAGGATGGCCTCCCCTGTTTGGGCTATTAGCCCACAGCATGAAGTCTTAAGACGCCTTACCCCTTCAATTCAGCTTGGCGAAGTTTTCTTTAACGGGTTCGAGTTTACAGACGAAGGGATTCTTCAACATTCCTGTTAGTAGGGAGTACTGGCTGGGACCGTATACGAAGTGGTAAGTATCTTTTAACGATTAGTTCTGAAAACGCTCTATTTTTGACGAAGAAACAAATATTTATGTGTTTAACGGGAGCAATTTTAGACAGTGTGTAGTCGGGATTCAAGATTCCTATTACCAGCTTTAATAATAAGGCCGTGACCAAAGTGGTGTCTTTTAACGATTAGTATCTAAAATACCCTATTATCGAGGTTGAAAAAATATTTATGCGTTTAGCGGGAGCAATTTTATAACAGCGTGTATAGATATAGCTTCGACAGTACATGTATCTTCCATTGTAACGAGACCCAACGACGTAGCAAGGCGCTTAATGTCACACAATTCATGGAAATTTTTGTACTGGTCATTCATGAAACGTACACTGAACGTTCTCTTTGCTCATTGCAAATTGCAAGTGATTTGATGTTTCAGCGTTCTCTTCGCCGATCGCAGACAGATGTGGATAGTGTGCTACCTTCGTTTGATAGCACTGCGCGAGCGGGTGTTTGTCTGCTAAAGAATATAAACTAAACGTCAAATCTAAATAAAAATAACACGAAAAAGCAAAACACACACAACTCGCGCATTATTATGCGCTGATTTCGATAAATAATACCACGAAAATGTCTGCTAATCCATTCAGCAGCACTACAAAACCCAATGTCTTCAGAAGGAGGCGTTGGTTCTGTCTGAGACAAATGCATGAAAATGTCTGTTAATCCATCGTTCTGTAGAAGACACCCATCCAGTAGCACCTCAAGACCCAGTGTCTGCCTATGGACAGACCATAAAGACACTTTGCTTCATGCGCAGACCTAGAGGAGTCAATGATTCTCGCTAGGTCGTTGGGTCTCGTTCTCTCTGAGGCTCCTGTACCCGTCTCTTGACCTTAAATGTTGATAATTATTAGTTTTGTGCTTTCTAGTACCAAATTGTATTATCTTATGGCCACAGGATTTTTAGTTAAATTGCATCGAAACAATGGAACTCTCTCCTTTTCCATATCCGCCACCTACCCATGATTGAATCCTTTAAATGTGCACTGAAAATGTGCCTTGCCTGTAAACATTACTCCTAACACCATTTCCCATAATGCTAGTCCTCCTTTCACACCCTTCCTTTTGCAATATCATGTTATTCTCAGCTCTTGTTCTTGTTATTTGGTTCCTCCTTGTGTTTTTTGTATTTGATTTTATTCTTTGTTTAGACGGTTGTTTATTCTTTTTTAGCTCATATGTTATTTGCTTGTTTTCCTGTCTCTCGTATGCTGTCCATGTTTCGTTCTTGTTCTTAAGCTCTAAGGGCATACTCCTTCTGAGTGTGAGTGTGGACTTTACAAATTTTGTATTTTTTATTACTATTGTCTTCATTTATAAATAAATTTCTTTTCAGGATCAGCACATTATTGCAAAAGTAATTATTGCACCATTACATGTTGGTGCTTTACTGGCTCAGGCTTAGGTGTGGCAATGACTGTCAAGCATTCTTTTTGCTTTGGAGTTACACTGTAGTGTAATGAATTTTATTTTCCATCTTGTTGGTCAGCTGGCCAGAGAGAATATAACCTTTACCTCCTACAGTATCACAGAGGTGAAGGAGGAAGACTATGTAAACAGTTCAGAGCTGTTTTCAAAGCAGCTGCATCTTCTGTCTACGCCACAAAAGCAAAATGAAAGTCCTGAAGGGGGTGATGAAGGTAATTTGTCAGGCCAACAGTGTAATAAATGTTATGGAGAGCTGTTATAATCTGGAGCTATAATGATTTTCTTAAATAAACCACGTATGAAAATATTATGTGCATCATTGAATTATCATTTGAACAAAATAAAAAGCACTTACCAAACTCAAAGATACTAACACCAAAGGACCAGACACCATCGACAACAAAATACTAAAACTCTCAGCACCGGCCGTTACTGAAACCCTGACCTACCTGTATAACCTCTGTATTGATAAATCTTATCTTCCAACACACCTTAAACAAGCAAAAGTAATCCCAATACATAAATCAGGTGATCCAAGTGACCCTACAAATTATCGTCCAATCTCAATCGTATCACCTTTCTCAAAACCCTTAGAAAAATACATTCATAAGCACCTGCAAGAGCACTTTATAAGGTACGAACTCCATACAAACCAATCTGGCTTTAGGCCTCGTCACTCTTGCCACACTGCACTTACATCTATGGTGGAAAAATGGCTAAATAATATTAATGACAGTCTTTTCTCTGCTACCTTATTTGTTGACTTTGCCAAAGCCTTTGAAGTTATAGATCATAATCTGCTTATCAGAAAAGTAACTTTATATAAACTAAGCACCAGCAGCACCGAACTCCTTACCTCCTTTCTTGAGAATCGAACTCAGCTGCTGTAAACAACCAACTGTCTGATCCTCTTGAAGTTAAATTTGGTGTTCCTCAAGGGTCAGTATTAGGACCTCTGCTTTTCTCCATATGCATAAACAATCTTTCTCTCCAAATATCCCAATCTTGTGAAATGTTTGCAGACCACACCACAATACACGCATACCACCCACAGATTGAGCCACTTGCTTCCCTCCTACAGCTGAGCGCTGACGAGCTTCAGGCTTGGACCGATTCAAACCACGTCACTCACCAACTCCCAGACTGAAGTCATGCTTCTAACAACCAGACAAAAAAGACAAAACCTAGCCACCCCATTTCCGAGCATCCAAATCGGCGCTCAACCAATAATGGAAGTACAGTTCCACAAACTCATGGGTAGTCCCAACACATCTCAACCACAAGCAAAAACATCGCCAAGAAAGTCTACCAGCTGTCAAGAATTAAACATTTCCTAGGCCCCCACACAAGAAAACTCTTCTATACCATCCACATCCAGTCAATCATTGATTGCACATCCACCCTCTGGGACTCCGCTAATGGAGTTTCCATGAAACCTCTAGCAAGTGTTCAGAGGAAAAGCTGTTTTGCTGAAACTGAAAATAGACCCGAATGACTTCACCTCTCTAGGCGTCCTTCTTCTAAAAGGCAGACTTACATTTAATAAATGCATTTTCATGCATAAAATACAGACTGGTAAACGATCGCCAAGACTCTCTCTACTATTTTCCTCCAGCAACTCTAGAACCTCTCCGAAACTGAATATTCTCATTCCTAGACTAGACCTTTTTAAATCAAGTTTGAAATACTCAGGAAGCGTGCTATGGAACAACCTCGCTCTCCATCTTAAGCAATCAAACTCCCTGAGCTGCTTTCGACGCCATCTATCTAAACACTTTCAAGACATAGATGAGGCCTCAAGATTCCTGCCAACTCCAGGAAACCTTGTAGATATAAACATATTTTTTTCTTAACCACCACTTTTGTACATATTCACCTTCCTTTATGTTTACTACAATTTATTCTATAATTCTTAATTACTTCATTTGTGTAGTTAATTTTCTTCCCCGCAAAGGGCAAGGGCTAAATGGAAAAAAAGCATTTTCTTGCTTATTTTACCTCTCGTAAATAAAGAATTGTCCTTGCCATTGACTTTGCTGTTTATATTATCTTTCAGTAGTTTCAGTAAAAGTGCTGTCACTGCAAAGTTGGCGTGAGAAAAGCTGGACTATTATTTGTTGGTCAGCAAATGCAGTTTTTTTTAATTCCTTTCTGTGTATGATAATGTTTGTAAGTTTGTGTCTCAAGAAAAGCTAGAAATTTTTAATTTAAATTTAGGAACACATCTTCTACTGAGTATAAGCCAGTAATTTAAAAAAAAACATTTTCCATCCTCTTAATTTTCAGACTAGTATTTTAAAAACATAATAAATAATAATTATAATATTTAATGTGACTCAGAATATGTAAAAACAATTTACATAGATTTACAAGGTATTCTAGATTACATAACATTCTGAAACACTCCTTGTCTTCTGACCTTACTAAATTAAAAAGGTCATCTTCCAGTGCTCCTAATACATCATTACGATGTCACTGATGTCTCAATGACAAAATATAGATTGGCCATGGGCCAAAATCAATCATTATCTCACTGCTGTTAGCCTCCAGCATTTTTGGTTTGTTTTTATATTTAGGAAACAGTTGTGAGTTCTATAGCTGTCAGAAAAATCTAAAAAAATTTTCATAAAGAAATAATTATTATTATACTAATAAACTTTATAAAGCACATTTCCCTGTGGAGGTAAACTCAGTGCTAAATAAGACAAACTTTTATTTTTGGTTTTGTTAGGATGACAGTAAATATGCTGTTGCTAATTGCATATATAACTTTTCATACCACTACTTTATTGTTGATAAATAGTTTAAGTAATGTTAATATATAGAAAACCTATACTTGATTAAAAGAAAAATATCTTCCTAAATAGGTGCAGACTACTTTCAAAATCTTTACCAAAAGTGATTACAAGAGAAATTGCAGTTTTTACCATAATGATTAGATACATCTTTTTGTTTATATTTCATTTCACAAATTATTGAACAGCCCAATGACTAGTAGCATATACAATTGTCTCTAAACTCAAGGTCATATAATAAGTATACCATGCACAATTAAGCTTGGTTATTTGACAAGTACAAAATTACAAAAAACTTGCAATTTTTGAATTGAGCCTTAAACCCGGAGTTACATAAACAGTACCTCATATTTCAAAGTACCTCAAAATCTGTAGGTTTTTCCACCCACCCACCCCCCAAGTGAATTTTTTCCAGTTCAAGAATCCTCGCACACATCTTATACAAAGAAAGAAAAACTAATGTTTACAGCTCCCTAATTCAATTTAAACATCTGATTAAATATATTAAGTATTAGGATTAATATGTGCAGAATAAATGCACAACAAGACTAGCACTGTTCCTAACTTTAAAGGATAATGAACAATTGAGTGGCTAGAGTACAGGTGTCTGGGGATGGAGATGCCCACACCAGCTGTTTGATACCGATGTGGTACAGCACACTTTCCCCAGTCCATTCAAGAGTTGAACAGGTAAAGACCTCTCATTAAAAAAAAAAATCTAGGATAAGTACAACTTAAGTGCAGTTGCATTTCTCTTCAATGACCAAAAAGTTACAGGACTACTCTTTTTTATTTAGTAATTTTAAATTGTCATTAAATGGGCACTTTCTTATTTTCAGAAACCATACAGCATTTGATAATTTTGTAACTGATCTATTCTACTTCACATTCACTAGTATTTTTCCAACATAAAAATGGATGCAACTAGAAAAACAAAACACTCTACTGTCTTCAAATTCTTGTGTAATATTTAAGTCACCACAGTTTCAAAGTCGTGATAATCGTACAGATAAATTATATTAAATTTGTTCCAAAATCAATGACAAATACTTTAAGTAATCCAGTGAGTAATGAAAATATTAAAATCTATATATAATATATAATAATACAGCTATTTTGATAAATAAAAATGAGCAAATAAGCAATAAAATAGTCAACCTATTAAGTTAAAAATCTTGTACATAACCAAAAAATTTATTGATATGCATATGTTTATACATAAAATATGTTTGATATTCTTTTGATAAAAACAATACCAGTTGCAAGTATCTTTAAACATGTGACAGTAACACACTTTAAGTTACATTTCAATTATATTGCAATACACTGTTGTAAACAAGAACAAACCAAGCAGGAAAAACAACATGCAGACACAATGAAAGATATTAAAAGTTAAAATGAGAGAAGAATGTTGGATGTTGCTTTATAGTCATAATAGTGCTGTTGCTTTGGTCATGATGAACATAATGCATCCACTTGCCCCACCCTAAAGGAAAAGTCCATGGCATTCACATACGCAAAAAATCTGTGTTCACATGTACACACACCAATGTAGACAGCAGTGTACACATGCAGCTTGAAAACTGGTCACTTAATATGTGATTAAAGTCTAAGAGAATATAATTCCTAGCATCCAATAAATATACTGCATCTCTTGTAGCATTTGACCACTCCGTGATTGGTGAACTGAGTATGTTTTTGTCATTTTCAGATTCTCTGTTTGGGAAACTAAACATTTCTAAAAGTTTAATGATTCTAAAGCCATAATAGATATGGTCTACTTTGTACCTAAAGTTATTAATGGTAGATAAAGAGTAAAGATTTTCTAAGGAAATTTGATTGCATGTCTTGCAGCAAGCTCCCCACAAATAGCTTAGTACCACTTTCTGCACTCAAACAGGATTCTTCGCCACATGGTGCTGGTGCCAAATATTTCAAAAACAGCTGCACATAAGACAATGAAATTGGCACTGGAGGCTCAAGTCACAAAAAGATTGGGAAAAAAACTCAAAACAAAATAAGAAATATTCAGCACCCATTTTGTGTAGATGTTGTGTTGTCTGATCATGAGCTAATACAGTCAAGCTATTTTTTAATTCTAAGTCCCCTCCTTTCAAAAACAACAAAAAGGTGAATGAAAGATGCCTCCACATCACATTTTTATTCACATTCATACATGCATGTGTACATAAGTGCATAGGCACAAATACATCCACATACACAAAGAAAGCAAGTAAAAAACAATTTAAAAAACCCACTACAAACATTACAATGTATCTGTGCACACATACATTTTATTTTATGAATAAAGCTCAGTGCGGCACTATTTGTGGTTATGGTTGAAACCTATGAAATTCACACCCTTTATCTTATCATGATTAAATTTTATAGGAATACTCTTTCATTTAGGAAAAGATCATGAACTTTGTTTGGTTCATTATGTTGCTCCAGAGCATGTTTATTTTTTCCATATTAAGATGTCACCAGTGAACTAAAAGGAAAAATAAACCATCTACTACACAGATAAAACTGCAGTATAACTTTAATATGCAGAGCAAATTTTGATGCAGTTATTTGAGAGGGGACCCCATGAGAGAAAAAAACAGAGAGGTAGGGAGGGGAGGGAGCAAGCAAAAGAGAGAGTGCAAGTTACATGGCAAGTGCAAGAATATTTACTGATTCTGCTACACTTATGTCATGCATGCAAACATTAAAGAGAATAAGCTTGACTCAAATAAATTGGTAGATATAAAGTTGACAATAAAATTCAAGTTCTAGCTCAGAAACAAAAATCAACGTGAGCAATGCAAGGAACCCTGGTTAGTTATTAATATAAGTAAAGTAAAATGCCACATCAGTTTAATTAGAACATTTGTACAATATATGAAATTGGGGGAAAATGTCAAACACAACACTATACCACTATAAATCTGTACATAAACGCTGGTTTATGCACTTAAATAATATGGGGTTTTTATGACAAAGATAAATTTGGTAGTTGGGACTACAAATGAGGCTGTATCATTTTAGGGAAAGCTGTTCTATGTAGAATGACCATGCAGCAGCAGACAGCACTTGCTGAAGCAAACATATGGTCTTTCATCACAAAAGTTTTACCAGAATCCAGATCAATCTGGATTAAGTCCACAAAATGACCAGACCCACATCCTGATGGATACCGAGTTTCACCACCAACAACCATGATGGAATTCATCTTTTTAACAAATCCAAAATTGTATCGATCAAAGTTTGCAATGGTGGCATGAGAATAAATATTACCATCCTCTGAAACTTTCAGAACTGTTCCATTTGTAAGTGCAACAAATGCTTCACAACCTACACTCAATGCTCGACTCTCAGTTACAGGTGAAGCAAAGGAACTAATTACTGTAGCAACATTAGTATTTGTATTGTATGCTTGAATTTCATGTCTGCGAATGCTGCCATGAGCTCTCCCTCCAAAGACAAAAATAATGTCTCCAATGGCTGTGGCTGATGCAGAGTAGACACCCATCTGAAGGTGACCTACAGACTTCCAACAATCTTCTGCTATGCTGTAGCGATTGATGACACTAAAAGCACCATCACGTTTGTTGCATCCACCTACTGCATAGACAAAATTATCAAGCACTACCATTTCATGATAGCGCCGCTGATCAGGCATTTCTGAAACTTCTATCCAGTAGTTATCATTTCCATCATACTTTAACATATAACCTTTTCGCAGTGAAATGCCAGATATATAGATTGTACTATCTTTCACACAAGTAGCATATCCTACACCTGGATCAAAAGGCAGAGGATCCAACTTAAACCATTGGCATAAGTAAAAACTGTAAGCGTGGACTGAAGGCAACATTTTAGTTGCCTTATGCACACCAAGAACTACTAACATTTCTTCGTAGTTTCTACAGCACCTTCCACTGGTGACCTCAGAAGTTCCTTGCTGCAGCCGAGAGAGATGACACCGTTCCAGACAGTCCTGCAGAAGCGATGAACACGAGGCACAGGTAAACTTAGCAAAGGCCACTAAGTTAGAAAAGCAGTTTGGAGACAACAGGTTCAGACATAAACTAGATACAATTACCTCTAAATGTTGAGAACGTCCTGTCAAATCATGCTTGATCCACTTAATTGCAGCAAGGCACACAATATCCTCACTAGAAATTTTCAAGTCACTGTCATTCAACAGTTCCACCAGCATGTCTGCCTCAAGAGTAAGAAATTCTGCTTCCTGACTAACTGCTGTGAAGTTGTTTAAAATAAACTTCTTTGACAACTGTTGTAATTGCATGCATCCATGGCATGTTGCAAGCTTCCATATTCCAATGGCATTTTCTGGGACAAAGTGGTTGGCATAATATGCTTCACATCTTGTTTGCAAACATGTCAGCTGCAGCAAACCAGAAGCATGCAGGAGCTCTTCTACTGTGTCATGTGTGATGACACTATCATCTCCATTATAGTAAAATGTCAAAACATCCCTAAATGTTGCAGATGATAGCCCTGACAACTGTATTCTATCATTTACACTTTCACGCATTCCAGATGTGAACATTGCATGAAAAAAATCTGAAATTGCACACAAAAAAATTTTATGACACTTAAAAATTGCTTTACTTACTTCAATTTCAATGTCAGTAAATAAATCTTGAGAGTAACACTGACGAAATCCATCTAGAACAGATGTAGCTATTTTTGCTTTCCACTCCATTCTTATGCCTTTAAGATATCTACAAGAGTCATTTGAAATTGTATAGGTACAACCACCAAGATGATGCTTAGAATATGCACTTTTATCTGATCAAACTTTTGTCTTAAAAAAACAGAAAAAAGAGAAAATATGAGTAATGGCAATTGAACACTATTCCAAAATATTTATCTTCAGAAGTATAAAATTCTAATATTTTTTCCTTTATGGACCAGATAAAAACACTGTTGCAAAATGTAAGCAAAAATCCAAACTAGGCTTTGTCACTTCATGGTGTCATTAGGTCAGACATGATTCATTTTGAGCGAGAAGAATATCCATTGTCATTGAATAAGTGATAATTTTATGTGTTTTCTTCCAGCAGTAATAGATACAGCCATCAAACTGAAAATGAAAAGAAAAAGTTTTATATCAGTGTTCATGATCTATAGCTCACCAAAGGCAACTAATTTAACAACACATGCTGTGTCAAAAAGAAACTGCACATATTCTGAGGATTTGATGGAAGCAAAAGTGTTATAAAACATCTTTTTTCTCATGTTTTCTGTGAATATATTGATAACTTAAATACAATGATTTAAAACGCTAATTTCAGTAGGGTGCACACTGCTATGGTTTAAAGAGGTTTCAGTGACTTTTAACTCATTCTAATTCATGCTTACATGGCTGACTCCCTGTGGCTGCACATTAGTATGATGCAGAAAACATGATATATATATATATCTATTACATTACATTTTAGTCCAAAATTTATCAAACAATTTATGTTACAGTTTTTATGGTTAACAAAATACATTGTTAATCTACTTAAAACTCAAACTGAAATCTGCTTACCCTAACCCAATATTCAAGAGCTTTTAAAAAGGGATGTGAGGCTTAGGCAAATAATAGCCAGTCCCTACTACTACTATATAACTATATTATTGATTCCATTTGTTGTTTATTACCGTTTTAAAAAATATAATTTGAATATAGAGAGTAATTTTGTGCGTTCCGTGGTAAACAGCTGTTTATCAGCAACTAGAAAATACCACAAGAGTATATTATCACCTACCTGTGTATTAAACTTGAAAGCTGACATGGGTCCCATGTATTCAACAGATGAATAGAAGAGTTACCAGGAGACCATCTTTCATGAAAAGTTGGCTGGTACTAACTGGAGGACCAACAACAGGATTCTGAAACAGGTGTTCAGAGGATGTGTCTGCAGAACAGCATCAAAGAATGCCATCAGAAACTGGCCAAAAGTAATACTACAGGACTGTGAATCATTACAGGGAGCATGAATAAAATACATGTCCATTGGCTAGAGACTGCTAATGAACTACCATTTCTGAACATCCAAAGAAAAGAAATACATAAATATAGTTTTGGAAGCAGATTCATACTACTACCTGTTCATAAAATCCATCCACCTTCTGTCTTTTATTTCTTTCTTGTCTGTCCAGATTTGATGGACATGAAAATTATAAATTAATCAAGGCCTCTAATACCTGCATTCCAACAAAGAAGTACTGTCACAACAAGAGCAAGGTTCAGTGGGTGTACACAGATACAGCAGTGAAGATTAAGAGTGAAAAAAAAGCTTATGATAAATATACACGAAAGAAAAATAATAAGGCTATGAAAGCAAGCACATAGACAACAAATATCTACAAAAACAATTCTTCTTCTTCTTGGTCCTATTCACCCTCAGTGGAGCATAGGGCCACAACTACACTACGCCATCAGACCCGGTTCTGGGCGTCCCTTTCCAGTTGGGACCATGTCATGCCAGCTGTCTCCACCTCTCTGTGGACTGATCTCCTCCACGTCTGTCTGGGACTCCTAACCCTGCGCCTCCCCTGTGGGTTCCAGCCCAAAGCTTGTCTCGTTAAATTGTTGGCCCGCTTTCGCAAGGTGTGACCGATCTAGCCCCACCAGCTTCTTGATGTCTTGGCTGGCAGGTTTAGGTTGGTTCTCTCCCACAGGTCTATATTTGAGATCTTCTCGGGCCATCTGATGTTGAGGATGTGACGCAGACATCTGTTGATGAATGTCTGTATCTTGTTAGTGATGGCATTTGTCACACACCATGTCGCAGATCCATATAGAACTGACTTTACATTTGTATTAAAGATGCAGATCTTGATGTGTAAAGATAAAGCCTTGGAGTTCCAAGGTAGGGTCGTAAGGTTTGGAATGCAAGCCTGGTTTTGTTTATTTGGCTTCTTACATCTTCGTCTGACTGTGTGAAGACAATAGCTAAGATAAATTAAAAAAAAACTTTGCCTACAGCAGACTGACACTTAGTGTTAAAGAAAAGTATTGTGACAGAGGTTGTAAAGGAGCATCTAATGAAGAGAAGGAAAATGGTGAATTAAAATACTGAGTAAATTAGCAAATAGCAGTGTTCTCTCTTTTAAAATTAAACTCCTACACAATTTGACCAAGCAGATGACCATAGACTTTGAGCAGAAAAAGGAGGTCCCAACTGCTGCTAAATTAAAGCATTATGTATACAGAAGTAATCAAAGAGAAAACAGCATACTTTGTTATGAATAACACTCTATTCAACAAATAAAGATCATAAGTGGTGTTAATGTGGTCAGGAATTTTAGACTTTTACAACATATAATAATGCAACTTGATAATTAATGAAGCCAACAAACTGCTGTCAAGTCTTATTAACAAGAAATTCCTTTGAATAGGGTGTTATTTACTGATATTGTATAATCCCACCTAGAATATAGCAAAGTGCACGGTCAACCAGCTGGGAGAGAGAAAAGATGACAGTGAAATGTCTAACAATACTGTGTCAACAACTCCAAAAATATCTTTAATTTAGGAGGCCCACAATAAAACCTTTTACAAACTGAAAAAGGGGCTAGAATTAGGGTTAGTTCAAGGTTTATGTTGAGTTTGGGATCTGTTTCTTTGGGATTTGTTTTTACTTTTGAGGGGTGTACACCATGGCTTCCATAGCCGCAATGTGAGTTTTCCTAAAACAAGTTGTTCTCAACTCCAGTAAGACTGGCAGACACTATTTAAATCCATCGTTGGGTAACTCTATCACAGTTCATACAACTGTAGTCCCTGTCCTTGTTGTCTCCCTTGATATTTGCAAACTTGGCTTCCCTTCACCCCGACTTCCCAATTCCAGATATTGTTTAAATTCATTACCCATTGACCTGATTGTTGCTTAGTCATTTAAATGACACCAGAACAGTGGCCTGATCAAGTCCTTTGTGTCTTGTTTCTTAACCTTACTAAACAGAATGCGTACACTGGGAAGGACTAGCAAAAAAACATTTTAATGGGGCGAAAAAAATATCGTATATACAAAGGCTGGTGATAATGTGGATGACACCTATGCGAATTCGAGATGTACACATTCACAAACCAACTTTATTCCACGAGTTTACACTAACAGTTGCAGCACATGAGACTATGTCTACAATTGGTTTAAGTTCTGGAGCGAGACCTGCAACAGTACGTCCTTTTTCAGCTCAAAGAATAACAGAAAGATGGAACAGATTACCTGCCTCTGTAGTGGAAGTATCAAGTTTAAACACATTTAAATTCAGAACTGATGCACTATACCACGAGTATATATACAGCACATAAAAAACACCCATCGTCTGAAGATTTTGATCAAAAGAACAGAAATAGACTGGGGAAGGGGAGTTTCCTATTCGAGTATTTCACATTGCGTATCACGTGGTACACAAAACCGGAGGCATGGTTCCTTTGGAGATCGACTAGTTTAGTTTATTCCTTGTTGCTCCTTTGAGGAGCATAGGGTCGCAACAGGTCGACGAGTGCTACGCACGTTACTCTTCGATGTGGTGAATAAAGCTTATCTCCCAAAGAAACCTGTCTAAATACAGAACGAAACTCCTTAGGGGGGTAGGGCAACTCGATCGAGAACCACATCAACGACGATTCTTACACTCGACCGCCCTCTGCTGAGCTTAGACGGTTGGTTATGTGCTTGATTGCTTTGTTAGAAAGTACTTTCACTTAGGGGTGATTTTGCATTATGAGGAGAGTGGGACGGGGGAGTAGAGCGGTGTACCCGGAGAAAAACCCGACGGTCGTCCATGCGCAGACATTTAAACTTGCCATATTATATAGGACTTTCCAACGACCTTCTTTGTCATTTTTTTTTCTGGAACCGTCAAGAACACTGATAGATCAATGAATAAACAAATTTCTGTGCAAGTACTAGAGAAGGGTGGTAAACCATCCCCTACATTATTTAACGATTTGTGAGATCTTGAAAGTACGATTTTTACGCGCGACTCTTCCGGCTTTCCGAAACGCAGCATCATGGGCCTCAGAGTTGCGAAAAAGGTTGGCAGAAACCTCTGCAAAGAAAGTCAAATCGAGAGAGACTGCTGTACGTTGTTCTGTACAAATGACGATAGAAGGCTAACAGTTGTTTCATTTGTTTGCAAGTGATAAAAAGAACATGAAAAATATGGGGAAACGAAGATACAAGCTTTCAATATAGATGTTGTACATGCCACAAAGCTAATTGTTCTCATGAGACAAAGCAAATTATACAAGTTGGTGAAACAAATACGAGAGATACGAACACTGCAGTGTATACACATGAGGTAAAGTAATTTTTATATAGGTTGTGACACATGCAAGAGATAATTGCATGCTGCAATATATGCACCTAGGGCAAAGCAAATTATGCAGGAAGGGGACACAAATGCAAGAGGTATGTACACAACATGCAGAAGGTAAAAAAAAAAGTACAAGTTGGTGTCACATGAAAGCAAGAAATATGAATAAACACAAGTATATATGGGGCAAAGTATATTCAAGTCAATGATGAAATTCATAAGTGCATTGAGAAAATCATATCTAATAATCTATTGTTTTTTCCATTCACACTATTAAAAATGCGTAATTATTATGAGCATATTACAGTTTGGAGGCAGCTACATTTTATATGCATCTCGAATTGTCAATACTTTTTTTGAAACATTTAAGGTTGTGAAGTAGCAGACAATGAAATGTATATTTAACTTAAAAATCACTTGTCTGTTGTCAAAATCAATATCATCAAGAAAAAAATAATGTGTTCATTTCTCATGCCTGCTCTGAATATGACAAGCCAACATTCCTTAAAGTGTCTAGTGTAGTTTAGTGACATTGAGCAGTTACATTCAAGCTGAGTTTCAGAATATGCTTATTTAGATGTCATTCTTTGCAAAAGACATGATATAAATTTCTGCTACAGCCATTTAATTGTTTCGCTATGCCATCAGAACAAACATTATCTTAAGTTACCAGTTTATAAGATGTCCATATTTCTCTCTGCTGCAGAAAACTAGCCAGCAGACATGTGTGGGATTAGTTTTTTCTGCTGCCTTGCACATGAGTGTGCTATAAGGCATGGATGTCCTTTGGAAAATGTGAGTAGCACCATTGCTATGGATGCTTTACAGTGATCAACATTGAATCAACCATAAAGATATTTAGCACATAAATGAGACTTTCGGGTGTTCCAAAGTAGTTTTGAACTTCAGTGTCATAATCTGATTAATTTAACTGAAAGGTAGACGACCCCAAAAATGTATATTGTGAACAACAAAAATAGAAGAATATTAAGTGTGGTATTCTTTTCCATTCATTAGTTTAAACATATTAATGTTTCAAAATATTTACTGTTTGGGTTCTTTCAGAGGCAAATTACAAATAACTCATTTCTGAAAAATCGAGGGCCTGATGTCGATGGTCATGTGTCAGAACAGCTGTGGAAGAATGTGAAGGGATTCTTTTCTGGCTATGTTCTTCACCTGCGAGGCTGCCTAACCCAGCAGCCTGTAGTGAATATGCAAGGAGATATTATGCTCTGGAATGGAGAAATATTTGATGGATTGAAAGTAATTTATCATTTTGTTTAAGCCATTTAAATAATAATAATAATATGTTTTTATTTCTGTTGAATTGTCTCAAGATCAGTCTGTGACACTGATGGTGTGTAATTATGCTCCAGTAATCCATCCTCCATGTTAACAGTGATTGCAACTTTCTAGCAGTTTTGTCATCTGAAAATTTTATAATTCTGTTTAATTATCTACTGGTAGATTTGGTATATTATCACTGTTTGATACAGTGCACTAAAGATTGTAAAATTTCTATTCGCAGCTAATAGTTTTACCCACTACGATATTTTTTTTAAGTGTATAATGGAACGTTATCATGATAAATATAAAAGTAGGTCAGAGGATATAATTCATTCCCAAGTTAAGCCTTTCTGAAGCATTTTTTATTTTTATAAAAAAACAAAAAAACTGCAGTATGTAGTTTATAAAAACCAGCATCCTGGCATTTCATCTCCAATGTGTATCAAGAGGCATACACACAATGGACCAGATAATTTTGGCTCTGAATGACATTCAGATTTAGATGTTATTCAGCTCTTTGACAACAGCATCCTTTAATGTCTCCTTAAACTAGGTTACTGAATAATTTTAAGTGGAGGAGGGAGCTTCTGACATGTTTGTATAACTGATGGCAGGTGGATGATAATCAGAATGACACCCAAGTTTTATTGGATCAGTTGACAAGGTGCAACACAGATGCTGAAATGTGTGCAGTCATCCAGGCTATTCAAGGACCTTGGTCTCTTATTTTTTGGCAGGTTTGTATCAGTGTTGCTTTTTGTAGTAGGAAATTTACTATTTATACATCTAGGATCAAATCATCCTTTGGCTGTCTAAGACATGTACAAGTATTTCTTTGTGGGTGATAATTTTAGGATGACAACAATGATGATGAAGATGATGTAAAGCACAGACAAATCTCAAAATAAAAATCCATTAATCTTAAACACAGATGCAAATGCAGCACAATTTTTCCACTTTATTTCCAAGTGGAGAGTGATGAGTAGTGACAGCACGAATACTGGGTTTTTTACTGTTTTGCCAGATGCATGTTTGTTTATAGCTATCAACTTCAAAATGATAATTTTTGAGGCTCTTAATTATATCTGCGTGATGTTTTGTAAATAGAAAAAACAGGAAAAACTATGGTTTGGAAGAGATGTCTTTGGAAGACGCAGTCTGCTGTGGCATCTTCCGAAGGGAGAAGATATTTGCTTTTCACTGAGCTCTGTGACTGTCTCAGATTTTGTAAGTTAATAGCTTTGTCACTATGGTAAAATTTTCTGCAAGAATAACATTTTATAAATCTGCATTTACTTAAAAAGTAATATTGATAGTCACTTTTATTTTCCTCCAAAAAAGTGACTACCAGTATTATGACTCTATCCTCAACTATGAGTTTGACCTCTTCAAACTGATGTCAGCTCATTGCAGTATCTGAACATCATTGCTTACTACAAAATGTTATTGGTAAACTACATTTAAGTTCAGTTTTAGATGCCTATCCTTTTTTCTCATGAATTTATGAGGAAATATGAAGAAATTTAATGTGGTTATATTCAGGAACAGGGGTCACGTTGCCAGAAAAGAAGAATGGTATTACCATGGTGCCAAACTAGGAATAGTTAATCGTTATAAATATATAGGAATAATTCTGTCAACATGCTGTATGTTTTCTCATGCCTTAAATGACTTAGCAGCAAAGGCACACAGAGAGGTAATTGGAATTCTAAAAGTCTTTGGCATCTAGGAGATTGTAATCCCTTTTTCAAGCTATTTGATACACAAATTCAGCCAATTCCTCTGTATGGTTCTGAGTGCTGACAATATTTTTTAGAGAGTCCATTTATTTGAAATGAAACATTTCTTGAACGGGACAGCAAGAACTCCAAATGGAATGATTTATGGTGAATGTGATAGATACCCATTGTTTGTAAATGCTTATGTCAGATGCATTGCATACTGTCTGAAAGTTGTAAATTTGCCCCCCTCCCCCCCAATGGGCTTCCAAAAATAGTGTTAAATATGTTGTTAAACATGCACAGTAATAACAAGGCCACTTGATTTGCTATTAGTAGAAATTCACTAATAAGCTTTAGGCTAGGATTGAGTTACGAATATAAACTGCCATAAGAAGTGTTACAGCACTTTGTCCTTCTTCATTCAAGTGCCCTCATTGCAGTTTCTGAGTTACATTTTGTGTTTATATGTCCAAAATACAAAGATCTTTGACAGCTGTACAGTCCTGAAAAATTTTCTAAGTATCCTTCTCTGTTTCGTTTATCCATTTTATTTGCAAGTAATTGTCTAAAATTAATTCAGAATGTTGCATACTTTCTTTATGAAGCACTTCAGATCAGAGTGAACAAATAATTTGCAAATTACTAGTGTTATTAATCACAAATTAATGTATGTTGTAACTATATTTATGTATTAATATAAGAGCACTGTATTTATGTATTTTGTACTTGATCCCATCCCCCACTCCCTCAACATCGGTTATGGGCATGATCCTACCGAATAAAGAAAATTGTCATTGTCATGAATTTTCTAAATACAGCAAACAAAACTTTTGTGACGAATTTGCATGTGAAAATTCATATAAGACAATTGGCACTTCTAGTTACAGCGAAGAGTGAAGCATTGCCTTTCACTTTCAGATATCTTTAATTTGCAAAGTTTCATTGTGCATATACTTTATCATTTTTATTATTGAATAATCAGAAGACTAAAAGTTTTTTTTAAAAAGAATTCTTAGAAAATTCACTGTATGTGAAATCTTCATGACAATGGATAGTGTGTGACTTTGAATTACTGTGAAGTACTGTTTTATAGGAAGATGGTTTGCTAAGCATTTCAAGTAAGTTTTGCTGTCAGTGAAGCCAATATGTTTTTAAAGTTTTTCCCCTGTCATTTTTACAGATTGAGTCACAGTTATCCCTATTGTTTGACAAATGTTTGCTTCAGTCATATTTGCTGGCTCACCAGCAAATGAAAGTGTGAATTGAGAAAATAATTATTTGGGATTTTTTGGCACAGTACAAATTGCACAGTTTGCAAAAAACAAAACTCAAGAGCATGACACAAAATTAAATTTCTTTCAAAACATTTTAGCCTGTTCACAAACAAAATATCCATGCTGTGTTAATAAAAATGATGAAGAGATGTTAAATATGATCCAGATCCACTCATAACAGTTTTTAAAAAGTGTTTTTTTTTGAGTGAAAAACAATACAGGTAAAGATACACACATTTTTATTGTCTTTTTTCACAAGCTGTCAAACTGCTGAAATCAAACATGATTTTAACCAGTGCTATGGGGAAGTGAATAGCCATGTGGTTAGAGTGCTGGGATCTGAAAGAGAGTTTAGCAGTGGGGTGCTCAGTAGTGTAGTGTTTAAGACATTCACTTGTCACCACTGCAGTGTAAAAGTCCTGGTTCATATTTAATTTCATGGCACTATATGTGACACTCGCTCACAGGCTTTACCATTGGGGGTTTTCCCATGCATTCCAGTTTTCTTCCCCCTCCCTCTCCCCTCAGTGTGAAATCATCTCAAGGTGGAAGCATTTTCCTGTCAAAGCAACCAGTTAACCCAACCAGCGAAACAGTTCAGCAATCTTTTCATTTGATTCACTGGTTACGCTGCACAGTTTAGTGTTGTCACAGTCTTTAGCCTGCCTGCCTACTTGATTTCTTGCGCTTGTCAACTGTTCACTTGGGCCATTCATTTGGATAAGAGGAAAGAAAATGTCTAACAACAATATAAGAAGAGAAGGAGGATTTTTCTGTTTTTTCCTGGTTCTTGATGTCTGAGCATTTGGGGCACAGTTCTTAAAGATCTGGGGACTTCTGTGGCCCTGTCTTTACCTGCCTGGTGAATAAACATGGCTGTTACTGTGCCACACTTGTCCAACCTAGTTTGTACTACTCAGGCACCCTTGACATAACTGGCTGCTGCTGTTGTGAGGTCTCCTTTCTGGGACTGTTATGAACATTACCTCTGGTCCAGGTGTCTTCACTTTTATTAGAATAGAGAAACGCAGGGGCAGTGGGACATGTCAGGCCCCAGTCCTTTGCAGAGAGCAACCACTTTTCATCTATACTAGACAACAGATTTCCAAAGCCAGGGCAACTGTGTCTTGCTATAAGGTGAATCCTTGTTCTGGTTCAATGACCAAGGATGTCCTATCTCCTTACTCCTGATATGCTGCTTTATCATGCTTGTGGGGAAGGGTAGGGGGTGTTGGAAGATGGGCGAAAAGGATGGCTTTGGCAGATCTTCCTGGGAATCTTCACAAACTGTCAGTTTTGACTTTCCCACCCAGGCACCAGTTGGGAGCTTAGTGAGGCTCATGATCTGCCCAGTTTGATTCTCTGTTACAGCAATGGGGTAACCTTTGTTGTAAGACTCACTGGGCTGACCATGGGACTCCTGTCTCATTTTGGTGCTTGTCTTTGAACCCATGTTTTAGGTTGGCAGTTTCATGCTTTGATTGACTTGGGTCTTCTGCATGGTCTAGGACAGGGATGCCCAACCTACGGCCTGCGGGCCAGATATGAAACTTCTGCCCACAGTGCAGAAAATCAGCATGTTATTAATAAAAAAAAAAACCCCGAAAAAAAGGGAAGAAGAAGTAGGGGCGTCTCTCAGTCTTTTTTTTCGATGGACGGACATTTCGATTCAGTGCTCCGACTTGGTGTCTCTACGATGCAGCCAGACATTCAGAAGTTGGTTTTGGGAAAAAAACTTCAAATATCCAACTAATTATTACATAATTAATGGTAAGTACAACTTGTTTCTAATAAAAATGGTATCTACTCCATTTTTTAATTCTTTTTTGTATTTTCGCGGTGAAGCGGCCCGTGACACGCATGTCATAAATGTATATGGCCCCCAGGCCAAAAAAGGTTGGGAATAACTGATCTAGGACATCCTTTCCTTGGTTTTTACCAGCAGACCACCTTGCATCCAGGTGCTTATTGATGTAGATTCCTTCTTGTACCATCTGGCCACTCGGCTTGAAGCAGCAGATTACAGTTCAGTTGCTCAAGAGCAATAGTTGGATGGGGACCAGCAGATATAACATTTTGACATTTTGGGAAAAAGCACCAAATATCTTAGTTGCCGCTACCTGTTGCCCTTCATGTGTGCTCAGCAGATTAGAATCAACATCATTTTCAAATAGAAAACAATCTTATATACATTGTAAAATATTTGCATTTAAAATGAAAAAAAAAAATTATTTGTAATTTTTTTTTAATCTGCATCACACAACATTTTTTAATCAATAATTTTCTTTACCTCTTAGGAATTTGAGGAAGTACCTGCTGTTGGCCTGTTCTGCTTGAGTGTGGACCCAAATGTTGCAGCCTGCCATGAAATTCTCCCCATTGAACTAAACATCTTCCCATGGCAGAGAGCACTTTGGCCTGGTACTGCTTCATCAGTAGCAGATTCCTCCTCTCCACTAAATATCAGTTCTCACTTGACTGTTAAAATCCATAGTGAAGAAGCAGTTCCTTCTTGGATGCCTGTTTTAAATAAGCTGTACCCTGATGAAGGAAGAGATTTTGATTATCTAACCACTGCGACTAACACAGCAGGTCTTGAGATATTAAAGGAAATAAGATCTGTTAATAAGGACATGGTGATCTTGGCTAATAAGCTGCTAGATATCCTTGAAAAAGCTGTGAAAAAGAGAGTTTTCAATTTGCCTAGGCCAAATGGAGAAATGTCAGCTCAGTGTAAAATAAATATCAGTGATGTTTATCCCATTACTTTTGATTCAGAAAATACGGCAATAAAGGAACAAAAAGACAAGGCATCAGGTTGCATACATTTTAGCTCTTGTTCACGTGAGTTGTCAGAATCAGAAAAAATGACAGTTCCACAGCCTGTTGTAGACGCTTCATCAGCACAGTGTGATAATACTGACATTTTATATCTCAGTGATGGCCAGTCATTATCAGTTGATCCATTGCTGACTTCGATCAGCAGTCTGATTCATGGGGAAGTGTCTAATATCTCCAAGAGTGAGTTGCAGCTTAAGGAACCTTTACCAGCCTATGTTGCAGTTCTGTTTTCTGGAGGAGTTGACTCAGCTGTCTTAGCAGCATTAGCTGACAGGTGAGGAACATTTTGTTCTTCTTAACCATTTCGTGGACTTAAATCTTCAATCTGGGGATGGAAATCCTTTTTTTTTTTTTTAAATGACTCCATTCATTGGTAAAATAAAACTACTTGCTATATTCAGTTTTTCCACAGATAAGGTGCAATAAAAAATGTATTTGATGATGCTTCATCTGCTTACAGGTGTGTTCCTGCCAATGAATCTATTGATCTTATCAATGTAGCCTTTGAACAGAATCCAGTGCTTCCATCTAACAAGGTGGCAAATTCACAAAAAAATGATGGACAAGGGTGTGTTTGAAAATTTTAACTTGTGTACTTTATGAAATTATTTAGTCTTATATTTATATATATTCATATACTTTATATAGTATATATTTATTGTCCGTCATAAAATTTACTTTCCTTTTGGCCTTTGAATGCATGCTGCCATTTGCCAAATATTGGATTAAGTAACACTCAGAAGTTCTATGCCAACATCTATTTTATAACCCTTTTTAAAAGTTATTAAAGTTCTTTAAATCCATGAGAAATAAAATGAAATCTTGGACACAGTTTCAAAATTAATTCTCTATGACTCTTAGTCATTATCGCTTGCAATAGAAACCAAGTTGTGATGAAATAGACATTAATTTTGTTTGGGTCCTGAGACAAGAAATTTCATCCCAATGAAAGAAATCTGGATGGCACCAATTAATAGAGTGATTACATAACAGTTGTTTACAACATTTACAATATATTACATTAAATAGTGATTTATAAGGATTCATTTGTGCAAAAAAGGAGCCATTTTGGCTTTTTGTGATCCAAAATCTCTCCAGCAATGCTTGGTGCCCTACTGTAGTTAAAATGCATGGAACACTTTAAGTTGCTCTTTTTCCACTTCTTTTATTTTAGAAAAAAATATTTAAATGATTTTGTTCCATATTTATCAGTTTGGGAGCTTTCCTATTTCTCAATCCTTTTTGAAAGCTTAATTTTTGAATGCAGTAAATAAAGTAATGGTAGATCTTCAGTGTAGTGGAGCATGTACTGTTGGGGTTTTTTTCCCTCTTTTCATGATGTCCACTATTTTTCTTCACTTATTTTGATGGCATGGAACAATATTTTTTATCATGTACTCATTGTGAAAGGATCGTTGTTGTCTGCTTTATGTAATACTCTAATTTCTCACTAGCTTTCTTGCTTTCCTGTTTTATGGCCAAGCTCTCATGCCTAATGACTGATGACCCTGTGTAGACAGCCTACATTTTTTAAAGCCTAAGGTGTTCTCTAAGGTTTTTGGAGATAATTGGTATTTTTTTGTGTTGTCATGATAGTAATATACTGTTGCAGATTTTTCAGTGTTCCAGATCGACACACAGGTTATCTTGCACTTTCAGAATTGAACTCATGTCGTCAATGGAACTTTGTAGAAGTTAGTATATTTTAAGTGCTTTTATTATTAAATTTGCCTGTTATGTTTGTTATGCAATTGTTTAAATGTCAGGCGAGCCTGAATTTTTCTTTCCTTTGTGTTGCAAGGAATGTGCCTGTCAGACTTTTACATTTGTTATTAGTTTATACTGGCTGTCATTTCTAGTTTTACTTTGGTGCCCCTTGCCAGTGTGGCTCTGAGTACACAGTTGTGTTTGTGCCTGTTTGTGTAGCAGTCATAACTAAAGGATATGCTTGGGGGTCTGCAGGTCTATCTCACAGGGTAATTACAGTCTGTGACAGCCCCAGGTAGTACATGTGTGAAAACAGTAGTGTTCAGTCCACAGCTGAAACTGCTGATGGTGTTTGCAGCTGAACGTATGGTTGTCAAATGGCAGTTTATGTTGGCTTTCTTGTTTGAAAGAGAAAAACAAGCTTAAAGTTCCCAGCAAGTTAGCGAAACGTAGCTACTTTTTGTTACAAAAATGCATAGGATAAGCACATGTGGATTGGCCTAAATTTATGATTAGGGTTTTCACTAAAGGACACAGCCATGCAAGAGCCTGAAGCATATGCTACTGAGGCGTTACCTAATTAGTGAGCTGACATGTCATTGTAGGAAATGATCTATTGACCCCTTTTTTTTTTTTGGAAACCCAGGAGAAACCTACAATATTTAGAGGTTTGAATATCAAATGTAACATTTTTTTCTCACATCTTAGGAATTAGTGCCTTTTAATGGACTAAACATATTTGAAATCAGTTGTGCGCTCAGGTGATGTCCTGGTGATTTTCTCTATATTTTTGGTTTGTTGGTGTCCTTTTTGGGCTTTACCACTCCTTTTTACACCTGACCTACTCTTTAACATTTTGTTTATTTCTTGCATGGATTTTTTAAAGAATGTAATGAATATATCACTCAGGAGGTTTTTGCCATAAACTTGTTATGCTAAGATTACCTTTTGTCGCCATGATAAAGCCCTAGTTGCTGGCACGGCATTAAACACAAATAAACAAACTTCATCCATTGCTTTACATTCTGTTCTTGTACCTCATCTTTATGTTGTTCAGTGTGCCTATATGTACCTCATTGTCCACTGGTTGTTATCTTTCATTTATCATTATTAGTCTGCACAGACAATGCGATCTATCTTGGCCGTGATGCTGCACATTATAAGTTCCTCAAGATAATTTACATTAAAAAAATTCATTTTTCTTGTTGGTGGTTTTTTTTTCAGGTAAATGTCACACAGGAGGATCTCCAAAAGTGCAGGTTAGATATGCTAGAAGACAAGACTGTCCTGTTTCAGACCTTGCATGTTAATGAGTACCAAGAATATGCTAAATGTTTTTAGGAAAGGGAGAATGAAAATATCTAATATCTTTTGCTGTACATGCCATAGCTGCACTTTTAAGTCACTCACTTCGTTGAGTAACCATGCGAAAGCTAGTGCCACCTTTAGTAGATTTATTAAAAAATGTTTAGATAAGCAGAGATCTCAGCATACCATGAAGCAGGAAGATACCAGCATTTTTGTACTAAAATATATCTGTATGATAGGTTGTCATAACTGTTTGATCTATTTTAGGAGTGATCGAATCAGGCATCTTTTGCATCCTCACAACACTGTTTTGGATGACAGCATTGGCTGTGCATTGTGGTTTGCTGCTCGAGGCACTGGGATACTAGGCACAGGACCTAGCAAGGGCCAGTCATATACTAGCAAAGCAAAGGTGTGCATAGAAATATCAGCACGAGGCTGTCAGAACTGAGAGAGTTAATGTGAACTTAATCTGATGATCAGACTTATATAAATTTCCCTTTTATTATTTAAGTTTCTTGAAATATTGTGCCTTAGTTTCATGTAAACATTAATGATTTGTGAATGTTTTGTTGGCTAGGTCATTCTTTGTGGAATGGGAGCAGATGAACAGCTTGCTGGTTATTCACGTCATCGAGTTTGCTTCAAGTAAGTGTATTTGTATTTTTTAGCACCAGTAATCTAAAGGTTACTGAGAATATCAGGAAATTTGTGTTATAACTGTCCAAAAAGCAAAGTGATTGTACTGTCATTAACATCTATGTACCAGAGCAAAATCAGCCCAAAGATTATTGCTTGTAAAAGCCACCATGTGAAATACAAATTCTTTTGAAGCCTAATTAAAGGTTACTCCAAAACAAAGCCCACCACCAGTTGGTGAAACTTACTTTGTAGTGGTGTGGTAGCTTGCGTGCCTTGTTAAACCAAAGAGCTATGTTGGCAGGAGCCTAGTGCTCCTGGCAGGTAAAAACCTAGCCAAACCGGTCTGTCAGAGGAGAGGCCAGACTAAAATGTTAAACCCTGAACCTCCAGGTTGGGGATTTTGCTTTGGGCTAACAACCCACTCATGTTTAAAAAAAAAGCCTTTATAGAAACTGCAACAGTACCACAAGGGCCTGGTCAGGAAGATTTCTCTCTAGAAGAGCTTATGACACATGCTGGTGAAAGCCTTAGCCGACTTATCTTTTGACGACCAAGGCAAGAATCAGGATAGGGACCTGGAACATCAGAACCCTCTATGAAAGTGGCAAGTCAGCTCAAGTGAAATGAGAAAATACATCAGGGTTCTTGGGTTATGCGAAACCAAATGGAATGGAAGTGGCCAGACCAGACTAACTTCAGGAAAAACTATTATTTACTCTGGCCACAAAGACCTGGACTAAGATCATACCTAGGGAGTAGCACTGCTGATGTCAACAAAGGCACTCACGGCCTGGAAACCTGTCTTGCCACGGCTCAAGTCAGCAAGATTCAACATTAAAGGAAGGAAGATCACCATCTTCCAATTCTATGCACCAACAAATGCAGCAGAGGAAGAGGAAAAAGAAGACTTCTACAGTTCCCTGCAGTCTCTGCTTGACCACACACCAAGAAGAGATCTAAAGATTATTATGGGAGACCTATAAATGCCAAATTGGGAGATGATAACACCATCAGGGAACTCATCATGGGAAGACACGGTGTCAACACCTGCAGTAAAAATGGGGAGCTCTTCACAGACTTCAGCACTTTCAATGACCTCTCACTGTGTTCCCACACAAGAATATACACAAGACAACTTGGACTTCCCCTAATGGCCAGACAGAAAACCAGATTGGCCATATAACAGTTGCTTGAAAGTGGAGGAGTCTTTAAAATGTCCGAGTGAGAAGAAATGCAGATGTTGCTTCAGACCACAAACTCCTAGTGGCCGTCTTCAAGATTAAGCTGAAGTCCTTCATTTATCGAGCATGCAGGCCATACCACAAGCTATGTATATTTGGTGCACTAATTATTGCTGTTTTTGTATCTTTCAGTCGTAGCTCTTGGGCAGGCCTTAACAATGAACTGGAAATGGAAATTAATAGAATATCAACTCGTAATCTTGGCAGAGATGACAGGTAGTTTTATAACCTTTATTTCTTTTGTGTGCTGTTGGTGTATATGGTATATTCACTTTTTAAAATCTCTCTCCAAAAGCTAACACACCACATTGTAAAATCCTTTTATGTCACTAAGTTTATAAATAAGATTATAAACTCAAAATTGCAATAAAAGAAGACTAGTTATTGAGAAATTTAATAAAAAAGCTATTTTACCTTATGTCTAAGAGCTGTTACAGCAAAAATAATAATGTACTACACATGATGGTACCTGTTGGTGCAAGCTTTAAGTTGTTGGGGAGTGAGGTGTTAGAGACTACACATTTTTCAGTGCCAGCTCTTCAAGAGGGCACATTTCTTTTTAGTTTTTGAAACAAATGAGAAACAGCAGAAAACTGGTCTGCAAATTACTTGTATAAACAGCTCTTGAAAACATGCAAAGATGAGGCTTGGGTTATCCACTTAGGTAGGCTTTTCCAGAGATTGGAGACCCAAAAGAGCAAAGACGTGCCTGCACGCCTCTAGACATAAGACCTGGTATTAACTTGGTTACTTTACATACTGCACATTCTGAAGAAGAATGGAATCCTTGAACATTGGTGACCATACTGCGCCTTCATAAGATAAGAATAAGGCTGCATGAGATTTTTAAAAGGAATGATGACTAAGCATCTGGCTAGATTTGTTGACTGCTTTTATATTTTTTTAAAATTGTTGTTTGGTTGAGTATTGTTTGATGTTTTTTTTTTTCGTGTTGTTAAATTGTTTAGTGTGTAGTCTTCTCTAATAATTAAAACTAACTTTTGATTACTCACATCTGAAAATACTATTGTATTATAGCACACAAGGTTTGCTACTTTTTCTTATAAAATACTTGTTTGTAGAATCATTGCAGATCATGGAAAAGAATCTCGATTTCCATACTTGGATGAACAAGTTGTGGCTTTTTTGGCAGCATTGCCAATATACCACAAGGTAAAAGACTAGTAGTTCTGCTGACCAGTTATACAGTTAACAGCATTAATCAGAAATAAAACAAAATTGTATCATGGATGTGCATAGGTGGATTGCTGTCTGTCTGCCAAGACCACCACTTAGCCTCTTGGGAAGTTCTCTGCTGTTAGTCTCGGCGAGCCGTAACAAAGAATGTGACTAAACTGGAAGCTTTGTAGTCTCTTGCCTGGTTTTAGTAGTTAATCTGAAATGTGAATAAACCAGAAGTTTATAGTCTCATGCCTCGTTTTAGTAGTTAACTGGAAAAAATCGTCTGCCAGCAGTCCAGTAATACAAGTTCATGATAGTATTGAATTGAATTATGAATGGTGTATTAATCAGTACTATGCAATACAGTCAAATCTCGCTACTATGCCACCCCGCTACTATGCCACTCTCGGTATTATGCCACTTTTGCTCGGTCCCGACTATAAATTCAATGTAAAATAAATTTACTATGCCACCACCTACTCTCGCTACTATGTCACTATTGTGTGACTGTTAAAAGGCACAAGTTGTAAAATTCCGCGCAGTGCTCGATTATTATACTGTATGGTAGTGTGGGACATCGCAGTTAGGTGGGATGGAACATAGCACACACACAGGGACGGTGGAGGCTGGCGATGGGAGGGTGGTCGCTGGCCGGGTGACAGAGGGAGAGCGGGAGGGGGTCGTCTAGACTCTAGAGACAGGATCCAGGTGCGCGGATGTGGTTGGAGGATGAAGAGGTGAGGGGGAGAATGAGTGGAGACAGCTAGTGCCAGCAGACGATTCTTGAGAGCTTTGGACTCACAGGTAGCTTGAAAAATAAAGCCGTTATTATGAACCCTCGTTATTATGGCACTCTCGCTACTATGCCACTTTTGCTCGGTCCCGGAAGGTGGCATAGTAGCGAGATTTGACTGTATTAGGCAGGAAAACAAAGGAGTAATCATAGCCTTGGCACCCATGCAGACCATCATAGTTCTTTTCATCAAAATGCTGTTGCTGCTCTTTTGCCTTCTATGTTCTTCTTCATTAGCTCTTTTTCTTCAGTGTCAAAGCACACTGCATTAGTAATTTGCTTGTGATAGTTTTGTGTCAGCTTATCAGCATGACTGATTCAATCTTTATAGACTGTGACTACGAAAATTTTTATGTCTCTCAACTATTTACAGATAATAAAAACCCACATTCACATTTAAAACTCTATAAAATAAAGATTTGATGTATCTTTTATTGTTATTACCATATAGAGTACAGGTCTGCAACAAATACTGCTGTTTTGCCTCTTCTGCTTACAGCTACAAACAAATGCAATATAATCTATAGCCTGTAGATTATTAAAGTTTATGGGGGTTTTTGGGGGGTTGACGTGGTCCCCAAAACTATATATATATGCATGGAGTACAGGGATACAGATGTTTTAAATACATGATTGAGATTTTTGAAGATTTCTTCTCTCTGGTTAGCCTTACAAACGATCTTTTGTCTGGAGAGCCTTACAAACTGTCTTCTGTACCTGGTAACGCTTTGTAATGCCCTTTTTGTTTTGGGTGAATGTTTCTATACTGTACTTGACTGGTGTTTGCAACATAATCCATTTTTCTGTCTGAAAGGTTGACTTGCGTCTGACTAGAGGTGTTGGGGAAAAATTGCTGCTGCGCCTGGCAGCTTATCAGCTGGAGCTCTTTTTAACTGCCAGCTTCCCGAAAAGAGCAATTCAATTTGGATCTCGCATTGCGAAGATGGAACAGAAGAAGGAGAAAGGCAGCCAGATCTGTCAGCGTCTCTTCAATACATGCGACTGAACCCTTGTGTTTTTATTTTTACTGTTTCTATACTAATCCATCCGTAGGAGATAGTTCATTGACAATAATCAGAAGTTGTTTTTACAAACTAGTTAATCAGCTGCTATCATACAGTCTGTTGTAATGACATTAATAAAGTTTGTATATAGCAAAGTAATTTATTGTTACTTAACTATGAAATAAAGCTGTTTGATGCTGTTAAGATAAAATTACAGGATACTGTGCCCAATTCTAGTAGTTCTAAGTGTAAAGCAAGATGAAGCCAGACTACCATTCGAAATACTTTTTATACTTCAAGGTATCCTTACATACAGACTGGCTTATTTTTTTTTAACTCACAGAGCAGAGCTACAGGCCCTGAACCTTGGACTATAGTTATGAAGCAGTAGTATGATGCATAGTAGCTGCACAAGAGCAAAATGAAATTTGACCAGTGTCTTCATGTTTCCTGTGTCAACTTCCAGCCCTTGCCACTTCTATTCCTCTTCGTGCATCAGGTTGCACATAAGGCCTTAACCAGAATCTGCCATCGATGTTGATCGGCTGAAACCCGCTCCAAGTGACCCCATGTCCAGCCCTTTCCTTTCATCTCATTTTCCCCTGTTCTTCTCCACCTTGCCACTTGCACCACTGAAAAAAGAACTGATTACTGGTCCCCACATTTATCAACTATGGATCTTTGCTGTCTTTAGAGCAAAATGCCAAGACCTGGGGTTGAGAGGGGTGGACCTTTGTACTCAACTTTGGGGGACTTGAAACTGCAGTCACACTGACAGCTTTATGGCATTTTGCAGCAAAAGGATCTAACCACAGTTGACATAGGCAGACAACAAAGATTATGGAGTGCCCCAAATGATTTGTCCTTACAAACAAATCTCTCAACATGCACACACTTTTGCAGTCTCCCTTACTCTTACACAAACATTATGAAACAAAGATTGTGCCCAGTTTGATGATTTTGTAGATTTTTGTCCACTCATGTTCAGTTTACAGTTCAGCAGTACTGTTCTTACATATTTTGGTAAAAAATGAGGAAGACAATAAGAGAGAATATCATATCAAAGAGAAGATGGTCATTCAAATGATGCAACCTTGAAACTTTATGCAATCTATGCTATTGATGTCAAACCACTTGTGAAGCTAACAAGGAATGTGAACCAGCATGTGGAACATCCACACTTCATACCAGTGTGACAAGATGAAGGAACTCATCCACGAGCTAGAAAGATACTGGTGGGACAATGTGGGACTGGCAGAATTCAGATGGCCAGGATTTGGGGAGGCAGCAAACTGGTACAGTGGGGAAGAAACCAAACAGCAGCACGGCATATGCTTGCTTGAGCATAGGGAAGTGGTTGGTACCACCATCAACTGCATTTCTTTCAGGCTAATCTCCACTTGAATCTTGTCATATTGTCACCACTGTCATATTGTCACCACAGACGTCTACGAAAACAGCAAAGCGGAAGAGTTTTATTATCAGATGGAAAAAGTCATGAAGGCAGAACTGAGGAAGGATATTGAAGTCATACCTGGTGAGTGGGCAGAAATGGTAGGTAAATTTGTCAAAGATAAAACCAGCAACAGGGGCTCACAAAGTCGCTAACTCACCTTAGCTAATACCCTCCTTCCCCACAAGGAATTGAGAATGGCAACTTTGCACTCTCTAGATGGTGTCATTTATAACCAAATTGACTACATCCTACTATCAAAGTTTTTCAAATCCAGCATCAATAAGTCCAAAATAAGGTCATATCCTCACACCAACACCAATGCTGTTCCTGGATTATTGGTAGGCTTGCTGGCTAAATATCAGTGTGGTGCAGCAAACCTTTCCTAGCCAACCATGCTGTTGGAAATTGATACCCGACTCCACAGAGGGTTGGGAAGGAGAGAAGATAGGCACCGCCCTCGCAAACACTTGACCCATAGATATGTGGTCTGTAACACCATTCCTTAAATATGAAAGGTTAGGAAACTACTTTTACTTTTAACCTTAATTTTGTACTAGAATCTGGCAGAGGATGACAAGAATGTGATAATGTTTGGGTCATTATTCTTTTATTATTTTGAATGTGACCTACAAATTCCTTTTTATGTTTCACATGATAAACATAATTATTTACAATTCTTTGTAAGCAATATTTGTATTACAAGTGATATACAGGTCTGGTCTTGACATGTACTTCTGCCCAGTATAAGAAGGGGGGAAAAAAATCACTCAACATGCACACACTTTGCAGTCTCCCTTGCTCTTACACACACATTATGTAACAAAGACTGTGCCCAGTTTGATGATTTTGTAGATTTTTGTCCATTTATGTTCAGTTTACAGTTCAGCAGTACTGTTCTTACATATTTTGGTAAAAAAAAAATTGTTTCCTAAGTACTTGACCAAAAAAAAGAAGGATGTGTTTATTTCAAATACATCTTCAAAAATATAACAAGAAATGCCCAATGTTTTATATGCATTTTAGTCGGACTGTTATCATTCTGTAGCATTTCAGCCTAGTAGTATATGTTGGAGACAACAATTTCTTTAGAGGAATTACATGAAATAGGCATTACAAGTCTAATGCAAAGACTACTTATTAAAAATTTCATAATTCTATGTGCACATGTAATGAATTATATTTGTCCCTTACACTCATAAAAAAATCACATTCCCAGAACAGAACATTCATCATAGATATCCTGAGTATCTTTTGTGCCATGCTAAAACACATTTATATGATCTATTGTTCTCTGTTAGCACTGAAAAAGATTCTGTAGATATTTTGCTAAATTTGAACAGGATGTTTCCATTCCTCAAAATGAATGCTGGATAGACTTAGGGTAGATCCTTTCATTCATTTACTGCCTCAACTTGTATTGGATAGCTCTTACTAGTCAACAAGGGAGGATAATGAATAGCTGATGGATCTTCAGAGGCTTTTTCTGAGTGTTGGAAAGCACAGTATAATCAGGCCACTACTCTGTGTTTGACAGTCAGTTCTTTCTCTTCCTTGGCTCACAAGGCCAAACTAGCTTGCTGCTTTTTATTGTTGCTAGAAACGCCTGCCAGGATGGTGAAAGTGGTCTGTACATCTGGTATGAAATTTAGAGCAATGTCAAGTTTCAGATGCCTGGATTTTTTTTTTTCCTGCTATCAGCAAGCAGAGTAAACATCTTCCATCTTGTAGAGCAGGATGTGAACTATGATGGACTTCTATAGTATCTGGTAGCAACCCTAATGGTTTTGCTGTGCCAAATCTTTTTGAACTTGGCAATTGGTACTGTTGCTAATGCAGATTTTTGTTATGCTGATAAGTTTGGATATGGGTTTGATGCAATTTGATCTTTTGCAATTTCCTTTTTTCGTTCAGATTTTCTACTTGTTACATTGTTGATTGTACAGCTGTTTAAGAAGTGTATTATGTTTTCAACTGAACAGCTAAGTGTCATGTTGCTGGTTTTGTTTCTATGAAAGATTGTTCATGTTATGCAGTAAATTTATGATTCTCACATGAAAAAGCATGAAAAGCTTGTCCCTCTTCTGGTCTGCTGTGCTTGCACCTTCCATTATTGTCATTATTATTAGGTTATACAGTTTCTGCAGGGAATTCAACATCCTACCCTTTTTATTGCAATGCAGAATGTGTTAAGACATGACATGCCCATTCATGTCTAATACTTTGGAGTCACATGATCTTTTATTGGAATTTTTGTTTTAAAACACATTCTATGAGTTTTCCCTGAGCTTTCTAGTACCTATTTCAGCCAACACCAGCAAAATACAACTACAATTTAAAGTTTAAAAAACAATCGAAGCACAAGTTGATTCACACGAGTAATATCTAATCATCAATGTTGCACCTACAGGTCTAGCCAAACCTCTCCAGTCAGTGATTTCTACTACAGTTGAAGTCATTAATTAATCATTTTATAATTTTCCCACTTTCCCCAGGGTATACTTTGTGACTGTCCGATTTCATTCAGGATGGTAGACTATTCAGAACCTTAAAGTAAATGATAATTCTGGATAATATTTTACACAGTGTATCAAACATTGTACATCATTCTGGGTTTAGACAACAAACAACAATGTCACTTCAGATCAGATTACAAATTAGAGAAAATTCAGGTAGTGAAGTTTAGATTCTTCAATGTTCTACTATTAAATCAATTTAACTTTTAAAATGATACTCTTTAACTGAGTTAAGGCTCTGACTTTTTTTTTTTTTTTTTTTTTGTCGTTCGCCTCTTTCACACTTGGAGACCAGCTCTTGATATGAAATCGGTGGTCTTCTGCAGAGACTCCACCGGCCCGTACAGCTTGTTGTGGCCACGTCTCTTTCCTCAGGGTACGGAGATTCCTGACAAAGGCCTTTTCAAATATGAGACTATGGCAAATTGTGTACAATACTGAATCAGTTATAGGAATAAAAAGCATAAGTACCCTTCCTTTCTCATCATGCTTACCAAAGTTGTTCCCATTCTTTCCACCCCAAACCATTCTTATATAATGAACAATGAAGACATTTTTATGCAAGTATCAATGTGTTTCCTACAGTCTGGTAGAGTGCACTGGCTTCTCTAATGAATGGGCCAATAAGCATCACTATACATAGAAAGAGGTCAAATGCATGAGGTCATATCTGTCCACAGATATGACTAATTAACCATGGTCCCAGCTCACACTGGCTTTGGACTGAGCTTTACCCAGTCATTAAAAACAATCTCACAGAGATTCAAAAAAGCTTGTGCATGCAGACATCTTGCTGCATGATGTTTGCATAACCACTAGAATCAGTTTTCTTATAAACTTTGTGCCTTTTAATAATTAAAAAACCCATTTACAAAACCATGCAAAGAGAAGTGTGTGCATAGTGGTCATGAACAACCAAGCAACAATTGTTAACTATCCTTTATTCAGTCTTACTCTCCTGGAGCCAGTTGCATGTTTCTAAAAATTTTAAACTGTTCTAACTTTAAAATAATTTTTACAAAATTGCTATTACATAATTAAATGAATTGCATGAGTGTTTTTAGAAAAAATTTAAACATTTTTTTTTCTAAATTTAAAACACCTTTGAGTTTTCATGTTTAGCTTCAGGAAAGAACTTGAGTTGTTTACTTTTAAACAAGAGACCCAAGGAAGAAATTGAACAAGAAATTGCTTCAGATAAAGTGACCAGACGTTTCGGGAGGGAAAGAGGGATGCGTGCCGATCAGGGTGTCATCACCGACAAGTGAACAGCGAGCGGGACAGGGGATGTGGGATGAAACACTAAAAGGCAGTAAACTGGGAGACAAATGTGAAATTAGTAATCAAACGGCAATAGGCAAAAGCCCAAACCAAAGGCACGGATGCAAATCAATGTACAGTAATCAGATTTTTAAATACAAGCCGGACATTGATTACTTTTTAGATGAAAGTGGGACATTCGACATCCCACCAAGACATTTTATAAGCAGGCGGGATTGTCCCATCTAAATCAGGATGTTTGGTCACCTTTTATCAGAGGTTTTAATCTTTGAATATCAACAAACCAATATCACCAGAATAAAGGAAAAGATTGCAACGACTACTGACAAAAGCATAGGGCTTGTGAAAAAAAAAATAAAAGGGAATTGTAATTGGATATGCTGTGCCTGTTCAATCGTCAATCTTATATAATTTTGCAAACTATATTTTAACATTTTGTACTATGTACATTACCACGGTAATTTTACAAAAGAATTTCTATTGCCAAGCAAGTGGTGGAGGATGACAAAGCTGGCCTGTCCAATCATGTGATCTATTTACACTCTGATACATTCACATCCCACTGCACTCATTGTGCTTGCTACACATGCAATTTTATCTGCTAGTCTTGAATTTGACAACTAAAAATATCCATTCAATAGTTCTGCTCCCACTGTGTATGAAAAGTTTTCCTTTTGCTGCTTTTCCATAGGAGCCAACATTTTTACATTAGCATATGCAGATAAGATGCACATATCCTACTTCAGCAGTTTTATTTTATTTAAAATTATTTTAATAAGAAAAGTTCTTTAAGTGTATTATGCACAGTGTTTAGAAGAAGCTTTCTATAAAGCTGTTTTAACTAAATAGGCCTAAAAGTTAGAAACATGTTGTACAACTGGCCCTGACCTTGTGTAATATAATAACCTTTCTTTCTTCATGTTAATTTTTTTTTTTCGGCAGCTAAAAAAAATGCGAAAAAAATGTGTGCATGACTGTGAAAGGCTTAATTAACCTTTAACTCACTGGGCACTGGTGATGTACTGTGTAACTTTGACCACTATTGTATTAATTTGAAAAGATTCACACAGGACCAATTGGTTTAAAAAAAAAAAGGCACAGAAAAGGTAATCCAGTCTTAAGACCAACACTTTCATTTACATAAGCAGGACTTGTCAAGAATGATAACCATCTCTAAAGTGTGAATTTCATATGAATATAAAGTGCTACTTTGGTGAAACAAAATTTTTGTGCTTAAGTTGACACAGTGTCATTTAAAAATGTAGGTAAGCATTAACATACTGTTCTTGACTTTTAGCACTTAACATCTAACGGGTTGTCATATTCTGGATGTGCCTTGTACCCAGGAAAAAATAAGTATGCCAGGGCAGATCAATCTGTTTTTGTGATTATGATTACAAAATATTATTTAAGCTTACCTCATAAAAATCACTGCGGGTCATTAGAGATGCAGTGCTTTGGATCATAATTCCAGCCAATAGGTGCTTTCTGAAGCATTTTTTTACCTTGCATCCAAAGAAGCAGTTTACCACAAATGCTTGATAAACTTAATAGACTGATGGGAACATATATAAACCAGTATAAATAATAATAATTATAAAAAGCATTTCTCTAGTGCATTTTTCTGCAACAAGCTCAATGCACTTTTGCTGAACAAGATCTTTTTCACACACACACCAACACCCCACACATGAAAAGGTTCCTACACAAAAAATAAAGTTATAAATAAGGAGAAGAGAAAGCCACCAACTATTCCCAGAAAAAATAAATCTTAAGGCCAGACATGAAAGTATCAATGGCACAAGAAGCATTCCAGACAATGGGGCTAGGATAAAAAAAAACCAATCATGGCAGCCGAACTTATCCTGTCTGATGTGTGCCACATGCAGAAATTTGGCAAAAGCAGGTTGGAGAGACTGAGCGTTCTGATAAGGTTTTAATATCTGAGATATCCTGGAGCAAAGTCATGGAGACAATGATAGAGTGAAGCCAATGTAGTCAATGCAGGCATGGGCGCTTAGGCAATCAGAGTGGGGTCAAGACTGGTTTGTAAGACAATGTGGGTAGGTTTTTGTGCTCTTTGAAGCTGGTTGAGCATGCTGTTGGGAAGCTTAACAAACAAGTAGTTGGAAAAATTTTTTGATTGAAGCTATCAATAAAGGTCTCATATAGCGAATTCTGCAAAGCTCTACAAAAACTAACATACTGCATTTATATGATTCTCTAATAAGAGTGGTGTAACAATGGTC